>NC_139681.1:32013953-32758953 GCF_964106915.1 Podarcis gaigeae | reverse complement strand
TTACAATTCCTGCTGGCTCTGCGAGCTTCAGCTTGTCTTCAGCTTGTCTCAGCCTGCTCCCTCCCTCCTTATCAGCTGCCCGGTCAAGGCTGCCAGAGAGGAGAGAACGCTGCTGCCTGAACTGAGAGCAGAGAGTGAAGTGAACTGCTACCCGACCAACGGTGTCTGGAGAAGGAGGGTAAGGAGAGACATGACGGTGAGCCTGGCTTTGAGACTGGCCCATAGACACCCAGCTCTGCAACCCCGGCGCTCAGTTTTACTCTTTTAAAACCGTATCTTAATTGCCCTCCGGATGCCATTTTTTAACAAACGGGAAACATTTTAAAGATTTTGAGTAGTTTTACAATTCCTGCTGGCTCTGCGAGCTTCAGCCTGAAGAAGGCGGCTTCCATTGGCACGAAGGACAAGCAACATGACCAATGTCACAACTACTTTGGTCCTAACTCTCCAGTCTCAGCCCCACCCCTTCTCCAAAAGATGGCCATTTCGCCACAGGTGTGACCCACCTTAGATAAGCTTGTGAACTGCAAGTCATCAGTTGAAGACTAAAAGGCGTACTAGGCAGCTGAAATGCAGAGGAATACTGTACATCCATCAGGCATGTAGCTGTGTTTTTCCCAGTACAAAAAACAAAAAAATCATGCACTATGGGAAATTCTATAGTGGATTTCTTGCTGGTTAACTTGACATTTAACTAGTTTGCTTTTGAAATGCCAGTTGTGAGCAGCCTAGTACGACTGCTGATTAATGACCTTTTGCGGGGCTTTGTCTAGGCTAGGAAGAATAATTTCCCCAAGAACTTTCAGTATTTCTGCAGAGTTAAGTTCCCTCTGTGATAAGAGTAGAGTTTGGGGTAAAAGTTGTTGCCTGCATACGGACAGGAGCGCGGGAGATGAGGAAAGGCTGGTGCTGTTGGCTCAGGGACTGAACCTGCTGTCTGAGGACTCTGCATCCAATTGGGGGTTAATGTAGGGAGGCCTGAGCCCACCGCCTGCCAAGAAAGGCACCTCCTCCCTTTTTGCCAATTTCTCAGTGCGAAGGGTCTGCAGAAAGGGAAGCAGTGCTTGCAGCACAGATCCCTCACCCACTCTGAGTGACGGCAATGCTCCACTCCCTCACTCTGAATGAGCTTTGTGACATCACCACAGCCAATTCAGAGTGAGAGAAGGAAGCTCTGACACTGTCTCAGAGCCCACTTGTGTTGTCCGCATAGTGCAGCAATGCCATCTCATTCACCAAATGGTTTAAGCCCGATCAGCAATTGGAAAGTGGCTGTTAATCCTCAAGAAAAGTTTAAAACATTTTGGGAGTGGGGATTTTGGGAGTTTGCACACCCCACACCAAATATACTTCCAATATATTTCCACACCAAATATACTTACTGAAGAATATAGTTTGGCCTGGCCTTACTTGCCGTGTTCTTAATACATATTTTTTTTTTGCATTGGTCACACATTACAAGTGGTAGAATGGCTGAGAAGTGAGCGGTGATTCTGAAAATGCAAGGATGGTGGAAAACTAACCTAAAAGATGTTTATTATTACACTGCTGCCCCTCAGCTGTTCTTCACCCTGTAAAACTGACCTTTGCAGTAGATATGGGAGTTAATAGAGGTTCATTCATTCCAGATGCCACCCCATAATTGCAGAGGGTGCAATTTAAACTTGAAGTGCATCTCCAACATACTCATTTTCTAAAGCATGAAAGCACTCAAGAGCAAAACTCCTTACAGTCAAATTTTAATGGGTGGAAATTCAGAACCAAAGAGTGGGGTGACAATTGCTTGACCTGACAGCGTAAACCTCTCCACAAATAAAGCCAAATAATGCTCAGTAAACTATAGACCTTGAATAATCTCCCTGCAAACTTTGTGCTAGCCAATCGGGATGAATGCTAACCAAACAGGAAATGACCCTGGCATTTGTTTCTGGTTTTGTGGCTTTATTTCGGTTTATGTACAGTGCCTAGTTTACACAGTTTCTTTTGCAAACAATAAATAACAATTACAGAAAGCTGACAAAATCAATGGCACACTGTTAAAACTCTTGGTGTAAATCTTTTTTTTTTTTTAAAAAACCCCTCAATAAACTAAAGACTATTGATGGTGGGAAGTGGAAAACCAGTTGTTTCCTGCAGATGTTTAAACTCACTATGCTGTGGATGATTGGGGTTATTTTCATGTTGCAGCCTAGGTTTTGCCCAGGGGTTGCACGTATAGTATGAAACACTCATAGACTCCACTTGGGCAAAGGGTGTTACGCAAAATCAAGTCCTATAAATGGTAGGAATGAAGAATTTTTGCTCATTAGGCACCCTTGAACACAGGACCCAGTGCAAATATAGTATCTTCAGCACACAAATCTGAGGTGGCCCAGTGAGATCCCAATTCTGCACTGTGTGGTAAGAGTCTGAATGTCTGTATAGGGCTAGCATACTGCACTGTCTCTGAAAAGTCACTCCAGAGAATATATGCATTTTTTGAAGTTCAATTCTGTTCATTTGTCTCTGAATGGGGACAATGGTTTTCCTTTTCCACTGCAGGCATTAAATAACACAAGAACCTCAGCAGTATCAGTAGTCACAAATTACTGCTGCTGTAAAGGGTATATATTTAAACATTAACTGAACTGTCACAGATAATGGGCAGTATTCAACAAACTTTTGCGCTAGCGCAAGGATTGTACTAAGGGCAAGAGGACCCCTCTTCCCCCCATCGCTGTCCCCAAATCTGCTCAAGAAGGTTGGGGGAGCCTCCAAGAACAAATTCAGGGGGTGGCAGTGGGATACTTCACACAAAGATAAATGTGACAATTGAGGATCACCCTTGATGCGGCTGATTAAGTGGACTTCTGCCCACAAAAGCTTATGCCGAGATGAAAATTGCTAGTCAAGTGCTGCACAGCACTTTGTTGTTCATGAGAATATCTGTGTGCTTTCAGTAATCCTATTTTTATACGTTTGTGTGTGTTCGAAAGCACGCCAGTGCAAGTAGATAAATAGGTACCACTGTGGCGGGAAGATAAACGGCATTTCCATGCGCTCTGGTTTCCATCACGGTGTCCCCTTGTGCCAGAAGCGGTTTGGTCATGCTGACCACATGACCTGGAAAACTGTCTGTGGACAAACTCTGGCTCCCTCGGCCTGCAAGTGAAATGAGCGCTGCAACCCCATAGTCGCCTTTGACTGGACTTAACTGTCCAGGGGTCCTTTACCTTTAATAAATCTTCCTTATCAACTCAGTGTTTACAGTACTTCATTTGGCCCCCTGATCCCAATTTGTTTGTTATTGTCCTAGAGAAAAACCTCCGAAATGGGAAACAACCAGAAAAAACAATAGACAATTAACCTTTCTTCTCCGGCAGCAACAAAACTGATGAAGGACCTTCAACAGGGACAGGGAACCTTTGTCAGCCCAAGGGTTGCATTGCCTTGAGGGCAACCCTGTAGGGACCACAGGCCTGTGTGTGAAGCTCAGAGCCAGATGTGGGCAGAGCCACAGATGTGATTCTTTCCTTTGTACAGCAGGCTACAATCCAACCTTGCAAAAGCCAGAGGTTTCTCTCTATACCTCCAGGCAGGCAAAATTGCAGCAGTTCAAGGACCCAGTTGAGCCAGGTAAAAGCCCTCGAGGAGTGTGTGGAGCAGAGTCAGTCAAAATCAGGGGGAGAGATGTTGTAGCTTGGGGAGCTTCCTGAGCGCTGGATAGATTTGGCCCTCCAGACCTGAGATTACTCCCCACTGTCCCTGAGGAAGCAAAGGTACACATGAAGAACCCTCCTGCAAAACAGGGAAGTGGAGCAGTAGCCGTGAGCTCCTCTCTAAAGCAGGCCGTTCTTTCCCAGAACTGAACTAATGTAATGTTAATGCTTCCTCTATCATCTCTAACATGGCACAGTCAAAACAGTCTTGGTTATCTGATCTGGAAAGCAAGCAAAGCGGCAGTCAGCCTCCATGAAGCCAAGATAATAGATGCAGCAGCACTGAGAGATACAATTATGTACATCCCCCAACTGCAAACATAGAAGCTGTTTATCTGATGAAAGATTAGAGTTTTTGCACTTCTTCTTTTGGCTGTGCCCCAATCTCTGCTGAAGCTTTTCCTTCTCTGATGCCTCCCTCTTTATCTATCTGCATTATCACTATTATTTTAGAAGTATATAGTATTGTTTCAATTAAGGAGTACAGTGGTACCTCAAGTTAAGTACTTAATTTGTTCTGGAGGTCTGTACTTAACCTGAAACTGTTCTTAACCTGAAGCACCACTTTAGCTAATGAGGCCTCCTGCTGCCGCTGCGCCGCTGGAGCACGATTTCTGTTCTCATCCTGAAGCAAAGTTCTTAACCTGAGGTAATATTTCTGGGTTAGCGGAGTCTGTAAGCTGAAGCGTATGTAACCTGAAGCATATGTAACCTGAGGTACCACTGTATTGGGAAAGTTGGAGGGGGAGTAGGAAAGCATGCAGGCTTAAGGAGCACTGTGAGGGGCACACCTTCAGCCCTATATAGCTGAAGGAGTGTCTCCACCCCCATCGTACAGCCCGGACAATGAGGTCCAGCTCTGAGGGCTTTCTTGCGGTTCCCTCACTGCGCGAAGTGAAATTACAGGGGACCAGGCAGAAGCCCTTTTCGGTAGTCACACCTGCCCTGTTGAATGCCCTCCCAACAGATGTCAAAGAGTTAACCAACTTATAGAAATATGAAGGCAGTCCCATAGCTGTCAATGTTTTCCTTTTTTTAAGGGAAATTCCCTTATTCCAAATAGGATTCTTCGCAAGATAAGGGAAAAGTTGACAGCTATGCAGTCCTGTTTAGGGAAGCACTTAATGTTTGATGCTGTGTTTTACTTGGAAGCCTCCCAAAATGGCTGGGGCAATCCAGTTGGATGGGCAAGGTATAATAAATAAATAAATACTACTACTACTACTATCCCCATTTTAGGGACGGACCGATCTGTCAGTTTCTCCTGCTTTTTCATTTTCAAAAAGTATGGATTGGATAGGGCTGCATGAAAATGCAAATGGAGCGAATGCCTCCCCCATCCTTGTCCATTTGGCCATTTGTAATATGACATTAAAAGGGACGCGTGTGGTGCTGTGGGTTAAACCACAGAGCCTGGGACTTGCCGATCAGAAGGTCGGCGATTCGAATCCCCACAACGGGGTGAGCTCCCGTTGCTCGGTCCCTGCTCCTGCCAACCTAGTAGTTCAAAAGCACGTCAAAGTGCAAGTAGATAAATAGGTACCGCTCCAGCAGGAAGGTAAACTGCGTTTCCGTGTGCTACTCTGGTTCGCTGCTGGCCACATGACCCGGAAGCTGTACGCCGGCCCCCTCGGCCAATAAAGCGAGATGAGTGCTGCAACCCCAGAGTTGGTCACGACTGGACCTAATGGTCAGGGGTCCCTAATATGACATTGCTCCGAAGCTAACTCAGGGGAAAGTTAACAGCACATTATGTTAACCATGCAACAGTGAATCATGTTTTTTGAGACTGCAAACAGGTGCAGCAAGGAGGGTGGACTGATTGTTACTGCCTGGCACTATAAGCATGAAGGGAGGGGAGGTTTAAGTCTTCCATCCCCAGCCATCATCTCAGTAAACAGGTGGGCACACATGTGGACTTAGAGAAAACTACTCAGGGTAGAGATGCAGCCATTTCTCCCGCCTTTCAAATCCCAAAGCCATCCCAGTGCTGCAAAGTACTTCTTCATCTATTGCTATGAAGCTTGTATTGTGTGGTGGATTGGATTTCAGAGGATCAGGCCGTTTATTTGCCAAAGCAGGAAGTCTGTCAATCACACGCTGAAAGGGAGAGGGGAACAATAGCCTGCGGGGTGGGATGGGGGTGGGGTTGCAGTAGAGGAAAATAATTTCCAATAAAATCCCATGGCTATAGCGCTGAGAAAGAAAACAAAGGAATCCCAAGCTGCAACCTAAGGTCAAGCCACTATGCTCCAACTAATCAAAACCAGAAACTGAGCACATGCAGCATTTTAAAGGGCTCTTTCAAAACCAAACAAACAGAAAGTGGAGGAAGGATGAATCTGGTAGTTTTCCACTGACAAGCACATAGCAAGCCTTTCCCCATGCTTAAGGTATAAGCAAGGGGGTACTCAGCCACTCACAGCTCAACATTAAACTCCTTCAGCGGGGGGGGGGGGTGTATGAGAGAGAGAGAGAGAGAGAGAGAGAGAGAGAGAGAGAGAGAGGTCAGCAAGGTGGAATCTAGACTCGTATAAAAAAACGCTGTGAAACTGTTTTTAAAAACAGGTTGGGCTGCAATTGCCATCAACCTTATCCAATGGTCAGGGACAATGGGACTTGTAGTCTAGCAATATCTAGAGGGCCACACGTTCTCCACCCTTAAGGTATTCCGTTCACACCTTTGTCAGTCCAGGACTGGAGAGACTGTTGTATGTCCTAGGAAAGCTGAGAAAGAGAGCCATTTTTCTGTGCAGGCACGATGTGCTTTCAGTCTATTCACAGTTTAGCAGAGTTTTGGTTCAGCAGGACCACTGTGATTTGGCAGGAACATCATGCTTCCTGCTCCTTTGGAAGCCCAGGAAACCTAACACATGCAGGAGCAGCGCAGCCTTAGGAAAGCATCCTAGCTCAGCAAACACTGCCTCCTCTTTTCCTTTACAGCCATGCCTGACTATGACTACATGCCCAAAAGTCCATCGGGTGTCAGACTCTGGGGGCAGCTGGAGATGTCAGGAGGTCAAACTTGATCAGAGGCCTGGCGATCACTCGGATCTCGTCATTGACAGGGTTTGACTTGAGGTTCACACTCTGCAGAGACTCCATGGTGGCCAGCTTCTCGACAGGCACATCTGTAGCAAGGAAAAAGAGGGATGACATCAGTAACACCCGAGCCTGAATGACAGCCACCAGCATGTTAGACATGAATAGCAGATCTCCTCCATTAAATCACCATAAAATAAACACAAATACGATTGGACACTTGGTCAGCCATTTGCTGTGAAAATGAGGCATGTATTCACAATACTGATTTATTTAAACGGAGCAGAGAGATGTAAGGTAAAGGTAAAGGGACCCCTGACCATTAGGTCCAGTCGTGACTGACTTTGGGGTTGTGGCACTCATCTCACTTTATTGGCCGAGGGAGCCGGCGTACAGCTTCCGGGTCATGTGGCCAGCATGACTAAGCCGCTTCTGGCAAACCAGAGCAGCACACAGAGCGGTACCTATTTATCTACTTGCACTTTGACGTGCTTTCGAACTGCCAGGTTGGCAGGAGCAGGGACCGAGCAACAGGAGCTCACCCCGTCGCGGGGATTCAAACCGCCGACCTTCTGATCAGCAAGTCCTAGGCTCTGTTGTTTAACCCACAGAGCCACCTGCGTCCCAGCAAAGAGATGTACTAATTGGCAAAAAGGGCTACAGCTTGGTGGTACAACGCAGGATTTGCAAGTTCGTTCCCCGGCGCCTCCAACCAGGGCTAACGAAGGCTCCTGTCTGAAACACTGTAGTCTTCAAGGTTTTCAAATCTGGGCTCCACCTTTAGCCCAGACCTGTACTGTGGTAAGGCTCTATCTCTTTCTTCACAAATGACTGTAGCTGGCATGCCAGCTGGAGCTAGAAATAAGCCTTCTCTACCACTGATGCCACTTGGGCCTTTAGTGACAAAAGTAGATCAAGAAGTACCTCCATGCTAGCTGTGGTAAAACAGAGGGGACACTTATACATGTTTGGTGGACCTGTGAAAAAATCAAAAGCTTCTGGAATATAGTATATGAAGAGCTTAAAAAAATGTTTAAGTATAACTTTATGAAAAATACAGAAGCTTTTCTACTAGGGACACAGGTATAGCAAGAGAAGATCAGAAAATATTCCTCTATGCCACAGGAGCGGCAAGGATCCTAACTGCTAAAAACTGGAAAAAAGAAATTATGCCAACAAAAAAGGAATGGCAAGACCAACTGTTAGAGTATATTGAACTGGCCAGATTAACAGAGGCAATTAGAGATCACACTAGACAAGAGTTTCAAAAAGCATGGGGAACATGCAGAGAATACTTCACAAAACAGTGCCCTAAAATACATACCTGGACTTGTTTCGATTAATGTCTGCAGGGGACTTTGTGGATATTTAAGTTATAATTAGAAAAATCTTAATAATTATTCATAAAGGAAACAGCTTATAAGAAGTAAATAAGGAGGCCAGATTCAGGATAAAGGAAGTCTTTTATTTGGTTGTTTGTATTGTTGTATGTTATGCTTATTGTATTTCTGTATTGGGGGTGGGGGTTTATGTTATGTTGTAAATAAAATTTCCAATAAAAATTAAAATTAAAGAAGAAGAAGTACCTCCATGCTATGTACCTGTTCATTCGAGAAAAATGCAGCCCCATCCAGAACAGGGCATCTATCCAATTCCCAGACCTGAGAACCACGTCCAAAGCATCTGCCTTGTGAAGATTTAGTAAACCACTTTAAGGGTGGTGGTGGTGGTTTTTGTTACAATCAAGCCATGTATAAATATGATTAAATAAATAACTTCAGCTTCAGTTTATTGGTCCTCACCCAGTATATTACTGATTCTAGTATTTCATAAGTCTTTTTCAATCAAGGCGTCTCTACCTGAAGCTCATCTAGCCAGTTTTTGCTAATATACAATTTCTGCAGCGTCCATATTTAAAGGAAAGAGCCTGCTGTCTGTACTTGCATTGACAGCCTGGCAAGAAGTAAACAAATAAAAGTAACTAACCAAGTAAACTGGCTAATGTGACTCTAGCACTGTGGGATGCAAAGCCCTCTGCTGTGAAATAAATCTGCTCCTGGAAAGCAGACTCAGTCTGGCAAGTGAAGGAAATAGTTCAACATCACTGAGAGAAAAAAAATATGTGCTATAATGAGTGGGTTGCTGTCAGCTTCCTGCAAATACCTACCTGCCCCCAATGAAAAACATCCAGAGGACTGCTTTTCGTTTTACATTTAATAACCCCCCCCCCCCATATGCATGTTTAAAGCTTCTCCCCCACATTTTCCCTCAGAATGATATCAGATACACCCACCCACATTCAAGGGGCTGTGCCAACTCCTGGTCATTAGTGTTTCCCCTTTCGTGCAACTGCTAAGTTCTGGTTTCGCTTTCCCACCCCCATATCTGCAGCCACTTCTCTTTTATTCTGCAGCCATTTTTCACCATCACCCCTATGCCCACGTCCAGGTCTGGATTCAGGTTTGATGAGGCCCTAAGCTACTGAAGGTAATGGGGCCCTTTATATGTCCAGCTGTCCTTTGTCAACAACCAATCGTTGCTGTTTTTCGTGTTGAATATATGCTATATGGTCGTTTATGGACCTAATAGGTATCTAAAGCCATTTGCCACTGCTGCTGTATGTAGGTTTTATTTTATTTGTTTTTTATCTTATATTTTGGAAATGTACGTCCAGGTTTTTTCCTTTAATTTTTTTGGGGGCCCCCGAAGAGAGTGGGGCCCCAAGCTACAGCTTGTTTAGCTTATACGTAAATCCAGCATGCTTCTCCCCCTCCTTTTGTGCAACACCTCGACCTTGCACACAAATTGTCCCCATGGTAACTTCCTGCATCTTCCTCCTCTCACAACTACTAAGCACCCTTGCACCTTTCATTCAGCTATGTAGCTGGCATCCCCTCCTCTTCTCCAGATCCTCCCATGCCCCTGATTTCATCTTCAACCCAGCTCCCATCCTTCTGCACCCCTGGCACCCCTGCCCCCCCTCCACCCACCTCCTCACTTTCTTCAACTCTCCCTTGCACAGAGACCACCCTTATTTCCATGCCTGATCCTCTCTCCTATTCTGCAGTCCCCTCTGCACACACGCACACACTCCCCATGTTGATATACCCTCCTGTATCTGTAAGGTGACTGCGAATCTCTTAAAGAGTGAACCTGTCAGGTGTAGCTTGCCCAGTTAGAGAAGGTTTGGTTCAGCTGGTGGAGGATGCTATACGTTCACAGGTGTTTGCTCCTTAACAAAGCATCACTTCTAAAATACGACATAGAACCTAGAACGTCATGATGAAGGCAACACATGGTACCAGGAGTGAAATGCATGATTGTGGGAAGGTACTATGGGATATTTGAAGTTATTCCCAGCTCCCTTCTCACAGTACTCAAACTTTGTTTCAAGCTGTCACTCATGCCCCCTCAGTGTCACCCCATGCGCATTCTACTCACACCTCTGCCATTGTTTAAAATGGCCCCACCTTTTCATTTTCATTTTCCTTTATCCAAACCTCTGCTGTTTATTTTTTTTATAATTTTTATTAAATTTTCTGTTTTACAATTTCAAATAAACATTTTACATACCATATATACTCGAGTATAAGCTGACCCGAATATAAGCCGAGGCACCTAATTTTAGCACAAAAAAACTGGGAAAACTTATTGACACGAGTATAAGCCGGTTCACCACACCACAAACCTGGTGGTGGCGGCAGCGTCGGAGGAAGAACAAGCAGCCCAAATGGGTTGCTTTCAGGCTGCCCGTCCCTCCGCCGCCACTGCCCGCCTCATTCAAGTATAAGCCGAGGGGGGCTTTTTCAGCATAAAAAATGTGCTGAAAAAGTCGGCTTATATTCGAGTATATATATGGTACTTTAAAATATCCAATGACTTCCCTTCTTCTATTTCGATGGTTCATTTTGCATATCTTACATCCCTGCATATTTTACAATAACCATTCCAATCGGTTTTCCACTATTGCATCCGTCAAGAATTATTTGCTCTGTTGAATTTACCCTAATGCTGTCAGCGCTTTCAGCTGCACACAGTTATTTTCCATATACTTAATAAATGCTTTTCAATCTTCTTTAAACGTATGTTCTTCTTGCTCTCTTATTCTATATGCGAAATCTGCAAGTTGTGCATATTCTGCCAATTTAAATTGCCAATCCTCTTTAGTTGGGTAAAGCCGCCATTTTAAAAGCTGCCTTCTCTTTTGCCCCCCCCCCAAACTTCATGCATAAATACAGGATTGTGATGAGGCACTACAAATCCTCCAGGCAGACCCATGCAGAGCTTGTCTCAAAGAAAAAAAGTAGCTGGTCCCTAGCAGGTATTCCTGGCTTGCTTAATCCTCTGAGGCCCAGGGCACTCTGCACAGGTTTGCCTCCAGGGGTGGGGGGCTGTGTGATAACAGCCTTACCTTTTTATGTATATAGGAAGATATAGCTTCTTGCTGTACTCAGATATCTATCTAGACTTGCTAATTTCTTACCGCTTCTGCTATCTCCCAGTATTCTAACAATGAGATCTGAATTTAAACACAGTTAAGGCACTAGGGGAAAGACCATTGGCTGATGCAAGCTATAGTTTTCTATGCACCTACCTGGAAGTAAGCCTTTTTGGCAGCAAAGAATAGACATGAGTAGGATTGCACAATTACTAAGTGTAAACAAGGCCATCTGCTGAGAAGTTGGTGGTCCATCACTGTTAGAATTCCTGCTCTGTGATTGCAGTTATGGGATTGTTGTCTTTCACATGACGGTGTATATTTTGACTCCACGGAGTGGGAGGTGACGGAGACAGGATGTTTGTATTACTGTATTCCATGAGGTGGGACTATTGTCCTTTGTTTTTTTCTCTTTGCTGTCTGATGCTAGAGAGGGAGCCATGTTGCAATGTTCCATGTGTGTTTATAATGTAAATAAAGTAGATTAGCCAAAATGCTGAGTTGCTGAGGTCTGTTACACAAGCTGCAAAGACTCTGCGGATCCCTAAGTGTGCCTCTGAGGCCCAGGGCACTCTGCACAGGTTTGCCTCCAGGGGCGGGGGGCTGTGTGATAACAGCCTTACATTTTTATGTATATAGGAAGATAAGCCTCCGGCTGTACTCAGATATCTATTTAGACTTGCTAATTTCTTACCGCTTCTGCTATCTCCCAGTATTCTAACAATGAGATCTGAATTTAAGCACAGTTAAGGCACATGGGGAAATACCATTGGCTGATGCAGGCTACAGTCCTCTATGCACCTGGAAGTAAGCCTCTTTGGCAGCAAAGAATAGACGTGAGTAGGATTGCACAATTACTAAGTGTAAACAAGGCTGTCTGCTGAGAAGTTGGTGGTCCATCACATGGATACTCCTCCAACTCTCCTGCCTCATGCTCAACACACACAGGCAAAGGAACTTACTTGTAATGAAGAGATATTTATTCAGGAAAGTAGTGCTACAGACTTAGCAGCAGACATGGAGTTCAGGAGTCACGATTCAAGAGTTCAGAAAGCATACAAGGTGTTCAGGTCTGGGTAGAAGTAACCAAGATGTCCCAACCGTTTCCACACCCAGTTTCTAAAGAGAAGATGCTTCACTCGTGAGACTTGCTCGCTTTGTAGGAATAGTGTAATTACAACCGTGTGCTCCTCTGAGGTGGTGGTGTTGGTCTGGCTCCCATCTGTGGAGGCAGTGCCTGCTTCTAGATGACAACACTGTGCCCTCTCGTTCAGGCTCTGCTTGTTCCCTGTTGCCTCCTCTGCTGCCTCCCCCCTTGGCTGCCCACAGCCCTCCCCAAACTCCAATGAGACTCTGCCCTGCAGGGAGGTTGAAGGAAGAAGCCAGTATCCCTGCTCCCTCTTCTCAGAAGAGCCAGTTCTGTAAGGTCCAAAGGCTAACTTTTGAAACGTGCTTTTATCATCTCATTGACCTTGACACAATGAAATGCACCTTGGAGCCCTTCTTCTTCTTCTTCTTCTTCTTCTTCTTCTTCTTCTTCTTCTTCTTCTTCTTCTTCTTCTTCTTTCTTCTTCGTCTTCAAGTGCAAAATAAAACAAAGAATTTGAAGGCACCCAAAGGTATGTGAGGAGACAGATGACTGGCTTCACCGGCCTTTCATTGCTCCTTCAAAGGACAAATTTGCACATTAAGGCACAGAGCTCAGGTGATGGTTTGTTGTTTCTTCAATGCCACAGTGGAAAATAAGGCAGAGAGGGCTGGGAAGTGTTTCTAGTTGTTTGTATAGGAAGAAATCCATAAATGCTCTCTCAAGGTTTTTGTCTCTTCTGGTCATGTCAGTTTGACTGCACCCATAGGCACTGTAGATGATCACTCTAGATAGGCTACGTGGCATAAACAGTAATTGATTAAGTCCCACGTTTTCCTAGTAAATTATGCCATTTATTTGTATGCTAGTTTGGCATGGGCTTTCGGACAACAAACACATGCAAACCAACCATTGCTTTGATAAAACCAAGTGCTTTCACTATCCTCCCCCCTCAGGTTTTTCTTATTTAAAATACTACAAAAATGAATTAGAAAATAAACAGATACAGGATTGCTGGCTTTAGATTTGTTGTAGAAAAAACTGGAGTTTGCTTTTGTGGCCCAACTCCCCAAGAAATCCCTTAAGTCCATGGATCAGTCAGAGAAGAATGGATGGAGGCAGGAACCATTAGAAGGAAAGCAATGAAGATCTTTATTTTCCTGTTGCAACAGAGTTACCTCCCCCCCTTCCAAGGAGGTGATGACCCAAAATAAAGGCGTGCAAGAACTTTTAAAGATTTTAGAAATTGCCCAGCCCCTTGGCTAAAGACAACCCCAAAACATCACACATGCATCACAGACAGAGGATGTCTACAACAGAAATTTGAGAGTGTGGCTTGTCCCTTGTTTGTCAAGACACCTGATAATGTGTGGTGATCACCAGTGCTTTTTTTCTTTTAAAAATGTTTAGGGGTACTCTCATTTTCCTACTCGAGAGCAAGTGTGGTGTAGTGGTTAAGAGCAATAGTCTCGTAATCTGGGTAACCGGGTTCGCGTCCCCGCTCCTCCACATGCAGCTGCTGGGTGACCTTGGGCCAGTCACAATTCTCTGAAGTCTCTCAGCCCCACTCACCTCACAGAGTGTTTGTTGTGGGGGAGGAAGGGAAAGGAGAATGTTAGCCGCTTTGAGACTCCTGAAGGAGAGTGAAAGGTGGGATATCAAATCCAAACTCCTCCTCCTCCTCCTCCTATTCTTCTTCTTCTTCTTCTTCTTCTTCTTCTTCTTCTTCTTCTTCTTCTTCTTCTTCTTCCTCCTCATATTTAAGTACTGCCCCTCAATGAGGCCAAACTTAGATTCACAAAATGTTTAGGGATATGCATACCCCTGAGTCCTCCCAGAAAAATAAGCACTGGTGATCACCCCACTTTGGCCAGTCTGGATTATTCATTTGAAATGGTAATTGACACAGCTTGATTGTAACAAAATTTACAAGATTTAAATACATTTAACAGAGAATCAATGCCATCCTTTTGGAAAGAAAAACAGCTTTGGGAGGGGACAATTTTGAGCAAAGAAGCAGTGCAGGGAAGAAGGTGCTTATCACTTTTTCTTTGTTCAAAATTGCCTCTCCAACCACCCTTGGTTCAAAATGTAGCACAGAAAACTTTGGGATGCAAGAAATCTGGAATGGAGAAAGGGCAACAAGAGAAAAATGATTAAGTGGCTAAGTACCTGCCCCCACTGGCAACTTCTCTTCTAAAAACTGCCCTTCCCAAGGAAGTTTTTCTTTAAAAATTAAATAAGCCATGGTGCCTTTAAGTGTTTGTACATAATACAATTACCCCCTTCTGCACTGAACCCAGATATGTACTATTTATTCATCCTGTGAGATTCGTCGGTCTGTCTCTCTGTGCCTGTTCATTCTCCGCTAAAGGTGGAGTGACCGACTCTGAGGTTGCGTGCCCATCGTGACCGACTCTGAGGTTGCGTGCCCATCTCGCTTAAGAGGCCGGGGGCCAGCGCTGTCCACAAACACTTCCGGGTCACGTGGCCAGCGTGACGAAGCTGCTCTGGCGAGCCAGCACCAGTGCAGCACACGGAAACGCCGTTTACCTTCCCGCTATAAAGTGGTACCTATTTATCTACTTGTACTTAAGGGTGCTTTCAAACTGCTAGGTGGGCAGGAGCTGGGACCGAACGACGGGAGCTCACCCCACCGCGGGGATTCGAACCGCCGACCATACGATCGGCAAGTCCTAGGCGCTGAGGTTTTACCCACAGCGCCACCCGTGCCATCCGCATCCACCGCTAAAGGCCCTTAAATGGTGAGGTCACACACAAGAGGACATAAATGAATTCTGATGGGTTTTGAGACACTGCAATAGATTCTGACTTCCTGAATGATATTTGCCTTGCAATCCTTTTCAGCCCTTTGCAAAATATTGCACTTACATCCTCTAAGCTATGGCAGAATGACTGACAGGCTTGCCTGAGGCCAACAAACTTTTTGGGGGAGTGGGGGGGGGTTAGAAAGAATCGAATCCTACCTAATGAAGGAATTTGAATCACATACCTACATTGCAACAAGGGCCTGAGGCTACCAGCTTCATGATGCTAACTAGCAGAAAAAAACTCAGCTGCCCAAAGTCAGGAAGTTCAGCTACTTTCAGTGTCTGCCAGTTGGTAGGGATTCCAGAGCCAAGATTCTGAAACTCTTGGAGGAGACTTAACCACCACAAAACTTTAGACAGTTCTAGGGATGCCAGGATCACAGGCAACACAGCCAACCTGTTCCCCAAGTACCAGCTTTTTATGGCATGTAATGTTGCCGTGCTTGGTAGCATTTGAAAACCTAATGTTTCGACAAGAGTTAGCGATTCCAAACGTATTTTAAGTTTCAAACAAGCCTCTTTTTTTGCACACACCAAAAGCACACATGTCCAAGTATGGCTCTGATCGACCGCTGGAGAATATAGAGGATTCTGCGCATGGGAGCCTGCAGTCCAAGTACTAGGAAAATACAGTAAAGGGCTATTGTTGGTCCTCCTTTGACAATATCCATCCATGTTAAGGTCTTTTCATTTAAAAAGTACATGCGACGGAAAGGGCTGCACTGCAGAATGAAGCTCTTTGAGATTCTGGTCACTCCATTCCATATCTCTCTCCCCCCCCCTCTCTCTCCCCTCTTTTCTATGCCTTTATACCCATCAGCCTGCATTCCCTGGCCACCGAGCATGCTCAGCCCTTGTTCAGCTGCTTTTTGGTTCCCTCCTATATGGTTCTTCAGCCCCCACAAATCGTTTTTGTCCTTCTGCAAACCCTGGTGGTGGGAAGGGCTGTCGATACCTCTCTCTTGAACATGGAGCAGTTCTATTCTGGCCACATAGGCAATGGCGCTCACAGTCTGAACAAATAGAGGGAAATAGAGGGAACCAGTGGGGTCGGCAACTAAATGTTGCAGTGTGTCATGTTGCTGTTCAGGATACTCCATTATCATTTCCTATCCCATCTGGTTTCCTACCTCCCCACCCCAACAGTGAGTCAACCATCAGTGGCCACCAGTCTTCAATGGGAAGTGTTGAGAGCCCCACCCCCAGGTGTTTTTTTCTAAAGTTTTTTTTTGGGGGGGTACGTTTTCAAAACCCTTGGTTCCCACAAGCTGGCTGATACACCCCTTTTGCAGAGGTAGTGCCAATTTTTAGCCGCTCTGAGCCCGGCTTTGGCTGAGGAGGGCGGGATATTATTATTATTATTATTATTATTATTATTATTATTATTATTATTTTGGACAAGCATTCAGAGAACTGGGATTGCAATTATATATAGGAGCGGTTATTTCTTTCCAGTCTGTGTCTTTCCTCACTAGAGTAGGCCATCAATTTTCTTTTAAGAAGCAATGATGAGCTGCTGCACAATGACAAGGCTATTTGCACCCCACTTTCTCAGCAACAGTAACCCTTCATTATCTGGGGATTGAATATAATGTTTCTGATGCCAGATTCCTGCAAGTGGGAGCAAAATGCAGAAGAAGTGCATAGCCTCTTTCAAACAACAACAACAAACATTTGAAAGGACCCTTATGGAGCCTGCTGGTACGCGTACTTCTTTTGCCCCCAAATGCTATTATTATTATTATTTTAAAAAAAACCATTCAAAGGGGTCTTGCTTAATGGCAGCAGTTCAAAGTGCCGAGAAAGAATATACATGTGAAGTCCAGCAGGGACCGGCTCTTCTAGGCAATCAAGAATAAACTTCAAAGCAGCACAAAAAGGCTCCTGCAGGAAGTAAGTGAACTCCCAATTAGGATTTTGAAAACTACAATTCCTCACCCTGTCCCAGCTATTCTTGAATATGTGAATACCATAGTCATGGCGTTTAACTATGGCTGGCTTTAGAATGCTGAGATTTGGAAGTCAACCTTCTTAAATAAAGAGTTCAGCTTAGAAATCACAAGAGCTGAAAACAATATATCTGAAGGTTTTCTGTTTGGTGGACTTGTGTTTTAAGTTTATTGTGTTTTAAGCTTATTTTCTGCAACCATGAAGGCTAGAAACCTAATTTTAAAATGGAATTTTTGAATTCTCAGGTTTCTGTATGACGAGCTTTCAGGCCACTGAAATGTGCCTTGTAATTTGTGATCTGTCCACCTCTGCAATACGATTTAGGGCTGCTTCTGTTCTGTACGCAATTCTTCACTTTCAGGTCAATGCCACATTCGGTTTCCTTTGTTGGCATTTCCAATTAAGATAATCTCTTTGGGACAGGACACAAACAAATCCAGACGATCTGGACATTCTTCTTTTTCTGAGGGTAAAACAGAGTTGCTGAAGCAGCTAATTCTGATTTGATCACCTGTGCTCAGTGCCAGATTTACATTTAAGCTAAACAAGCTATAGCTTAGGGCCCCACTCTCTTGGGGGCCCCCAGAAAATTTAATGAAAAAAACCCCTGGGTGTACATTTCCAAAATAGAAGATAAAAACAAATAAAATAAAACTTTCATTATTGTCAAATGCCAATGTGTTTGCATTACCTCGGGTTAAGTACTTAATTCGTTCCAGAGGTCCGTTCTTAACCTGAAACTGTTTTTAACCTGAAGCACTACTTTAGCTAATGGGGCCTCCTGCTGCTGCTGGAGCACGATTTCTGTTCTCATCCTGAAGCAAAGTTCTTAACCTGAGGTACTATTTCTCGGTTAGCGGAGTCTGTAACCTGAAGCGTATGTAACCTGAAGCGTATGTAACCCGAGGTACCACTGTATTAAGTTTGTTATTAATAAAAATCATTTTAAGTTAGAGCTTAATAATTATTTCACTATTAATATACCGGTACTTATTCTTAATTGTATTTCACTATTAATATACTTCTTAATTGTACAGTGGTACCTCAGGTTACATACGCTTCAGGTTACTGTGTCCTGTGATGGTGTCCTGGAGGGAATGGTCAGATCTTGAAGAAACGTGGGGGGAGGTCGGGGATTTACGGTAACTGGATGACCTTGGGAAGGGTCCAGCAGGTTATTGGGTTGGGGGTGGATGAAATCTAGGAGGCATCTGAGCTGGAAGGGGTGGGGGGAGACAGTGATTGAGGGAGTCAGGAGTTGGATTCAGGGGAGGGACCAAGTGGGTTGGCTGGCAGAGAGGTGTTTGGCCCATGTTAGCAGGCACTCCTAAGTCAAGAACCTCCTAGAGTACAGTTGCTGCCACTACTGGCTGTCAACTGGGAGTAAGCCAGATACTTCACTGGCACTGACGCCACCTCCATAGGCTAGGACACAGAGGCACCAGGGCTAGTGTGACAAAACCCCATTGGCTCAACCCTATGAGTAAAGAAGGGCCTATTTGCTTGCCCAGTCCCAAGACTCCAGCTGCCCTACTCTTCTAAAAGGAGGTGGAAGGAAGGAAGGAAGGAAGGAAGGAAGGAAGGAAGGAAGGGGCACGTCACTCATCAATCTCTTCACATCTTCACCATGCAACTATGCCTTTCTTGTACCTGCTACACCTTGCAACTAGTTTATTTCCTACATACCGATCTGATTTACTCATTAAAGACTTGGGCAGAAACAGAACTGAGAGTTTGAGTTCTTCATCTGGTGAGGGCCAGGACAGTAGGACTTTTTAAAAGCATGACACCTGTGGCATAGAGCTCTTACACAGGTAAGGGATTCTGGTAGCAGTGCATGCAACCAGCATCGTAGCCAAACTGGACTTCAGTTATACAAGGACCAGGTGCCCTGATGAAATGAGGATTATGTATTTAAGCGACTTCCCTCTCTGCTCTCCATCTCTCTCCCATTCGCTAGCACAGAGTAAGTTCTAGCACGGGGACGCAGAAGCAGGAATAAAATCAGTCTGTGCCATTCAAAGTCTTAGTAATCAGGTAGCATAAAAGCAAGTTTTTCCTTCTTGCTTTTTGGCAAAAGTTTCAGGAGATGTTTGCCTTCATAAATCACAACGAACTGAATAGTGATTTCCTTCCATTATCAGCCAGTAAGTCATTTCAATGGCTTATTTTATTATTTAACAGTGGTAAGATCCTCACTGGAAGCTTCTGTATCACTTTATAGTCAGATCTTCAATTACCAGCAATGGTAATATGAAGCAATGGCAAGTGGGGGAAGCTCCAAGGATGAAAGGACCCATGAATGGTTCCCCAGCAAGACATTGATTGATTTTTACAGCTAAACAGCAATTGCATTTTAGTTCAGCTTCTGAGTGGAAAGGAGAAATTCTCTTTTGTAACACAATTCACAGCAGGTACCACTGAAAAACTTACAAAGCGACTTTTACTTAGCAGGAATGCCACACTTATCCGGGAACCCAGCAAATAACATGCTGGTCAGTTTACAAGCTGCAATAAGTCGTCCTCCATGCCTGTGTTCAGATGTCATGGTTTATCATCATGGACACAAGCTTAGACAAGCCCCTCCTCCCTCCTTTCTACTAGCACAGCCATGAAAAGGAGTTTGGAAGCTTTTGCTTCTGTTTCTAATTAACCACAGTTTGTCATGTCATCAAAACCCAACAAACTGTGGCTAATCTTAACTGTGGTTTTGAAACAAGCCAGCTTCAAACCATGGATAATGAAGCTGGCCTGTTTCAAACACACTACAGTTAAGATTAAGCGCAATTTAGGGTTTGGAAATACCACTCAACAGTGCTTAACTGAAATCAGAAACAAAAACTTCTGATCTTCTTCAAGCCCAAAGCTTCCTTGTCCAAATGCGGGTATTATCTTTAGAGCACATGAATGGTTTGCCTTGATGTGTTTTGACTAAGTACAACAGGTATTCTTCTTTGACAAGAATGTTTCAGAGGAGTGGAAAGAAAACCTTTTAATTAAAAGGGTGCCCTCATAATTTAAATAACAATAGCCGATATATAGTAAAGGTAAAGGTACCCCTGCCCGTACGGGCCAGTCGTGTCTGACTCTAGGATTGTGCACTCATCTCACTTAAGAGGCCGTGAGCCAGCGCTGTCCGGAGACACTTCCAGGTCATGTGGCCAGCGTGACGAAGCTGCTCTGGCGAGCCAGCACCAGCACAGCACACAGAAACGCCGTTTACCTTCCCGCTATAAAGCGGTACCTATTTATCTACTTGCACTTAGGGGTGCTTTCGAACTGCTAGGTGGGCAGGAGGTGGGACTGGAAGACGGGAGCTCACCCCGCCGCGGGGATTCGAACCGCCGACCATACAATCGGCAAGTCCTAGGCACTGAGGTTTTACCCACAGCGCCACCCGCGTCCCCAGCTGATATATAGTCCATACTATTCTCTGGGAAGAATTGTCCCTAGTAGTTTACTTTGCTGAGTCACTGTAGATGGGCTATGTCAAACATCTTGGTTAGTAGACTTGTGACCTAAGTACTCCAATTCCTCTGGAGACCAGGTAGACACTGGGTACTACTTACTGGAAGCAGATGGTAAAAACTTTGGCCAATTACGAAATAAGAAGAATGCAGAAGCTCCAAAAGTCAATGTAGGTTCCCCCAAATAGTAATCTTCTATAGGATTCCCAAGGCGGCGTGCATTTTACACAGCCATGGGTCTGCTGTTCTGTCATGGAACGTAGCATTAGTACAGAACTTGGTAATTTTAGAATCTTGGCTGTGGTGCCCCGAAGTGTTTCTTTGACTGCTGTTCTTCTTTGCCCTCAATGCCTATAGACATACTAATCATCCCTTTCTTTGCTCTTTCCCTCCCATCCCCCACATCTATCCAAGCACCCCCGAATTCTAAATCTTAGAAGCAAAATCATGTAGAAAAGACAAGTAAAAATGCAATCAATCATTACAGGGTGGCTGGACTAGATGAACCTTGGGGTCACTTCCACCTCTATAATTCTATGCTTCTATAGCTGAAATATGGGATCTGTAGCTCCCCAGATGTCCCCACCATCTCTACTCCTGCTAGCATACTCAACGGTCAGGGAGATGGGAGCTGCAGTCCGTCCACAATGTCTAGGGGAGCCCCCACATCTCCCTCCCACACTGATATAGAGGATATATTCTGGGCTTCGAATACAGTCTTTCTATCGAATTTTCACAACTGCTTTCTTATCTTGCGTTTGTTTATCAGAGCTTCAGTGTGTTTCTGTCTCGGTTTTCTGCCTTTGATGCATGGAAGACATTAGCTCTTTTGACATTTTTCTTTTCTTGTTTAATGGGCTCCGTTGGTGTTCAGGTTATGACAGCGTCGCAACAGAAGTCAGAATATGTACAATTAAGGAGCAGATCAATGCCTGTGCTCTCGCAACGGTGACACATACTTGTTATACAGGAGAGATTGGGTGGAACGTGCAGCAGATGCAGAGGTCTTTTAGAACTGTATGCCTGGGATAAAATTAAGGTAATTGCTGTCTTCTTTGTCCCTGTCTAGTGGGCAGCAGCAGCGCAGAGGTTGCCTGCCTTGAACAATCATTAGAGGCTCCTGTCTGTCATTAGTAAAATCGGCGCTACAAAATATTGCTGCACTAGCCCGTTGCTCTTGGAAGAATATTGGAACTTCTAAGTACATATTCCTTAAGGCCATTGTGATCAAAAATTCTCCTTGAAAGGCCCTCCCCCCATCACCTTCACAGGACTTGAGACCAAGATTGTTTTCTCCCCTTTGGCAAAGTATACATCATTTGAACAACACCCAAACCATGCTCACTAGTCAGATAAAGGGACGTGTAGGTTTAATCCAGGAGTGGGGAACTTTCTTCTACCTGAGGGTCTCGTTCCCTTGTGGGCAACCTTCTGGGGGGGGGCGTGCATGTCAGTGCCGAGTGGGGGTCAGATGCACAAATGCCCTTTCAAGGCAGCTTGTAACATTACAGCAAAATCAAACTATCACTGTTGAACACCGGGGTATCCTAATGAAATCTGGTGCAGGCGTTGGAGGTCGCAATTTCATATCTCGTGGGCACGAATGGTTTTTGACCCAAAGGGCTCTTCCTATGCTGCTGTGTGCCCATGCAGTGTACGTGTGGGAACTGGGCTTTCACCCACCTCCTCCAGGGTGCAGAGACAATCTGTGCGAGTTGGAGCATATGTACATATAGATGTGTGTAACAGCCTTGCTCCCTCAGTCTGATTGCACACACACACATGCAAAATTGAAGTACACACTAAATTGTCTATGTCAGGGTTTGGGAACCTGTGGCCCCTCAGATACAGTGGTACCTCAGGTTACAGGCGCTTCAGGTTACAGACTCCACTAACCCAGAAATAGTACCTCAGGTTAAGAACTTTGCTTCAGGATGAGAACAGAAATTGCGTGGTGGCGGCGGGAGGCCCCATTAGCTAAAGTTGTACCTCAGGTTCAGAACAGTTTCAGGTTAAGAACGGACCTCCAGAACGAATTAAGTTCTTAACCAGAGGTACCATTGTATTAGTTTGTCCCCTTCTTATGATAGGTAGGTAGGTAGGTAAGTAAGTAAATAAATAAATAAATAAAGGTTAAAGACCCCTGGAAGTTAAGTCCAGTCAAAAGGCGACTGTGGGGTTGCGCGCTCATCTTGCTTTCAGGCCGAGTAGAGCTGCCGTTTGTCCTTTCTGGGTCATGTGGCCAGCATGACTTAACCACTTCTGGCGCAACAGAACACTGACCAGAGTGCATGGAAATGCCATTTATTTTCCCGCCGCAGTATTTATCTACTTGCACTGGCGTGCTTTCAAACTGCTAGGTTGGCAAGAGCTGGGACCAAGCAACGGGAGCTCACCCCGTCACGGGGATTCAAACCGCCAACCTTCTGATTGGCAAGCCCAATAGGCTCAGTGGTTTAGACCACAGCGCCACCCGCATCCCATGTCCTACGAAAAGAGCCCAGAATGGCAAACCAGTGATAAAACAATAATAAATAGAGATTCACTGTGTTGCAGTGGTAAGAGTGCTGAGATAGGACCTGGGATACTGGGGTTCAAATCACTGGGTGACTTTGGGCTGGCTGCCATCTCCCAGGCTAGCTTACCTCACAGGGTGGTTGTGAGGGTAAAATGGAAAAGGGGACAAGCATGTCAGCCACCTTGAGCTCCCTGGAGAAAAGGTGGCGTATAAATACGTAAAATAAATTGAAAGCCGCTTAAGAGCAATTCCAGTACAGATGCAGAAGTGCGAAAGAACTCAAAAGGCTTGTCCAAAGAGGGAGGTCAAAAGGACAGCAGGAGTGGCACCCACCTAATATTCAAGGGGAAGGAAATCCGAAATGTAGGTGCCACCACACTAAAGGCCCAATTCCTAAGTTGTGGGTAATGGAGCTACTGAAAAGATAGAATCTGCAGGAAGCCTTCGCCCGCAGTGCAGAGGTTCAGGTGCTGCTGACTTACAACTCCTCTTATGCCTGACCACTGGGCATGCTGGCTGGGGCTGATGGAAGCTGGGAGTTCAGCAACATCAAGAAGGCCCCACCAGGTTCCCCATTCCCTGGATTATGTGCCATGTGTGTCTATGAGACAGCATGCAGAGTTTGACCGTGTGTGACGCACCCTTGAAAACTGGGCACATTTGTGACTCAAAGAAGTTGAATCACTGCTGCAGGAAAAACTCTTTGTGCTGATTTCTTTCTTTCTTTCTTTCTTTCTTTCTTTCTTTCTTTCTTTCTTTCTTCTCCCCCTCCTCCTTTAAATCAACATTCCACTGAGAGCTGAGTGCTCTTCACAACAAATCACGCCTTAAGCAAATTGAAACTGATGCAGAAATATGCCAAGCATGTAGCATTCCTAATGGGATCAATGCCACCATGTACAGGAAATTACCTGGCTTCTGTTTGTTTATGCACAGGGAATTCAGTACTTGACATTTACTCCCAGCACTGGTTATTCATTTGTTTTTAGTGGCACACTGGTTTTAGGTGTTATCCACCTACCAGGGCGGTCCAGCTTTTCATATAAAACGGGCCACAAGAGTACTTTGACACAGAACCCACAGGACTTGTTGCATGGGGTGGGCAGCAAGCCCAAAATTTGATGCCCCCCACCCCAGCCTTCGGCACTGGGCTTTGGGAAGGAGGTGCATGGCTCTGGCAGGGTCCTTGTGCCCTCCCACCTCCTCCCCAAAGCAGGGAAAGCGCTGTTCCCCTTCCCCGGGGGCATCATATCCCACCCCCATTAATTTCCCGTTTTTGTTTTTCAATTGCCAATATTCCATGACTACCAAATATGCCCCGCTAGGAAGTTTTAAAGGGGGTTTTTGCTGGGAGGGGGAACCAAAACTCTTCAAAGCTGAGGTTTGCCTCTGAGAATGCTGATACCTCCTTCTTGTTCCTCAGTGGAACCTGCGATCTGAATTTGCTGATTAAAGTCAGTGTGGTGTAGTGCTTGCGAGTGTTGGACTAGCACCTGGGAGACCAGGGTTCAAATCCCCACCCAGCCCTGAAGCTCACTGGGTGACCTTAGGCCAGCCACTGCCTCTCAGCCTAACCTACCTCGCAGGGTTGTTGTGAGGATAAAATGGATAACCATGTACACTACTCAGAGCTCCTTGGAGGAAAGGTGAGATATAGGTGCAATCCATCCATCAATCAATGATCATTATGTGTGCATGGCTAGAAGCAAGTAGAAAGCACAAAGCGAGGGACATGCTTGGTCAAGAATCTTGCAGCTGCCTCATTTCTGCTGGAGCTCTGTATTATTGTTATTGACACAAAGTCATGTGTCAATGGCTCTTGACAGGCAAGTGGCACAATGGGTTAAGTGTGTCTGGCTGTTAACAAGCCCACCCGAGGATGACTATAGGCAGGATTTCTGCATTGCAGGGGGTTGGTTTGGATCCTGAAAATGTCTTAAAGTCGAATTAGCATTATGAAATTGCCATTCACAATATAATACTTCCTCCTACAGTTGTGTGGAGTCATGCATGTTATGTATGGAAACAGAAATAAATGTCCCTTTTGGTAAAGTTTTGATCCGTCAAATAGATTATGATTAGTCACCTAACGTATACAGTGGGGAGCCATTTAACAGAAGTCATCCAAAAAAAGAACACAACTGTTTCATAATTAAGCCAATTAGTTTCATTCATAGGATGCAAAATAACTTCTCTTGCATGGAAAACCTGATCTTTTAAACTCAGTGGGTTCCTGATGTTTACAGAACTCTAATGGAACACAAAGAATGAATTCTGGATGCCAATTCTTTGTTCACATAAGAACCCCCCTAATCTGAAAACGTTCTATGCAGAATAAATGTTCTTCACCAGTAGAAACCATTTTTAAGTGTTATTTGCAAATAAACTACAGTCGTACCCTGAAAGTCGAACAGAATCCATTCTGGAAGTCTGTTCAACTTCCAAAATGTTTGGAAACCAAAGCGTGGCTTCTGATTGGCTGTCAGGCGTTTGGTTTCCAAAAGAATATTCAAAAACTCACTTCCGAGTTTCGATTGTTTGGGAGCCAATTTGTTTGGGAGCCAGTTGTTCGGGATCCAAGGTACGACTGTATTGATAGTTGCAATATACACTTTGGGAAATATAATATTCCTTCTGTGAGGCTTATTGAACAAATACAGGTTATCCTGGAGCCAAGCTTCACAACTTCAAACACAGAAAGCATTTCTTCGTGTAGGAAAACAAAATCCATAGTTTGAAAATGTATAAAAGGTAAAGGGACCCCTGACCATTAGGACCAGTCGTGGCCAACTCTGGGGTTGTGGAGCTCATCTCGCTTTATTGGCCGAGGGAGCTGGCGTACAGCTTCCAGGTCATGTGGCCACCATGACTAAGCCGCTTCTGGCGAACCAGAGAAGCGCACGGAAACACCGTTTACCTTCCCGCTGGAGCGGTACCTATTTATCTACTTGCAATGTGCTTTCGAACTGCTAGATTGGCAGGAGCAGGGACCGAGCAACGGGAGCTCACCCCGTCACGGGGATTTGAACTGCTGACCTTCTGATCGGCAAGTCCTAGGCTCTGTGGTTTAACCCGCAGTGCCACCCGCGTCCCTTTGAAAAGGTATACACAACTGCTATTTTTTTACCAAGAGTACACAGGGCAAAAAAATAGAACTTTTGCACCAGACTTCAAAGCACACAAAATACATTATTTCTTCCTACATGAAAGAGTTCCAAGCCTGAAATAAACAGGTGACAGTTTATGTGATTGTGGCACCCGGCACCCAGAAAATGGTTTGAGAGCGTATAATACTGTCAAACAAGATTCAAGTCTGGTCAGGGAATAAATGAGACACTGTTTTGAAAAGATGCTTTGAGCTGTCATAGAGTCACAGCATCACAGAATTGCCAAGTTGGAAGGGTCATCCAGCAGGAATCTCAACTAAAGCATCCCTGACAGATGGCCATCGAACCTCTGCTTAAAAACCTCCAAGGAAGGAGAGTCCACCACCTTCTGAAGGAGCATGTTCCACTGTCAAACACTGAAGCAAACAATAAAACAGCAGGGTGGAGTGGGAAACATTTTGCAGCCCAAGAGCCACAGTCCCTTCAAGGCAATTGCTCTGCACAGGGGAAATACCAGTGGTGGGTGGTGCCAGAATCAAAAGCAGGTGGAACAATGAATTGAAATGTTACCTCTGCACACTGGGCTGATTTCTACACACATGCACACACTTCTCTCTATCCCCCGCAAGCAAAAGTTCATCAGAGTTCAAGGACAAATGCCAGCCAAGCAAAAGCATTAAGAGTACAACCCACTGCCTGGCTAGTGAGGGATGTGGTCTGGGGAAGAGCCCCAAGGCCAGGCAGAAAGGTCTGAAGGAACTCAATTGGCTCCTGGACCTGAGACCCCTCACCCTTGCTGCATGAAAACCACAGCATATTCCACATTATGGCTTTGCGTGAATTTATAGGTCTCTGGGTTGCCATACGTCCTCTTTTTTCAGGACATGTCCTCTTTTCTAAAATGAGAGTCATCATAGCGATCCATAGTTAAAAGTAGATGTCGGCAAATGCGAAAAAGGGCTGTAAAACTATTGAAATTCATACAACTGAAAATCATAAATAAAGAAATAAAAATTGACAAACACTAAACAGACAATAAAACCACAACCAAATCTAACAGAAACCTTTCTGGCAAGGACAGGTAAAACAGAAGAGAGACATATATGGATTGTGCAAATTAGACCTCTTGAGTCCTCTTTACAATTAATGGGTTATTTATCGAAATTATTTGCCCGCATTTTCCTAGTTGCCAAAGCAAAGAGAGCAGCTCTATAAGTTGTGAAATCATTGGTGTCACTCTAATTCTAAAGAGGAAAAACAAGCAAAGCTGAATCCTCATTAGGCTTTCCTATTTTTGGCTCTCTGCAGGGTGCTCCAGTGGCCAAGAGAAGAATGTGAGTGTCAGGAGTGCGTGCAGGAGCCAGGCCCTGTGACCAGTAGGACTTTGCAGGACTGGGGCCTAACTCACAGCACCTGGTAGCAAATATTCCTATCTCACACAGTTGATGGGAGGCTGAACACGTTAAAAAAGCTTTCAATGTGCTTTGCAGGTTTAAAAAGTGCTACATAAATAGGCATCTAGTCATACCAAACTGCTGAGGACTCTGGAGGCAAATGGTGTGTTTACGAGCTTCCTAGAAAAGAGCACCCCCCACCCCACCCGAGATACTGAGAATCAATCCCATCTCCGCTTTTTTCAATGATCTCTTTTAAATAGCCAAACGTGTTCCTGCAAGACAAACTCCACAACTATTTGTTCCTGCTTATGTTCTTGCCTTCAAAAGCGTTCTCTCCGGGACCTGTTTGCAATTCTACAGCGAAGGTTAACAGACTAATTGCACAGAAGCCCTGTAAACAGTTTTATCAGTGATGCACTGCTGCCCATCTTCTTTTAGAAGCACTCATTATGCAGAGCTAACAGAGACATCAAGGAGCAAAACAATACCATTCGAGCCAAAATGGTCCTGAATGGTCCCCGAGTCTCATCTGTTAAGGCTGCTGTTCCACTTCAGCTTTAGGGACGCATCAAGCCCGTGGCAATCCTTGACCCCTGAGGATCCTGGCAGCAAAAAGCCCCATAAAGATCCCTGGTAGCAGGCAGCACAATGGAAAAATAGATAACAAAGGTCCTGGGCAGGCAGAGTTGCAGGACAAAGCACAACGGCAATCAGAAGGCATCTTGCAAATACGTGAAGCTTTGTACTATCAGACCATGGAGCCCAGAATTGCATAATTTGAATGGCACTGGCTCTCCAAGGTCCTATTCCCAGCCCTACCTTTCAAGACACTTTTATATTAAGAGTTTCTGAGGACTGAAAATGGGGCCAAGGAACATAGAAAGCTGTCTTCTACTGAACCAGACCACCGATCCAGCTAGCTAGCAGGCAGCAGCTCTCAGGGCTGCAAGCCCTCTCCTAACCCTACTTTGAGATCCTGGAGATTGAACATGGGACCTTTTGCATGAAAAGCACCTGCCCTTCCCCTTCTGCATATCCTGGGTGTTCCTCAAGAACTGCTAGGTAAACCAGAGAACGAGTGAAGGAGGCAAAACGTTGTTCTTGCAGTGGTCAGATTGAGGCAGAATCTTAAATCAATGAGACACAGGAGTAATGACCTTGCTTAAGCATGGTTTATCTACTTAAGAATAGGGATGCGGGTGGTGCTGTGGGTTAAACCACAAAGCCTAGGACTTGCCAATCAGAAGGTCGGCGGTTCGAATCCCCGTGACGGGGTGAGCTCCCGTTGCTCAGTCCCTGCTCCTGCCAACCTAGCAGTTCGAAAGCATGTCAAAGTGCGTGTAGATAAATAGGTTCTGCTCCGGCGGGAAGGTAAACGGCGTTTCCGTGCGCTGCTCTGGTTCGCCAGAAGCGGCTTAGTTATGCTGGCCACATGACCCTGAAGCTGTATGCCGGCTCCCTCGGCCAATAAAGCGAGATGAGCGCTGCAACCCTAGAGTTGGTCATGACTGGACCTAATGGTCAGGGGTCCCTTTACCTTTTATACATTTTCATTTTACCTATCTACTTAAGAAACTGATGAATTCCATCTTTTACCAAAATTGGTAAAGTTGGGACACTCCCGCCACCAAGCTAAGCAGGATCAAGGATCAGAAACCTAGGCACCCCCTGACCTAGGGATTTCAGCAGTCTTTAGGTGGCACCCTGTTGAAAATAAGAGCTACAGGCTCAGTCTTGTTCTCTGGAAACAAACTTGACAAACACAAGTCAACAGGACCAAAATCCCAACTGTTATCAGTTTTGCAATCTAGTTTTAACACCTGCCAACCACTGGAATCATTATATGTAATAAACAGACTTTCTTGTGCGTGCTGAACTTTTTTTATCTTTTTATCTTTTTTTATCCACTGAGAGGAATATAAAAACAAAGAGCGAGAGACCAGCTTGCAACAGAATCGATCCCTTCTTCTCTGTTCTTCATGCAGTTCTATTGATCTTTTCTGCTCTCATGTATCACAGCATGAAAACAATTTAAACAAGCAAATATTCTAATTGCTGCTGAGTTCTTGGAAGAAGCTGGGGTGTCGCTTCTCAATAGGTTTGATGTGACCCAGCAGCGTGTTGCAACATAATCGGCATCTACTTGGTGGGAATCAATGTCGCCATTGGCAATACAAGAGCCAGAGAGGGATGGGCTAGTTCAGTCAGCACCATTCTTGCATGATGCACAGCTCTGAGCACTGGGGATTGTTATCACTGTCAGAAACTGATCCTGTCACATTTACATTCAACAGAACCAATGGTTAAGTACAGTGGTACCTCGGGTTACAAACACCTTCGGTTACAAACACTTCGGGTCCAACCCTGCTAACCCGGAAGTAGTACCTTGAGTTAAGAACTTTACCTCAGGATGAGAACAGAAATCGTGTGATGGTGGCGCAGCAGCAGCAGGAGGCCCCATTAGCTAAAGTGGTACCTCAGATTAAGAATGGTTTCAGGTTAAAAACGGACCTCCGGAACGAATTAAGTACCACTGTATAAGAATTAAACAATAGCATTTAGGATGGTACTGGTGTACAACCCTTCCAGTACACTTTTGTTTCCTTGCTCTACTGCTGGGCCTTAAACTTTGCTCCTTCTGTGTCTGGCCCCCACCCGCTAGATCACTGAAGAGAAGACAGAGCCTTACAAAAGCACCTACAAAGCTAGCCCTGGCCATCTGCACAAGCTGCAGTGAGTTGTTGATGCGGCTCGTGTTGGAAGTGTTGGGATGCAAGTCAGCTTGTATCAAAGGCTGGACTTCACGGGAGAAAGCAGACAGAGAAAAACCTCCCAAACTGCCCTGTGCTAACCTTCCCTCAGGTGCTGGACTGATATTTTATTTCTTAGATTTACGTACTGCCCATCAACAAAAGATCTCAGGACAGCTTCACAAGATAAAAACGCAAGATAGAAGTACAAATAAATAGTTAAAACAGAAACAACAAAATAATAAGAAGAGTTTGGACTTGATATCCCGCCTTTCACTCCCCTTAAGGAGTCTCAAAGCGGCTAACAATCTCCTTTCCCTTCCTCCCCCACAACAAACACTCTGTGAGGTGAGTGGGGCTGAGAGACTTCAGAGAAGTGTGACTAGCCCAAAGTAACCCAGCAGCTGCATGTGGAGGAGCAGAGACGCGAACCCGGTTCCCCAGATTACCTGTCACAAACACATTGAAAAGCCTGTTCGTAGAATATTAATTAGCCAAAAGACTGGTTGAAGAGGAATGTTTTTGCCTGGCACCTAAAGATATATAATGAAGGCAGCAGATGAACCTCAGATGGGATTCCACAAATGGGAGGCCACTGCAGAAAAGACCCGTTCTCGTGTTGCCATCCTCTGGACCTCACGAGGAGGCGGCACATGAAGAAGCTCCTCAGAGGATGATCTCAGTGTCCAAGTCTGTTTATTTAGGGAGAGGAAGAACTCGAGGTTTATCTTCAGGGTTGGTGTCTTCACTACTTTCCCCCTCTTTCTTCCTCTTCATCTTTGAGAACAAAGAGCAGGCATGGCTCCTTGCATCTCGACCCTAGTTAGATATAACTAGGATCTTTCCTGCCTACTGTGTAATTTATTTGGACACACAGATTCCAAGAGCTCAGTGGCAAGAGGAGAAAGAGAAAAGTGAACCAGTGATCTTATAACAGTGGTAAGACTGGAATTGAAACCACCTCAGATACAGCTCCTTCTTTTGCCACTGTCATATACCAGCAGTCTGCCCAGCATCACATAGTGTTTTAACTACAGGGACATTAAATGAACCTTTGCTAGTTTGGCAACAGCTGGCCTGCATTCTGGGTCATGGGAACATTAACTGGCCACTTTTAGCTACGGAGTTGCACAGCAGGTTAGACAGAAGGTGGTCTCTTCAGTACGGATTGCAACAGCATTCATGCTTTTCCTTCTGATTAGGAGCAATAGCTCTGGTGCCACGTAGCAGGCAACATATGATGTAATCTGAAACAAGACCTGCTGTACGACAGACTGCTTAACTTGATTCACAGTGCAATAAATCATACAGAGACATCCTGATAGAGCCCAGGTAAGAATGAAAGATGGATGGCATTTTGTGAAAAACGGGCAAGGAACCTCTAAATTCATCAATGCCTTTGGGTGAGACACTAACAGGTTATTTACAAGAGTGGTGGCCTCATTCCATGCCTTATTTTGGGGGAAAATATTACAAGATAGAAAAGGTAACTCAGGACCTTGTCTCACTTCAAATTCTGCTTCCACCGCTATTGGAAAATGCCACTGATTCTGCAGTAATTTTGGAAAAATTGCTTTTAAAATAGTGGGGTCTTATATACCGAGCCTGAGCAATTTCCATTACAAGATTCTTTGTTAACAATAGTCACTTACATTCCATTCATCCTAAGGTGTACCTGTTTGTTGGTGCTTACCAACCTACTGCTAAATTTAAGACTCGAATGTTTTAGCAGCTGATTGAGATTGGTAACCAGGGGCTGCTGGAGTTCTTGAAATACACAACACACAAATTTCCCTATGTATCAAATCAACAGAGCATTACCAGTGTAAACACTGAAATACTCTATCACACACCGTTGTGATGAAACTGGTAATTTGCAACTTGTTGTGAGATGAGATTGTGCTGTGTTTGGGGACATGAACAAATTTATTCAGATTTATTTTCTGCCTCTAAACTATTATATGGCACAGTTGTGAAACAATAGACTGATGCCTAGGCAATCTGCAGAAAAGAATCACCTGATCTCTACAGTTTTCAGGGGGCAGCAAACTTTTTCAGCAGGGGGCCGGTCCACTGTCTCTCAGACCTTGTGGGGGGCTGGACTATATTTTGAAGGGGGGGAAATGAATGAATTCCTATGCCCCACAAATAACCCAGAGATTCATTTTAAATAAAAGGACACATTCTACTCATGTAAAAACATGCTGAATCCCGGACCGTCTGTGGACTGGATTTAGAAGGCGATTGGGCCGGATCTGGCCCCCAGGCCTTAGTTTGCCTATCCATGTTTTAATTCATTATCCAAGACATGTACACAGTTTATTCATATGCACAATTAACAGGAGAGAAAAATCTTTATTAGCTCTCCAAGTTCTCTAAGTTAGATCCATATTACATCACAATATCTCAGTGTGTTGCTGAGCTTTGGTACAAAGAAAACAAAATAGTCTGTATTTTACTTGTCTTAGGACTCCTTAGGGATGATGCAAGATCTCTCTCTCTCTCTCTCTCTCTCTCTCTCTCTCTCTCTTGGCCCCAAAGTACTCTTCCATCTCTGAGAGCCAGTCCTTGTTTGTTTTATCATGTAATGCTTTTATAGTATGCAAAATACTTTACAATTGATTATTTACCTTCCTCGTCTTCACAAAACCACCTTTAATTTAATTTTTACAGAGGCTCAGATGAAGTGGCTTGGACATGGCAAGGGGAAGATGTGAGGGGAGCTGCGGCACAAACAGAAAACAAAGGTAGGCTGGAAATGCATGGAAAAGAACGGCATGGTCCGCCCATCCACCAGATTAAAGGAAAAAAGAAGAAGTAATTATCAAGCATTGTTAGAACAGCTGCAAAATGGCAAGGTAACCAAAGACCCTCTGGGACCTTTGCAATAGCAGGAATCAATGTCTTCCCCAAGGAGCCATTCAGATTACTGTTTTATTGTGCATACATACAGCGACATGTTGTTGATACATTAACAGTGTGTTAGAAGTGGATTTACAATGAACTGTCCACACACCAATATCAGTTATCTTCTGATGCTTCCCCAGTGTTCCTACAATACTGCATTCACATTCTAACTCCACTCATTCCACTGTCCATGTTCATGCCATCCTCAAAGTCCCCCCGTCTGCCCCAAGCACATATAACTTGTGCTATGCTGCTATGCCACCATTCTTCCATTTGCACACTTTTAAAGTTTTTTATGTTCACGTTGCAGCTGCTGCACTAAAATCTCCACTCCTTTCAGCACAAAACCCCACAGGAATGCCGGCATCTTCTACAGCCACTGTGTGAACCAAACCTAATTCACGAATGTTGCCAGGATGCCTTAAGGCACAAGTGCTACAGTGCAACAAAAGTGGGGTGAAAACAATAAAATAAAATGGGAATGTTTGTGATGTAAAAAGTTTTGGGGTAGGAAAGTATGGCTCATGCACCAGCTGATTATGAAGCAGTATGATTGACCCAAAACTTTTGTGGGCACAAAGAGTGTTGGATGTGGGAGCAGCTGTTGCTATCAAAGGGTTAAAAGGTAGCAGAAACGCTCTAATCACTGAGCAGCTGGAGGTCATTAGGCTTCCAGGAACATGAGTTTGTATAAATAGTCTCCTGTGTGTTTGTTCTTCCCTTTTCTCCCCTTTTTGGGCGTGTTTGCTGAGATGTGTGGTTCTTCGCCAGGGTTGTTTTTGTTTTGTAAATAAACCTTATCTTTGAGTTACAAACCACATGCTCCAAGACTCCTCTTTGAAAAGATACTGCCTTTCCTGCCCTTCTTCAACTGCTGTGCGAAATACTCTGCTGTAGTGGGACTTGTGACGATGGAAGCGCACTGGGCATTTACATTAAACTAATTAAAGTTTAATGGGACAGGTTATGGGTGTTTGTACGTCAAGAAGGAGCTAAGGAGTGCAGTTCAGAGTGATTTATGAAAGGACTGGAGCGAAGACAGAAGCGGTTGCCGACAACGAAAGCCTTCAAAGCAGCTTGAGTCCTGCAACGTGCTTAGAAAAGTTTTAAACAGGCACTGCGCAGTTTGTACTCGCTGGAAGACGTCTTATTCTTCAAGGAGCCACCTCAGCAGCTGGGAGACGGTCTACAGGTGTGTGAGTATCGTTCCTAAGCCCCAGGGAGGATGGCAGAGTCCCAGGAAAGTTTTTCTGTCCCGTTTACGCGACTCAATCAGAAAAATTGGCAAGATTGGAAGGCTAGAGTGAGGGTTTGGTTGCAAGCAAAAGAGTTGTGGAGTTGTACTGAAGCACCGCCTTTACAGGCAGCTGCAGACGCGTCTGCAGAAGACAAAGCAACAGCAGCAGCTTCACAGAAACGTGACAGGAAAGCCCAAGGTCTACTAGTTTTGGCAGTGGGACCAGAGCAAATGCCTTATGTTTCTGAGTTAAAGAACACGCATGAGGTCTGGACGGTTCTGCAGCGGCTAAATTCCAGAAACACTGCAGGGGCCAAGATCCATGCTACAAGATGTTTGTTTGATTTACGTCTCCAACCGGGAGCGTGTGTAAAAGAACATATTGCCAAAATGGTGTCTGCCTTTAATCAACTAAGACAGCTGGGCATTCCTTTCTCTATGGAGCAGCAGTCATACATATTGTTGTCTTCTCTTGATAAAAGCTATGAGACTCTAGCTCTAACTTTGGAAGCTATGCCTTCAACTGAATTAACCCTTGAATACATTTCATCTCGGCTTGCAGATGAACAGGATAAGAGGCAAAGAGAAAGAGGTTTGTCTTTAAAGGGGAGTTATGCTGTGCCTAAGAGTGTTGATGCTGAGTTTGAGCACACAGTAAATGCTTTTGCAGCTAGACACTGTTTTCGCTGTGGTTCCCCTTCCCATTTAATTAGGAATTGCACACGTGAACCTGGTCAAGACAGCACCAAGGCCGTTACCCCTAGTTACCAGACAAGGAGTTCCAGGGGACGTCGAAGAAGAGGAGGAGGTCGTGGCTACTCCCACAGCACACAGCACATGGCTTCAGTAATGGCGTTGATGCAAGGGCGTGGCCAAGGCAGCAATCTACGCTGGTTGATCGACAGTGGTGCATCTCACCACCTGGTGGCGCCATCTAGTGTCCGTTTCCAGAATTGCAGACATTTGCAAACCCTTAAAGTTGTGACAATGGCAGATTCAACTAAACGTTCCTTAGAGACCGTAGGCACAGTGTTCTTGAAATGTTTGCAAACAGAAATTGATGCCTACGTGCTAAAGGGATTGAAGGGGTGTATTTTGTCTGTGTCAGAACTTGATAGAAATGGGTTTAAAACTGTGTTTGAAAATGGGGTTTGCACTATTTCAAAGAATAACGTATCTCTTTTGCAGGTGGAATGCAGAGATGGGTTATATTATTTTGAGACAAGTCCAGATGAAGTTGAACAGGTTCATGCTGGTTGTGTGAACACGCCTACCCATAATTCTTGTGTCCATTTATGGCACCGCCGTCTGGGACATATTAATTTTCAGTATGTTAAAAGGCAACCTGAATTATCAGAAGGGTGCAAAATGAACAAATGTACTAAGTATTTGGATTGTACTGCATGCAAAAGGGCGAAGGTTCATAGATGCAGCTATCCCAGTTCAGATAGGAAATCTGACAAAGTATTCCAACTTGTGCATATGGACCTATGTGGCCCAATGCCTGTTACTAGCATGGGAGGTTCGAGGTATGCACTGTGTCTCTCGGATGACAAAACAAAGGTTACATGGTTTTTTCCTCTCAAAACAAAAGCAGATACTGCAGAAACAGTTAAAAATTGGGTTCATGCAGTGGAACTTGAATTCAGTACTAGAGTACTTGCTTTTCAGACAGACAGAGGGTCAGAATTTACCGGGTCTGTGTTGCAGAATTTCTTTAAGAAAAAGGGAATTAAGCATCGTCTGTCTACACCTTATTCCCCCCAAGAAGGAGGCGTGGCCGAACGTAAAAATAGGGTTCTGCAAGAGTTGGCAAACTCTATGTTGTTTGATGCTAAACTCCCTCAAAGTTACTGGGCGGAAGCCTGGCAGGCGGCTACTCATATTCTGAACCGAGTATATAATTCTGTAATTGGCACTACCCCTTATTTTGCTTTATATGGGAAGAAGCCCAAAATTAATTACTTTCGGGTGTTTGGATGTCCAGCCTATGTACTTATCCCAAAAGCGTTAAGGAAAAAGGGAGGTCCAAGGGCTAGGAAACTCATCTTTTGTGGGTACGAACCACACGCCAAATCTTGGAGGTTCGTGAACCCAAATGGGGATACTACAAGAGTGGTCCTCAGTAGGAGCGCTGAATTTTGTGAGCAATCTGGATGGACTCACTTACATGCTAACCCTGACATTTTGAGAGATGATTTAGGCATTTATGCTGAGAATGAAAGTCCAGAGAGTAGTGAGCCAGAAGAGGATGGTGCACATGGTTCAGATGCAGATTCTGACCAGGCACAAGGTTCTTCTCCTAAGGTAGAAAAGCCAAAATCTAGGGGTGTTCCAACATCGCCAGTCAGTAGGCCTAGCAGACAGCAAAAGCGAAGCAGGTCACCTGCAACACCAAGCCCAAGGGAGGTATCTAAACGGAGGTCTTTATCCCTAGAGGCACATCCAGGTATAAAGTCTGAGACAGATTCTGACAGCCAACGGTCAGAGGGGGCACAAGAGGAACAATTGCGCAGGTCAAATCGTGCCACAAAGGGCAAGCCGCCAGAGCGGTTTAAGGTGACAAGTGTATACGTAAATATGGCACAGTGTGAGCCAGATAGCTATATGGAGGTACAACAGCTTCCAAGCTCAGAAGCCGTTAAGTGGCAGGAAGCAATGGAAAAAGAGATGGCTTCAATGAAGTCTCTCGGTGTGTTTACAAGTACAGAGCTTCCGAAAGGGCAACAAGCTGTAGGTTGTCGATGGGTATATCGTTTAAAGCCCACAACTACTGAAGAGTTGCAATATAAAGCCCGACTAGTTGCAAAAGGGTTTTCGCAGCGCAAAGGTGTTCACTATTCTCAAATCTATGCCCCAACTTCAAGATCGGAGTCATTAAGAATGCTTTTAGCCTCTTCAGCTAAGAAGGGAAATAAGCTGTTTCATTTTGATGTCAATGTGGCTTATTTAAATGCAGACTTACAGGAGGAAGTCTATATGACACCACCACCAGGTTTTGAAGGAGACAAGCCAAACCAGGTCTGGCGCCTACACAAATCCATTTATGGGTTGAAACAGTCTGCCCGTAATTGGAATTCCTGCTTAAACGATGCTCTAGAGAGCATGGGGTTCAGAAAGAGCGCAGCAGATGCGTGTCTTTATCTAAAAGGCTCGGGATGTGAACAAGAAGCAGTTTTGATATTTGTTGACGATTTATTATACAGTGGAAAGGATGATAAACTTGCACAACAATTTGCCACAAAGCTTGGAGAAAGGTTTCAGATAAAATCACTAGGCAATGTATCTGTTTATCTAGGAGTTAAAATTCAGCAAGATGAAAATGGAAACTATTGGCTCAGCCAAGAAGCTAAGATCCAGCAGTTGCTGGAAAGGTTTAAAATGGACAACTGTGCTGGTGTTAAAACCCCAATGGAGCTAAGTTACATAAAGGATGCTCAAGCCGAGCAACAGACAGAGTTCAGTAATCCCGGGGTTTACCAGTCAGCGATAGGCAGTCTACTCCACATTGCACAGTGGACTCGGCCCGATATAACATATGCTGTCAACATGCTGTGTAGACAAGCTGAAAAACCATCAATGCATGCTTGGCAAGGAGTAAAAAGAGTTTTAAGGTATCTCCAAACTACCAAAAGGTTTCGCTTAAAACTATCAGCAGAGGGCAGCACACAACTTGAATGTTGGGCCGACAGCAGTTGGGCAGATGCTGGACCAGATAGAAAATCAGTGTCAGGAATGGCGATAAAATTTGGAAATGCACTAATTGGTTGGAGATCAAGAAAGCAGTCACTTATAGCTTTAAGTTCAACTGAATCTGAGTTCAATGCATTATCAGATGTATGTAGAGAACTGGAATTTTATAAGCAACTGGTACAAGAATTGTTTGGAGAATGTTCCCTACCTATCAGAGTGTGGGAAGACAATCAACCTTGTATTAAACTAGCTAAATCAGGTCAATTCAAGGCACACACAAAACACTTGGATATCCGTTATCAAAATGTATGCCAAAGTGTAAAACAAGGTTTAATTGAACTAAAGTATTGTCCAAGCCAAGAAAATCTCGCAGACGGTTTTACAAAAGCTTTGGGTCCGCAATCTCATAAATGTTTCTGTTCAGGTTTAAATTTGAATTAAGGTTGGTACAGCTCAGTGTTACGAGCGAGAGGGGGTGTTGCTATCAAAGGGTTAAAAGGTAGCAGAAACACTCTAATCACTGAGCAGCTGGAGGTCATTAGGCTTCCAGGAACATGAGTTTGTATAAATAGTCTCCTGTGTGTTTGTTCTTCCCTTTTCTCCCCTTTTTGGGCGTGTTTGCTGAGATGTGTGGTTCTTCGCCAGGGTTGTTTTTGTTTTGTAAATAAACCTTATCTTTGAGTTACAAACCACATGCTCCAAGACTCCTCTTTGAAAAGATACTGCCTTTCCTGCCCTTCTTCAACTGCTGTGCGAAATACTCTGCTGTAGTGGGACTTGTGACGATGGAAGCGCACTGGGCATTTACATTAAACTAATTAAAGTTTAATGGGACAGCAGCTATAACGCCCCCCCCCCCCAAATGCCATCATGAGCACAGAGGATGTCTGGAGGCCCATTTTTGCAGCAGACCTGCCTTGCCTAAATCTGGCCCAAGTAGTCTCCTCCCCACGCCTATAACTGGAGATGTGAGTACTAGTAAATGAGAATAAGGCCACTAATCTCAAAATGTCCTCTTCTTTCTGGGGAAAGGAAGCATGCATAGATGATTCTTTGACCTCTATTACTGCCCATGTCTGGAAAGGAAATCAAGGACACAACTAAGAGCAGGGGAAGGGTGCTATTATGGCATTGCAGCTCTGTCTTGTTTCTCTGGGCAGGGGAAGGTCCACAGATATCTTCCCCAGCTTCTCCTGGTGGGAAACCAGGTGTGGTGAAATGGTGTAACCTAGAAAAGGGCATGGCTGACTGCTAGGAATCCTGGCCAGGAGGACTAATCTCTGCAACATTTTGCTGCAGGTCCCACTTGTTGCTGTATAGCCTAGACAAGACCCAAGAGAAAGTTGAGCTACATGGAGCAGAACTAAACCGACACCTGCATTTAGGTAGAGTGAAGTGGAAAGTTATTTTTGCTAGGCTTGAATAGCTTCCTGAAAGAATTAAGTGATGTTTACCAGAGCAGCCTCGCAGTTCCCTGCTGTTTAATAACACTGTTAAAGCACTCTCAGGCATCACATAATTGGCCTAAGCTGCTCATGAAAAATAAAATAAAAGGCAAGACAAGACGAGCTGTTCTGAATGGACTTTGTGTCACCTGGCACCATTTGAATAAATATGGAGCAGATGGTTGTTAAGTTCTTTTGGGGGCGGCATATATGGCGGCAATGCACAGACAATTGCACAACCATCACTCTCAAAACCAACTGAAGCACCTCTCAATTAAGAAAAAAAGACACCCAATGTTCCTACAGTGCAGTTGCTTAAAAACCTATGCATGGTTAAAAACCATTTTGACACACTAAGCCAAACTTAATCCAGCAGCAAAGCCACTTCCGGCCTGCCCAGGAGGTGGGGTTGCGGGCTTCACGCCCACCCCCACGTGAGCAGGGGCTGGTTTCAGCCCCCGCGAGAACAGGGGAATCCCGGCCAGGTCTGCCCTATTTAGGGCCGGTGCAGAGGGGGCTTGCCCTCTTTTCGCCGGCTAGCCCTCACGTTTTCCCACCCTCCCTCCCTTTAGGTATGCTTTAGGTAGGTCTTTGACTTTGCTATGGACTTTGGTCTGTCGCCGCAAGGGGCATGGTAGGAATTTTTCCCAATTGGCAATTTGTAGCCTTTTGGTTTTTCGCCTACCTCGTAGCAACTCGTCACAACTTTTCGGCATTGGCGGTAGGCATTGGTAAGAAGGGGTTAAGAGGATGTGGGGGGGAGGAACGCCATCACCTCCCCCCAGTGAGCGAAGGGTGGTCCGTTAAAGGACTCCGGGGGGCGTGGCCCTTTCCGAAGCCTATGGAGGTGTGGGCCAAAGGCACGCCCCAGAGCGGTGACCCGGGGGAGCTCCTAGCCGACGTGCCTCGCGGGAGTCTCCCCCGATATAAGGTTAACCCTTCCCCGTGTCTCCAGCAAATGGGCTGGAGCCGGATAGTCGATAGGACCAATGCCTAAGCCAATGCCTCTCATTCCTGAATTCAATAAAGTTGTGGCCTAATTCGCCCAATTAACCTTAATTATGGTGTCTCGTGTCTTTATTTATCCTGGTGGGGGGCGGGAACTCGCCACGCAATGCATTGCAGTTTACCAGGTTTTTTTTATCATTCCCATTTTTGTGGTCCTAGGCAAGCAGCAAAAAATTAAAAAATTCCCAGGAGGTTTGTCCATCTAGTTCAGCACTGTCTACGCTGACCAGCAGAAGTTCTCCAGCAATTCCAACAAGGGTTTCTCCCAGCCCTACCCAGAGGTACCAGGTATTGAGCCTTGGTCCTTTTGCATACAAAGTCTGTGCTCACCACTAAGCTGAGCTATGATGCAGGCCAGTCTGAATAGGAGGAGACTTCCTTGGCTTAAGCAATTCTAGCATGCAGGTATCATTTGCCAAACACCCAACCTGGTACCTAAGGCCTGATCCGCAGGTATAAATTAATGCCGCAGATCCCGTTGGAAGTTACACAGTAAGTTCATCCTCTTCACGTGCAGTTCATACAGCTTAAGTTCCTCCCAGCCACATCTGGATGCCGAGCCAACAGCTGCACTTCTGCTATAGCGTCTTTGTTGGTCACTATCCCAATATGGGCCTGGATGGGATAGGATGCTGGAGCTTCTGCAGGTAAAAGGAAAGTGAAGGCTTCTCCACCATTACTCCTCTAAAAGGGGAGAAGGGGGGAATTCAATAAATGCACCTCTGGCACATGTTGGAAGTGTGAGTGCAACTCAGCTCGGTGAGAGAGGTTTGCATGGGTTGAAGAGGACAGAGAAGGGAACCCTCAATTATTGCATCGTCTCACTCCTCTTTCCCTTTGATCTTAAGACTGATATTCTTAGGTTGCAACCCCCTCTTCCTCTCTACTTCTTCGGACCCTCTGTGGAGAAGTCATCTTGGAATGATCTCTGAGAACAAAGGAGCAAGCATAGCTCTCTTGCACTCCCAACTCAGAACGAGACAAACTTTTCTAGCCAAGTACAGTCGCACCTTGGATCCCGAACGCCTTGCGAGTCGAACATTTTGGCTCCCAAACGCTGCAAACCCGAAAGCGAGTGTTCCGGTTGGTGAACATTCTTTGGAAACTGGAACTGACACAGCTTCTGCTGCTCCCGATTGGCTGCAGGAGCTTCCTGCAGCCAATCCGAAGCCGTGCCTTGGTTTCCAAACGTTTTGGAAGTCAAACAGACTTCCAGAACAGATTCCGTTTGACTTCCGAAGTACCACTGTATGTATTTCCAAGAATAAACATCTTTGCTATTTTTCCTGTGTGTGTATGTGCACGGATTAAGGTCAGCCTATTCTCCTACCAAGGATTCGCAAGATGAAAGCTTCCAGGCTGTGTGCAAACCTTACATATCAATCTAACATCGCAGATGTCCTTTTTATGCCAACAAGTCCAAGTAACATGTTATTAATTGAAGGAGCTAAGCTGAACCAGGGCTTCACAATTACAGTTAACTACTAGCTTGCACTGCCAAATGCACAGTGTCGTGAGAAACCTGGTGTCAATCAAGCAAGGCACATTGAAGTTGGCAAAAATCTCATTGATCCTAGTGGTTGGAAATGGTGCAATGCACCGTGATCACGGAGATGGCTGCCAGGCAGGTCCCCAAAATATATAGCCTTGTTCACAGTAGCTTTTTCCTTGATGATCTTGTGTAACCGGATGGAAGAGTTTAACAGCATGAAGCAATGAATGTGTTGAGAGTCGATAAGGTGATTAAGCATCAAAGAAGGAACATCAAACCAAATGCAATTGAAGTCCCATAAATGCTCAATCAGATCAACAGATAATAAGCACCAACTGGCTATTTACTTACTTATTTTGCATGCTGAGAGAACTGACTTCCTAATTGATTATGATGAAACCTGTTATTGGCCTCCACTACTGCCCAGAGCTTTGTGTTCTACTACTCTAGGGGCCACTGTAGAATGTGCAGCCAAACGCTGCAGTTAAATGTATGCACAACTGCCACTATGCTCAACTTCTAATCCTGCTTTCATTCAGAGTACAGTGCTACCTGAACTTAATTCATTCTGGAGGTCCATTATTAACCTGAGGTAGCACTTTAGCTAATGGGGCCTCCCACTGCCACGCGATTTCTGTTCTCATCCTGAAGCAAAGTTCTTAACCCGAGGTACTATTTCTGGGTTGGCGGAGTCTATAACCTGAAGCGTCTGTAACCCGAGGTAACACTGTACATCCTGCATCCCCATGGATTGGGGACTGCACCTCCCAGCCTCAAAACCTCAACGTGTTATCAAAATTGTTCCTTGTTATAGATCATATTTTTGATTTGCTGTACCAACAGCACTTCATAGTTCTGAAACAACTTGGTGGTGCCTGGTTATTTGACATTGGTGCAGAATGTAATTATCAAGATAAAAGCGTTGATGGAGCGCGCTTCTGGGGGTGAAGTCAAACCATGAGAATCTCAGTGCCTGCTGTAGCTGCAGAGAACAGTAACTCGTAGCTGTTGCCTCCCATGTTGTTTTTTGCTCCGTTGTTTTGCAGATAATACAGAAAATAACTGTGATTTGGGCCTGGAATAAAACACTATTATCACACAATTCCAGGAACCCTTTCTAGGCCTATTGTTCTATCTGCGACATTATTTATATCTGCTGCAGGAAGATATCTTAAAGCTTTTCAATACACCCGCCCTCCTAGCACATCTATATGAATTGATTCATGCAAAAAGGAAGGGGAGACGAGACATTAATTCTATCCTCACACCTTTTTAAATCTAGCTTACTATTAAGGTATCAGACTGAGATACTCAGTTATGAAATCTAATGTATAGTAAAGTCTCTCTAAATGACTACCTCTGAGGTATCAAACTACATAAAAGCAGGAAGTAACCTAAAATAGCAATGGACACATTATGAAAGGAGTTATACAGACAGAAAAATTGCTGTCCCAAAATGATACCATACTTTGATTTGTCTTCTTCAATCACATCTAGTATTTTGTGCCTCTGAGCACTGGAGGCCCAGTGGAAAATTACTGTATACAATGAACTGGGGGGGGGAGGACTACCATGTCCAATCCTCTCTCTTTGATGCAGCAAATTGGGTATTCATCATACTTCTAAGAAAGTCTGCCATACGCAAGAAGGATATTTGTAGGTGCTTCTTGTAGTCCTTCAGTGTCGTGCCACTTCTCCCATTACAACGCTGCAAAAATACAAGCCTCTTCCTTGGCACAATTGCTGGTTCATGCTTTGATCACTGCTTGCCTTGACTCCTGCAATCCTGTAGTGTTTGGTCTTCTATAGTCTCACTTTGGTCCATTGTCCACAACAATACCGCCCATGTTATTCAACCCTCCCATCGCTGCCTCTCCTGAAATCCCTACACTGGCTTTTCACCATCCAAGTGCCTTCCATTTTCCTTCTGCTCATATCTTGACATATTCTCTGCCTGTGACAATTGCTCATCCACCTTAGCAGACTGTTCCTTCGAAGGACTTTGCCCCTTGCTCTTGCTGCCTTTTAAGTCTGCAGCTGCCTCTCAGAACACCTGTGCGACGCTGCCTCTCTCAGTTCTTCCAAAGTCACCTTTTCTGTGAAGCTTTTGGAATGTCCCCCTGCCAAAACGACATCCCTTGGGTGGTCAATGTGGAGCCTTTCAGATGTTCTTGGACTGCAATTCCCATCAGCCCCAGCCAACCTGGCAAAAGGTCAGGGATGACCTTCTAGACCTGTTAGCAGCCCTTGACATGGTCGATCATGAACTCCTGGACCACCGCCTTGCCAACGTGGGGATACAGGGCACAGTCCTTCAATGGCTGCGCTCGTTTCTCTCTGGTCGGGGACAGAGGGTGGCGCTTGGGGGGGAGTTGTCATCGCGCCACTCCTTGGTGTGTGGAGTGCCCCAGGGTGTGATACTCTCCCCGATGCTTTTTAACATCTTCATGCGCCCCCTCGCCCAGCTTGTCCGGAGTTTTGGGCTGGGCTGCCATCAGTATGCTGATGACACCCAACTCTATCTGTTGATGGATGGCCATCCTGACTCGGCCCCAGACACACTGATCAGATGCTTGGAAGCTGTGGCTGGATGATTACGTGGGAGCCGGTTGAAGTTAAATCCTTCGAAGACAGAGGTCCTCTGGCTGGGACGGGACGATATGGGATTGGGGGGGCAACTCCCATCTCTTGCGGGGGTGCAATTAGTGCCAGCACCTTCTGTTAAGAGTTTGGGTGTAATCTTTGATACCTCCCTCTCCATGGAGGCGCAGATTGCAGCTATAACAAAGGCGGCATTTTTTCATCTCGCCAAGCTAAGCAAGTTGGCTCCTTACCTCTCTCGGCCTGACCTAGCCACTGTGATCCACGTGACGGTCACCTCCAGACTGGATTATTGTAACTCGCTCTACGTGGGGCTGCCCTTGAGACTGACCCAGAAACTCCAGCAAGTGCAGAATGTCGCAGCGAGACTCCTTACGGGGTCTTCGCTGCGAGATCACATTCATCTGGTGCTATACCAGCTGCACTGGCTCCCGGTGGAGTACAGGATCAGGTTTAGGGTGCTGGTTTCAACCTTCAAAGCCCTATATGGCCTAGGACCCTCGTACCTACGGGACCGCCTCTCCTGGTATGCCCCACAGAGGAACTTACGGTCTTCAAATAAAAACATTTTGAAGGTCCCAGGCCACAGAGAGGTTAGGCTGGCCTCAACTAGAGCCAGGGCTTTTTTGGCTGCGGCTCCAACCTGGGTGAACGCTCTGTCACAAGAGACTAGGGCCCTGCAGGACCTGACATCTTTCTGCAGGGCCTGCAAGACAGAGCTGTTCCACCAGGCCTTTGGCCAGGGCACAGCCTGACTCCCTCCTTTGGCAATCTTTACAGAACTTTAGTTTATGGTTGCCATCAATTTTGATTTTAATTAATTTTTATAATGTTTTTATAATGTTGCACTACTTTAGTGTTGTTAGCCGCCCTGAGCCCGGCTTCTGCTGGAGAGGGCGGGATATAAATAAAATTTATTATTATTATTATTATGGGAGCTATAGTCCAACAACCTGAGGTGGGCATTACATTGGCTTTGCCTGCCTCACTGAACTAAACCCAAATTAGTGCAAGTGTTACTGAGGGCCAAAACACATGTGCATTCAGTTACGTGTATAAACAAATATGCTTAGCCTATTTTTATTTTGGAGAGGACGCAGTTGGGGGCCCCCAATCCAGAACAACCCTGGTCTGAAGCGAGGACCTGCACCAGTTTTCAGTGGATGGGAGCTTTTCCTCAAAAAACAAATGGTCTAGTGAAGCATGCTTGTTTAATCATGTGAAATAAGCAAATACCCAAATCTCTTCCATCTGTTGCCTTCCCTGTGTTGAACTTGAGACTGTATACGGAGGGTCCTATATTCATGTACTCTGGAAAGTGTTGTGCACACCGATGTAACAAACACCAGCAACAATAGCATTTATTAATTATAACCAAGGGTATTGCTATCTTGAGCATTTCCAGAGCTCCAGAGGGTCCTTGTTTGCATTCCTATGTAAAAATCCTACAACAAGTAGTTCCTGCTGAACTGGGCAAAGTTTCAACCTTAGAGGTTCCAAATATTGATCCCAGACCTCCCTCCCCAGGACTGAACTAAATTAAAATTGGGTTCTCGGAAGCTTAGATTAATAAGACATATCAATGATTAAACAGCAGATAGCCTGCTAGATTGGCAGGAACCTTAAAAACGTCTCTTTAAAAATAAAAACTTTTTAATAAATATTTTTAAGGCCACTGTCAGCCCAGCAGGTTATCTGCTGTTTAATTATTAAGCTGAAGTGGTGGGAGGGAAAAGGTCATCAATTAGTCACTGCCAGATAATGTAGTCAAAAATATTCTCATCACAATGAGACGTGGCTGTCCTTGTTCTTCGGGAAAGCAACCGGGTCTTCCAAATGTGAGCCGTTCACTGGGGAAATGTGACCATGAACACTGTCAAGCGGGGCTTTTTATCACTGTTGTTAGGAGATCGTGGGAGCCAGGGTTTGTGGGTGAAAGACACCCACAATTCCTGGATTTTATTAAGTATTAGAATTTAATCAATGCTTGGAATATTAATGGTGGGCTGCCAGAGGCTGCCTTTGGCCTGTTCATATACAGGTCAAACCAGCTTCCCATGTCAGGATCACCTGCGGAGATGGACCAATAAAAAGAGGCCAAAAGGAAAATATAGAGTCATGGACCACAGAATGGAAACCCTTGGCTCAACCATGAGGCAAGGCGAGGCAGTGGCCTCAGGACGGCAGGTTCCAGAAAGCTGGGAGAGGCAGCAGACCGGGCCTCCAAGAAGTGCGCCACTTGCCGCCTCCTTGTCAGCCGCCTCCTCCTCCTCCACTACCACTGCGCACCTGCTGCCTGCCCCTATGCGCCTGCCGCAGCGCACTGCCACCTCTTCCTCCTCTGCTGTGTGTCCCAAATGTTCCTTCCTCTTCTTCTTTGGAGTGGAGAAAGTGTGGAGTTTGTCACTTCCTAATTTGCGAACTCCAGCCAGCTACCTAGCCTGGGCACAGAAGCCACTGAGTTTATTTCATGGCAGCTGTAGCAGCCAGGCAGAGAGATGGACTTTGCCAGGAGTGACCAAGCAGCAGCCGCCCTGGCAGAAGGGGCTGCGAGTTTATCCCGCATGCAAAGAGCAAGCCTGCACTTCTTCCCCTCCCCAGAGAAGGAAGCGTACCTTGCTGACACAGCCAAGTCTCGCTGTGGAGTGGTATTGGACAGGACAGGACAGCCCAGCTCTTCAATGGCACAAATCACGGAGTCCTGCCCTGCAGCCTTCCTAATCTTCCTGAGGACTAGGCAGTGGCTGCTCTGGGAGCTTAGAGGACATGCCAGTCAGGAAGCTAGACAATAACTGTACTGACTTTCTCCAGCAGGAAGGGAACAGGAACAGGACCCCACCACCCAACTTCATGCAGCTACAAGGGCCAACTAGTGACTACATTATATTATGGGGTTGGGAACCTCTAACCTGGGTGCCTAAGTGGGCTTGGGCCAAGCCACACCCACTGGTCCCACACCTGGCATCATACAGGTTGCCAGCTGAAGGGCAGGTCACTGTGGGACTTGGATCCGGTTCCCCATTCCTGGTGTATAAGGACATGATCCACATACCCACTGACTTTAAAAGTCACCAGATGCCTGTAAGACAAGCTCGAGTTAGGCCAGTGTTAATCCACAAACATGCCATGTGGGAAGTCGAAAAAATAGTGGTTTGCCTAAAGGCTGCCCAGTGAATTCATGTATGAACTGAGATTTTAACTAGGGCATACGAATTCATACCTCATGCTTACAATTGCCATGTTGCACAACCAAAAAACGACTTGAAAATGATGCTTTATTGTGCGTGTACACATATACACACACTTTTTTATTGTTTCTTACTGCCTCCTGACCATTTTTATCAATACAAGCCTGACAGACAGCTTTGCCAATATATATTTTTCTGTTATCTGTAAAGCAGGAGATAAAACATTTTGGTATTGATCATCCATGAGGCTCCCTATGCTACATCTGAGACCAATTTATTTTCAAATTCACACTGACAAGTCCCTGTTCCCTTTAATCTATGAATTAATTGCCTGTCACTTCTCTCTGGCATTTTGAGATGCCAGCTGATTTCGTTTTGTGATATTAAAGATGTGTCCGTGTTTAGAAACTAAAAAAAAAAGAGTGAAAAAACACAGAAAAAACTAAGTGTACAGCAAGCAGCCAGTCGAGCGCAATAAAGATGATTTTCCCCCATTCTCCCTTTTTTAAAAAAAACAACTCAGATTTAATTAGTTCATTAATTTATACTTCCAAAATAAAATAAAAACATTTGGCAAGCTGAGAACGGGGAAGTCAAGCTTCACTGCCCGTCCACACCCGAAGGAGTAGATCACCACTGACACAAAATTAACGTGCAATAAAGTTATTCATCTGAAATCTCCAGTTTATCTAAGCAGCTATTCCAATATCCAGGGGCTTTGTATATCAATCGGAGTCTATCTCTGTAGTGATAGCACGGCACAGTGAGCTATCCTAGATCACAGCTAGGAATGCAAATGACATCTCTGCCTTTGGTTCAAGAACCATGCAAGCATTTATTTCCAGTACTCACAAATGCTCGAGGATGTTTGCAAGTACTTGGGGGAGAGGGGGGGTGGGGAAACACCCCACTTGGCAAATGTCTAATGTTTCCCTTGCCCTGGAGCTTGAAGCTAGAATAAGAGTGGGTGCTTCAGTAATGAAGAAGCTCTGATGGGGAGCATATATAACAGCTTGGAGCGTTAACCCCTTCCTGCCTCTCAGTCAGCAGAGGTTTCTATGCATTTCCTCCTCCTACCATGCAGCCTCAACATGCAGCAAAGATGGGTGCTGCAGCTGTATGCTCCTGCCTGGCTCCTCATCTTTTCTGCTCCTTTGACCTTGGAGGAAATTTGGGGTGGGGGGCAGTCTGTGTATATTTCTAAGTGTTTGTATTGTACTACTTGTCTTTGTAGTCAGGTCGCTGTTGCAAGCTTTACCTGGAACGGACAGAATTTTTTTAAAAGACTGCAAGGGACAGGCTCCCCACCCTGGACCCAAATCCAAGATCCTTGAATTTGGTACTGAGGATAAACATCCCTGCAGGGCACAGCTGAATGATGGCTTGCAACAGAAGCTCCTGGGAGTGCTCTGATCTGCAGCCCAAGTTTATAAGAGCCTTATACTTAGACATAAGCTTATAAGTAATTAATATGATGAACACAACTAAAACCTCCCCCCCCCCCTGCCTATCCAATGATTATGTGCAGAAAGCATGAAAAGCTGGTATGGCAGCAAGCAATAATCACATCATCTACGTTTATTATTATAGCCTCAATTTAGACTTGCCAGTTCTAGTATTCCACTAAATCTTCTCAGGATCTAACCAAACAACCTGTAGGAGATCTCTTTAAGTTTTATCTGAAGGAGCGTCTCCTCCCCCATCGTTCTACCCGGACACTGAGATCCAGCACCGAGGGCCTTCTGGTGGTTCCCTCACTGTGAGAAGCCATGTTACAGGGAACCAGGCAGAGGGCTTTCTCGGTAGTGGCACCCTCCCTGTGGAACGGCCTCCCACCAGATGTCAAAGAGAACAACAACTACCAGACTTTTAAAAGACATCTGAAGGCAGCTCTGTTTAGGGAAGCTTTTAATGTTTGATGTATTACAGTATTTTAATATTTTTTTGGAAGCCGCCCAGAGTGGCTGGGGAAGCCTAGCCAGATGGGCAGGGTATAAATAATAAATTATTTATTATTATTATTATTATTATTATTATTATTATTATTAATCTAAGAGCAGTCACAAGGGCCTCCAAATTTAATTGAGCAGCTGTTCATTTCTCTTACATAAATGCACCCATTATACCTATCCTGAAGCTCCTATTAGTTCTACAGTAGAAAACATACAGGTGCAATGAACAGTTTTTACACCTGGCTGGCAAAGGGGAAAAAAGTCTTCTAAAAGATGACTCGCTTCCAGAAAAATAAAAACGAGCGGCATATTCTGCTCATTATTCAGTTCCAAAGGGAAGCATGTGACCTGAGGGAGTCCAATTTCTTAGACTTAGTTTGCTCTTCAAAGGAATTTTCATTTTAAAAAACGATTATGAATCGTTTTCAAAAAAAGGGGGGGAAAGCTGAAACAGCACAGAAAAGTAAAAGGAGAAATACTTATACAGTATTAATGAATGCAAATAGCATAACTTCTTTTTTGAAAGTGTAGCTCTAATGCTTTCAGGTTAGAAAAAAAAACAGTGATGAGAATATTATTGCTGAGCAAAAGTGCCGTTTCCTTAGCAAGGACAGACCCTTCAATCGCAAGTTCAATGCAAAGCATTCTCTTAAGTCATGAGACGTCCTATGAAACTCACAAAATTGCTTAATTATGAAAAGTTGCTCATGGCAGAGTTTGGAAGATACAGTATGGGGCCCAGTAATAGCAACTGTAATACTATTGCTTGCAGGCAATTCCTCTTCACGGCTGGCTACCAGGCTAGTGCTTAAATACAAGGTTGCACTGAACATACGAGTAAGTTTTAATGCAAGATCTTCGCTACTCCACAGTTGCAACAGAGAAGTCCTTGGATGCGCAGATACAGTGCAGTCTCTTACCTGCAATCTCATTCTCTTCTAGGTTGATTGTTTCAAGAGCTGGCAAAGAGGTCAGCTGTTCTGGAAAGTGACTAAATTTGTTCCTGGACAGGTTGATGACTCTCAGGTGCAGCAGGGTTCGGACCTCTTCTGGCAGGCGGTGGATACAATTCCCTTCCAGATTAAGTTCTGCAATTGGACAGGGTGAGAAATCATGAAAACCTGGCCAATTCAGAAAGACATTCGGCCAAACTGTCCTTTATTTCAGGCAGTGAGTGGCCCTGCTGTTAAAGACAAGTAATAAAAAACAAAACAGAGATTGAAGGAGAGAAGTTGTCAATGCTTGCTGGCCTCTTGCTAACAAAACAGGCCTGACAACAGAAGCCAGCTTCTGTGATCTAACTCACATGTGGAAAGCTTATTTCTCACACATTTGTGAGAATGTGCCAGTGGAGAAGACGTTTCTGTCTATCTAAAACTCTCAAGTAAAGGTTGAAGCTGGGTTTCTTTTGTGGTGGGGTGGGAAGGATGCAGCTGTTCTGCAGAATTCTAGATGCCTCTTTTTGCAGACTGACACAGATGGAACAGCTGTGGCTTCCCAGATGTTTTTGGACTCCAACACCCATCAGCCCTTGCAAGCATGGCCAACAGTGAAGGATGCTGAGAGTTGCTGCCCAACAACATCCTGAGGGCCACAGGTTCCCTGTCTCTGATTTAAGATATTTTTAATAGACTTCCATTCATTGGAATAAGTTACGGGATGGTTTATAAAAACTAAAACTATAGCTAGGGGATTGAAATGCAGAACATTAATAGCAAGCAGAAAAAGAAAGACAAGACACTGATACTTAAAATGACTGAGAGGACAAAGAAAAAGTTTTACCCTGGTACCTAAAAAGTCAACAAGATGGTATAGGGAGAGTCTTCTCACAGAGGGTATTCCACAATGCTACAAACAAACAAACAAACAAACAAACAAACAAACAACCCCTCTGTATCTAGGTGACTGAGCCTCTCCATGGATGGGGCTATGGGGGGCCTCAGGAATTATCTTAGAGCTGAAGCAGAATGGCATGCAAAAAGGCAGTTCATTGGATTCCCAATCCATTCAAGGCTTTAAAACAAGTAAGTGCCAGAATTTCGAAATGAGCTCATAAGCAAACAGGTATCCAGTGAAACTATTTCCTCGTCGTCATCATCACTAATCGGATTTCTTGCCTGCCTTTCACCATAAGGTCCCAGGACAGGTTACAACAATATATATAACAGGCTTGTAATTTATTTAAACTGATTTTATTCAGATGAATATGGTGGGTCCTAAAACACACACACCTCAGTTGTCGAAAGCTGGTCCAGTCAAAATCCGGCAGCTTTATTTTGCACAAAATGAGTCTTCATGAGGTCTTCAAAAGGCAGACTGGCAGACTGGTTTAACACCTGAACAAAGCACTGCATAAACAATCGGATGAGACTACAAAGCATGCTAATAACCACTCTTCTCAGAACAGATCTCCAGAGCAAGAGATCTCAGTGTATGTCTGGTTTATGTTGTAAGAGATCAGTATTTATTTCTCCATATGGAACTCCATTTCCCCCCTTCACTTTAGGTTATTGTGGGGGGGGGGTGGCATAGAAGAAAGAGCCATGCTAAAATTTGGGTTTTAATTAATCTAAGGTTCACTTGGGTCCAATATGTAGTTGGAAAGTTTCAGGATTTTGGTCTATTTCCAAGACTCCTAATTTCTTGGCAAAACCTTGACTTTTTAGATAGATAACTTGAGCCTTCATTCAATATTCTCTCTAATGAGAAATCTACAGAAATCTCTACAGGCCAATTTGAAGAGATACGGTGCTTTTGATACAATGCAAAAAGCATTCATTATTAAGCGTGGCTTTGAAGACAGGTCACCAGGCAGTACCATGCCTGCCCACAGTGTGGGCCTGCTGAATTTTTTTTTTTCTGTGAACAATTAACTAAAAAGAAACAGGACGAAAGCAGAGAAGGGGGCCCTCTCTATCCTACAGTTAGAAAGCGGTAGATTGTGAAGCAACATATCATGGAGAACCAACTTCAGCTGTTCTTAACATTTTAATAATATGAAGAAATCCACATTGTCCCATTTTAGGGCAAGAGGCAAACTTTACACTCAAAACCAGAAACAAAGCAAGTGTTCCTTGCTGTGTGATGTTGTGCCATATATTTAAAAGGTATTTTCACCATGCTTTTCTTAGCATTAAAGCAGTTTACGTAGCAGAACTAAAAACAAATACAGTGGTTAAGTACTTAATTCGTTCTGGAGGTCTGTTCTTAACCTGAAACTGTTCTTAACCTGCAGTACTACTCTAGCTAATGGGGCCTCCCGCTGCTGCCGTGCCACTGCAGCACGATTTCTGTTCTCATCCTGAAGCAAAGTTCTTAACCCGAGGTACTATTTCTGGGTTAGAAGAGTCTGTAACCTGAAGCGTCTGTAACCTGAAGGGTCTGTAACCCGAGGCACCACTGTAAAATGCACAGACTGAACCCAACAAATTGGGCAGGCACTGTATTATCACAACTGCTTGTAAGTAACTTGCTCCAGAGACGGCTGAAGTTCAATAAAGCCCTATCAGCCTTTGCCAAGCTCCTTGTCTGAAGAATGGAATTCTTAACAGGGCCAACCTCCTGTCCCGAAGACAGGTGCTATTTCTCCTACCTAAGACATCCTTCAATGTGCCAACTTTGATCACAACTTCTTTAAAGTCAAACAACAGCATAAGAGCTCTGCTGAATCAGAGCAAAGGCCTATCTAGTCTACCATCCCCAATCAGGTGCCTAAGGAGAAGCCCAAAAGGAGGACACAAGGACAACAAGCTTCTGCAGATGTCCTCCAGCAAATGGTATCCAATAGAGTATTGCCTCTCAACCCTAGAGCAGTTGGTTGCAAACTTGGGTCTCCAGCTGTTGCTGGACTACAACTAGCAGGACCAGTGGTCAGGGATGATGGGAATTGTAGTCCCAAAACACCTGGAGGGCCAGGTTTGCCTGTGCCTGGGTTCTGTAGCCACGGGGACAGTCTTAGTCTCTAGGAATCTCTCTAATTCCCTTTAGAGTGACCACAATTTAGGGCAGCCAATTCCACTGTTCAGCTACATGCTGTGTGAAACAATTCTGTCTATCCTGAATTGCTAACTACTCCAGTTCATTGGATGACCCCGGGTTCTAGGATTAGGGAGAAAAACACTTTCTACTTTTTCACACCATGGAAATTTATCCCCCCCCCCCATTAGCTTTTTTAAAGCCCCAAATGTTGTGACCTTTCTTCATTACAGAGCTGCTGCAGCTTTTGATCATTTTGATTGGGCTTTTCCAGTTCCACAATAGCCTTTCTGAGATGCTGTGAACACCTAATTACAATTCATTTCCCAGCCTGTCCTCTGCCATCTTCTTATGTGAGCAGCAAGTGGAAAGAGGCTGCCAAACAAAAAAGGAAGGAGCAGGAGCAGCAATTTGCTTGTCTCTCCAGCAAGGAAAACACTACCCCCTCAATGTTGCCTGTGGTGCAGATGGACGCCTTGCTGGGAGCACAAGGAGAGGTGTCTGCTTTTGAGAGCTCTCCAGCTGCTGTAATGTGCATGACACTCAATAAATGACAAGGATAGGCAGTCAGGCAATAAGCCTTTGCAGTCTGGTGGGCGCTTGGAAAGGTTTCGTCACATCACAGAGTAAGATTGCTAATACTGTACAATGAATTAGTATAAGCAATGGAAAAACAAAACCCCCACAAATCATACATCAAGGTGAATGATGCTTTTTACAAGAGCAACCAGATCATGGGTAGGCAAACTAAGGCCCAGGTTTGCCTACCCATGATCTGGTTGCTCTTGTAAAAAGCATCATCTGGCCCAATCACCTTCTAAATCTGGCCCGCAGATGGTCCGGGAATTGGCGTGTTTTTACATGAGTAGAATGTGTGCTTTTATTTAAAATGCATCTCTGGGTTATTTGTGGGACATAGGAATTCGTTCATTTCCCCCTCCCCCAAAATATAGTCCGGCCCCCCACAAGGTCTGAGGGACAGTGGACCCCTGCTGAAAAAGTTTGCTGACCCCTGAACCAGATCAATTTTGTTTGCACGACAGAAAGTGTTACCAGTTGGGCTGGACACAAAAAGTTCATTGTAGTTTATTATTTCTGGCTATGGCACTTATCTTGCCCCTGGCATCCCCTTGGCCCATCCTACACCAAGATGCTGCTATGACTGTGTGCGAATAGTTAGCAGAACTCTTAGGTTCAGCTGGCAGGGCCAGACAGCAAAAGTTTTCCTTTGTGCAGTGGGAGTTAAAAATGCATGAACAGGAGTGGGGAAAGCAAAAGTGCATACAGTACACATTATTCAAATTACAGGGGAAATGTCAGCGGTTTTTCACCTGCAAACGAAAAAAAAATTCATTTCATACATATTTTATACATGTCCCATATGTGAGCCTACCTTGCTTGGTTCTGAATTATTTCACTCCCCACCTGTTAACCTGTCTGCCAGGGATCTTGTCGGAGATAATATGAAAAATAATTATTGCCTTTTGGGGTGCATTTCCATAATGAATTGCACCACCTGCTATTCGGCAAGCAGAAGGCTGAAGGAACAGTCTCTCTCCAAGGAAGTAGTTCTAATTCCATGCTTTATAACTTAATGTTTGTTTGTTTGTTTTAAAATGATGCCTTTCTTAAATGAAGCATTATTATTATTATTATTATTATTATCATCATCATCATCAATGTGAGGAGTGAAATCTTGTAAGGGAGGACTGTTTTCATCTTTGGCGATCATTCGTAGCCAAGTAAGATTATCTTCCACAAACACGGTGTTAACAGTGAGTCCATAGGTGACTGTAGAGGCCAATTCTGGATCCACACGTCCTTCCACAGTGGGGACATAGGTCTCCCAGTGGAAGTTGATCACAGTGAGGGTTTGCCAAACATGCCTTCCTCTTAGCACATTTCTCCCTTTTGTCCTGAGTTCAAGTGTCTTCAAAGCCTATGACACCTTTGGTAAAAACAAAAAAAAAATTCCTTCCAGTAGCACCTTAAAGACCAACTAAGTTAGTTCTTGGTGTGAGCTTTCGTGTGCATGCACACTTCTTCAGATACACAGTTGGTCTTTAAGGTGCTACTGGTCTTTAAGGTGCTACTTAAAGACCAACTTAGTTGGTCTTTAAGGTGCTACTGGAAGGAATTTTGTTTTGTTTTGACTATGGCAGACCAACACGGCTACCTATCTGTAACCTTTGGTAAAGACTGTTTTCCAATTGGAGCGCTCACAGGCCAGTGTTTTCCAGTTGTCAGTGTTTATACTACATTTTTATACTACATTTGCCTTGAGAGAGTCTTTAAACCTCTTTTATTGATCACCAGCATTACGCTTTCCATTTTTAAGTTCAGAATAGAGTAGTTGCTTTGGAAGACGATCATCAGGCATTCAAACAACATGAGCAGTCCAGTGAAGTTGATGTTGAAGAATCATTGCTTTGACACTGGTGATCTTTGCTTCTTCCAGTACACTGGCATTAGTTTGCCTGTCTTCCCAAGTGATGTGTAAAATTTTTTGGAGACACTGTTGATGGAATCTTTCGAGGAGTTGATGGTGTTTATAAGTGGTCCATGTTTCACAAGCATACAGTAAGGTTGGTAGTACAGTAGCTTTGTAAACAAGCATTTTGGTTTGCCTGTGGATGTCCCGGTCCTCAAACACTCTGCACTTCTATCAGGAGAAAGCTGCACTTGCAGAGCTCAGGCAATGCTGGATTTCGGCTTCAATGTCGGCCCTTGTGGAAAGATAACTGCCCAGACAGGAAAAGTGGTTGACATTTTCCAGCGTTACACAGTTCAGTTGGATTTGTGGCGCTGCAGAGGGGTTGTTTCGTACTTGCTGGTGCAGCACTTTGGGTTTTTGGGTGTTTAGTGATAGGCCAAGCTTTTCGTAAGCTTCTGTGAAGATATTTAGGATGGTTTGGAGGTCATCCTCTGAGTGTGCACACACTACATTGGTTTTAAAACTATGAACTTGTGAAATAAGTTTCAGCATTGAAAGCACCTATAGCATTACAATTTGCCAATATATTTCCTTTTGTCTGCACCAAAATTTTAGGACTTTTGAGAGATGGCTGCACTGTTATTGTCAACAGTGTGCAAGGGAAAAAGGAAACTGGATGAGACCAAGGGTCAAGCCTGCAAGCAAAATGGGAGTGCTTCAAAATCCGTATACTTCATATCCAAATGACCCCAAAGTGGTGCACTATCCAATATGTGAAGCCATAAACCACTTAGGCCTATCTGCACTGTACAGTTAGAGCAGGATCATACCACATTAAACAGCCATGGCTTCCTTCAAAGAATGCTGGAACCCAGCGGAGGCTGCTCTATTCAGGGAAGTGGGGCACTGCCCCCGAACCAGCCTTTTACAGGGATTCAGGCAGAGGGCCTTCCCAGTAGTGGCACCCACCCTGTGGAAAGAATAACTATGCAACTTCTAGAAGACATCTGAAGGTAGCCCTGTATAGGGAAATTTTTAATGTTTGATGTTTTATTAGGCTTTTATATTTGTTAGAAGCAGCCCAGATGGATAGGGTACAAAGATGATGATGATGACGACGACGACGACGACTTGATTTCTTACTTTCCCCAGTGGATTAAATACTAGCTAATCAGGAGAGCATGCATACTGAGGAACAGTTCTGTGGGTCTTAAAAAAATAAAAAATTCCCTAACTAACATAATATTTGACTGTCAGTATGATATTTGAACAGAAGCATGCTGAGTTTCTATCACCTCCAGGGAACCAATTGCCATATGGTGATAAATGCCATTGAAGACAACACTGACTGTATTGGGAATTGAGGATGCAGAGCCCCAAGTTTGGAGAAGCTCAGTAGTTTGTACAGGCTGGCCTTTTTGCTGTTTGCCAATTCGCTACACACTCTTACATTCAATTCCACTTTCAAGGTATTGGGCTAGAACAAAAAGCAGACAGTAAAAAGCCTAGAGTCTCTGAGATGATCAAAATTCACAAGCAGAAGTACACTCTTGGGCTTTGAAAAGGTAAGAAATTAAAGAAGTTCTGCACAGTTTGACAGAGGATCAGCGTCCACATTCCTTTGCAATTTTCTTTTATGCAAGAAAGTTTTGCACAGGCTGGATGCCTTTGATGTCAAGGCCAATATATCTGTTGCCAAAGATAAAGGCTAAACGAGATATCACCAGCAAATCCACCAATTTGCTAATGAATTTATCTCCCCGTGCTGGAACAATTTTACAGTGACAAGGAAGTGGATCAAAGATTAAGTCTTTGTTGATCTGAATGAAGAAGAATGCTATTTACTGAAACTGTGTTCCATAATCTATGTGGGTACCTTTCATGTTCTGGCACAGAGCATGAAAATTTAACTACACCAGAGATTATAACACTATCTTGTCTCTCATGATGATGAATGCTTGCAGTAGAATTACATCAGCATGATCCTGGATATAGAATTTGATGTTAGAAAGTGGTTCTAGAATCAAATGAAGCTCCTCCTCCCAGGGCAATCTGATTTCTAAGGAACATCTACAGCACCCTTCCCCAACCTGGTGTCCTCCACACATTTTGGACCACATCTCCCAAGAGTGCCAGCCAGCATGGCCAACGGTCAGTGATGATGCAAGTTGCAATGCAAGACATCTGGAGGGAACCAGGTTGAGGAAGGCTGATCTAGAGTTCAATCAGAGACACAGGCGTGTTAAAATAAAAGCCCAGCACACAACATATCTAGGTTCTGGTTTTTCCTTCTGTATAAATAATAGATTTTTTTTTAATCCATTGTCCTTAATCAGCAGAGAGATTATGAACACATCATGTTCCAGCACGTGTCTGTGGTTTTAAATGTATTTCTTTATAAATATATCACCATTCATCTCCTGCCTCTTCTGCCCAAGCCAAGTGCTCCGAGTGGCTTGCAGAAATAGAACTACTCCTACACAGCAATTCAACAGAAAATTAAGTGGTACCCACTTCAGCTGAGCTGCCACTGGGAGCAAAATTCTAGATCTCTCTCCATTACCTCACAGCACAAGCCAAATAATTCCCTTGCATGTGCTTGTGGTGGGAGAATCCAGAGCAAAACGAGTCCTGTGCGAACTCAGAGGACTGTATGCATTGTTAACCTTAATGGATTGAAAATATTCTACTGGAAAATGTTATCAGATGGAATACACCAAACAAAAACAAAAAAAGCAACCTCAAGAAGGCCGTTGATAGCTCTAGTGCTCACGAAGCGGCTAGGGAGATAACCTTGTGCCTAGTAGACTGTTAAACTTCAGACTACTAAAAGGGGACTCACTCACATGATGGAGTAGCCCCTTCTTCCACCGCTACCCCACCAACAATGCGCACGTAAATAATAAGATATAAAGGAGATGGGTTCTAAGCTAGCCTTCTCCTCAACATGTTATATTTCCATTTTGTAAGGTTGTTCTTTTGTTTTTAATTGGAGAATTTATCTTCATGTGAACTCCCCATCTTTAATTGGAAGTGGCATAATCAAGACGCAGGTTGACCTCACCGTTCGTTGATTTTGAGAACTGGGAAATGCAGTTACCGTCTGCATTTTATGTGGCATGCTTCGAACCTTCTCTTCTTCAGAGGAAAAACATCCCAGAGCAGATGAGAACAGAATCTCCGATCTTGCTGGATCAGGCCAAAGGCCCATTTAGTCCAGCATCCTTTTCCCACAGCGGCCAACCCAATGGCTATGGGGTGCTCACAACCAGAACTTCAGCACCATAGCTCTCGCCACCCACAATTCCCAACAAGTGGTATTCAGAGGTGATGACTTGACAAATGATTTGATAAATCTCTCAAGGAGTGCCACCAAAATCCTTCGGGCTTCACAGCTGCTTCTGTTTCTTTCATCACTTGTACTGGAGACACCAATATTGCCCTCTTGTGGACTGCACTCAAAGGCATTGCTTTTAAGGATGCTTCACGCAGAACCAGCATACAGGGCATTGGGGTAGGGACTGTGCTGTGGGCTATTTAACAGTTGTGCAAAGTACACTTTGCTGCATGCACCAATTTAAAAGCTGCAGAGCACAAGACAGAATAGTTTCACAAATGACAGCATACACCAATCACCTCCATGCGTTCCTGTGTAGCAAAAGTGTCTGAAGCAGCCGCAAGACATCTGTTTAACTGTGCGAAACTCCAAGGAGCTGTACTGATTGTCATCAGACTCCCATAGTTTTCAAGATACAATCTACCCTAGCGACAAGATGGACCTCTACCTTAAACTCCCCTTTCTTTCATAAAACACATTTTCACTTCTTTTAATATGTTATCGTCCAACCCAATCCTGCATTAATGTGCATTAAAACCCACGGATGGGAAAGCACCCAGGCATAAATAACAAAGCAGCCATGGATTGACACATCCATTCTTTGTCCAGCATGGTCTTGGTAATTAACTTAAGCAGGAGTGAATGGTATCCATATAAATGATGTGCTCTCTCAAGCAGATCAAGTAGCACAGCAAGCAACAACACGCAACAAGTGTCTCGCAAAAACAGCGACTAGGAACATCCATCTCACACATCATGTCATCGGATCCCATTACACTGAAATTGTTCGGAAACGGTTATTAAAGTTGATGTTTCTCCACAACAAATAGAATCCACATATATACGGGATTTATCACCATCACAAATCGAGTCTAGTTTTCCCCCTCTTCTCCAATATCTGATGTACCTTGGAGCGGCTTCCCACACGGCTCGCATTTGTTGAAAAGGCAATACAGAAGCAGCATTTAATTTCATTGTGAAGTAAACTTAGCTAAAGTCAAATGACAAACTCGGAGTGGGAACACAAGCAACTTTTTCAGCAGGAGGAGGAATTGGGAGCTTTACTAGGCATGGGAAGACCACAGACTGTGTGCCACCACTGCTATCTCACCACCAGAAAACCATTAAGCAAAAATGACTGCGTCATACCTGAAATGTAGGGTAGGGTAGGGTAGTTTGCTAGGGTAGATTGTAGACAAAATCAGAAAACTCCAGAAAGTCTGAAGCCATGGGGATGGGGAATGAACATAGGGAAGAACATAGAGTACATTACTGTATTTTTCGCTCTATAGGACACACCCGACCATAGGACGCACCTTGTTTTAGAGGGGGAGAACAAGGGGGGGGGGGAATCTCTCCCTCTCTGCACAGCGCCCCTTCAGCAAAGCAGCAGGAGAAACGGAGCCCCTTCCATTTCTCCTCCTGCTTCGCTGAAGGGGTGCTGCGCAGAGAGGGAAAGCTGCGCAGCACCTCTCCAGCGAAGCCAGGAGAGCAAGAGGGATTGGTGTGCACAAGGCTTCAGCAAAAGCAACCCGAAGCCCCACTGCGCTTCAGAGGCATCGTGTTACTATCGCCTGCATTCGCTCCATAAGATGCACACACATTTCCCCTTAATTTTGGGAGTGCATCTTATAGAGCGAATAATATGGTACTTAACAGCATGGTTTTATACAGAGAAAGAAAAATAAGAATATTGCTTATAAAATAAAATAAAATTTAAAAATACAGGTTTCCAATAAAATGGTCGTGAGAATGGCTGAATGAATCAGCCGTCCGGGTGGTTGTAAGATCCTGATAGCAAAAGGTAAATCTTGAAAGTTGACAAACTAAATCCAGCTCTCGGATCTGTTGGGGAAACCTCATTTGGGAAGGAACACTACCTTGTTTGGTTTAGAAGCACGGAAAGGGTAACGAAAGAAGTGGAGGAAATTCTGAGCAAAAAACCGAAGACAGCATTAGCTTTACAGATCTTCGTTTCAAATCCCCAGCTTATGCAGAATTCTACCCTGGATATCTTTTAAATTATGGAAGAAACTATCTGATATTAAAGTAGTGCTTGTGTATTAACATCTTGCATTGGCCTCCAGGTAATTTGTTCCAGGTACTTACAGTTAATTACAGGAGCCCAGCAGGGAAACTGTCTGACTTCCCCTTAATCACAGAAGTTGAAAGTAGGCATCCAACCTCTTTCCTCATTGACTCCTTGCCTTAACAGCTGAATATAACTGGGTTGTTTTTCACTTTGCTTTTGTACTTTACAAACTTTGCTTTGGACAGCAAACCTTAGGGCCAAGCTAAACATTACATGGGAGGTGTGTGCGCTTTGGTCTCTCAGCAGCTTTTTCCTAAATTCACAACAGTTGCGGGGGACTGCTAATTTTGCCCTTTCTCCCCATGTACTTTTCCTGGTCTAATGCACAAAGTCTGCTACCAGTCCTGCCTGTCTTTTCCCCAAAGGGCTAACAGCAGACTCAAAATAAAGATTGCCTCAAGAGTACACAGGAGAAGCCTGTGGTCATGATTCTCAACTCAGAAGCTTTTCGATCTTTTCTTTATAAGCTGCCTTTACATTTCTACAACACTGTACCTTCAGCCTCCTTAAGTCTTTTAATGCCATCAGCATAATACGAATCCGTTCTAAATTGTGAAGGTGAGAAGTGAAGGTTTAGCTTAGACTGTTTGCTACTCAGCAGTGAGGAAAGATGCAACAGGCAAGGTGACACCAACTTCCTTACAGAACTTGGCATTTCACAGCTGCCTGAAGATCCCATGCAGGAACATTTGCTACAAACCTTGCAAAACGAAACTGGCTGAGGCCTAATCCCTTTGGAATTATAAGGAACACCTCTCAGCCAGGCCTCTGGCAGTTTGCAAACAGCCCAAGGAGAACAGCCCAAGATCAGCACATCTCTCCATGCCAGGGTTACAGGACCAAGGCCTCTCTGACCACGTGATGACAGTCTGTGGTCAGGACAACAAAAGGTCTGGAAGGAGTAGCCTTGAGCAACCGATCTCCTGAGATCTGGGGAAGAGTATGAGAGCCCAGTCAGAAGGCAGCATCTTTCGATAGGATGAAGGCAAGACTTCTGCGCTCACCAGGAGAAACATGAGATGTATGACACAACTCCACTCCCTCCTCTTCCTCTAAATTAGTAAACTGGCTACTGAGCATTGGGCAGACCAACATACTGTATTTTTCGCCCTATAGGACGCACTTTTCCCCCTCCAAAAATGAAGGGGAAATGTGTGTGCGTCCTATGGGGTGAATGCAGGCTTTTGCTGAAGCCTGGAGAGCGAGAGGGGCTCCCACGGCTTGCGGAGAGCTGCCTGCATCCCAAAGCCTGGGCGCGCTGAGCAGTCGAGCCCAGGCTTCAGGTAGCTCTGCGCAAGCCGCGGGAGCCCTCCCACGGCTTGCGGAGAGCTGCCTGTTCTGGGGGCTAGGGAAGCTCCGGCTTCCCCCGAGCCAGCATTGGGGGAATAAACTTTTTTTCTTTATTTCCCCCCCAAAAAACTAGGTGCGTCCTATAGGCCGAAAAATACAGTATATACCTTGTAGAATGAGCGAGTGTGTGCACACTCTTTGATTACCTGAACCAGGGGGCGCAAGCAGGGGGGCACATGCACCCCCAGAGACCTTCCTAGGCATTCATAGGTTCCTCCCCCCTGCAAATTAGAATCATAGCTGTCAACTTTCAGATTTGAAAATAAGGGATCAGCAGCCTCACCTATCCCGGGGACAGTCTACAGGATATCTAACAATCCGGGATAGCAGCCGGAAGCAGTGGGAAACGGCGCTGGAATAAGGGAATTTCCCGCAAAAAAAGGGAAGGTTGACAGCTATGATTAGAATTGGAAGAAGACTTCTGTCATAGCCCATAAGGTGGGTTGCGGCGTGTGCTTGATTGCATTGTTTATGTGCTGCTCACAATAGTTTCTCCAGCCTGGGCCACAAAGAGTTGGTAACTCCGGCAAACATGGTGTTCCCAAACAAAAGAAATAGTGTGTGTGAGAGCGAGGTGTAAGGGGAGGGGGAAGTCTTCAGTAGCCTCACCAGGTCTTTGACGTTGGGCTTTATGAGCAACAGATATTTGATCACAGATCTCCTGCATCATATATACATGTATGATGAAACAGTGCAGCTGTCAGAAAATGTTTCAAAGATAGGGAACAGGACTGAAGTCTCTGTTCACAGTTGTTGAGAGGAGACTTCAGTTCTGTGGGGTGCTGCTTCAAAGTGAACTGTAGGGTTGTTTGAAAGTGCTTTTGCAAACAGCCCCACTTTGCTCACTGAAACTTTTTAATGTACCTTTAATCTTTGTTGGAAGCTGCCCAGAGTGGCTGGGGAAACCCAGCCAGATGGGCAGGGTACAAATAAATTATTATTATTAATTACTATTATTATTATTACCTGTGTTAACAGGCGCTTTAAAGAGCAGTGCAGGGCTGTCAAATGTGCAGCCTGTCAAATGTGGCCAACAAGGGGTGGGGAGATAAAGACCTGGCTCACACTAGAAATTTTGCGGTATTCTTTTGGGCTTCAATTCAGACAATGGTTTCCTGTTCCACACTACAGGGTCAAAGGTAAGCTGGTTGTGCTATCACCACTAACTGCTGTCACAAGGGGTCACTCTGCTTATCTTAAACTTTACAAAGAATGGTTACAGGCCGTGCTTTTTGCAGTCTAATGATTTGGTCCCACTGTTTATAACTTCCCATCTTCCGTGCCAAGGGCACTTTATGCAACAGATGAAGTAAGTTCCTGTTCTAAATCTGCTGAGTCTTTACCATGATGATTTTGATGACGATATTCACCTGCCCTTCGACCCAAGGCCCCAGGGCGGGTTACAACAATTAGAACACAATATTGAAAGCAGTTTAAAACAACTTACATTCACAGAAATAAGGCAAGTGCCCCAATGGGTGGTTGTGCTGCAACAGATTAAAATATGCACCCCCCTGGAAGCCGTCAACTTTTGAGAGTTTATGCCAAGGATGGGCAGACTTCAGGCTTCCCAGATCTACCTTGTTTTTTTTTACTGGAAACCCAAGAACCACCAACCAGAACCAAATACAAATGAGATAGAGTTAGAATTTAGTAACAGGGTGTTTCTGAGCGCATTCTGAACCCAGAAATTTGTTTTCAGAACTAGAACTGAATAGAATGAGCTCATAGCCCTTGCACCCAGAAGTCCATTCCTGGTTAGGTCCACCCACCCACTCACTGCATTTCAGCAGCCTAGGTGGGGGAAGTAGTTCTGCTGCTGCTGTTAACTGGGTGTCAGAATTCCTTGCTGAGCTGCTGCAAACCAGCCAGAGACCCATCAGCAGATCCTGCTCTACCTTTTACCCACCCCTGGGATTAGGCCATTCCGAGATACGGAAAGGGCCTCCAAATAATCATCCCCTAACACTATCCTGTTCCGCCTCCTGCCTCATCTATGAATTAGAGCATGCTGCTAACATCTTTCACTTCTCCCAAACTGATACACAAAAGAGCACTCTGTGCATAAATAATAGTAGCTACTGTGGAAACACAAAATGATAGGCCAGTTTAAGTTAGCCTGCTTACAGATTAACACTCATTAGTCTTCTCCATTAATTGAATTACCAATGCTTTCATAAACAGACTGGAACAGTTATCTGCCCTTCCCAGCCCCTGAAAATACACCCCTTTCCATCGAATGAATGGGTAGTAGTTGTTTGCCTATCAGTCTCTCTCAGCAGGTTCCCTACAGTACACGACCAACAGGCATAGAAAGTCTCCGCAGAAAGAGGCAAAAATAACACAGTGCCAATAAGTATCATGTTGTTTGGAAACCCTGCCTGGCTCCCTCAAGCATAAGAAGTCTAGTTTCCAATAAAATGATGCATTCTGTTCTGACTCCAAAGCTATTGAAATGATTCTCTCTGCCGGAGCGTTTGTAATTCCTAAAATATTTTGTTTAAAAGCATGCTGCTTTCTGAAAAGGCTTAAAAGCCCAAAATGCTTTAGCCAGAAGTTCCCCAAGAACTGGTGTCAAGCTCAGGACAACTGAGAGTCCTACTCGCTATCCTGCCAGGTTTATGCATTTTAAACTGCGAGTTCCAACTCCTATGTCTCCCTTAGCAGTCTCCACCAGCAGCCATTACACCTAGCTGCATCAGAAGAGGGAGAAGAGAATGTTTGCCAGGGGAAAATGCATTTAGAATCCTGCAGGTGGGTGGGGGAAGCAGATTGGAAGCTGAAAATATGAGTGGATGAAGAAAGAAGCAAGCATCTCTACGGCCCCTGCACTCACCATTGCATCTTCATGAGGTTGCTTTTCATTGAAATCTTTCCCTGCATGTGTTGCAGATCACACTCTTAGGCCATTACACTATTCCAATCCTCAACTGGCAACATCCAACGGCGATTGGCTGCTAGCACAATGGGAACTCACTTGCACAACAGGGTTTCTGGTTTTCCTCCTTGCCCCGCTGCCCTATGCACCTCAAATCTTCTCCAGAGGGGCCCCTAAGCCTCAAAGCAGACTTGAGGGGCTCAAATGGAAGGGGAGAAGCCTTCTGGTATGAGCAGATACCTCCTTGGGCTAAGCTGGCTCTTGACCTCACCCAATATTTGTAGAATAGCATCATCAAGCATTACTTTCAACATCTCTAAGACAACTCCACAGACCGCAATGTGGGTACCATTTAAGTAACAAGTGATGAACGTCACCACTTAGGTTACACCAGGTAGAGGGATATTAGCATTTCCCACAGCTAATTTTCACCCAACCTTACAAAGCTTTTGCTACAACTGCTAAAATATATTACCTCCCCACTGATTTCAAGCCTCTAGCTATCATTAACTCAGCTATTCAATCACCCTGTGTCTGTTAGGGTCCATTTATCAACATGTGTGGGTTGTTTGCTTTTTCATGTCCCTATTAAATTACATCAAGGACTTCAAGTTTCATTACTTTCGCCATCTAGATGCGTCATTTTTCACTAATGCTTATTTTATTTATACACGGCCGTTGGATTACAGCCCGCTGAATGGGAATAAGATTTCTCTATTAATGCTTCAGTGTTCCGTATACCCTTCAAACTCTCTTTCAACGCCTGTCAGCAACTTGATCAGATCGCAAAATTCATTTTGTTCCTAGGAACCGCAACTTTGGAGAGGAAATTAATTTTACCAGGCACTAGTTTATCCACGTTACAGCATATGATATCAGTTCCGCTGTGTGCTCTCTATTAATCCTTTACCTTTTATACCTTTCCAAGTCAGGAGCAGACAGAAGTTTGAGAAATCAATATTCTCCCCACCCGCCCCCAAGTAAGAAATGTATGAAGTTGCCTTGCGCATCATCAATCCATCTAATTCCCTATTGTCTACTCTTGATGGGCAACAGCTTTCTGGGAATTCAGGCAGGGGTTTCTCCCAACCATACTTGATAAGCTGGCGAATGAACCAGGGATCTTTTGCAGGCAAAGGATGTGCTCTCCCGCTGAGCCAGAGTCCCTCCCAAGACATTGCTTCCCTGAGCTCAGTTCTGTGGTGCTATAAAGAACTGGTAATGTACATCAATATAAAGCACACTTAACTCTGCCTTCCTGCCCCTAAAGCTAACTTCTGCTTTCACTTAGACAAAAGGCATGGAATTATTTCATTGTTGTTGTTTGTGGATGTATACTAATCATGCTCCAAAACTGAAGTGAAATATGGGTAAGGCAGAAAGCAGTGTGCCTGTGAGGTCGACCATTTTTAGGCATGCCCAACTGATGTGCGATTGTGGACGCGCGGGTCCTTTTGGACTCAGAAGAGGGCAGAAGCCTTAAACGGCTCAGGGCCGCAATACCTCAAGGACTGTCTCTTTCCATATGAACGTGCCCGGACCCTGAGATCATCTTCTGAGGCCCTTCTTTGTGTTTCTCCTCTTGAGAGGTCGGGAGGGTGGCAACACGAGAACGGGCCTCCTCTGCAGTGACTCCCTGTCTTTGGAATGCTCTCCCCAGGGGAGTTCGTCTGGCGCCTTCATTATACACCTTTAGACGCCAGGCAAAAACGTTCCTTTTTAACCAGGCCTTTGGTTGATTTGATTGTCATCCTATGCCCTTTTAAAATGTGGGTTGTGTTGGGGGGGGGGTAATTGGGTTGTTGTTTTTATTTTGATTGTATATATTGTTGTTTTATATTCTGATTTTGTTCCGTGAACCGCCCCGAGACCTCCAGGTATAGGGCAATATATAAATTCAATAAATAATTAATAAGAAGAAGAATGTGGGGCGGACTAAAGTGCAATGGGGCAGGCTTATGTGTGCTCTGATAACGTGCATTGTAGAATTGTATACAGAACTGTGGGGAATGCAAATCTCCACTTGGGTCCAAGACTGAAACATCACTGAAGCAAGAAAACTTAGTTAAAAGTCCAAAAATGTTATCCCTGCAGAGTTCTGTTGTTGCTGACCTTTAGATTAGCCAGCCTCACCTATTCACAAACCATTTGAGAGTGTCTAAGGTGCCCTAAGAGTCTAGTGCTGCTGCTGATTTTCAGTGCAGGTTTACCGATTTTATTTTGATATTGTTTATTATTACTAATGGTTTTTAACTTTATGTATGGCTATACACTGCCTTGGTTCTTGGAGAAGAAGCAATAAATAAAATAAGTACCAGTATTTTTTTAAAAAATGACAAGAGATGTCTGAAACACAAGCTAACATTTGGAAGAAGGAACAAGATGCCACTGCCTTTTCAATTCCATGGTTTCCTTCAGAGATAAACACCTACCTCTCAGTTGGCTGAAGGTGGTGATAAATTTGCTGGTCACAGACTTCAGCTCATTATTGGCCAGAGTGATGAGATGGATTCCTTCCGAGACGTGCCTCATGACTTTGTAAAGGGCAATGGGGAACGTCATCAGTTTGCAATCTGCCAGATCTACAGCGAAACACCAAGGGGAGGAAAGGAGGGCGAGAGAGTGAGTTCAGTTTTCCAGACAAAATGTATTGTGTTCCAACACATCACATTTTAATTGGCCATCCGTGAATTCCCCTGAGGATCTGGCATGGTCGGTCCAACCTCACTGGGACCCTCCGCCAGATTGTCAGTTGTTTCTGGTCCTCACTCAACACCCATGACAATACATTCCTAACATAATAATTTATATAATAATAATTTATTATTTATACCCTGCCCAACTAGCTGAGTTTCCCCAGCCACTCTGCGCGATGGAGGACAGAAAAACCTGAGCAAAGCCATTTTGATCATCAGAGACATTCCATGAACAAATCACACACTTTCGCCCCATTAAGAGTGAATTAGATAGCATTAAATGAACTGCTGGAGTTTGGACCTCAAGCCTTACGAGTGACTTCTTTTCCCGACTGTAAAATGCAGGAATGATAGCAAACTGGTCGGCATGCAAGTCTTTTTTTTCTGCACTGGATTTCTCTGCCTAACACCTCTAGCATTTCTCTCTAAACTAAATTTGCATTTCAGAAATACCTTGGATCTGAACTCCAGATGCCAGAATGTCACATTGATCAAAATAAAGCACAACAAGCTGGCATGGGGACAAACAAGGGCTGCTTAAGCACATCTGCTTTGACTTAATTTCAAGTGAGAAATCGCTTTGCTTTAGTTTAATTAATCACATAATTAAAATCCCTATTCAGTCATATGTTCTTATGGTCTGCAGTTATAACTCAAGGCTATTAATTCCAATTTTTAAAATAAATAAATAATGTACATAAAGGTGAGGTGTTTTGTGTGTGTGTGTGCAAATCTTAGGGCACCTGTGCACCTTCTTCCAAATACTGAACACACACAACAGCCCCAGAAAGATTTTCTTTCTTTCATGCAAAATGAAAATTGGACATACTAAAATTCCAGGAAGCAAAAGGCTGCTATTTTGGAATAATAGTACGAAGGCATTTTACTCTACAATCATCAAAGCTGCAGAAGAGGCATTCATAAATCCATGCTGCTTAGCCACTGATTAATCATCTCCTTCCTTCACTGAGCGAGCACAGAGACAGCCTTATAAAGCACTGTGACACCTTGAAGAATAATAAATTTATGGTGGGGCATAAACTTTTGCAGATTAGAAGAGCTCAACTTCATTTAAAGCACCTGGATCACAAAAACTTACACGGTAACAAACCTGTTTATCATTAACACTTCTAAGTAAGACGCTTATTTGCCTTTGCTGTAAGAACACAGTGACTACCCTAAAATTAGTCACCAGAAAATGCTGTGATGCTGTGCTGGGAGGCTATTGTTGAAATGTACTGAAGGGTGCTATATTACTCTTCTGGAATCACCTTCGTATCCAACTTGCTTTATCTGCAACCAATTACTGTAGTGCAGATCCACTGGAAATCAAAACAGGATGATGAGCCACAACACTCATCCTCCAAGCCCCCTGGTCCATGGAACATACTCTCTTCATCTCTGGCTCGGTGCAACTTCCCTCTGCAGCCTCCACATCAAAAACGGGTCAGATTCTCATTTTGCAAAGTGACCACCTTCAGTCCTGCATTTCCCAGTGATTCATAGCCAAACATTTTATCACCATCTCACTGCACAGCTTCTCTCTTGCCAACAAACAGCTTGCTTGCTCGATGTCTTGCTCCTCTCAAAGCCTTCAGCTGAATTATACCTGGGCACTTATTGGGTTGGGCTGTTGCAGTGTGAGGTCAATCAGTTAGGTCCAGACTTAAGTTAGTGATTTAATGGGGACCTCAGGGCACTTAAATTTCAATGGGAACTATATGCAAATACCATATTTTTCCGTGTATAACACGCTCCCGTATATAAGACGACCCCTATTTTGGGGGACTCGAAATTAAGGAAATGGGAGGAGATTGCCCAGAGCTCTTAAGCTTTTTTGGGGGGGGGGGATTGCCCAGAGTTATAACTCAGTGGCAAAGCATATGGTTTGCATGCAGAAGGTCCCAGGTTTGATCCTCAGTACCTCCAAGCAGCGCCGGGAATGTCCCTGGCCTGAAACCCTGGAGATCAGGTGCCAGTTGGCCAACCTGGTGCCCTCCAGATGTTTTTGGACTACAACTGCATCAGCCTCAGCCTGTATGGCCAATGATGATGGGAACTGTAAAGCAGAGGGCCCCATGTGGGCTGCCCCAGGTACAGTATAGACAGTACTGAGCCAGACAGACCAGTGACCTGACCCAGCATCAGGCAGCTTCCTACGTTCCTATGGATGTTTTGGGTGAGAGGAGAACACAGGGCAAAGGGAAAACCAGCAACCATCCTCACAGGTTACAAAAGCCTTTGACCAGCTGCAAATTATTATTACAACATAAAATCCAATAAACCAGCGGTTTTCAACCAGTCCGTCGTGGCACCCTGGGGTGCCTTGAATGATGGTCGGGGTGCTGCGGGCAACACTGGCCTCAATCCCTCTTTCCTTCTATCCCTCCTTGGTTGCCCTCTTGCATCTCTGCCTCCCAAAGGCTTGCACAGCTGTTTGTTGCAGCAGCCCTGGCTACAAGCTCCTCAGGAGAGTGGTGCCTCTGGTGCTGGCCAGGAGTGCTTCCCAGGCCCCTGTGTGGCAGTGTGAGGAGGCACCTCTCTTTTGGGGGGGGGAGCGCAGAGACTAGGGGCAGCAGCAGCAGCTGCCCAGAGGCCTTCCAAGGGGAGAAGAGAGGAGAGGAGGCTGAAGGAACACTCCACAAGGGAGGGTGTTCAAAAAGGGGTGAGGGGTGTCACAGAAAGAATGTACAGTGGACGCTCAGGTTGCGAACGTGATCCGTGCGGGAGGCACGTTTGCAACCCACAGCATCGTGTCTGCGCACACGCAGGTCGCGATTCGGCGCTTCTTGCATGCGCAAAGCGCGATTTAGTGTTTCTGTGCCTGTGCGAGCACCAAAAACTGGAAGTAACCCGTTCCGGTACTTCTGGGTTCGGCATGGTGCGCAACCTGAAAATGCACAGCCTGAAGCATCTGTAACCCAAGGTATGACTGTAGTTGCTCAAGGGAGCTGTGGACTCAAAAAGGTTGGAAACCTCTGCAATAAACCATAAAATAAAGCTGTTCACAACATAGTAATGCTCATTACACACACACACACACACACACATCCAATTAGCCTCGTTCATTTAGGCTCACCCGTACTTTCCCCCCGTCAAACAAAGCTTTGGTACGTGCATTATTTATGACACAGATCAATGCTGCGCAATCTCAGAACCTTTGAGAGTGCTCAAAGAAACTGCAGCAGTTAGCCCCATGGATTGCCAATGCTTTTGTGATCTTATGTACTATGGGCAGAAGACTAGTTTTCCCATCTCCCTTGTGGGATTATCGCTGCAGGGCAGTTACTGGAATGTTTTTGCGTTTCATCAAATCTTCATTTCATGAATATCCTTGTCTCATTGCTGTGCACCCCATACAAGGATAATTGCAACTAAATCCACCCGTGTGTGTAATTTTTCACAAGTGATGCTATTCATTCTCTCTCTCTCTCTCTCTCTCTCTCTCTCTCTCTCTCTCACACACACACACACACACTATTTGTGTTGGGGGGGAAGGTGCCCCATGAGAAACATCCTCAACTTGATTGGATAAGGCTTGATTGTGCAAGCCAGATACATCCCTCCTTCCAAGGAGTGCATCAGGCTTCCATAACCAACCAGCTCCTCCCAAATACTGCAGAAAGCTACCCTTGTTTCCAAGTGGGGATTTTTCCCACCCTTTATGACCGCCTTCCCCTCTAGATGTTTTGGATTCCAATTCCAGTCAGCTACAGCCAGCATGGAGGGATGACAGGAGCTGTAACTCAAAACACTTGGGGAGCACCAGGTTGGGAAAGGCTGCCCTGTGGAATTACTTTGTGGATAAATTCCTTATGACACAGGTGGGGCAGCTGTGGCCTTCCATATGTTGTTGTTGGACCACAACTCCCATCATCCCTCGCCATTGTTTGCATTGGTTGGGGCTGATGGGCGTTGGAACACAACAATAGCTGCAGTGCCATTGGTTCTCCACCTCTGCTTTATGGTCATACCTCTCTCTATGAACTGGTGTCATAACCAGTGTCTTTCCCACTGGCAGAGCACCTCAACATCCATCTTGAATCATGTCGCAAGCCTTAGGTGCGATCTGCCTTAGCAGCAACATGCAGACCAAAAATTGTTGAACAATGTAGAACCTAATTATATTGTGTCGGTCATTTGGCTCAACAACCAAAAGACCCAAAATGTCCAGTAAGAAACTGATTACAATATACCAATGAGAAAGCATTTCCTACTCAATGAAGAGTTGTGAATAGTTATTTAGATCACTCACAGAGATGCAATTTATTCACTTCAAGGAATACCTAATACTTATATTGCTTTTTGCTGTATGTTTGGGCCTGCATGCACCAATACTTTCAGTAACTAACATTTTAATCACATTGGGAGGTGCCTTGCAAAGTTCCCTGACAGAAGCCAGATCATATCAACGTTTTCTCATTAATGAGCCTTAGCATAGAGTGGGTTTCAATTCAAGATGGAGCTGAAACTTTGCACTAAAGATACAACTTCATTCCCATTTACTCGTGGTGTACTTCTGCTTTATAAAACAAAAAACCCATAATCAATTCCATTTTTTCTTATTGGTTTTTGTTACTTTATTAATATACCTAATTCTTCCTTTGAAACACCCAGAGTTGCCACTAAACTCCCATTCTTGCAGGTACTGAGCATATCCTTAGTTGGAACCCTAAACATATGCCATTGGATGTTAAATTCTAAGCATGTTGCTCAGAAGTAAGTGTTAATGTCATACACACACATACACACAAAAACTTGGCCTCTTCTTTGCCATGTCCTTTGGTTGTTTATTGTTAATACAGCTTTTTTGTGTATTTTAATTGTAATTAAAATTACAGTTCTTGCTTGTAATTTTTGGAAGCCACCCTGGGAGGCTTCTTGTTCTTGAAGAATGAGGTATAAAAATATTTAGTAAATTAAATAACATAAAGAAAACTTTCCAATGATTCTACTGAAAGCTAGGTCAGACCTTTTCGATTACACGTGTCATTCCTGTGTGTATTTAATTCTTCACATATTCTTCCTTTAACCCTTCAAGAGATATTCCTCTAAGCGCAAGCCCACGGGATTTCATTAAACGAAAAAGGTCGCATTTTAAATATAAAAATGTTTTCCCACATATCAGCTTCATTCTCAACAGTTTTTCTACTCCACTGCATTATTTTATATAGTCAAGAGTGTGAATCGATACCTCATTGCGTTTTAAATTAAATCTATAATGACTTTATAGCACAGATCCAAATTGTCATAACAAGGAGCTGCAGGCATGGGTGCTTCTATCTTTTTCGCTTTCCTGTAAAACCATTCACTACTCCTACAACCATATGCACCGTGTCCATCAATTAAATTAGTATTAATGACAAGCAAGAGACCGTATCAAATTCAAGTTGCCTGCTACGGGGACTGAGACCAGTGAGTCAGCATCTGCAAGGACGTCTTGCTGCCTCTTTGAGTGCCACTAGCAATCATATTCCAAATGCTTTCCTTACCTGCCCATATTGCTATTTTCTAACCAAACTGAAGTGCAGTTTTGTTGGCACGTTTTAACATTTCACCCTCCAGGATTATAGATGGCAGATTTGCTAAAGTTAACTTCAAGAACAGGTGCTGACCATTTTGAAGATCTTCCTTGAGGGAACTAATAAATCCCTTTCTGAACAGGTGGTAGAATATTTGAATGTTGACCTGCTAATGTTGTTAGCTTCCAACTTTCGGCCTTTTTCTTTAGAGTCTGCGATTTTTATTTTTTTTAATATTTTGTACTTTCTTTCATGCTTGAGTTGATAATAGTAAATACTTGATTGGCTGATTGATCTGTGTGTTTCCCCACCTTCTTTGCACCAGGTACCTCTCAGCTCAGTCAACTACCTGAGGGGCCCTTTGTCTGAAAACATTTGCCAGAAATTAAAAGTGACAGTGAGGTTTCATTTTGGAAGGGGAGCAGCTATGGCAAAAAGCTGACTGACTCACCACCTTAGAAGAATAAGAGTTTGGATTTGATATCCCGCTTTATCACTACCCGAAGGAGTGTCAAAGCGGCTAACATTCTCCTTTCCCTTCATCCCCCACAACAAACACTCTGTGAGGTGAGTGGGGCTGAGAGACTTCAGAGAAGTGTGACTGGCCCAAGGTCACCCAGCAGTTGCTTGTGGAGGAGCGGAGACACGAACCCGGTTCACCAGATTACGAGCTTACCGCTCTTAACCACTACACCACACTGGCTCTCTTAGACTGACCATCACGTGATCTGTGCGGGAGGCACATGTGCAACCTGCGACCCGCACGTCTGTGTATGTACAGGTCATGATTCGGCACTTCTGCGCATGCACAAATGCTGAAACCTGGAAGTAACCCATTCCGTTACTTCTGGGTTTGGCGCGGTGCGCAACCCGAAATCGCACAACCTGAAGCGTCTGTAACCTGAGATATGACTGTACACTGCTTGAAGTTTGTTTGGTTTTTTAAAACCAATGTTTGCACAATTAATGAAAATCCAAAGGAGCTGCTAAGTTTTTGCTAAGTGACCTAGTGAATGTGCCATCAGAAGAAGCCCACAAAAAAGAGATGGTGTGACTCGCACTTTCATTTTTTCACTGTCCCCAGAGCTGAAAAATCAGTGGGCTGAGAGAGTTGCTTCTTGGTTAGCAATGCAACAACTCCACCTGCTGGATGTCCAGCCAGAGTGAATAAAGAGTTCATAAACCACAACATCATAGATATAACTATGAGTGTTGATCTCATGAGGCCCAGTTAATGATCTGGGCTCAACTGATGCAATAGCATTGCTGACGCTAAGCAAATCAGTTCCTTGGATAGGATTACAGGTGTAACAAATAATTATTTGCAAGAGTTGGTCTCATCCTCCATTATATCCCTTAAAGGTAAAGGGACCCCTGACTGTTAGGTCCAGTCGCAGATGACTCTGAGGTTGCGATGCTCATCTCACTTTACTGGCCGAGGGAGCCGTCGTACAGCTTCCGGGTCATGTGGCCAGCATGACTAAGCAAACCAGAACAGCACACAGAAATGTCGTTTACCTTCCCGCTGGAGTGGTACCTATTTATCTACTTGCACTTTGATGTGCTTTCAAACTGCTAGGTTGGCAGGAGCAGGGACTGACCAACGGGAGCTCGCCCTGTCACGGGGATTTGAACCACTGACCTTCTGATCGGCAAGCCCTAGGCTCTGTGGTTTAACCCACAGCACCACCTGCGTCCCTTATTATATCCCTTAGTAACGTGATTTAACAAATGCAATTAATACCCAGCCTGCATGTTTAATATATACAGTGGTACCTCGGGTTAAGTACTTAACTCGTTCCAGAGGTCTGTTCTTAACCTGAAACTGTTCTTAACCTGAAGCACCACTTTAGCTAATGGGGCCTCCCACTGCCACCGCGCCACCAGAGCATGATTTCTGTTCCCATCCTGTAGCAAAGTTCTTAACCTGAGGTACTATTTATAGGTTAGCGGAGTCTGTAACCTGAAGCGTATGTAACCTGAAGCATATGTAACCTGAGGTACCACTGTATTTGTTACTATATTGTTCCAAGAGAAGGTTGTGCACAGACTTGGAAAGGTCACACCCAATGAGTAAAAAAACCCATCCCTAGGAGGCCTGGAAAAGGAAGCTATGCAAAAGCTCTTCACTCCCCTACTCTCTTTTAAGCTAACAAATGTGCAAGTGAACTAGTGAAAAGGTGGCTTAGTAACTTATATCAGACTTGGAAACTTATGCAGAGCGATAAAGATGAGATCAGCCATTACATTTCTAACCTGTAACTGAAAAATGAATTGATGGATTTATTTTTACAGTGGTGCCTCGCAAGACGAAATTAATTTGTTCTGCAAGTCTTTTCGTCTTGCGAGTTTTTCGTCTTGCGAAGCACGGTTTCCCATAGGAATGCATTAAAAATCAATTAATGCGTTCCTATGGAAACCACCTTCAGACCAGGTCCGGGGACAGTCTGTCCCCCGACCTCTTCTGAAGGCCGGCGGGGGGCGAAAGTCTTTGCTTCCCCCCCGCCTGCCTTCCCGGGACAGCGGAGACTTCTCCGCTGTCCCGGGGCGATTTTAAAATGCTGGCGGGCGGCAGCAAAACCTTCGCTGCCGCCCGCCAGCATTTTAAAAACCCTGGGACAGCGGAGGACTTCTCCGCTGTCCGGGGCGATTTAAAAGCCCCTGGAAAGGCAGGCAGGGGGGACAAAGACTTTTGCCCCCCGCCCGTCTTCAGAAGAGGTCCTGGACCTCTTCTGAAGGCCGGCGGGGGGCAAAAGTCTTTGTCCCCCCTGCCTGCCTTCCCGGGAGAGCGGAGAAACGCTGCGTTTCAACGCTGCGTTTCTCCGCTCTCCCGGGAAGGCAGGCAGGGGGGAGCAAAGACTTTCGCCCCCCGCCGGCCTTCAGAAGAGGTCCAGGACCTCTTCTGAAGGCGGGCAGGGGGCAAAAGTCTTTGCTCCCCCCCGCCTGCCTTCAAAAGCCATCCGGGATAGCGGGAAGCGCTTCCCTGCTATCCCGGACTGCTTTTAAAATGCTGGCGGTGGGGAGCAAAGCCTTTCGTCCCCCGCCGGCCTTCCTGGACCTCTTCTGAAGGCCGGAGGGGGGGGGGAAAGGCTTTGCTCCCCACCGCTAGCATTTAAAAGAGGTCCCCGGAGATTTCCCTATGGGCTTTCTTCTTGCAAAGCAAGCCCATAGGGAAATTCGTTTTGCGAAGCGCCTCCAAAACGGAAAACCCTTTCGTCTAGCGGGTTTTTCGTCTTGCGAGGCGTTCGTCTTGCGGGGCACCACTGTACTTCCTATCTTCTTAAATCCCTTTGTCATTTCAGCATTTGCGAGTGGAACTCTGAGAATTTGTCAATCACAGCCTCCCTGTAATAATGACCAACCTCACAAGGTATTGTAAGGGGGAGAAACATGATAAAGTATATTTTATAGCCAGAGCACCATAGGAATTGTAACAGTGATTGATCCAAACATCAGACCAAGAGTTGTGTTACTTCACCTTCTCCTCCTCCTCCAGTGTGGTGTAGTGGTTAAGAGCGGTAGTCTCGTAATCTGGGGAACCGGGTTCGCGTCTCCGCTCCTCCACATGCAGCTGCTGGGTGACCTTGGGCTAGTCACACTTCTCTGAAGTCTCTCAGCCCCACTCACCTCACAGTGTTTGTTGTGGGGGAGGAAGGGAAAGGAGATTGTTAGCCGCTTTGAGACTCCTTAAAGGGAGTGAAAGGCGGGATATCAAATCCAAACTCCTCCTCCTCCTCCTCTTCTTCTTCTCCTTTGAGCACTACTTGAATCATTATTCAAAGGTCAATTGAATAAAAAATGGAACACAGCTTTTAAAAGAGAAATCAGGGCTGCAAGTAGAGGGTTACACTCTCATCTTCTAAGGTTGAACCATCCCAAATTGGATAGAGTGGAGAATGTAATATGTGCTAAAACAGTAAGTTTGTGTATATTGGTTTAGAGTATCAATGCATCTGATGTATGTATGTTGACCATGTAATGGTGAGCTTGAATGAAACTGAACATTCTTAGCTGTAGCTAGATCAAGTTGTGTATATTGCTGTACAGAGGACTGGGAATTTAAGTGCATTATAGAATCAAAGAATTGTAGAGTTGGAAGGGACCCCAAGGGTCATCTAGTCCAACCCTCTGCAACCCTTGATCATATATGACAGATGGCCCTCCAACCTCTGCTGAAAAACCTCCAAAGAAGGAGAGTCCACCACCTCTCATTGTCAAGCAGACTATTCATTTAATGATTTGATTGATTCAAGTATTGTGGTTGTGAAATGGATTCCCCCCCCCCAATTGTCAATCATGTTATTTTAAAAATGGCCTATATACTTTTTAGGTGATGTTCATTTGTAATATTTTGCTTCCTGGTATATTTTGTTTAGTTGTTTACTATGGCTACTATGACTTTTCCATTTATTTTTGAGGCTGATTGTTACATGTTTTACTTTGATACTAAAGAGGTCTTTCTATTTAGTAGTTTATTGTGCTTTATATAATGAAGAAATTCTGTTTGTTCTTATATTCGCTGTTTACATAGTTTTAAACAGCTTAGAGTAGCACTAGGGTGTATTAACTTGTTGTTGCTGTGATTCTCTCTGCTTTGAAACAATTGTCTTGTTTTCATACACGTTTCACTTCCTGCTCTGTCGAATTCTAGTTTTAGAGGAACTGTGGATTTGAATTCATTTTATTTTCTATGTCACCTAGAGAACTGGCACTGATGGGCAACTGATAAGTGGATTACTTTGGCTTTCCTCTGAAATATTTATTTCACTTACCAAGCGAATCTGCTTTGTTTTCAACCGTTTCATTCACTTTTCTGGCTACTCTGGCAACTGCTTCTCCCATCTTTTTCTCCATGCAGTCACGTCCCACCAAGAAAACACTTTGGAAGTTGCTAAAACAAACAAACAACAGATTCCATCGGACTAGTACTTCATAAGGGTTTTCAAAACATTTTTTAAAGACAGACAAGTAGCACTAAAACCAACATGCAGCTAAAATTCAGCATCGACCACAACTGCCAGGATGCCCCCGCCCCCAAGAATCTTTACCAAGAGACAACATAACTGGGACAATTCTAAGAAAATATTGTCCATTAGTCCCCTTTCGTTCTTTGCAACTGGTGTTGCCTGAGACATGCAATGACTTCAAGATGCAAATACATCTTGCAGTGCAGAAGCTGACCAGTAGATGCGAATTTATGCTGTGGGAAAGATACACGTGGACGTAAAAGGGCTAAGCCTCTGCTTGTAGAAGTTACGGCTCTTCGTCAGCAGCCTGCAGGAAAGTTGGGAGTCATTTTCTTTTATTTTGTAGGTAACATATTAAAAGTGGATCTCTGTCATCTTTCAGTTTATCTCACCATCAAACATCTGAGTAAGAGGGGGAGTGAAATACTACCAAATCCTTGTGAATTATTTCCGTGTACTTCTAGCTACCAAAGAAACTACAGTGGTACCTCAGGTTCAGTACTTAATTTGTTCTGGAGGTCCGTTCTTAACCTGAAACTGTTCTTAACCTGAGGTACCACTTTAGCTAATGGGGCCTCCTGCTGCCGATGAACTGTTGGAGCACGATTTCTGTTCTCATCCCGAAGCAAAGTTATTAACCCAAGGTACTATTTCTGGGTTAGCAGAGTCTGTAACCTGAAGCGTATGTAACCTGAAGCGTATGTAACCCGAGGTACCACTGTAGATAATTTATAACAAGGAAGGCTCTATCAGCCCCAAACAAAAAAGCAGGTTAAACTAGAAGACTACAGATATTATTTGTTCAGTGTCAGGGATACAAACAGTTTACTCTAACAGTATTTCTGAAATCTGAAGCATACATATGGGAAGGAAATCCAACTGAAATCAATAGGCTTGCATCTGGTTCCCCACCTTTGAACGATATAAAACTATTTGTGTGAATCCCAGGGGGTGAATTTAAAATGACATAAGATGAAATAAGGAAGAGAGGAGTAATACCTCCCTTTACATATGAAAAGTTAGAAGAAGGTCCCATGCAGTTTGACATTAAAGACAGAACCTAAATCAGAAAATATTCAAGGCTACAGAGGCAATTGACCTAGGAAAGGACTAACTTTAGACATACTCAAAGCAAAGCAACTTTTCCACTGTTATCAATGGGCCAACTCCAAGTTGCATATTGCCCATTATTATTTCCACAGACATTATTAAATTGGAAGACTAAAAAGGCACTCAAGAGACATTAAAACAGGCACCAGGCAGGCCTCTTTAGGGTGGGTGTTCTACAATGGAGGGGCCACTGTTGAGAAGGCCCTTTCTCAGTCTAATAGGAATATAGTCACTATTAGCTGTCCGGGTAATAAATTACACATGTATTACCAGCAATTTCTGGAGCAATCTGATTACTTACACGCTGGTCAGACTCCAGCCCGTCTATGTGGTCTGGTCCAATGTTTACTGCCCAATGCTCAGCATATTCCAGTCTACAATTGTTAGCGTGTTCTGCTGGAGTTTTAAGTTAGTAAAGATACATGCAAAGAAATACTGAGAGGTTTTTCTAGCCACCGCAGAAGCAGCCCAGCAGCTTGGTCCTATATTTAGTTGACAGAATAGCAAAATTAAAATGCTGGACCAGTGGTGGAAAACCAATCTGCTGAGCTGAGGGACACTGCCAAACAAGTAATACTAAACCTGTCTGGGACTGGGGGTTATCTATGCCTTGAACAAATCTCAGAGTACAAAGCTAGGAGTATAACACAGCCTCCATCTGCCAACCACAACTGTATTGGATCGGAGAACACACAAGCTCAATGCACTGCAGCCCGTAATTGTTTGCATTCAACCAGCACGTATGCCACAAGCTTCTACATACTGGCATAGTAGCTAAATCTTGTTGATTTCAAAGGGAACTTAATTCTAAGCAAGCATGCCTAGGACAGCAGCCTTTTAAAGTTATCCACAACATTTGCAAAAGCTTACAATTTCTGAGTGCTGCATTATTTTTCTATATCATATCTATATCATATAGTAGCCTATATGATTTCTATGGTTGAAGATGACTACATATAGGGCGATTTTTCAATATATCTTTCTAAATCAGTTACGAAGTCCACAGCACGGTAACGGTTTCATAAAATGTTATCTGGCAAACATCGCGATTTTGAGACAACTGTGTAGCCAGCGAGTGATTCCTCTGTTTCTTTTCATTCTGCAGCCCTTCCTTACCCCCATGAAAGAAGAAACTGAGGTTGTTTTCTTCCGAGTAAGAACAAAAAACGTCGCCCTGTTATTTAAATCTTTTTCTTTACTCCCATCTCCCTATTCTGCCTGTGTGTGCACGGGAGAAGTCTTTCTCTCCCCCTGTAATGACTTTACTGCCATTTTAATTAATATTTTTTACAAAATGTACTACTTTTATAAATTTTAAATTTGCCCCTAAAACTGCATAGAACATTAATATATTCTCCAGAAATCTTCAGTTGAAGCATAAAAAGGTAAAGGTACCCCTGCCCGTACGGGCCAGTCTTGACAGACTCTGGGGTTGTGTGCCCATCTCACTCAAGAGGCCAGGGGCCAGCGCTGTCCGGAGACACTTCCGGGTCACGTGGCCAGCGTGACATCGCTGCTCTTGCGAGCCAGAGCCGCACACGGAAACGCCGTTTACCTTCCCGCTGGTAAGCGGTCCCTATTTATCTACTTGCACCCGGAGGTCCTTTCGAACTGCTAGGTTGGCAGGCGCTGGGACCGAGCGGCGGGAGCGCACCCCGCCGCAGGGATTCGAACCGCCGACCTTTCGATCGGCAAGTCCTAGGTGCTGAGGCTTTAACCCACAGCGCCACCTGCGTCAGTTCAGTTGAAGCATACTATCATTAATTTTCCTATAATTATATGCATCAAACTTAGATTTTGCTGTTGTTCAACATTTTCCCTGATTAGTTGCATTCACTGTGACTCATCACTGTATTTTGGATTATCCTGGAGCTGAATACCACCATTTGGTATCCAAGCCCCCAAGCAAAGTCCTGTTTGGATGCATTTTGGCTCGCCTGCTGATGATTTCATCAGTGTGTGGTGATTTAGACTTGCCACATAGTAGCAGTTGCCAGGACATTACCATGTTAGCCTCTACGTAGCTCCATCTTCTTTCAGATATTGTGCTATATCGGTATATTGTGATGTTTAGCTGGTGATATATCATGATATTGAAAACCAGATATCGCCCAGCCCTAACATACAGTACAGTACTTTGCAACCTGCCCTTCTCATGTTCCAAGGTCAAATTTCTCTCACACTTAGCCTGGATTCTGGGCAAGGACTTCTGCCTTTTACTCTCTCGCTCCACCACTAGGCTTGTAGCTGTTTTTAATCATTCCCCACCCCACTAAATATTTTCCAGTCTGGTATAACACTGCCCTCCACAATTATGTGAGGATTGTTGAGTACAGGCTCTGCACACCAACACACAAAACAGGCACTTCCCCCAAAATGTTACTTTCACAAGCCAACAACCCAATGTTGTTGTTTTTCTTAAAAAATGTTTAGGGGTACTCTCATTTTGACTCAAGAAAATCACCATTTTATAGTTCAAAGCAGGAAAAATAAATACAGTAAATGGAGAAAAGTACAAAGATTCGCAACATGTTTAGGGGTATGCGTCCCCCTGTGTCCCCCCAGAAAAAAAGCACTGCAACAACCAAACAGAACTGACCTGCTCAGGATGTGTCAGGTTGAGGGGACCCAAGCTAAGGCTGTGTGCACATCACACATTGAAAGCACATCCTTTTCCACACACAACCCAAATGCGGAGTAGTTTGCCCCTCACAGAGCTACAATTCCCAGAAGCCTTTAAAACACACACACACAGTTCCATTAAATTTGCTCCATTTGTTTAAAATGGGAGGGGAGGGGATCAATAAAAATGAATGGGCCAGAAAACTAAACCAAACCAAAAAAACTACAGTTCCCAAGATTCTTTAGGGGAAATTAATGTGTTTTAAAGAGATAGCATCGTGCCTGCAGTCGAGCCTTCACCGAGAAGGCATTTTGGAGCCACTGCCTAGGGAACAAGCTATAAATCTAACTTGAAACTGGACACAACTCGCAAAACAGAACCTCGATCTTGTTCCATGAGAAGATTCCCTCCACCAGTTTTTTTGGTTTAAAACCCTTCATTTTATTGGGCGGGGGAAAGATATCCCTTCATTCTAAGAACAGGAGAGGCAGCTGCAAAACAGAGAGACAGAAAAGGCATCCCACGACACACCCATGTTGTGTTTAATAGGGGTTTCCACTCAAGGCCTGTTAAAGGAAATGAGGCCTTGGACTACAACTCCCATCAGCCCACCCTGCCGCGGCGGATGGCCAGGACGATGGGAGCGGTGGTTCAGGGTCGCACCAGGGACCCTCTCTTTTGCGTCCTCCGCTCTGCAGCTGAATGGCAGCCGGAAGTGGGAGCTGTGCGCCGCGCTCGGTTCCTTCCCCACGAGCCGCGGAGCCTCCTGCGCTCCTTCGCCGCCGCCGCCCCAAGCTCCGCTTTGCTGGTTGGCAGATGCGCCTCTTACCGGAAAGCTAAGACGAGCTGGTCCTTTGCACGCCGCCGCTGCAGCTCCACGCACCTGCGGGGCAGACCATGGTGAAGAGCAGCAACAGCTGCCTCTCCCCTTCCAGGAGGGATGGAGGAAATCCAACACAAGGGAGCCGGAGGGGGAAGCGGCGGCAGAGCAAAGGAGAGCCAATCGGTGCAGGAGCCGATGCAAGGGGCCTGCGAGCCTGCAAGGGAAAAGGGAGCAGGCACCCAATTCCCTCCCCGTGAGAGAGCGCCCTCCCCTGTTGCAAGGAAGGGACCCCGCGCAGCCTAGTGCCGGGAGCGACCGACCAACTTTAGACTGCCACCGAGGAATACCGTGGTCGCATTTTGATTCAATCCTCTGGTTAGAAAACTATCCGATCAGAGAAAGAGCTTGAATGCTACTCCTTTGCGCGTTAGGGGGTTTAGTGTGCGTGAGGAACAAACTCAGTAGCCCACCTTGCATGTTGGTTTGTTTTACTATTCATGTTTATAGCCCAGCCCACCCTTCACCATCAGGTCTCAGGGTGGGTTACAAAAGCAAAGTAAATGCAGTTTATAGGAGAGTTATAAAGAAAACGGCTCTGGACTGCAGTACCTCAAGGGCGGCCTCTTCACCCAGACCCTGGGATCATCATCTGAGGCCCTTATTCATGTGCCTTCTCCACAAGAGGCCCAGAGGGCAGCAAAACAAGAACAGACCTCTTCTGTGGTGGCTCCCCAGTTGTGGAATTCTCTCCCCAGGGAGACTCACCTAGTGCCTCCATACTTTAGGCACCAGGCGTGAACATTCCTCCTCTCCCTGGCCTTTGACTAATTAAACAATTGGGTGACCTTTTGAACTGGGTGTGGGTGTTACCGCTTAGTTTACTATGTTATGTATTATTTTGTGTTTATACTGTAATCTGCCCTGAAGGGCATTGTAGAAATATAATAAATAATAATAATTTTAAAACGTACTATGATGCTTATGTTCTACCTTCATTGTCTCTCTTTGTTTCTGAATAACACTTGCTGGGAAATGGCACGGGGGAGTGCTGTTGCACTCAGATCCTGCTTGCAGACTTCCCTTAGGCATCCAGTTGGCCACTGTGAGAACAGGATGCTGGGCTACGTGGGCCTTTGGCTCTTATCTAGAATGGCTCTTTTCGTGTTCTTAATGTCACAAAACAACAGTAAAATAAAAAGTTCTGTTTCAAGTGTCAAAATACTTGTCAAGTCATTGCAAGGTTACATTGCAAGGTGGGAAAGGAATGTGGGAACGGTTAAATTGTTTAATGGTAGAAAACTTTGATTTTGTTGGCAATTCTGTTTTCCCTTCAGCGATTTTTCATGCTACAAAAAGCTGCTTTGTTTCCTTGGAGGTAGCAGGAGCTAGAAATCATGTCACCTTTAGAGTTTTGGAGTAAGTTGTCAGCAATATGCTGATGACACACAGCTCTACTTCTCCGGACCTTGGGACTGGATGAGAGCTCATTCCAGATAAGACCGGGGCACTGTTAGTGTGAAGCAGATTTGCAGATTTCTGTGCTCGGTTAGAGGCTAATCCTATGCATAGGTACAGTGGTACCTCGGTTTACAGACGCTTCAGGTTACAGACACTTCAGGTTACAGACTCCGCAAACCCAGAAATAGTAACCTCGGGTTAAGAACTTTGCTTCAGGATGAGAACAGAAATCGTGTGGCAGCAGCGTGAGGTCCCATTAGCTAAAGTGGTACCTCAGGTTAAGAACAGTTTCAGGTTAAGAACGGACCTCCCGAACAAATTAGTTCTTAACCAGAGGTACCACTGTACACTTAAACTCACCAATGAGTCCAGGTGTGACACAGGATATACAGGTTTGTTTCTATTACTCTCCAGCAAAATATGATTTCTTTTCTAGAACTGCCTTGTTCAAGGTCAAGAGCATAAAGTTTATCCGGTACATTTGACTTTCCGCCTTGTGATTAAGTATGTTGCCATGTGTGCCAAAAGAAACATTCATTCTTTTTTACCTGTGGTGATGAAGAATTACGTAATAGAGAAAAATAAATAAACCAGCCTGCATTCATGCTCTATTAAGGATCTTTTCAAAATCTGATGTTATTCAATAGAGCCCAAGACTACTTCTTACTTTTGAGTAAATCCCCACTTTGCTCAAGGGGACTTTCTGCCAAGCACATGGTTGTTATCCCTGCCCCACAGAAGGGTGGTGGTTAACCATGTTTGACTCAAGAGCAGACCTACTGAAATTAATGAACCTTGCTAAAGAAATTAATCTCAGTGGGTCTGTTCTGAGAAAAAACTTGGCTGACTACAATCCTAAATTGCTGTTCTCAAGTAAACACAAATATGACAGACACACAGGAGCTGGCTGTTGTTTACAATATGTGCAAAACTGAGCCACCAAACGATGCCAGCATTCAGAGGTGCCAACTTGAGTAAAATGGGGGGGGGCTAGGTAAGCCCCACCCCACATAATCACTCAGAAGATGTGGCATATGCACACCATTTGAATGGCAATGCCCAGCAACTTTTGGGGGGCGACTCGACCCCCTCAAATATTTGGGGCGGGGGCTCTGAAGGGCCCTCAGCCCCTAGGAGTTTGCTCCTATGCCTGAATTCATCCAGCAGTTGTGCGCAGTATCAAAAAATGTAAACGAGATCTTCGGTTTTCTTTTTTGGTTTATTGATTTTCAGTTGCAGAAGCATTTGACACATTCACGGAGAGAAAAGATACGATCAACAACAGGTTGGAGTACAGAGCCATCACAAAACAAAAAAGGGGGAAATATAACAGAAGCAATCGCAGATCCTCGTTCCAGCAGGGCTTGCCCGTGGCACCAGAGCACGAGGCCAGCTTCGCCTTCCTGGGAGGCGAAGAAAACAGCTCGAGCGGAGCCCGGCCCTCTCGCTCCGACGCCAGGCGTTGTGTTTACACGGGAGGAAAGCCCGCTAAGGCTTTTTTGCACGCCCAAGCAACCGCTCCGTCCCCTGACACGCCGCTCCTGCCTGAAGCAGCAGCAACAGCCAGCACGACCCTCCCACCCGGCCACTCCTCCGCCGCCGCGTGTCCCCGCCTCCCCTGGCGGCCCCCTCGTTTCCTGCTGCTGGCGGAGGCCGAGGGAGAAGGTGGCGGTGGAGGCGGTGGACGGAGGACAAGAAGCGCCCCGCAGCCGGAGCGAGCCTCGTCCGCGGAGGAAGCGCAGCAGCGCCGCCGCCCCCACCACCTCCTCCTCCCGCTTTCCTTCCGTGTGTGTGTTTGCGTGCATTTGCTCCACCGCCGCCCCCTTCCTCCTCCGCTTCCCTTTGCAGCCCCTTCGCGTCTCTTCCTCCCCGCAGCCCGGGACAATAGAAGCAAGGGAGATGTCCTCCTCCGGCGGCGGCGGCGGCGGCCACCAGCACAGCCAGAGCCGCGCCATTCCCACCCGGACGGTGCTCATCAACGACTCCTCGCAGCTACCTCATGACTATTGCACCACGCCCGGGGGGACGCTGTTCTCCACCACGCCCGGAGGTAACATCAGAGCAGTAATAATAATCAGCCTCATCATTTTGATGCATACGGGCCTTGCCGAGAGCTGTCCGTTGTGCATTTGCTCGCGGGCATTGCAAAAGGGGGCGCGGGCGCCCTATAGGTCGGGGTGGAGGGAGGAAGAAAAGGAGACGTCGCAGGGGCGCCAGCGAGCATGGCCAGCCAGGCTTTAAAAAGGGGGAGGAAGCCTCCAGAGGCGAGGCCGTCAATCATAAATGTAGCGGCGGGGTGGGCGTGTAATTTTGTCTCTCCCCCCCCCCCCCTTAATAAGATTGAGGAGGAAGTTGGGAAGCTAAGTCGCTGAGTCTCCAGGCCATATGCTGGAAGCCCCCTTCGGTGGGCCTTGCTCTGCCCGGGTCTGCAGGGCGCCCGCAAGAAAGACGCGTGTTGTCGCGCGCCCCGACGCATGGCGGCGAGGCGGTTCTCTTTCCCCCTCGTTGCTCGAAAGGGGAAGCTGCTTTGGTGTAAAGCATGGTGGGGAAGGGGGAGTTTGCCCCCAGAGCTAACGGGGAGGCTCTTCCCTCTCTCCCTGTCTCCCCGCCCCTCTTCCCGTCGTTAGTTTGCCTTGCCGTTTTCCTGGGCCGACCCGGGTCTAGCTAGGCCGCGCTCCCGGTGCGCGGGGCTGCTGGCGGCGAGTTATTTGTAAACAAGGCCCAGGAGCCTCGAGGAAAAAGCCCGTGACGGTTGCACAATAGCAGGGGAGGAGCGCCGAGGCGGGCGGGGGATTTCTCAGACAGCTGCAGCCCCTGCAGGGAGACGGAGCGCCGGCTCCGCCGAGGGGTCGGCCAGCCTCCCAAGACAGGGAGATCGAGGGATCCCGACCAAAAGAAAGGATAACCCTTTTGCAGAGCTAGCGGGGATACGGATTGTGCTAGCCACGTTTTGCACAAGCCTCTGTTCAGGCCTGTCCCTGGGAATTCGGCCTGCTGCTGCTTTCCTGAATGACTTTGTTTTAAAATTTAAAAGGCTCGGGCGCCAGAGCCCCTTGCGATCTTGTATGTTTTAAGAGGCATAAAGGGTCTCTGCCACTCCTGCGTGGCCCTATAGTAAAATAAACTCCTTTGCTCCACCCTGAATAATTTACAAATGCTGTATTCTGTGGCGTTTTACATGCATTGAATACTGTACTGGCAGAATGAAGGTATGAAGGCAAGGCAAGCAAAATTCCTCATTTTACTGGTTGAGAGCTGGTTTGAGATTATGTACAGAACAGAGCAGGGTTTCTCTCACTCCCCTCCCCCCACCCCTAGCTGGGTAGGCATTGCACTTTTCCTGGTTCACAGCCCAAAGCTCATTGCTGAAAAATGTGGAAGTAGGTCCTGCATTCTGAGCTGTTTCTTTCTGAAAGACAAGACGAAAACAATGTCTAGGGCTTGGGACCTGCTGCTTCTCTGTAGCCTAGACATTAGGACTTGGCCTGAAGCTTAGTTTAGTTTCCAGCCACTTAAAAAGGCAGGCATTAGCAGCTTTGTCCACCTTTCTTTTCATTATATATGCTTGAAATGCTGAATTGCAAATTATGGTGGCATGTGGCTTTCATGGCATTAGAATCATTGCAGCTAACAAAGTTGGATCTGGACCTCAAAAGCAGGTGACACAAATCTTTCAAGTCCTTAAGCCTTAAAGTTTAAGGTGTCAAAATGTTCTTCATAAACTAAATGGTGACACTGTGCCAAATCCATACCATTGTTCTCTTCCCAATTTATCCTTCATGCCTGCCTTTGGCTGCTATTCATGTCATGCCCACATGCTACTTTGATTTGTGCATACATAGGCATTATAGATTGTGGGCCCCCTAAACCCTAGAAATTGATAAATGGTAGGATTTTGATGATTCGGGATGTGAAAGGAGAAATGGAACCTGCAGAGGAATTCCTGGGCTAGTCTATGCAAAACTACCTGGCCAATCTAGGGTGATTAAGAAACCATAGAGGGCCATTAGCAATGCAAGACAACTGTCCTTCTCCCCCTTGCCCTGAGGTGTGAACAGAGACGGGTTTGGAAGGTTGCCAAGGTAACTGTGTGTTTGGGATGTCAGGAAAAGGGAGTCTTGGTTGCAAGGGGTTCTGGGAAGGAGAAGGAGGAAGAGAGATTGGAATCCATCTTTGGGCAGGCTGGCTGCAAAGCTGACAGGGAGAGATGTCTTGCACTCCAGGACTTTGCTTCTCTGGTGTACAAGCCTCTCTTGAAATGACTGTGCAGTGAGATCTGTACTCCCTCCATGCAGAATGAAGGTGAATAAACCATCTTTCTTAAAGCTACAACAGTCCATTATGTCTCAGTTCTCCAAAGGAACACAGACCCTGGGAGAGTGCCTGGAACCCCATGGGCTTTTGCCACCAATTGGCAGAGAAAGGGGGAGGCACCCAACTTTTATAACACAGAATTGCAGCCTTTCCTGCTTCCCACTTTGGTGAGTCCTGGCAGGCTTGTAGGTTTAAAAAAGGTGCTTCATTTTACCTTTGCATGCAGCTAAAATTGTGCCTCTTTGGAACGGGGCTACCTGTGAGCCTTCAGAAGGCCTTCTTAAGGATTTGCAGCTTTCCTTTTTTCAATAGTAGATTTCCCTCATGAACTCATTGCTTCCTGTGTATTCTGCTTTTCCTCTTTTAATCCAATCATTCCAAATTACTCCTGATTTTGGACAGTACTCATCTGTTTCTTTGACACATGGTAATTTGCTGTCCTGTGTGTCTGCGAAGGCTGCCTGCTGAATGAAGGTAATAAGAAGGGGTGTTATGCATATAACAGTGGTGGGAACCTCATCTCAACCCCCTTCACAGCACCCTTCTAGAAGCCACATTCCTCTGGTTGGCAAGGCCAGAGGTGAAAGTGGGTGGAGCAAATAATGTAAATTTTACCACTGTACTAGTTTCAACATGCACTTATCCTCCCCCCCCCCCCCACAAATCGTTGCTCCAGGCAAGTAAGAAGCATTATCAGAACTCAAGGGCACATTCCTGCAAGGCAAAAATGAGGGTGCCAAGTGGGGGTTGCTATGAGGAGAGCCCCAGAAGCTAAGTAGAGAGGTGTAGGGGGCTGCATCTGCGCTCCTGACCTGAGGTTTCCCATCCCTGGCATAGAAAGTTTCAGGTTGCAATTATTTTATTCTGTTTTGATCCAAATTTGCAGTGATTGGGGATTTAACTAATTAAAATCAGTGACACGTTCATACATTTCCCTAAAATAGCCTTTAATATTCTACACTTGGAACAAAATGTCCTCCAGTGATTAATTCAGTTATAATGGTAAGATTTTATTTGTGCACACGTAGAGCTCATGCAGATCAAGGGAGATCATATATAACATTACTGTTCTCTAAAACAGGTTTGGGGAACTTCTGTCCCTCTAGATGTTGCTGAACCACAACTCCCATCATACCTGGCCATTGGCCATGCTGGCTGGGGTTGATGGGAGTTGTAGTTCAAAACATCTGGAGCGTACTGAGTTGGGTAAGGCTGCACTAGATTCTAGTGTTGGTTTGGAGGATTTCTGTAGGAAAATTGGGCTAGGTTTTCCTTGCTCTGTTCCAGCAAGGTAACTTGCATTCTTGAGTAAAAGTGCATACTTGGGATCACTTGTCTATAAAGATGTAAGAAATCCATACAAATACAATATCTTGCTTTATCATTTTAAAATTCTTTACTGGACAAAGGGGTTCTTTCCTTCCTTCTTTTTTTTTTTTTAAGGTAAGCCATGCTAAACTGGTTGACCTACCCCCATCTTACTGAATCTGCCTAGGTCATTCCTACACTGAAATAATCATGAAAAAGGACAGAGCCTGCACATCAAGCTGGCCTGACTGCATTTGGTTTTGAAAACAATGTTAGGTGTATGATACTATGATTCCACGATCTCCAAACATTCATATTTTCATTCTTGGAACCTGAGGGCCTTGTTTTGCTAGGCCACTTCTACTGTTCCAGGAATTGGAGCAAAATAGCAAGCATCAGAAACTGAATATTACTCCTGAGTGTAGCTGTAGATGTGTAAAGGAGAAGGAACTTAGAAGGACAAAGTATCAGCTTGCTTCTTAGGAGTGCCAGCAGTCATGAGGAACTGAGAAGGGGCAAAAAACACAGAAATTTAGCAACATTTGGATTGGTTCCCCAGCTTATACAGAGTTTCTTCTGTTTTGTTAGAAGACAAATCCCATGCTCATTCTGAATTTGTTTTGTTTCGTTTGAAAGCACTGAGTGTGCCTTACTACCTGCCATGGACACTGGAACGTTGCCCAGGTCAACAACGGGGGGGACGGGGACGGTGAGGATTAGATGGGTTCCAGGAGCAAAGAGACATGAATGTTCAAGTATTAACACTTCTGCTGAAACCTGCCTTGAAAAGCAACCTCTCAGCAGGCCTCTTAGGAGCCTTGTGGGCTGAAAGCTTCGAACCCACAGTGTATGTGTCCGTCTCCCCCCCCCCCCCCCAATTCAGGCAAGTTGCCTGCTTATTTTCCAAGAACTGAAGAATATTGCCACTGGATAAAAACAATCGTAATAAAAAATCAATATAAACCATTAGGGTTTTCCAACAGCATATCTAGCTTTGTGTTTTGGAGAGGCAATGACTGTTCCTTGTGCCAGTACAGTGGTACCTCGGGTTACATGCGGTTCAGGTTACATACGCTTCAGGTTACAGACTCCGCTAACCCAGAAATAGTGCTTCAGGTTAAGAACTGTGCTTCAGGATGAGAACAGAAATCATGCTCCGGCGGTGCGGCAGCAGCAGGAGGCCCCATTAGCTAAAGTGGTGCTTCAGGTTAAGAACAGTTTCAGGTTAAGTACGGACCTCTGGAACGAATTAAGTACTTAACCCAAGGTACCACTGTAGTTTCTTCTCTCCCCTATTCCCCATAGGTAGCTGCTAAGAAGACCTTTAATTTATAATCACTACAGGCAATCCTTGCTCAGTGACAATAGGCCTCACCACCCTGTTTTCAAGTTCAATCTTCAGGCTCATTATTCCCTCTGGATTAAAGCTGCAAAACACAAGATACGTGTGCAAATACTTCTTAGTTTCAGACTGCTGCCTTGCTTGAGGCGGTCAAGATCAAGGGCCCAGAGTTCCGAGACTGTTCAGGCGCAGAGATAAACTGATAAGCTAGCACATAAAAATAAACTTTGGGTGCATGTTTGGGGTGAGAGGTAGGCTACAGTATCAGAATGGTTCTTGTTGACCTCAGTTCCCCTGAGCTTGTAGTCTTGTGTTTGTTCTGTTGTTCAAACACGAAGAGGGGCTTTTCTTTTGGTACAGGATACAAAGTATTTTTGTTGCCAAGTAGCCCGCCCATGGGTGAGACATTTGAAATGAACAATGAAAATGGGGGCAAAATTGCATTATGCTGCTTTTTTTGGATCTCGGTTTGGGATGGTGGAATAAGTGAGCTGGCAGATTTGGCTAGGAAAACCCTTACATTGCAATGCAGCATTGCAAACGAGTTGTTCATCTCTCTCCCAGTATTATTGTTTATCTTGGACCATAGTGGGGTAGGATATTTTACCCCTGTACTTTATTTTACTTATTCAAAGCTACAGTTTACACATACTGTGTATATCGAGTTTGAGTTTCATAAAGCCACCACACTGGGGGGGGGGGAGATTATGGAGTATAACTTCAGTTCATTTATGGGTAGAATTTAACAGCTTCTTTTTCAATAGTATTTCCAAGGGATCAGCTATTCTAATACGTGCTTCTAACCCTCAGCTTGCACCTCTTAGTTTCAAATGCCTTTGCTTACTTTCCTTTTTGTATCTGTATTTTTATGAGGTTAATGACCAGAAAAATGACTATGAAACTCGCCCTCGTTCCTCAGTGTCAACCGCAGCATCTGTTGGTTGTATTGCTGTCAGCAGAGAACATAACAGAACCCACAGAGCTGCCTATTAGCCAGCCCTTCTCCTTCCAGTAGACTTTTTGGACAAGTTATGCGTCTAAATTCCATCACTTGCAGTGCCTTCACATATAATGATGACTGTTATGCAGATGTTAAGCTACTACTTGAACTCAGTGGTACCTTTCCAAGATAAATGTGATCGAAGTGTTGGATTGCAAGACTGAGCTGGCTCAGCTAGCAACTTTGGAAGGGAATACCTTTCGGCAACAGAATAGACATCTTCATGGAATGTACTGGAAGGCTGATACCGTATTTTTCGTCCCATAGGACGCACCTAATTTTTTTTTTTGGGGGGGGAAATAAAGAAAAAAAATCCTTTATTTCCCCCCAAAACCAGATCGGGGAACAGTGGGATGGCGGCGCTGCACCTCCCCGCTGTCCCCCGAGCTTGTGGGGCTGGCCGATGTCTGCCCAAAGCGCGCGGTGCTCTGCTTCAGGGCATTTTGCGCACCGGGTGGCAGGCTGCTATCCGCAGCGTGGGGAGCCCTGCAGGAACTCCTGCGGGCTCCCCAGGCTTGCTGATAGCTTCCTGAAGCCTGGAGAGCGAGAGGGGTAGGTGCGCACCAACCCCTCTCGTTCTCCAAGCTTCAGCGAAAGCCTGTATTCGCCCCATAGGACGCACACAGATTTCCCCTTCACTTTTGGAGGGGAAAAAGTGCGTCCTTCACTTTTGGAGGGGGAAAAGTGCGTCCTATAGGGCGAAAAATACAGTATATCTCCTGGCCATGCTTTTGCCTGCCCCTACTCCTTCTTCAAGGGACGTGGGTGGTGCTGTGGGTTAAACCACAGAGCCTAGGACTTGCCAATCAGAAGGTTGGCTGTTCGAATCTCCGCAATGGGGTGAGCTCCCGTTGCTTGGTCCCTGCTCCTGCAAACCTAGCAGTTCAAAAGCACGTCAAAGTGCAAGTAGATAAATAGGTACCGCTCCGGCGGGAAGGTAAACGGCATTTCCGTGCACTGCTCTGGTTCGTCAGAAGCAGCTTAGTCATGCTGGCCACACGACCTGGAAGCTGTACGCCGGCTCCCTCAGCCAATAAAGTGAGATGAGCGCCGCAACCCCAGAGTTGGCCATGACTGGACCTAATGGTCAGGGGTCCCTTTACCTTTACTCCTTCTTCAGCAGAGAAACCTCTGAGCTCAAGTCCAGCCATTGGAACAAAATGTATAAATTGCATAATTTTTCTTGTAATTCTTTATACTTGCTGTGCTTTTCCTCTTGCAGAAATGGGGAGTTTGGGGTTCTGATTTATTGTAAGCTGCTTTTAGAATAAATACTGCAGAGTAAAAAAAATGGGAGAGCTGCAGAAAAAAGGCTACCAAGCAGAGAGAATAGGTTCCTGGGAATGTGCTAAATGTCGACAGCAACAGGTGGTTGCTGGAAACCTCAAGTGCCTTCTTTCTAGGTTCTTAAACTGAAACGACTTACACGTTTCCAGTATTTTCTCCTCTTAAAAAGCTGCTAGGATTTTGCGCGTGTTATTTTAATCTTGTAAATAGGTCTGCAAAAGTTGCTATCCCTCAAGCCTTGATCCTGTGTACCTTTTAAATACCCACCTTTAGTCAGTTTTGTAGCATTTGTGGCCTGAAGGAAAGGTTGGCAGTGCGAGGAACAATTCTTGTCTGGTTTACAAAAGTTTCCTTTGCTGTTCCTTTAGAAATATTGCTTACCTTTCACAGCTGATTTGGCCGAGTGGTTGTTTACAAGCCTGGGTTGTTCAGTTTCTGTATTACCTCTGCATCCTAGGAATGTGCACAAACGGTGCTGTTATAAGGGTTTCATTCTCCTAATCTTAGTGGAGCATGATTCATCGTAAGGGAGGAAGCAGTTGCTTACCTGTGTTGGGCCCAAGCCACAGTAAAAGACACAGTTGGGTTGTTTGTAGTACTTCTGCAGCCACTCAAGCCATTTTGTTTACTGACTGCAAAAGGAAACTGGAGGCTCAGGTGTATAGCTCCACAAAAACAAAGCAACCCTAATGGGAGGGATGGTCAGATCACAGGAATTTAGCCAAATGATGAAGATGGGATTTAAGAAGTGTGACCAGATATGGAGAGTGGGTGGTTTGGAATAGAAGTGTGTTCCATGTGCTTCCCTGCCTCCCTGTTAAGTTTTTAAAAGTCTCCTCCTGTTTCTGAAGTGTTCAGCCTTGCCTCACTTTTCTCCCTTTTGCATACAGAGGGAATTAATTCCAGACTGGTGCCTCTAGGGTTTCATTCAAACCAAACAATCAGATAACTGTTGTTTAAACTATACAGTACTGCTGTTCAGATTACAGCTCTGCTCTTACTGTGAAATGAAGCAGAGTTCATAATATTGCCTTCCGAAAGGAGCTCTGTGGTGACAGAGAAGAACAGCTTGTTTGGTTGGCCACGAGCATTTCCTGTAAATATACAGGCACCAGAGTTTTCTTGTTATGTGACATGTTGTCAGAGACAGTGTTAGAAACTGGGATAGAAAAGCTAGGAGCCAAATGGCTTCCGGGACCTGGGTTGTGGGCGCCAAAACAGAATGTTTGGTCGCCACTTTGGGGGAGGGGGGATGTCAGCAGCACTATTTATTCTTTTGATAAGCATGAATTAATACGTAATTCACATGATACATTGTTATCACATTTTTAGCAGACATGGCTAATGCATGTTTAATTTGGTGTTTACAATGAAAATATTGGTACCATACTTCGGTTTTCAAAACACTCTACTCTTTATTGTTAAACTCCTTAGTATATTATCTATCTTTGAGTGTCAACCAGATGCAAAAAATGGCAGCTAGACTTTTTGAATTGCTCGCAAATGGAGAATCTTTAGGCACAAAATGTGCCTGGCGCCCTGCTAGTTTCGAACCCTGGTCAGAGACACAAACTTCTCTGTTTTCTCCTTGTATGCATAGAATCATAGAATTGTAGAGTTGGAAGGGACCCTGAGGATCATCTAGTCCAACCGCCTGCAATGCAGGAATTTGCAGCTGTCCTATATGGGGATCGAACCTGCGACCTTTGCGCTATCAGACCATGCTCTAACCAACTGAGTTAGCCAGGCATCTCAGATTAGAACATGAACCCTGCTGGATTTGAGACCAAAGTCTATCTAGTCCAGCGTGCTGTTTCTCTCAGTGGTCGATGTCTGAAACTACCAAGAAACCACAGGCAGGGCATTAAAGCAAGTCTCTTCCCCTGTTGTGTTGCCCTCGGCACCTGGTATTCCAAGGCACATTGCCTCTCAGCATCCCTTCCTGTTGAACTGATATGAAAACCACATGCACCCTTAACAGGACTGCAGGGAAGCAGCATGAGGAGTCCCCATCTATATCTACATGCTACACATGTAGTCAGATGTGTCATCTTTAGAATATATAGATGAGAAAACAGGTTTTCATCTCTCCTAGGAAATTGACATCCATGCATCATAGTGAGTGAATGCTGTTTCTTTAAAAAGAAAATAAAGAGCCATACCCACTCAGCGTGAAAATGGCAGTCTATTGATTCTACTTGCAGTACAGTTCTGAGTCTGTCCACTCAGATTTAAGCCCTAGTTCGTTCAATGGTAGGGTTCCCATAAGTTGTTGAGCTTTCTTTAGATGAACCCCCGAGTTGTTTTACAATAAACATGATTTTTTGATTGAAATGCCTAAGATCTAGAACAAAGCACTACCTTTCGGAAATCCCCTCACCCCGATGTCAATTCTGGATGTATGGCAGCCCTATTCATTGGGATTTATTCCCTTGTAAATAAGTTTATTATTTGCAGCAAATTAATTAGCAAACTGATGAGCTTACCATAGATTCCGGCATATAAGATGACTTTTTAACCCTGGAAAATCCTCTAAAAAGTCGGGGATCGTCTTATACGCTGGGTATGGGTTCGCTGGGCAGCGACAGTGGGCGGCAGGCTCCGCACCAGGAGGAAGCTGCCCAGCGATGCCAAGCCGGCTTAGCATCGCTGGGCAGCTTCACCGGGCAGCTTCACCCCGGCGCGGAGCCCGCTACCCAGTGAAGCTGTCGCGTATAAGACTGGGCATATAAGTCGACCCCCCAAATTGGCAGCTGCCAATTTGGGGGGTCGTCTTATACACCCTGTTGCCTAATATGCAGGAATCTATCGTATATAAAGACTTGGGCCTTACTTGAGTTATTATATGAGTATTGTTTGTAACCTCATCTATTGGGAAATGATTCTGATAGGCCAATTATCTTCTTCCTCCGCCCCCAGGTACCCGAATCATCTATGACCGCAAGTTTCTGTTAGATCGCCGGAATTCTCCCATGGCTCAGACTCCTCCTTGCCACCTTCCAAATATCCCAGGAGTTACCAGCCCTGGTACAATGACTGAGGATTCCAAAGTGGAAGTAAACAATCTGAACAATCATGACGGGAAGCCTATAATTGGTAAGAGCATGGCTGGAAGGAAGGCACATTTTGTTGTATAACTTTCCCATGATCAACTATTAGGGTCTCGTAAAGTTTTGCTTCAAAATCATGTCATTTCTTTCCTCACTGCAGCTTTTATATCTTTTTATTTCAAAGCTGTGGGATATAGTGCTTTACTTTGTCCTTAAGGAGCCTCTGCGTATGGAGCGCAGACTCAGTGAACTGTTGCACTGATCTTGTGTGGGTTGCTCGTATGCTGAATTATCGCCCTTAGGCTATTAAAAACTCTGTAAAAGCATAAGTTGATTGACAAACAGGAAACTGCCTCCTGTTCTGTCATAACTATTTAACACTGGTGAATTACCTGAAGGTTGTCTTGGATTTTGGATGGTGTGGTGAAAATTCAAGTCTGGACGTATGAGGTTGTAGGTCACACAATCCCCACTTCCTGACACAATCTCCACCTCCCCACACCCGTGTGGTTTTGATAACATAACTTGCTCACATAGACTATCTGGAGCATGAAATATCCATTAGGAGAGCTAGATTTCAAGCCATCCATTAGGACTATTGGCTACAAGCATATATTTAGCCTAAATGGGAGTTGGACAGCAAACCTATAGTGGGGAAAATGAGGCCAGTGGCATCTGGCATTCATTTTAATATATGATTTGACTGGTCCCAAACATGAGTTATTGGTATTTGTATTTAAATAGGGTAAAAAATGTGTGGATTTTGTGATGTACAGGCATATGATCATCAGGAAGATAGTGATCAAGTTCACTCCAGAAACATAAATATAGAGCATGCTATATGTATGCACTGTAGACCGTATTTTCCCGTGTATAAGACACCCCCTATTTTGGGGGACTCAGTTTCAGAAAATGGGGGGAGATGGCACAGAGTTGTTGAGCTTTTTTGGGGGGGGGGTTGTCGAATATTGCTCACCCACACGCGTCGCTAAATCCGCCTCTTGTCTGTCCCCTCACCGGCAGAAGCTACCAATCATCTGCACACTTGCTGCAGCATCAGTCAATCAACAGCACCCATTGACATAGCAACCAGTAACACGCACAATAGTTTCTGACAGCCGCAGTGGCAACCAATCAAATGCCCACCTTATGCACTACCCATGTATAAGACGACCCCCATTTTAAGCGTGATTTTTACATGGAAAAAAAAATTGTCTTATACACGGAAAAGTACAGTATATACTTAAAGTTATGTCCCCTGCTTCAGTGATGATAACAATAAGTAACACAAAATCAGATCAAACAAACTGGTAAACAGCAGAAGTTTAAAAATAGAACAGCAGAAACAAAGAATAAAAAGCAACTTAGCTGACTAGTCTTGGGAAATAGAAAGGTATTCACTTGGCGCCTGGAAAAGGGATTGTCAAACTGCAGCCCTCCTGAAGTTGTTGGACTACAACTTCCATCATCCATGATCATTGGCTATGGTGGCTAGGGTTCATGGGATGGAAATTGGAGCCAAGATAAAAAATAAAAATAAAAGAGGAGGGTTTGACCACCAATCACAAAAGAGAAACACGTTATTTCAAGCAAGGGGGGGGGAATAAAAGAATGTAAGTGATACGCTTTTTTCTTTTTTGCAATGAATGAACTAAAACAAATAGTATTCCCCATCCCTGGAAGAAAAGCCTTGTAAAGTTAAGGCAACTTTAGGCCTACTATACGTTGATGGACTACAACTCCCATCAGCCTCTGCCAGCATGGCCAGTGGTTAGTTGTGGTCCAGAAACGTCCACAGGGCCACATTTTCCTCATCGCTTCATTAGAATGAAGTAGCACAATCTTGAGGATGTAGAATAAATTGTACCACTTCAGTATACAAAAAGTATATACAGACTTGTATGGATTGTTGGGTTTTTTGTATTTTTTAAATTCTCTCTCTCTCTTTCTCTCTCTGTGTGTAAATAAAAGTGACAAAATGTGGAGTTTTGCTCCACATTATGAATTTTATACATGCATATATAAACACCAGCAGCTGCATACTCTATCTGGAAACTATTCCAGACCAATCCTTTCTGCTGTGCTGTTTTCCTACTTAGAAGGAACTTTGTTTTATTTTTTAATGCACTTGTGCACACGTGTGCACCCCACAATGACAATCTGAACAGCACACACCCCTGTCTCCTATATGTATTAATGAGGCCTGCCTCAAATGTCATGGAGGGCTGACAGAGAAAATCCCCCTGTCTCTTAGGAGGACACTTAAAATTGTACATGTGTGATGCTTCCTCAACCCACCCCATACTGACTTGCGTCCTTTGTCCTTCAACCAGGTGATGATGCTCAGTTTGAGATGGACATCTGATCTTCCATGAGGGGCAACCATGGGGAGACAGCAACTCCTGATCAACTGTGCACATCTGATTTGGCCAACAGGATCAACAACTGAAGGATGGAAGAAGAAGCTGTTTTCCACTGGAATCTTCACTTCAGCTTTTGAAGTGCCAAAGGATAAGAGGACTATTTACCCCACTCCCCTCGATTCCCATTAGCCATGCAATGCTTCACCCCTCCTCCTTCGCTCTCCCCCCCCCCACACTTTTTGTTTTTAACCCTTTCATATCCCTGGTTTGTGACTGAATGGAAACCCATGATAAATTTATAGAGCTAAGGAGTGTCCCTTGGCTTCTCGCACTTTAGAGACAACTTATCAAATCATGCACACGCGAGAACTTGGCTTCCATCAGCATTTGGATAATTATTGCAAACAACAACAACACCACAAAAAGGGGCCACGGAAGGGGTGGATATATGCTTGAAGGGACACAACACTGCCGTTGTTCTCCTCTCCCTTAACTGCTGTCAATTTAATCCCATTTGGTAACCTGTTTCTGTGTATCTTTCATTTGTGTGTGCAGTGCACTCACTCGGATTCTTCCGTTTCTCCTTACTAATTAGTATATCTCGGCACTTGGTGGGGTTCTGTCTTGTACAAGGGCTTTGCTGTGACGCCTTTCCAAATTATAGGTTCCCATCCTGTTGCGTAGAACAGGTGAGAAACCTAGAAAGAGCCACCACTCAAATCATGCATATTTCCTCCTAGTGCCTGCTAGAAACTCCCCATTTCATAAAAACAACCCTTCTCTCTTCAGCTTCCTAATTTGAATCCATCAGTGTTAAAGGAGAACCACATTTCGTTCTGACTTAATACCATACTTGATGGTCCTCTGGACTGTTTGTTTCCAAGTCTACTCTTCCCATTTTTGCTGCTGTTAACATCTGCCGGATTCTTTCCAAGTCTACTATTGTGCCAAAAGGATTCATTGAAACACCCTGGCTGTGCTTGACTAGAATAGGCTTCGCAAGAGTCTAGTGCTCTTGCATAAGCTTGGGACACCCTAAGATTTACTTACTGGGCTGTTGGAATATGCCATTCTGATTTCGTGATGTGTGACTTGGGGTGGCGGGCAATCAAAAAGTTAGTAAGCCTATTGGAGCAAAACCACCCAGCTGTGATCCTGTTCACCCATCTTCTTGCACATTTCCTGAATTCACACATTACTAAATCAGCTGGGTGAGCAAGCTACCCTTTAGTTGCTGATGGCCTCATTTAATTCGATTCTTATGGGTGAACTGCTTGCCTGGGCTTGAAAGGGAGAGAGCCCACTCATCATGGGAATTATAAGGCAGTCAGGCTACCTTGTGAAAGTGGATGAGTTCATGCCTTGGTTGCGGTGCTAGCTGATAACTTGAACTGTGTAAAAATGCATCTCCCTAAGGCTGCAATATTTTGTCACGTTTAATTGGCTAGATCGATCCATTAAAACCCATTTTCTCGAGTAAAACAAACCTTTTTTAATCTGACTATTTTTAGTGTGAGTACCTAGCAGAACCTACATGCAGGCAGCCAAAGAGACATAACAGGAAGGAATGTTTTGAATATGATGCTGCTTATGAAACATGGCGTGCATCATATGCCAGGTATGTTAGGTTTCCCTCCCTGCAAACAATTTTTATTATTATGCACAGCTGGTAGGTTGATTTACATCATGCTCCTGTGCATGTTTACTTGGAAGTAAGTCGGGCTTGGAACACACAAAAAGCGTGTTCAAGAAGACAGCTGCTAAGGTTCCTTTGCTTAGATGTCAGCCTTCTCCCAGGTACCAAGCGGTTGATGGTTGCAGCGGTTCATATGGTATCAGCAGTGCTTTTTTTCGGGGGGGGGGCACAGGGGAACACATACCCCTAAACATTTTGTGAATCTACGTTTGGCCTCATTGAGGGGCAGTATTTCAATATGAGTAGGAAAATGAGAGTACCCCTAAACATTTTTTAAAGAAAAAAAGCACTGGGTATCAGTATGCCGTGGCGGCCTCTTTTTCCTGGGGCAGGATCTCATCCTGCTCTGGTAGTGTTTGCAAATGGGATGAATGGATTGTACGGTCCACAGTGGATGTCACAGTGTGATGTGGCAATTTCCCCCAAAGGATTTCATTCGGTTGTAGCTTGGTAGTTGTAGCACGGTACCCCAGCCTCAGGGAAAGTGGCAGCCACGCTATACTTGTAACTTCTGAATCGGTCCTGGGAGTTAAGCTGAACACAAATGAATAGGCATTGGTAACAGAGAAAACTTCCAACACATGAACTCATCCCTTGGAATAGAATTCTGCCCCTAACATCTCTTCTATAAATTGGCAAAGATCTTTTCTTGTGATTTAAAAGGGAGGGATTAGTAACTCTTTTTTTTCTTTTTTGCCTGCACTAAAATGTGAATATAGGAGCAAAATTGCTTTGTAACTGTTGATCTCTCAGGAATAGGCTCTGCTTCCAATGTTTCTGGAGAAGGCAACACCCTTAAAAGTGGTGGTGGTGAAAAAGTGAACTAAGCTGTGATAAGCAGAGGGGATGCTCTTTAGCCGCGTTGCAAAACTTCCTGATTTTGCTTTGTTTTTGGTCAGGGTAGTTCTGAAGTGCACTATTAAGTCCAGCCCAGAGTCAGGGCACAGTTGGATTTCCATCCTTCCTCTTGCATAATTGCCAGCAGTTGTTTCTGGAACCTCGTCGGCTTTTCTGTTGATGAGGCAGAACAGAGACCGTTTGCTCTGCAGTGCTGACAGTAGTGGAACTCGGATTTGTCTATGACCTAAGCCAATTTAGGCTGCAGTCGTAACCCTATTTACCTGGGAGTAAGCCCTGTTGAATTCAGTAGGACTTAACTTCAGGGTTGACATTGTTAGGAATGTGCTGTTAATTGGTGAGATGGAGGAGAAGGGCTGTACTTCAGATGTTGCTGACACCCACTTTTCTAATAGTATTTTTCAGAAACTCTCGTAGACTAAAGGAATGGCTTCAAACTTGCACACTCTCCCAAATCTCCAAGGGGTTACATACTACGAAAGACATTTGGTAGTACCATTCCTTCCACCTCATAACAGAAAGTTAGCATGAAATGCATCAGGGCTTTCTATGTATCACAATCAGTTCAGTTGCTGCTGCTGCTGCTGTTGCCTCCATAATCTTTTGGACAAAGATAAGGAAAGAAAGGCTATTTAACTAGTTCAGTGTAGGTGATCATATTTCTCTTTCTTGTTCTGCAGCAAGTTTCCAGCATGTCTCCAGGCAAGTCTCTTTGTGCCTCAATTCCCCACTGGTTAAGATGGGGACAATAGACTCCTGCCTCACAGGGTTGTTGTGAGGATACATTGGTAGATATTTGTAAGGCACTCCCCCCAAAAAACCAACCCCTGGCATGAGTACCACAAAGAAACCAATAAATCTTACATTTATTTTAATACCCAGCCAGGTGGTTCAGTCGTGGCCATGAAAGAAGAAAGGTTGCTAGCATCTCCTGGATTATTTCCCTATGGCGAACAACTTAGTTTTTAAGAGAGCATCATTTTGATGGAACAAAGGTTGAAGGGCCAGCAACAGTTGCTCTGAGAGTTGAATGAGCTAAGGGCTCCTTGGTGCCTTTCCTCTGCAGATGCTATACCAGAGGTTTAACCCCCTTGTGCATTTCGGTTGCCCAGTCCCTTTTTGCCTGTGGCTTGGCCTGCCCAGGGGAGTGAGTAGCCAAGCTGCCCAAGGAGAGAATTCCTTCTGGGGAGATGGCAGAAAGCCCTTTGCCTGTGACTCTGCTCCATGCTGAAGAAAAGGGCTGAGATAACACAGCATAAGGATTGGGGGAGCTATATGAAAGGGCCCTGGGCTGCCAGCTGTGTCCATCACTTCTCTGGCATACAGCAGTGCTGAGCCGAGCCAACTGAACACTAAGCCTACACAGCAGCCTGTCTAGTTTGAAGGAGGGGGGAGAGTCCTTTAAATGCCCGTGCAATTGCAGTTCTCTGTACAGTCTTCTTGCTGCATCCTGTGCTTCCAAGTGGTGCTCCGGTTTATGCAAGAGATCAAACCGATTCCCCATCAGGTTATAAGTTGTGTTGACTGAACAATCACAAGTACATATTCAGTGGCTTGCCATTTTAAGACAACAGAACACACAGGCACTCCTAACATGCCCTTTCCCATTACTATTAATCCTGATTCCAAGATACTAAGATGGAAAGTTGCACTTTTTTAAAAACAACAACAACAGTGCAGTTTTCTGCAACTGCACTGAGGAATGGTGTTTAACCCTCGGCAGTCACTTAAAATTATGTTTGCTGCTGGCTTTTATGCTGTAATGATGTTACTTGAAAGATTTCTACTTGATGGCTGAGTGAGTAAAAAGTTAACAAAAAAGAACCCGACAGCAAGTTAGTATTTTTACCCCCGCAAACTCAAAACTGCAATTTCTTATATTGTGTCTTCCTCACAATGTCACCACCAAAGCTATATGGTGGGTGTTTAGATTTCATTTTATCTTGCTTTTGAAAAGCATCTTTGGCTGGCTGAGACTCCCAAGTGCTGCTGTGACAACTCTTGATCTATACCAGTCATTTTAGATTACCAGGGCTGCAATATTTAGTCTTATCAATCTTTAGATTAACAGGGCTGCAATATTTAGTCTATCAAACATTTTGGTCAGCAGAAAAAAGTAACAGTAGATTGAAAAAATAAATTTTAATGCAAGTACACTTACAAATTGCAGTGAAAACATCCATTTTAGAGCCGCCCCTCCATTTGTGAGAGAAAATGGGTAATATATCTTTTAAGGCAATGTTACCCTTTATTTGGTATGGGTTGTTTTTTTTTTAAAAGCTATTGTATATGCAAATACATGCAGTTTTAATTAGTTACCTGACTAAAACTTACCCATCCGCTAAGATTTATTTAATCACTTGACAGCCTTATTGATCAGTCTGTATTAGCTTGTCTTTATTCACACTAGTAAGTGATGAGTCAGGGATGGCCAATGTCTGTATTCTGTGGCTGTTCTGGAGGCCAGAAATGTGCTTTGCCTCCCAAACTGGATGGCCAGGCAATCTTGCAGTAAAGGGACATCACAGTTGTGTCTGAGCCCAGACATTGTGTGCAAAAAGCCAAAGAGAGTTGTAGCATGAACCGTATCTCTTGCTTACCCCACTTGCAAACATTCCCCCCACCCCACCCCATTAGTGCTGAAATTGTAAGATACTTTTTACTATGCCTTTGATTAAAGTACATTAGGGCCACTAGTTAATACAGCATCGGAAGATTGGGAATTATGAGGCTACCCTGGAAGAAGGAATATAGCTCTGCCCTTATCGCCTAGTGTAGTAAGGAAGCAAATTGTGGCTTCAAACATTGTGATGTTATGAAGAGACATCTGATGTGGGGCAGGGGGAACCACCACTGAAAAAGAAACCCAATGACATGCCACAGTGGTATGTGATTTGGGGGCATGTTGCCAGAAATACCTAGATAACATGCATTTTGGGTGTGCCTTCATTCTGAGATAACCGAGAACATGTACAAAACGCCATGCAAAAAAAATATGGTAAATGTAGTGCATACATTGGCTGAAACCTGTGGTTGGAGTAGGCAGTTTTCTGCTTCAACTTGGCTTCTAAACTTCCAGCTTTCTGACATAACTTCCGCTGAAAGGAAAATGTGCCAGGAGGCCTGAGCCTCTACTATGCCTTATGTTTCCAATGCCCTTCCTTACCTATACAAAACAAGAATATTCAAGCTCCAACACCTGATTGTCCTTGTTTCTACGTTAAATCTTGCATCGTGAGTTTCTTGTTACAATAACAAGTCAGATCCCAGTTTTCAAAGAGCGCTTTTGTTGGCCCTTAGCTAAAATTGGACATTTGGGCTTGCTATACCTGTAAGAACCCTTACAGCCCTCAAGAATTGTCGCTTTAGTAAGCCTTTCGTTCTTACGCCTTTGTATTTGGGAACCACCAGCTGGCTTTCGCAACCAAGGGTTTGGTGCGGATGAGTCTTGAGTGGAGTAGAAAGATTGGGAACCGAGTCAGTATTTCATTTTAAAGGGGGATGATTGTGATGGTCTGGAATCAGGAGTCTTATCAGGAATATGTAGTTACACTTTTGCTTAATTTCCCCCATGATAGGTATCCTGATAGGTAGCTCACCAACTCATACAGATCACCAGTTTTTGTGACATAGACTAGAATTGAAGATACTCAAGTACTTAACTTCTACTGTGACTTACTTCTGTTGTATTAGTAACACCTTTAGCATACTGAACTAACAGCAACATAATGGATGCTTAAATGTGGCCTTGGAATCTGTTCTGTGTTATGCTGGAGGACCACGTTTATTGACTTTGAACAGAAACCACATTTGGAAAAGTTGGCCAAATCAGTGGTGGAGTTCTTCGTACTGTCACCAAAGATCACTAGCACAGCATTGTATCAAGTTGTACGAGTATTTCCACCAATGAAAAATGTTTCCAGACCCCAATTAAAAATCACAGTCACTATTACTTTAAGTGTCACATTCTATGGTATTTGGTTGTGTACATAGGATGTAAGTTGCCAGTGGGATTTACCATTGTAAATCAACTAAGGCACTGGAAGGGATGCTAGCTTCCTTAAGAGACCCATGGAAGGTTTGAGATTTCACATCAGTAGGCCATTTCTTGTCCTGGATCCCTTCAAGCAACCAGCACCAATTTCACACCGGGGAGTGACATTCTAATGTCAGCCTTGGGTTCCTGCTGTCCACTGCCATTGTAGCCCTGATACTTCTCTTTGCAATTTCTGGTGCCTCTCAACCATTGATGATACTGTCCTTGAAATTTCAATAGATTGTTTTATTTCCACTAGTATAGTTAGCCATTGATTATATTCAGTATTTCACTTTGGGTCTCAGGACTGTGCTAAAACATTCTGGAGTAGTTTTCTAGTTGGGATATTTTGGCGTCAAAGATGAAGAGATGTTTCACTCCTTTTTTTTCATTTGTGCTAATTTTATTTCTCTCTAAATGTACTTGGCTGATTGATGTAGCAATTAGTTTTAACTCAGTTTTTCTTTCTCTCTTTGGGCTGGGAGAATAATTTCCTTCTGCATTTCGGTAATTGTTCATAATGGGAAAAGAGTTCATATAGGAAACCTTGATAGGCATTTTGAGAAGTAAACTTTGTTTATGCCCCTGCGACATTCTGTGAACTGAACTTGATTGCAACAGTTCATAAAATGGATTTACAGAAATTAGCTGCTCCTTATGTACATTCTGTGTGGCAATGATCTGCTTGCCTTTTTCTTTTATTTTTGTCTCCTTCATCCTGACGTTATGCTGCACAGAAAGCTTGAGAGGTTGAAAGATTGGCTTTTGATAGTCATCAGCAAAATTGGGTAACTGTGGAAAATTATAAATCTATTGTGTGGAGAAAGGGTGAGTGCAAAAATTAAATATGTATGTGGGTGAATGCTTACACACACACACACAAATATATATAAATATATATAGATATATATATATGAATTTTTAGAGAAATAAAGAACTGTGTTGATACTTTTAATGCAGGGAGAAATTTTACTTAGGGCTGATCATAGGGAATATCTGGTTTAGCAGAGCATATATTTCACAAAACCAGCTTTACAACATCCAAGGATAATTTATCTTGATCCCAAAATGCAGCAGGAACCAGGTATAAAAAGTATGTGTGCGAGTCAAATAAGATGTGGAAGATTTCATCAGCATCTTGGTCTGTGTTTACATCAAGAACACAACAGGACTTCCCTTCCTCCTCTTGCAATCTCCCTCTCTCATGTCAATCTGCATCTCTGCAGGATGGTAATCCAGTGTGCCTTTCTTCACCTTAAGACAGGAGAAGAATTATTAACATTTGTGGGGCAGCTTGTTTTCTGGGTTTTTGTGGCCTCCTCGGGAAAAGTGTGGAGGCTGCTGCCAATAAAATTACTGAATGTCTCTGACACATTTTTTTTTAAAAAATTGGTTATACCTGACTCCTTCCTATTTACTGAACACGTCCTTCCTCACCCTCCATATTCTGTCTTTGTCTAAATGTAATCCTGGTTTAAAAGAAAACAGAAGTCGTCTGAACAATCCTTGGGCTACTTCTGTACAAATCTGGTTTTTACTGAAACAGGTGTTTAGGGAAAACACTCTCACCAATGGTTGCTGTTACCATGAGATCAATAAAGATCTTGATTATATCAAGCTGCAGTGTTGTGTGTTTTTCCATATTGAATCAGTAAGAAAACGTGGGGTTGAGGATAGCAAAAGCCAGAGCTGAGCACATTTCTCCTTGAAGAAATAAAACTTGATAGAAATATAGAATATAGTGGTACCTCAAGTTACATACGCTTCAGGTTACAGACTCCGCTAAACCAGAAATAGTGCTTCAGGTTAAGAACTTTGCTTTAGGATGAGAACAGAAATCGGGCTCCGGCGGCACGGTAGCAGCGGGAGACTCCATTAGCTAAAGTGGTGCTTCAGGTTAAGAACAGTTTCAGGTTAAGTACAGACCTCCGGAACGAATTCAGTACTTAACCTGAGGCACCACTGTATTGGACAATAATTGGATTTGTAGTGAATTATTATATAGCATATAATAATTATATAGCATATAATAATTACCAAGAGACCTTCAACATCCATCATTTTGTTGATCATCACAAAGTCCTTGCTAGATAGGCTGACGTTACCTTTAACTATTGTGTTAGAACTGGTAGTACTGAATAATGCAATAGGCCATTCACTTTGAGAACCTGTTTTCCCCCAACAGATGGGAGAAGAATACCAGTAATCAATGGCTTGTATTTTCTTGGATATTTTCTTGTGAACCTAAATCTGGATCAGAACATTTAGATCTTGTTTTAGGAGGAAGTCCATCCCTCTTCACCAAAACAAAGACATCTCCATCATCATTGCCATAAAAGTTTGCTCATTTATTCCCGTTTCTTCTTTCAGGAACATGAGGATGATTTCCTGCATAATTTTTACCTATCAAGAGTAACAATATAGATGAATTTTAATGCTGATTTATTGAACAAGACATCCTGCTCTTACATGGAGTTCCCAGTGGTCTCTCAAATTAGTGGTCAGGTCCACACTCGATTAGCTTCAGAATGCAATAACTTCTGGTATCCGCAGTCCATACACCAGGTCCCATTTACAATATTTACAGTCTACTGAATGCTTAACATATGGCATTGGAGTGATGCTCTTACTTGGCTACAGCCATTCATAAGCAGAAACTTTTCAATGAAAAGTGTTACCTAGGGCCAGCCTTTCAATTAGAGAAGTGTGATATCTGCCTCAAAAGTACGAGTCTTGCAAAAACTGGCTGACTAATGAACAGCAGCTGGCTGCCTCTCAATACTGACACCCTCAAATTTAGCTTCATGAAGCCCTGGGATTCTGAGGAAGTGGGGAATGCAGTGCAAAAGTCCTGCTGTTGCCTGACTGGGATTGGGAAGGGGATACAAGGAAACCAGTGGTGCTGGGGTGGCATGTCTAGGTTGGGAAGAGGAGAAGGGTGTGGTTCACAGAGCTGTCTTCTAGAGAGGACACAGGAAGGTTTGCTTTATGTACATTTTGGGAACTTGTTTTCAGTTTAGCTCATGTGAGGACCTGCAACAGAATGTTGCATTGCATCCCCCACTTAGTGCAGGTGGGCTTTTCTCCTGGGCTTTAACCACCCTGGAACAAGAACTTTATAGTCATGTTGAGCTGAGGGCTCTGAGAAGTGGTGAGAAAGTTCTATGGAAAGCATAAGGACAGTATTCCCTTTCTTCACTTTCTTACTCTCTGCAAACTTTCCACTGTAGTACTACATGATGCTAGCCCTGAACCTGAGCTGCTTATTGCCAAATAGTGGTGAGCATAGTGGGAAGGTTTCTGCAAAAAGGAACTGTCCTTTTTCATTCTCTTCCTCCAGGCCTCCCCTTGATGGGAATGATATGTATGCTACTCTGAACTCCTTAGAGAAGGTATTAAACCGGGCTTGATCCAGTTTCTTCCAAACTTGGTGGGTGTTACTTTTGGCTTACTTACCAGCATGTAGGTATTTTTTGTTGGCTGGAATCCCTCTTTCAATGGGGCAGAACAGTCCCTCGTGGTAGAAGGCATTGTATTGCTTGGGGGTATACAACTGAGGAGCTCCTGCCTATCTCCTCAAAATTCACATTGAAGTCCACTCTTTCATGGAACTCCAGTTCTTTCAAGTTCAGTAAACGAGAGTTCCAGAGTGATTTATTGTTGTGCCTTTGCCTCTTGGTGACTTTTGGGGTCTCCTGCATAACATATTGGCAGTGGATATGCTGGGCCATTATCTTGCCTTGGTAATGGGACTGGATTAGATCCAACAAACTGAAGCTCAAATCAGATAAAGACTGAGGCACTGTTAGTGGGCAGTTCCATAGACTGGATGGATGAGAAGCTTGCCTGCTCTTGGTCACATGAATCACATTAGAAGGAATAAGGCAAAATGCAGTGAGCAGCTAAAACCCCACCCATGTACAGTATATGAGAAATATTCTTGATGCCCTGTGTTGACAGATGAAAGTTGGAACGCTGCTTATTTTGGGACTTGGATGTGGGCATCAGCAGGATGATATCACCTATGCTGATTTTGCACCTCACTCTCCAGCTATTAGGAAACTCAGTGAAAGTGTCTGCATGGCTAACAGTGAACTTCCACATTTGGCATGTTGTCAGGGGAGAAAAAGCCCTTCAAATGACGCTTCCTGTGCTTTGGCATGTTTTCTACTGCACTGAACTGAGAGCACATCCTGTGTGGTCTCAACTTGAGCGCACCCTTGCCAAACTCAGTGTAGCAGCTCCTGCTTCACTTATTCTGCTTACTCTCTTAAGTAAAATACAACAGGAACAGGTGCTTGTGGAGTGTGTGCGTGGGAAGGGGAGATAAAAGGAGAGGTGAAAGAGAGAGACCCATCCTCACCTTAATTCACCACTGCCCTTCACCTGGCACCATCACCTTGCCTTGTCTGACTCGTTCTTCCCAAGGACTTCCGCCCAGTCAAGACGATGACATTTGCTTACTGTATGGTGGCACTTTTGAGGAAGGTCGCCCCACTAAAGGCTCACCATCAGGGGGGGACAACTTGAATAAAAATGGGGGGGGGAGGTGAGCTCCACCCTGTGTCATTGATTACATGATATGGTGCATGAACGGCGATGTCCATCAACTTTGGGGGGCTCTATCCCCCTCAAATATTTGGGGGGGGGGTTAAGGGACCTTGGCCCCTATACACACCGTATAAGATGGCACAGCTGAGGAGGAAGAAAAGGAGAAGCGTCCTTCCCTTCCTTGCTTGGCCTGCAGCCTCACGGGGCTCCGAGGTGCAGCCGCCACCGCTTTCTCCTCCTCCTCCTCCTGCTCCTCCGCAGCAGCAAGGATTGCCAGGGTCGTGCTGACCGGCGGCGGCGGCGCCTCCCCTGCCCTGACTTGCCGCTTCTGCTTCGCCGGCCATGCGGGCTCCGGGGAAAAGGGCGAGCTGCGCAGGAGCTACGCGCGCAAGGCGCCAAAACTGAAAGGGGAGAAAGCGCACAGGGGAAAGCGGGGAGGATTGGAGGTCTGCAGGCTTTGGGGGGGGGGGGAGGGGGTCAGCAAAACAGTGAAAGGGGGAGAGCAGGCTAGACTTTCACCAAAACGGAGACGACGAATACATTTTTGTCCCACCTATCAGCTTCTGAAAATATCATCAACTTGCTCTTGGACTCTTCGACTTCTTCCTACGCGGGGAGGCAGACAGCCCTCCCGCCTCCCTCGCGAATGTCGCTTGCGTCATTTGCTGCCACAGCCCCGGCGTAATTATTCCTTATTTTAGCAAAGAAAAGGCATATGCATTATAAAAGCCCATGGCACCAACCATGTCTGAGGGAACCAAACAGTTGTCGGGACCCATTTGGTAAAGACAAAAAATGTAGATTCCCTATTCCAATGAGGACTGAGCAAATGTGAGCTGACTGCGGAGTAGCGCTGGATTTAGGGCAGTGCACGACAAGCCCAGGGGGCACATCCTTCTCCTATATTTATAGTGTGTACCAAATTTTGTCTTTGCTCAGGGTGCCATCTTACCAAAGTCCGCCTGGGGGCAGGGAATGAGAAGTAAGGAATTTGGCTGAGATCCTTACTTAGGTCCCACTATCCTTCTTCAGCATCCCTGGATTTATCACCACAGTCTCCTCCTGCACCAAACCCTCTGTTCCCTAGCACCCTCCTTCGATGCCCTCAGAATGCCTCCTCCATAATCCCTCTCCTCACAATATTGCACCTTCATAAATCCTGAGCTCACAAACTTCTATTGCTGCTTTTCCACCTGACCTCCAGGTGAAAATAATTGTATGTAGTTTTATGTTCAAGAATTGCCTCATCCACTCTTACGGATTCAAAACTCCCTTCACCTTGGATCTTTCACAATTGTGCCACAGGCCTACATTTCTCAACTTTTTAGCAATAAACTCCCTGCGTTGTCTTCCTCCTGGCCTAGAAGTCTGTTATCACCATAATCAATTTAACCACAACTCTTGCAACAATCTCTCCAATCCCACACCAAATTCCCTTTCTCCAGATTCTCCTGCATGTCATAGCAAGAAACAATACCTTCCTGACTCATCCTCACAGCCTCCATGGTTCTCTGATTCACTTTATACCCTCACACCCTCCATAGCTTTGAATTTCTTTTCAGGATGCAACTTTACATTATTAATTATTATATAATAACACCCTTAAATATACATATTTCCAGGGCTTCAGACACTTCTTAATAAAAGCAATAAATCAACAAACAGATATAACAAAAAGAGAAAATTGTAGAATTAAAGCAATCAGAATTTTTAAAAAAGCAAAGCCTGGGAAAATAACAAGGGGTTTGCTGGGGTATCAGAAATAGTGAAAATTGGGTGGGATGTCTGCCCTAGGGAAAGCATCACCACTGATATGTCTCTTCAATAGACACCTGCCTCACTTTAGATGGCAGGGACACACAAAGACGATCTCTGAGGGTGACCTCAGTTCACAGGCAGGGTGGCGTGACAGTAGGCAATCCTTCAGCTGCCCAGATCCAAACATTTGAAGCAAGGTGCGGAACCTCTGGCCCTCCAGATATTGCTCGATTGTTACAATTATCAGTTTCCATGACTGTGTTGACCACAGCAAACTATGGCAAGTTCTTAAAGAAATGGGAGTGCCTGGTCACCTCATCTGTCTCCTGAGAAATCTCTATGCGGGACAAGAAGCTACAGTTAGAACTGGATATGGAACAACTGATTGGTTCAAAATTGGGAAAGGAGTACGACAAGGCTGTATTTTGTCTCCCTGCTTATTTAACTTATATGCAGAATTCATCATGCGAAAGGCTGGGCTGGATGAATCCCAAGCCGGAATTAAGATTGCCGGAATAAATATCAACAACTTCAGATATGCAGATGACACAACGTTAATGGCAGAAAGTGAGGAGGAATTAAAGAACCTTTTAATGAGGGTGAAAGAGGAGAGCGCAAAATATGGTCTGAAGCTCAACATCAAAAAAACGAAGATCATGGCCACTGGTCCCATCACCTCCTGGCAAATAGAAGGGGAAGAAATGGAGGCAGTGAGAGATTTTGCTTTCTTGGGCTCCCTGATCACTCCAGATGGTGACAGCGGTCGCGAAATTAAAAAACGCCTGCTCCTTGGGAGGAAAGCAATGACAAACCTAGACAGGATCTTAAAAAGCAGAGACATCACCTTGTGAACAAAGGCCCGTATAGTTGAAGCTATGGGTTTCCCAGTAGTGATGTATGGAAGTGAGAGCTGGACCATCAAGAAGGCTGATCGCCGAAGAATTGATGCTTTTGAATGATGGTGCTGGAGGAGACTCTTGAGAGTCCCATGGACTGCAAGAAGATCAAACATGTCCATTCTTAAGGAAATCAGCCCTGAGTGCTCACTGGAAGGAGAGATCGTGAAGCTGAGGCTCCAATACTTTGGCCATCTCATGAGAAGATAAGACTCCCTGGAAAAGACCCTGATGTTGGGAAAGATGGAGGGCACAAGGAGAAGGGGACAACAGAGGACGAGATGGCTGGACAGTGTTCTGGAAGTTACCAGCATGAGTTTGACCATGAGGCAGTGGAAGACAGGAGTGCCTGGCATGCTCTGGTCCATGGGGTCACGAAGAGCCGGACACGACTAAACAACAACAAACAACAACATGCTTTCTGGCAAACGAGTAAATCTGCACACCCAAGTTTCTGAAGCCACGTCCATCCTTCGGCGGTTCAAAACATGCACTGAGCTTTAGGTTTGAGTTCTGCATAATGAGGTGTGTGCAAAGAAAGAAAGAAAGAAAGAAAGAAAGAAAGAAAGAAAGAAAGAAAGAAAGAAAGAGGAAAGGAGGGGCGGTTCCGAGTGCTGCTTTTTCCTGGGACGGGCGCAAGAGCAGTAGCTGAAAAGAGCCATCTGTCTGCGCCGGGAAACAGCTGCAGCAGCTGGGAAAGCGCAGCCGGCTGCGCATGTCCCTCCCTCCGCCGCCGGCGCTTTTGTGCGCACATTTGTAGCCAAGCGAGGGCGGCCGGTGAGCCTGAGGGGGTTCCGTCCGCTGGAGAAGAAGCGGCGATCGGAACCTGGAGCTAGGGCAAGAGGCAGGAACTCCGCCCGGCTCCTTGTTTTGGGAGGAGCGCGCGGCAGTGGATGCGCCCCGGGCTCTGGGGAGGAGGAGGAGGAGGAACAAAAGGCTGGCCCAGGCGGCGCCCCTCGGCGCAGCTCCTCTCTCCAGAGCCGACAGGGGATGCCGTCCCTCCGGTGAGTGAGTCCCCTCCTTTGGTGCTCCGCCTTTTGGGTCCGTCCCGCCGCCCTCGCTCTCCGCGTCTCCTGGCGAGCTGGCAGGAAGTGCTGCTGCCTCCGCTGCTGCCTGAGTCTCGTCTCCATGCACCGGTTTACCGCTAAGAGCCACCGGGAAGGAGGTGAGGCAACAGGGGCCGCCTTGAGTTCCCCAGCTCTCGTGACTCCCGCAGCCCGCCGGGGATCGGAGGCCTGCCCTGGCGAGGGCAGCTGTCGGGGCTGAAGGGCAAGATCTCAGCCGTCGCCCCTGCAGACTTTCTTGGATGCGAGACGCTCGCTGGCTTGGCGAAGGGAACCTCGCGTTGGCATCCCGGCGCGCTTCATGCCTACTCGTAAGTAAACCCCACGGGGCTCATTGCAGCTGGCTTCCTAGGAAGAGGGGTTTGGGGTTGCAGCCTCACAGCAGGCTGGTCCATACATGTTTACTTGGAAGTAAGTTTCCTTCAGTGGGACTGAATTGGGTTCGTGTCCTATTGCATGCATGCATACTCTGAATGGGCAGCATGTGTGCGATCCAATATTTTTCCTTTAAAAAAGAACACCAAAACACCCCATTCCTGGTCGGAGACCAAAAGGCATTGTTAAATTAGGCATTGTTCCACGGTTTCCTTTGCATAGGTAGGGGAAGGTGTGGGTGCAATTCTCTGTGTGGGTCTCTAAGGCAGTCATCTCCATCCTGACCTCTCCAGATACCTTGGAGTACCAGTTCCCATCAGCCACAGCCAGTGGGGTCAGTGGTCAGGGGTGATGGGAGTTGTGGTCCAGAACATCTGGAGGACACCAGGTTGGGAAAGGCTTCATAGACGGTATGAGCCTCACTTTGTAAGAGACACAGAGCGAAAGGTCCTGTGTTCAAAACCTAGGCGCACTCTTACATACAGCCCTCTTGCGTTAGTTTGTGGCCATCATCTAGAAATAACTAATGTGAATCTCAGTAGGATCTGGGGGTTTTTTGTATGTGTGTTTAGGATCAGTTTTAAAGTGTGTTAAGTGGTGCTTAGTGCATGGCTAAAAGAATTCACACATGTATTATTGTTGTTTTTACTCAGAGTAGACCTACTGAAATTAATCAACCTAACTTAGCTGTGTTCATTTATTTCAGTGGGCCTATTCTTAGTGAAACTTAGTGGAATGCCACCCTGTTCTGTTCTGATCTCTTGCCTCATGCCTACTGTTTTAAGCACTTCTTTGTTCACACAGTCAATGGGGCTGTCTTATTTCTCTGCAACAGCCTGATCATCCACAATGTTGCTAACTGGGGGGGGGACCCACCTTCCTAGAAAATTGAGCCTTCTCTGCTTCATTTGCTTTCATTTTGACTCTTCAGCCTTTACCCTAAAAATATATACAGTATATCTTCCCAAAAATACCCTCAGGGAAAAAAGAAGAAAACATTCCACATCTCCCCGTGGGATCCCTGATGGAATCAGGACTCTTTAGTCTAGCACAAAAGCCTTGCAACCAGAGGAGGCAGTTCCTTCCATTAGGAAGGAAATAGGTTTGCTTTGCCTTGGGAGTTAGAAGGCCTGCACTGACTGGGAGCGATATTTAGCATTTTCAAGGCTTTCCCTGCTAGACTTGGCCATGTACCAAACCACATAGTGTGCTTACTGCATGAGTCTTCTCCAAATGCAACTGTAATTTCTTTGCTTCACCTCACTTGCTATGCTGCAAGATACAAATGGACACGATCATAATAGAAAACCCTTACTGAGTCAGCACAGGCTGCTGCTGGTTTCCATGGCATGGCTTCTGCTTTTACTTAAATACAGTATAAATGGGTGCATCCAGACCTGTGATGTATTGCCCACCCTCCATCCCCTGACATGTCACTGTCGCTCCTTTCTAAGTGAATTTTCTCACAGCAGCGCCTGCTTCTCCTTATAGAGCTCCTACTGCAATTGTTGTGGACCAGTCTTTCTGAACACTTCCCCTCTTCCCAGCCACTGGCAGTGTTTGCACATAATGCTAAGCCAGCATCCGCCAGCCTTTTGGAGCCTGTGGGCACCTTGGGAGTTTTGAGAGAGTCTCATGGGCAATATTCCCTCTGGTTGCTTCTCTCTTCCACCCCCGCCATGTTCCCCCTACAGAGAAAAAGAGATTTCCTTTGCATAGGTAGGGAAAGGTGTGGGTACAACTGGGGTCCAGGTAAAAGTAGGATCCTGTGGAATTAAAAACAAATCCTCTTGAATTCGCATAACTTTACAAGGAGACTCCAAAAAGCACACTACAAAATGAAAGTTTACAATGGTAGTAAGGCGTTGTAGATCCTGTGCCTGCTATTAACAGGGAAAGAAACCATTGGTCCTCCTGGATATTTATGACATAAGATGGCAGCAACACCATCAACAAATCACAGAAGTCATCCGTAGACAATAGAAGAGACCTATGATTTAACAGAGGTTTTGAGTGGATCCCTTGTAAAAAAAAAAGTTATGAGGATCAAAAGGATTCATGTATCAAGGCCATGTTTTTGCAGGTCATTCAATGGAGATGTGATTTCAGGATGGTTTGGTGGGGATGGAGGGGAGGCAGGATCCATGGGGAGATTATTCCATTTCAATATTATTCAATTTACTGTGTAAATTGCACCTGCCTTAGTTCTCTGGCATTCCCTCTTTCCCCTCTCTGGCACTGTCTCCCTCTTGACTCCTGCAACACCCAGCTTGGTCTTCTTTGCTTCCCCTCCGATCACTGTTTTCCTCCCCCCCAGCCGCTCAAACCCTTTCTCTCCTGCCCTTCTTAGTTGCTCCAGTTTCTGCTCAGGTGCCGCTCTGGGCCTTGAGAAGCATATAGAGCTGAAAGAGGAAGTGGGAAAGGGGACCACTCTTCCCATGCTTGCTTTCATCTCTATGTGCTTCACAAGAAGAAAGGTAACCCTTGCCCCTTCACCAGGAAGTGCGGAGGACAAGCAATAGAGTGTGCAGAAGCTTTGTGTGCACCAGAAGCTTTGTGTGCACCAGGGCACCAGAATGTCTTCAAGGGTGCCATTGTGCCCGAGGGCATCATGTTGGGGACCCCATAAATATGGTTTAGTAAGCCATAATGTGCATAGGCTGTGTCCTGAGAACTCCTGCTTTGCTCCTGTCTTTGCACAAATGTGTAAACAAACCATGATGGGGATAGCTTACCACAGGGATCAGCAAACATTTTCAGCAGGGGGCCAGTCCACTGTCCCTCAGACCTTGTGAGGGGCCAGACTATAATTTTTTTGGAGGGGGGGAATGAACGAATTCCTATGCCACACAAATAACCCAGAGATGCATTTTAAATAAAAGCGCATATTCTACTCATGTAAAAACACCAGGCAGGCCCAACAAATAACCCAGAGATGCATTTTAAATAAAAGCATACATTCTACTCATGTAAAAACACGCTGATTGGGCCGGCTCCGGCTCCCGGGTCTTCGTTTGCTTACCCATGGCTTAGCATGATGTCCAAGCCCAGGATTATGGTTGTGCTTCATTGTGGTTTAATAGGGTGAAACAAACCAAGATTCTGGATTTGAATACCGGGCTATGCAGCTCAACTATCTCCATTGTGGTTTGTTTACTTGCTTGTGCAAGGTGGAGGAAAGCAGCAGTGCTTGGACTGTGTGCACAAGTTAGTTTACTAAACCGTACTGAATGGCTTAGTGTAATGTGCAAACACTTGTCTTTTATTATCATAGACTTTTTAAAAAAAGCAACAACATATTTTTGATGAACGCACATTGTTGCTGCTGTGTGCCTGGTGACCTATACCTCTGTGTTAATTTTATCTGTTGAAAGGGAAGGACTCAGATCTCAGGCAGAAAACATACTTGGAAAGACATTTGACAAGAGGCCTTTTCTGTCCATGGAGAGCCACTGCCAGTCAGAATATTAGACAATACTGCACTGGCTTTGATAGAAGATTGCTTATTATGTTCTTCTTAAAGAGGCTGTAATGTCACCCCTTCACAATCCTCTCAAAGCTTCTCCCATTTTTTGGCTGTGGTTGGAATGTGTCTTTTTGTTGTTGTTGTAGCATACAGTTTATATTTTACTGGCCTTGCATCTGTGGGTGTTCAAATTCAGCATTATCCCCACCTAAGAGTGCCTCTCTTGTCATGCGGATAGTGCATCAATGGCATAATCAAGTGGGTGCTCTCCGCTGGTCTGGCAAACTGTCTGTTGTTTGTTCTACTCATTGCTTTCTGAAGCAGAAATCCTTGTATGCTTAGCTACACCTGTGCATAAAAGACAGCAGTCACAAGCTTGCAAGGGTATCCTAGAGAGCAGCTGGGCTTCTGGTGTTTTGGCGCTCCAAATGTGGAGCTACTAATCTCTTGCCCTTGCTTAGACTGGGTTATGGAGCCTTTGCATGCCTGTATGTTAGTAGTAGTGGTAGTAAGTAAGTAAGTCCATCTGACTGGGTTGCCCCAGCCACCCTGGGTGGCTCCTAACAAAATATTAGAAACAATTTCGGCTTTAGACCTATAACAGTTACCAGAGAATAATTCTCCTTAAATTTCAGTGTAGGCTTACTTTTGAATAGGCATGTATAGGATTGCCCTGTTGATGACAGTTTTGTTCTAGAAATTTGTTTTTGTTGATAGAGAATTACTAGGGTTTCTTCTTGAGTGTTTGTGCTCTGCAAACAAATCCAGAATGGTCCAGAGTGGATCATTAGACTTCTTTTATTTGTTGCTTTTTCACAAAAAAAGCCACAGAACCCCGTCACCAATTGTTATGTACAATTCTTATCCATGCATCTTTTAAAATCTTGTGTTCTTATTATGCAGTTACAACCACTGCTTTTCTCTCTCTCTCTGTGGGGATACTCAAGGGTACGCAGTACCAGAACCTTTTTTTTTTCTAGTAGAAAAGTACAGGTTGCAATTATTTTGTTCTTGCATTCATTCATGCTGGCATCTGATGAGTCTGCAGCCTGTAAGTTTTATCCAAGGAAGAGTGTTGGACAGGCACATCCGTAGGGAGAGTCCAGCTCTCCCTCCCATTCACTGTGGATGCATATCTGAGGTATAAGTCTGAAAGTGGGAGCATAAGCAAATGTCCTGGAAGCAAATTAAAATGCACAAGGCATTAAGACTGGTGTCTGAAGCAGGTAGGTCCATATATGATCTTCACGGTGCATTGTCTAGTGGCAGGCATTTTGCACATAGTTTCAAAGTCTAGAGAAGAGTTTTGGAATTAATTTCCAGTCTGCATGCCTCGCGTTGCACAAGGGCTCAGTAAACAAACACAAGACCTGTGTTGTTAAGGCTGCAAGCTTTTATAGCTGTTTGCTGAGGACCAACTTCAATGGGGATACAAATTAAGAATTTGAAGGTAGCATTTCCTTCTAACGACATATTATGTTTGCTTTATATAAAATTGCCATACATACATTACATTCTTTACAGATAAACTTAAGCAAAAAGGGGGGGGGGTTGCTTGCAATGTGGAGACAGAGGCAAAGAGTCTGAAAATGAACAAGTGCAATTGCATGCATTTAGCTTATAGAAGAGGAGGATTGTGAATGGCAACTTGCAATTTTATATACCAAAGCTTTCTTGCACTTCCTTCAGTATCTCAAAAAGGCAACTCTCCTGTAGTTTTAATAATATGCAGATGTATCCAAGCAAGAGGAGGTAGTTAATCAGCTGATAGCCCTGTGTATTGTAGGGGGAAAACACCCCACAACTTGTAGTGCTTACACATGTTTTGAAAAGTGTTTGATGTGGGTCAGTGGTGTGAAGTAGTACCTGAGCCCTGCTCCACGTTCCAGATCTTAGGAATATGTCATTTGTAAATTTGCCTTCTGTTGTTGAACTGCCCACCACGTGTAAATGGGTAAAATTTCTGTAAAACCTTTCCCAATACAGTAGTTTCAAACAGAGCTTTCTGAACTTTTCATGTTGGTGATACAGTACTCTTTTTAAACATGTGTCATTTTGCGAAACAGTAATTAAGTTTTATGAAACAGTAATTAAGTTTTACTTTCCAGCCCTGGTAGGAGCAAGCTCTGGTTTTTTTGTTTTATTAAAGATTTTGTTGATTTACAAAAGTGTACAATATCTCTCTCTCGTGTTTTTTCTTCCCCTGTAACATTTTTACAAATCAGTTTCATTTGTTGAGACATTAGGAAGAAAAGGGGAAAGATGGGTGGGGTTGGGTGGCGATGTTTCTATTTTACTTACTATATGTAGGGTTTGGTGTGAGCGTTGCTTGTGCAGGTTCTTTGCTGTTCGCTTGTGTTCCTTTGGTGGTGAGAGAGGTTTGGTAAGCTCTGGTTTAAAGGAAGCAGTTTGTGTGGGAATGCCTTACTTTGCCAGAAGAGGTCCCCATTTGACAACTTATTGAAGTTTTTGATATGCTATAAATAAAAATAGAACCGAGCTGTCCTGGTGTTAAATGCGATGGTAATGAATAAAATAATACAGCAATGATTAAAAGGTATAGATCTAGTATTAAAGTAGCTGTTGACTTTTGTGGTTCATATTGATGGCTTTGCTGTGCACCATTTAGAGTTTTTTTAAAATATGAAGTGGTTTAGAAATGAGCTTTAGGTGTGGAAGGAAAACAGCAAATGATTGTGGATGAAAAGTGGTGGGAACCCACTGACCTTCTAGATGTTGCTGAACAGCGCCACCCGCGTCCCTCTACCAACCATTCTTAGATGTGCTCATTCATATATCAGCTTGCATCCCTATGAGTCACAGAGAACCTAATGGCATGTACCATGCCAGAGGCACCTGAAAGTAAAAATAGTGTTTCTGATCTTATTTATGTCAACAAAAAGGCTTGTGGCACCTTAAAGACGGAGCAGATTTATTACGGCATAAGCATTTGTGCATCAGGGTACACTTGGACCTTGGTGCATGAAAGCATATGCTACAATAAATGTGTTAAGGTGCCACAAATCTCAGTTGTTTTATTTTTTGTGGCAAACAACTAAGACAGCTACTTATTTGGAAGATGGCACATTTATGACAACATCAAACAACTTGCACTGCTTGAAGGAGAAAGGCCAGTGGCAGAGATTTTGGCAGGAAACCCCCCCCCCCATTTGCATTATCTTTTTTTCAACCATCTTTTAAAACTTTTTAAACAAGCAGGCTTTTTAAAATCCCAAAACCCATTCACTCAGGGGACTTAATGGAGGCCTGGGGCTACTTGACCTTTACCGAAGTTAAAATGGTTACCAATGCAGAGGATTGTCCCATATTAGGTTGCTGTTGGTGCCGGTACGGCAAATTTGTGTGGTTTCCTTACAAACATTGTTTTTCAGAGCCCAAGCGTCTCTCTCACCACGGAACAGAACTCTTGCAGGCTTCCTTTCCTTAGGAAAGTTAATGCTGAGCTGTTTCCCCCTTTCCTCTTGAGCTCTCGGGTTTCACAAATAGCATTGTGGCAGCAAGAGTTAACAACAAAGATCTGTGAAAGGAAATCTCCACCACTTGGAAACAGCTTGGCAACAGTCCTCATTTGAAGAAGTGGGGGGGGGGGTGAGAAGAGAAAATAAAATGAAAATACTGTAAATCCATTCTCTGGGCAGAATTGGCAACAACAGGAAAGTATCCCCCCCCACCCGCGATTGTTGCAAAATTCTGCTTAGCTTTGAATTTTGCCTTAAAAAGGGGGGGGGCAATATAATGTGAACTTTTAGCTCTCTTCCTTTGTTGGCCTGCTGTGTCTTGCCCATTTTATCTGTTTGAAAGGACCTTTGTAAATCTCCACCACACATTCCTTGCAGGGGAAATTTTCTGATTTCTTATGCCATGCCTTTTAGTTTTCTTGGTGCTCAGAGTGACGTATGCTTGAGCCTATTGAAAGCAAACCCAGGCCACAGCACCCTCAGCAGCGTGGCCAGTAAGGAGTTCCTGGGCCAAGCCAAAGTAAAATGAATTCCTCATGCCAGCTTGTAAGGAGCCAGTGTAGTTTGGCTAGTATCTTAACATCCATAGCATGAGCATTGTATTAACAGCTTTCCAGGCCTTCAAACGTTACCATTTTCGGGCACTGCCTGGGTTCCCTTTACATTCCTCCTGATGTTTATTGGGCTGAATGCCTTTTCACTACTTTTCCTTTGGCTCAGTGGCCTCCTATAAATATTTGGCTTCTCCTTGGCAGCTCCAGTGCAGGTTGGCAGCATCGTAGTAGGAGGAAGCATAATATTTAAAGAGCGTGTCTCATTTATGCATGGTTGCCACTTAATCCAATGCTTTCTCAGATGAAACTTGCTGACCGTAGAGAGAGACTCTGAAAGGTGAGGGATGTGATAATGTTAGGGTGGGCAAAGATATTTCGTAGCCCTACCTGGAGTTGCCAGGGACTGAACCTGCGATCACCTGCTTACAAATAATCGACTCTACGACTGAGCTAGCTGCAGACGTTAAACAGTTTTCCACAGAAATGTTTTAGAAGCCAATAGTGAAAAACGTCACAACTGTTTACTAGCAGAGCTGGCCCTACTATTAGGCAGAGTGAGGCCACTGCCTCATGAAGCTGATTTTGGGTGTCATGAAATAGTAGCAAATTACTGTTTTGATTGTTGTTGTTTCACTCCCAAGGTGAGATGCCTGTGAGATATTTTTTTTCCATTTTGGGGGCCAAAATGTGAGTACGGCACACCTTGACTGGGGGAGGGCACTTTGAATTTCTGCCTCAGGTAGGAAAATGTATTGGGCTGACTCTGCAAAAGAAACACCAAAGCAAAAGGCTATGACATTGGGAGTATTTGGATGTGTGGTGGGCCTCCTTAGGCAGGGCAAGATCTGTTTTGCTGGGTCTGGTGTGTGTGTGTGTGTACCTTCTCTCTGTTTCTGTTCTGATGTCTGCAGCTGAATCTGAAGAGAAACCTGAAACTGAACTTATATATTTATATTAGTTGGACCTGGAAGCTTTTGCTTTTCTTCCCTTGTGCTATGGTGCTGCTCTCTGTTTTAGTTTTTTTTGGGTGGGGCAAAACTGCAGACTGCAGGTGAAAATGGATGGTGGATGAGACACGAGGAGTAATAACCTTGGGGCTGCTTCATGCATTCGGCGAAATAGTGGGAAAGGGATGCGCAACTGACGTGCTTCCAGGTATCGCGAAAGGAGAACGGGTGCATCTCTCCTGCAAAGTGATGCACATTTGGAACACTGACATCTTGCCAGAGAGGAGCTAACAGTTCCTTATGAAACTGCTGAGTCAACATTGTGCCAGCCATCTCAGGACCTTGTTCACTGCGGAAATGATTAGCAGTTCAGTGCAATAAGATGGATATATTTTAAAAATTGACTTGAAGTATTGTTGCATGTTAAGACTAATGGACCTCATATTACCTGCCAGGAGAGTGGTTAATACTAAATCAAGCAATTTCTGGTTCTTCCACCGACCTACACCATAAGAAATGAGTCTTGAGTCTTTGCTCCAAGCAGATTGTAATTTAGATTTTTAAACAGTAGCAGAAGTGATAAGGGATATGTAGAAAAGTTATTGGCTAGGATGAAGCTGAATGAATGCAATCAAGTGCAGTTGCACGTAGGCTATTTTCCATTAGCACCTCCCTTTTCAAAGAGAGAAGCTTTTATTAATTCTCCTCACTTCTCCAAATACTCAAGGCTGCCTATGCTTTTGAAAAACACAATGAAAACCATAGACATCAGTATGCAGCCCCTGTAAAGCCAGCCGGTAGATAATGACACATTCTTATGTGATTGTATGCCAGTCCCTGCCTGTTTAATTTTATATACTGATAGTTGGGTGGGAATAAAATATTTTAGTAATTACCTTGAGAGTGTTGGAGCATTTCAAGGAAAGAACAACCATCAGTCGATTCCTTGTTTTACGGATTCTGCTTTTCCTCCTGGATTGGTGGTTGCTGAGACATCTCCTGAAAAGGAGAATAAACGCGAAAAGCGAATGATGGCAGAAAGCTACATCTAGAAAAGCATCCCTGTCAGGGGAGATGGTGGTGTTTCTCAAAGGTGCAGAAGAAGCCCGTCTAGCGGTTCGATTCCTGAGCCGAGAAATCTGCGCTTTCCTCATCTTCTGTACGAAACCTTGTCCTGTCTTGGCAGTCTCTATGGCCTGTGGTCTCCAAGTGCCTTGTGGCTTTGGTTGCCAGGAATCCCAAGCTTTTCATTGGCAGAGAAGCCCACTGAGCTGGCCCTCTTTTTATATAAAGCCCACCCCCCACACCCTCCAGCGCACAGACAGCCGAGGCTGTTCTGCTCAGAGTGTGCTGATTCTGCCGGCCCCTGTTTTCATTGGCAAACGGGATAGGATTTTTGATCTCTCGAAAACAAAAGTGCTACAGTCTCTCGGCTTCGGCTGAGAAGACTCTGCTGCAGCAATTGTTTTGCCCCCCCCCCCACCCCCAGAGATGGTTTTAACTGCTTAGCCACCAAAGTAGCAGCGGCGACAGCAGCAGCAAAGCCTTTGATGGAACGTCCTGAGAATTTGCAGAGAGAAAGGAGGGAAGAAGCTCCCTTTTAAATCGCTCCCGAGAAAGTTGGGCGGCATCGTTTGAATCGCCGAAGTTTATGTATTTATTTATTGTTGTTCTTCAGTGCACCAGGAAAAGGATACTGGATGCGCTCCCTTGATTCCTCAAGTCAGGTACCTTCGGAATTTTCTCCTCTCTGCTGTTCTCTTTTATGGTTCGAAACCCTTTCCTCCCACACTCTGGGATGGAAAAAGGGTCAGTTCTTCCATGGATGTAGAAATCTTTGATACCTGTTTTGCTTGCCTCGTTTAAACAGGTCCCTCTTCATCTCAGCTCCTCACTTACTGATTTCTGTGGCTACTTAGTAGGTTTGTTTGTTTATATATCTATAAAAGCAAATCAGAAATGTCAGGTGCTTAGCCCTTGGATTTTCTATTTTAATTCTCAGGTTTGTGGAAGGTGCCTTACATTCTTGGGTGTTGCATGTTGTCTTGATGTTGTTGAAATGCAATTTGCTTTGAGCATTGAGCACATTGGAAACATACAAAATTTGCTACCTTTCTGCACCAATGTGCCTTTTTTTTAAGCTATATGAAACAAAAGTAATCTTTCACAAACTGGAGATTGACTTTTAAAAAAGAAAGAAAGCAAGCAGATCAATACATATCGTTTATATACAGCTTTAGGTTGTTCAATGTATTAGCTAGACTTTTAAAAAAGGAAGAAAGCAAGCAGATCAATACGTAATGTTTATATACAGCTTTAGGTTGTTCAGTGTATTACCTAGATAAAAACCCTGATATATGACCAACAGGAAGTTATGAATGTTGGGCTTATCTGTGGAATGGAAAATTATTCTCTCTGTAATCAAGGAGGGACTACCCCCCCCTTTTCTGTTATTGTTTTTAAAGTTAGGATTCTGAGAATTCTAATTTGGAACTTGTGGACAATAAAAAATGTCATTGAGACCCTAGGTGCGCAGTATGTGGTGCGTCCTCGCTATCTCTGTTTTTCTTTTCTTTTTTCTTAAGGACTAGCATGCTGATCTGGAAGTGAATGCTGCTGACAGTGGAATGCGTTTCCAAGTGCGCTTAGAATTAAAGCCATAGTTTTATTTCTTCTTGTGCCAGATTTGGAAAACTCCCATGCAGCAAGTTTCTTTGGCAGTCTCCCAAGTCTATTTGTGCCTCCCATGGCTTGTTTGTAAGCCTAACGGTTTTCAAGACAGTATACTATAGCAAATGGGGGTGGGGAACCCATTGTTTCCCTGGCAGAGGCTAAAGGCACTTTGTGGTGGAAAGGGGAAGGAAAGGCCTTGTGTGATGTTATGCTGAATGGTTTATTTGTTTTTTAAATGCTTGATTGTTCATACTTGCATCTGTGCATCAAATACATATCTTCCTTATTTTACATAAGTCAGTTATATCAAAATGAAAACCCAACAAAAGAATATAAGTCCTCCTGCAATATATTTAGTAAATAAGTTTGACTTCCTGTCCTTTCCCAATTTTTCCACTCTAATAAACCTATTGCCTCATGAAACAATAATTCTGTTTTCTCCCTTTTATATGCCGAATGTTTTAAGGGATGGACTTAGGGCCAGGTCCTTTTCAGTGATGGCTCCAACCTGGTGGAATGCTCTGTCCCATGAGACTAGGGCCCTACGGGCCTATAAGACAGAGCTATTCCACCTGGCCTTTAATTTGAATTCAGCCTGATCTTTTATTTTCCCTTTCTCCCCCCCTCCCCTTTTATGAAGATTACTCGCTCTGGGACCCCACAGCTAATTCTCCCCTGGCCTCCTCGCTGGCCCACGTAGGACTAATTCAGCCAGCTAGCCCTGGTGACTATCTAATGTTTATTGGATGGATTTCCCCCAAATTGATTTTTGAACTTTGAATGTTATTGCCATTCATGCTTTTATGCTGTATTTTATGCTGCTTCTATGTTGTATTACAATTAAGTGTTTTAAATTTGTTGTTAGCTGCCCTGAGCCCGGTTTTCTGAACTGGGAAGGGTGGAGTATAAATAAATAAAATATTATTATTAGGCTGCAATCGTGTATCCCAGGAGTAAGCCCCCATTGAACTCAATGGAACTTATATCTGAATATGTTGTTATAGGATTGTGCTGTTAGTTAGCTCGGAGGGCATCAGAACATTTTGCACAGCCATGTGCAGCCCATGAGCCTGTTTGAAACCTTCAGAATGAGGGTATGGGAAGGTTTGAAATGGGTTTGTGTCCTGGGAGTGGCTTCATTGGTCTGCTGTAGCAAAAGCAACCTTATAGCTGCAGCTGGTTTACTGTATTATATACAAATCATATCCACACCATGGCTTCCCCCAAGGAATCCTGGGAACTGCAGTTTATGAAGAGTGCTGGGGATTGTAGTTCTCTGAGGGGGTAAACCACAGATCCCAGGATTCTTTGGGGGAAGCGACGTGCTTCACATGTGTGGTACGGATGTGACCCCAAGGTTTTTGTGGGCTAGAAACTTGCCCCATCTTCATCAAAGATGTTTGAAGCAGTTTTCTTTCTACTCTCTCTTGTATTGCTCAAACCATTGGCTTACCTTTTGTATGGGAGGGGGAAAAACCATGTGTGTAGGACAATGGACCTACCCCAGCAAACACTTGATGCATGTGATATAGTAGGATAGTGGTTTTCATCTTTTTCAAGTCCACGTCTTTCTTGACAAGCTACATTCTTTCTGCGGCTTCCTTGTGGAAGCCACTTACACTGGGATGCGGGTGTCACTGTGGTCTAAACCACTGAGCCTCCTGGACTTGCCAATCAGAAGGTTGGTGGTTCAAATCCCTGCAATGGAGTGAGCTCTGGTTGCTCTGTCCCAGTTCCTGCCAACCTAGCAGTTTGAAAGCACACCAGTGCAAGTAGATAAATAGGTACCACTATGGCTTCCATCACAGTGTTCTGTTGCACCAGAAGCGGTTTAGTCATGTTGGCCACATGACCCGGAAAACTGTCTGTGGACAAATGCCGCCTCCCTCAGCCTGAAAGCGAGATGAGCGCCGCAACCCTCTTATCACCTCTGATCTGGTAGAAAAAAGGATGAGGTAACTGGAGAACCGAAGTTTCCTGAACGACGTCTACGGGCCTGCTGTTTTCTTTTGTTTGTGTTTGGCATGTACGAGGTCTAATTTTTGAAAAGAGGAGTTTGGGCTTTTATGGCGCTCCCTCTGCCTCATCTGCAAGCCCTACCACACCCTAGATGTGTGAGGTGGGAATGCAGCCTGCATCTTCAGAAGCCCTTAGGTTGGTTCATGCATGCCTCGGCTAGTCTTGACGTTAGTAAATAGGTATCAGGACTGAGGTCTGGCTCAAATTAAGCCCTGGATGTTGAGTAGAACTCTAAAATTACACTTCTGCAGGCACTGAGACGTTTCTATTATGGAGGGTGTGCTGCCAGCTGTCTGACGGGATCAGCCTTTGTGTTCCTAACCCGGCTCCAAACCATGCCTTGTCACAGAACTATTGTTAAGAGGCTGCTATAAGGAGCTATAAGGCAGTCTGCCTGTCTGCCTCTGGATGTCTTTCTGTCTTGTTTTCAGTAATTTGGTGGAGTAGTGAAGCAATCTTAAGCTCGTATGTGCCGGAAAAGTAATTGGCCTTTTTAAAAATTAAGATTGTTATCTAAATCTAGGACATGTGCTAAAAAGAACTTAGATATTCTTGCTGAAGGAGTGGGGAGGAGTGGGATCATATCTTGCTGGCCTTTTTGTAGTGTCCTGTGAAAGATCACTTTCACACAAAATGTGTGAGGCAGTATGAAATATGCTCCTGTTGCTGAGACAATGAGGTTGACAATCCCTCCCTTGCTGTATTGCAGAGAGGATGGCCAGGTAAACTGCCACAGTGTTTTCTCTGTTTCCTTGGCAGTGGGTGTGGGAATGTTCAGGGAGGCAGGAGAGGATATATTGTTTAATGATATCCTATCTATCTTGTGTTAGCAAGTTCTGTGTCTTAGCAGAGTTTAAACATTCCCCTTTAAACGCACAGCGGTTTGCTTATTGCAGGTTCGTCTGAACCTCTCTATATAAGATTCCTGGTAAGATCCCTTATTGTCCCTCTTTAAAAGAATAGACAATCTTATTAAAGTCTATATAAAAGTAATTTACTCACATTCATTCAGTTCACAGTTGGATCCCTGAAGGCAGACTTAGGGTACAAAAGTATATATACATGTGGAACTAACCTATAAGAGATTCAGGTAGGTAGCCGTGTTGGTCTGACACAGTCAAAATAAATAAATAAAAAATAAAAAATTGTCTAGTAGCACCTTAGAGACCAACTAAGCTTGTTCTTGGTATAAGCTTCTGTGTGCATGCAGTGACATGTTCTGCTAACATGTAGAAAAACGAAACGGAGAAGAAGGAGCAAAAGAAGAACATGTGCTCCCCTACCCAGATTAGGCCACGCCCAAATCTAGTCACACGCAGAGGAAGTTTGTCCCAGCTCAGGAGGAAACAGTTATGTTTTCTCCTGGTTGGTACAAAGCATCCCATAGCATGTCCATTCTAGGAATGTTGTACTTGACTGCTAGGTGTTTCATATCCCACTGTGGGTGGGTGGAGGGCACTCCCTTGTGTGCAGGGCAGGGGTAGCCCTGTTTGTTATCAGTATTACCCCACATGGCCAAATATGATACCAAGCATGACTTCATCTTGCTATCTGCCTGATCCTGGATTGGGTGGGATTACTCAAGGAGCCTAGGACTTGCCGATCATATGGTCGGCGGTTCGAATCCCCGCAGTGGGGTGAGCTCCCACTGTTCGGTCCCAGCTCCTGCCCACCTAGCAGTTCGAAAGCACTCTTAAGTGCAAGTAGATAAATAGGTACCGCTTTATAGCGGGAAGGTAAATGGCGTTTCCGTGTGCTGCGCTGGTGCTGGCTCGCCAGCTGCAGCTTCGTCACGCTGGCCACGTGACCCAGAAGTGTCTTCGGACGGCACCAGCTCACGGCCTCTAGAGCGAGATGAGCACGCAACCCTAGAGTCGGACACGACTGGCCCGTACGGGCAGGGGTACCTTTACCTTTACCTTTACTCAAGGAGGTATATAGAATGGCAGCAAAGTTGAGAAATGTATACTGCAAAGTATACAGCTGGGCAAAGAGAGGATGGGGGGGGCATCATTTGCCCCCTCCAAAATCACAACTTTCTTTTTGTCCTGAGAATGTTCAAACATTCAGCCACAGCCCTAATTCACTGTACAGTGGTACCTCGGGTTAAGAATGTAATTCATTCTGGAGGTCCGTTCTTAACCTGAAACTGTTCTTAACCTGAGGTACCACTTTAGCTAATGGGGCCTCCCGCTGCCGCTGTGCAATTTCTGTTCTCATCCTGAAGCAAAGTTCTTAACCCGAGGTACTATTTCTGGGTTAGCGGAGTCTGTAACCTGAAGTGTCTGTAACCCGAGGTACCACTGTACAGAAATTAACACAAAGTGGGACTGTCAAATCCACTTATTTACTTTTGCTGTCATTTTGAAAACTGCTGTTACTGAAACAAGCAGACTGAGGATTGTGGCATAGGTTGCATTTTTTAAAAATTCAGACTTTGTTTACATACAAATGTATTTCTAAGCTGCATAACATTTTAAACATTTGTAAAACGAAAACACTAAAACAATGTAATAAAAGCTGAGAGGAAAAACAGAAGTCCAGAGGTAGTGGTACAGGGTCCAGTCTTCTGGATCAGAGAAAGCCTTTATGCATATGCCTTTACAAGACTCCTAAAGCAAACAATTGATGGTGTTTCTCTTTTATATACAAATATGATCTCCAGTTTATTTACAAATATGATCTCAATGGATGTTTGACTTTGGAAACCATGATGTTTCCAATCTATTATGTAACGTTAAAAAAGTGTTTGTAATTCATGATTTTGAATCGGGTATGCACCCCAAATGCTATTTAACCAGGAAAAGTAAATATTGGGAGGAATCAACTTGGTTCTCTGTTTTGCTAGTTTCCCCTCTGCTTTGGCAGAGACTGTGGCAATGGGGATGGATCAGCTAAGATAATCTCTGCTCTTCTGTTTGTTCTCCTGTTGATTCAAGCAACCTCGCCTCCCAGAATCGCAGAATAGGTACAACCCAATGAAAACATGTAAAATCATGCTAGTTACATAAATTCCCGACCTTATGCATATGTGCCCCATTGCATTCAACGAAATCTTACCTGCATATAAGACAGCACAGTGCAGGATTGCAACCTCCCTCAAGATTCCTTGGAATTAGTGGAGCTTATTTCTGAGTAGACATGTATGGGATTGCATGCTCAACTTAAGGAGATTGACATTTTTATGGCATTCAGTGTCGCAAAATGTGGAATTGTCTGCTAGGATAGATAGTTTAAAATAATAATAATAATAATAATAATAATAATAATAATAATAATAAAAGGCAGATGATGGAGGATTGGCTGCTATTAGCCTTGATAGCTAAATAGAAGCCTCCATCATCATAGGCAGACCCTGCTTGTCATCTTCCCAAAAGCAATTGGATAGCAATTGTTGGAAATGCCATTTCATTGTTTTCTATACCAAACGGATCACTGCGCTTTGCAAGGGAGGGCCTCCTTCCTGCCAGTAATACCCATTAGGATATCTCTTCTGTGCAAGGTAGGAATTGTGTATTTTCTGTGGTAGCACCTAAACATCTCTGTTGTCTTTTTGAGATGAGCATAAACAGTTGTGGACTGTAAAGTGGGACGTCTGCTAAAACCTTTGTTTGCACTGGGCAGGGTGGTGTGCAAGGTTAAAGAGCCCTTGTGCTTTGGCAGCTCCCAGAGAGATGCATAATGAGACGTGGTGTTTGGGAAGCTCACAAGGACTTCAGTTGTTGTCTTCTGCAGTTATATGCTGCTGGCCAGCTCGTATTTTCCATTGCAAGTCTTGGCCTTCTTCCACCTCACTCACCTTCTTTCATGCTCATAGCTCCTAGAAACCTTATTGACATTTATATTCTAACTTTCCTCCAAGAACTTCAAGGGGGTACACACACATGGTTCTCTGTATCTCCATTTTGTCCTCAAAAGGCTGAGAGACTTTGGGCAAATGGCCCAAAGTCACACAGCCAGCTTTGTGGCAGAATGGGGATTTGAACTCTTGACCTCTTGGGTCCTAACCTGACACTTTAACCACTATACCACATTGGCTGTCCTGATGGGAGTTGCAGTCCAACAACTTTTTGAGGACCACAGATTCCCCATCTCTCCTGTAAAGGCTGTTAATCTGACAAAAATACAGTTGTGCCTTGGTTGACGAATGCCTTAGCAGTTGAACATTTTGACTCCTGAAAGCTGTAAACCCAGAAGTGAGTGTTCTGGTTTGTAAATGTTCTTTCGGAAACCAAACATCCGGCGGGTTTCCTGCGGCCGATTGGAAGCCGCGCCTTTTGGAAGTCGAAGGGACTTCCGGAACGGCTTCCTTTCGGCTTCCAAGGTACGGCTGTAAATCCAAAGTTAGGTATTGGAATAAAAAAACTGTAGTGAAAGGGGCATAGATCACCTCGTCTTCTGTTTTAAGGCCAGACCATCAACACATCCCCTCCTGCCTGTGACACACCTAGATTGAGGTTGCAGTGTACCATATTTGGAGAGCAACTGTACCCCTACGGCTGCTGGAGGAACGATTGGCTGTAGGTGACAGAAAAGCTGTGTGTCACAGGGAAAGGCAGAAGCCCCCTCCCTTTCTCTCTTTGCACCTCCAAATACAGTGGAACTGAAATAGAACTGGTCAGGCTTCCCACCCCCAAATTTCTCTCCATGCTGCTCCCTTTCCAGTTACTAGCAGGTAGATGGTTCCGAAGTAAGTTTTATTTGGGTGGTTGCTAGGCTGCATGTGTATAATCTGGCCATGGGTAAGAACAACTTCTATGAGTTGACGAGAGCCTTCCGATAATAAGCATATTGCCTTTCTGGGCTAACCTCAGATTGTACTGCAGCAGCTCCAAGCAAAACTGGAGAGCGCCAGGGTCTGCTGCCCTAAAACAGGGAGGGAGATTTTTGCTGAACTGCTTTGTGATGTTCATCTGGTCCCCATTAACTGGTCTAGTGCTACTAGTCACATAGGATAAAACACAACCAGAGGTGGATCAGGGGCTTAATTCTATTTTGTAAAGTATTGTATTCATGTATTTAGAATGGCCGTGTACTGCATTTAATAACTTGCCCCATCGTCATAGACGATCAAGAATCCCATACAGGGGAATGAGCAGGCTGGTGGAGGCAATGGTTTTTGTTTTGCTTTTAAGAGCGCCCCCCCCCCCCCAATTACAGACTGTGCTCTCAGGTGTCTTAATTCTTTCAGTGTGGAAATATTATGAGTGTCTTGTAAACATGGTCGTTGCTGTTTTCAGGATTCTCTAAATTGGCAGGAGGAATGGTGGTTTTTGCTACGAATAGAACAAAATCATAGTCTTGAGTTTCCAAATATACATCCTTTTGTATGCTGTGTGCTTTTCCCCAGGCCAAAGCTTACACATGAGTGTTTCTTGTTATCTTAAGTGCTATGTAGCATTTGGGTTTAGCCTGGGTGTTTCCTCTTATACTGGGTCGAAAACCTCATACTGATCCTTAGGTTCTTTCCCTTCTCTTGGCTTCTGTACGAAGAGATTTCTGGTCACCACGAAGAGCAGCTCTTTGCAGCTATAGATAACCACTTCATTCTTCTTCTTTTATGCAGAGGCATCAATAGATGTGGTGCCTGTAGAATCAACATGAGCAAAAACACACCAAACCCAGTTTTGTGGTTTCACACACACCCTCTCTTTCTTGACCCAAAGTACATAACAAGATTGTGGGGTGATAAGATGCATGCCATCTATAGCTCTTTAGAGGAGCAGTGAGATACGAAAGAAATGGCAACCCGCTATTTATTGTGTTATGACACCATAATTAGGGGCCTCTCCAAATTTTCCTTGTATTTGTGCATTCATGATGATTTGTTCATGTGATAGTATCGGGTAGATTATACATGATCCTGCTTTCAAAATTGTTTGCTTTTGCAAAAGCTTTGGGAGCAGACACTCTGCTTCATTTCTAACCAGTGCATGCCCTGTGGCTTCCTGCTGAAATCCCGTAATTTTTCATACTGCAAATGTCCCCAGGTTGTTTTTTTTGTCTCGCTTTTGTTGCACAAGGGTGCTCCTCCAGACCTCAATAATGTGAGAACACTGGGGGGGGGGGGAGCATAGCAGAACAAATAATGAAATGAAATGATGTGAGGATAATACAGTATGAAACTACCACAAATTATTGCAGTTGCATCAGTGGCATGCTGCAGAATTTACCTTAAAAAACCCACCTATCTAAAGGGGCCCAAGTCAATTTTTAACGTGTATTTCTCTGCTATTAAAAGAATACTTATGGTCCAAAAACTCTAGTGGTTGTCTCCACCATGGGGAAAAAAATATCCATTTTTAAATTTATCCCAGAATATTCAAGCTGTTCACAACTACCCACTACTCTGTTCCCTTACAATTCAATTTTTGCTGTTAATTGCATGGCTTCAGATGCTTCTCAGATAAAACTGAATTCTGGGCTATAGGATCCCTATTGCAACCCCTGAAATTGGCCCCAAGCAAGTTTTAGGAATAGACCATTAGTTCCTTTTAAAAATGTGGGCAATAGCCTGCTTCAGAACAATATTTTAATAGATGCTTGGAGAAGCTACTGGAAATTGAGGCTTTAAAACTCCATTTGGCTTAAATACTCATGTTTCACTGTGCATAACAGTAATAAATTTGGGGGAAAGAAATTTAATCTCCCTCTTCATGTAAACACACTGAGGTTCTAATAAGCCATCTAGATTCCTTGGTTTTTGGCAAGCAGCTTCTTCCTTTGCATATATTTGATGAAAATTATATCTGTTATGTCTAGGTTTCCACCATTTCTCCTTACACTGAAAACAGATGTTGTTAATAATATTTCCTCAGCAGTGCATGCCTCTGTTAAGTTAGTTCACAATTCCAATTATCATTGTGCGATATCCCTTCTATCTTCTTGAAGCAATAGCTGCTTCAGTTAAGTTGCCCAGTACAGTTATACTGGTAGATATAGTTTAGTTTAGAGTAATTTAGAAGCACAGAATTTGTAGAGTCGGAAGGGATAACAAATTTGGCCGTCCAGCTGTTTTGGGACTACAATTCCCATCATCCTTGACCACTGGTCCTGTTAGCTGGGGATGATGGGAGTTATAGTCCAAAAACAGCTGGAGGGCCAAGTTTGGCCACCACTGGCACTATGAGGATAATTTAGTCCAACCCCCTGCAATGCAGGTATCACTTGCCCAACTTGGGGCTTGAACCCACGACCTTGACACTAAGAGTCTCATGCTGTACCAGCCAAGCTATACCAGCCACAAGAACACTTGGCAGCAGTGGGATTCAAACCCACACCTCCAGAGACTTGCCCCGTAAGATAGTCTCTCTTCCCATTGACATATTATTATAGTATGAAATAACTGCATGCACCCTATTGTCATTTTAAACGTGAAAAAATAACTCCCAAGTTCTACCCTAATGTTTCTCTTCAAGGCAACTAGAACAGCATGGGTTTTTTTTTTAATTTCAGCCCAGCAATTGCAGAGCCTTGCTTGACAGCCTCCACTGCAAGATTTTATTTGGTGAATTCAGCCCTGTATATAGGCTGGAGGGTGTTCAGGGATATAAATTGTTAAGTTGTGGGTGAACATGTCAGACAACACAGCAATTCTTCAAACAGCTCTTGTTTATTCACAGGCCAGAACAGAACTGAAGGGTTCAGCTAGCCTGCTTATATAGAGGTCCACTAGAATGCAACAGTAACCATTTTCTGTAACTATCCAATCACTGAATGTCACTTTCAATCCCTTATTTGTATATGTGGACTGAGTGAAAACTATCTACAGTATCCCCCTGTAGGGTGAGAACTTCAGTACTTAACATATATATTGGTCTAATGAGTAACAACTAAACAAACCTCTACTATCTTGCAGCTGTGCAAAATTTCCTTTGCTGTGCAGTCAAGGTAATTCTCAATTAATTTATGGTTCAGTGAAATTTCTAAGGTTTAACGTATGACCTACTGGGCTGCGAGCCTATGTACGAGGAGGATACTTAATGTGTTACTGCTTTACCAAAGACAAAGGATTATTGTAAGGCATTTCAGTCTCATTAATGCCTGATTTGCTGTTGTCAAAAGCACTCAGCTCATCTACCAGGCAGACTCAGCTTCTGTGCTGCACAGTCTGAAAGCCCCTTAGTGCCCAGTTTAAGAGGTCTTGGCTGCTGTTGACTAGTTTCTTCTTCACTTATTCTATTCTCCGTTTGCAAGATTGGATTATGGTGCATCTGCTATATGTAAGAGTTTTATGACTTAAGTGTAGTGCTGTAGGATGGAGCAGGGCCTCTGTGTGGGAGACCCTGCTTTGTCACAGAGCACCTTGTGTGCAAAACAGCCCGTGCTCAGATGTGAGCTCTAGGGAGACTTGAGGAATTTGGTCTTTGCAAATTGCTTTGCAAAAAGACCTGATCTGCTCTTCTCAGACTATAACGCACGGGTCGGAACATAGCTGTCGGGACCATGTTCTAAAGTGTAGCTAGGCAATGAAGCAGCTGTTACAGTATTGGAAAGCTCTGAAGCGCATAGCCCACTATTTGAAAGGGACTTTGCACTACAGGCTGAGGTTCTCCAGTCAGAAGACTGGTGGTCTTGAAATCTTTGCAGATGCTCGTTTTGGAAGTGACACCACGGATGGTACAAGCACTTCTGGAGTATGCTACGTGTACAATGGTTGTCTGTTTGACTGGCTGTGCAAGAAGCATGACAGTAAGCCTAAGTTCCTGTGAAGCAGAACTCAATGCTCTGTCATTTTCACTCATGGATTGTGAATAGTTGATGCAACTGTTTCAGGACATCAGAGTTTCTGTGAAATGTCCTATACAAGTGTATCAAGACGATAGATCCTGTTTGGCTTTGTTGAACTCAGAGTTGCAAGCAAAGAACTAAGTACTTGCAGATTAAGCTACATCGTGCAAGAGAGTGTATTCAAAAAGGACTCATTCAGGTGTCCTACATGCCAGGAAATGAAATTCCTGCTGATCTGTTGTCTAAGGTTGTTAACAGAGAACAACTTAAGGTTTATGTACAGAGGTTGCAATTGGGTTGAACCACAGGTACTAAAGGTTACATGGAAAGGGGGAGAATGTTAGGATATTTCCTAACAGCAGCATGCTTATTTTCTATTTCTCCAGCTGTGGCAACATAGCTTTTGTTAGTTGACTCTACAAGTACGCCTTTAAATGCGTATGTTGACAGAAAGTGCACATGTAAATATTTTGAGATGATTTAAAAAACAGACAGGCCCACAGATTAACGTGGGAATGAAATGGAGCAACTCTGCCCCGCAGTGCCAAGGACTGCCGATATCCACACGGCAATGTTGCTCCTCCCAGAGTGTTAACTGTGCTGCAAAAGAGGTATAAAGAATTAAAACTGCTAGGCCTTTTCTTTTCTTTTTTGGATAGCCTGTTTGTCAGTGAGATGATGACAGCTTTTGCCTGCTTTGTATAGGTCCTCATGGCTGCAGCCTTCAGCACAGTCGCTCTAGGTTACAGTCCCACTGAAACCAGCAACACACTTTGAAAATTAATGGTTTGAAGACTCTTAATAAGCCCTGCAAGGGAACTCTGAGTTTGAATTGTCTCTATGCTGGAGCCCTGGTCGCAGGGCTTGTTGATGTGCCACAGAGCGACAGGGCCACAAATGTTCTAGGAGCAGGGTGAGATCAGACGAAGAGGTGTTGCCGATTATAAAAAAGGCCTCTCCTGCTGCACAGGAAGTGTCTCTTGGCACAGATTGAGCTTAATTAAACAGCCCGCAAAAGCTGCTGCCTTGGCTTGAGTGGAGAAAACAGGAACCTTTTCCTCCCCTCCTAGAACTGCGTGCCTAATGTTCTTTCCGGCAATTATAAGGGGGCAGGCTGCTTTTGCTTCCAGTCCCTTTCTTCCTTTTCCCAAGAGGTTTTGGTTTCAGTTGGTTTGCAAAGGAACCCCTTGTGCTGAAAGAAACCTGGCGAAATTTGCCCCCCCTGTGCAAAAAGTGGGCCACTTTTTGCAATTCATCTCTCCTTCTGTCACTGTTGACCCTTTGGCTTTTTGATTGACCTGTTTTGAAGCCTTGAAGAAGCAAGGTGCTGTAAACCACGGCGCAATTAGGAGATACTGTGTAATTCATTGGGACAGCCTTACTGTTTTGTTTGTTGAAAATATTCATTACTTGTTTTTCTTCAGTACAGATGCTAGGGGTGGGATGCAGAATACGTATTAAATAACAATATGTATTAAATAAAGTACAGTCAAACCTCCCTTTGGTTACGTAAACTTTGGGATGCGTGTGCGGCAAACCCGGAAGCATTTTACTGGGTTTCTCAGTGTGTGCATGCGCAGAAGTGGTCCTCAGGTTGCAGAAAACTCGGGATCTGACCGGACCTCCGAAACAACAGATCCCATCTGCAACTGGAGGCACCACTGTATATAATCAAATAAATACAGCAGCTGAAAGCAATAGTGCAGCTTAAATAATACAGTTGCTCCTTGGATCCCAAATGCCTTGCAAGTTGAATGTTTCGGCTCCTGAACGGCGCAAACCCGGAAGTGAGTGTTCCGGTTTGTGGATGTTCTTTGGAACCTGGACGTTAGATGGGGCTTCCACGGCTTCCGATTGGCTGCAGGAGCTTCCTGCAGCCAATCACAAGCTGCCCCTTGGTTTCTGAACGTTTTTTAAATCGAACGGACTTCCGGAACGGATTCTGTTCAACTTCCGAGGTATCACTGTAATCAGCTTTAAATGCCTGGGCAAATAAAACAGGTTGTGCCCAATAAAGATGTCCTGTTTTCACAAGGACTTCTGCTTGTACAACAGAAATTCCCCTCCTCTTCCATTTGTGTGTCTCCCAAATATAATATTTTTTGGTGGTGCATTTTGTTGAATAAAACCCAGGGTCTTTTAAATAAAGTATCATCCTCACCACCACCACCACCATCATCATCGTTGTTGTTGTTGTTGTTGTAACAATAGCGGAAAATATCTAAAAAATAAAACAGAATTTTCTACAAGAATACAGGATCATCTTAGACTTAGAACACATAAGACAAACTGGCACATAAAATTGCACCTACCTGCCATAAAACTTAAAAAAGAAAAGAAAAGCTGACATCTGAAACCGAACAGAAGATGACTGGCTGTTACTCATTGCTGAAATATATTATACCATATATGGTCATGGGGGGGGGGGCTGCGGAGCAGGACTACCTCTGTTTATATATTCAGCGAAGCTATGCCTAGTTGTCTCAGAAACAGCGCTGCTTGTGTTATTTCTGACTGCTTTAACCAAACTGGGTTAGCTTCTCAGCTAAAGCTGCCTGCCATTTATTCCTCATGCACGGAAAAAGAGGTAGACTTTAAGGCTGGAGGAAAGAGGCTTGCAAGTGCATGGCAGGTAACAAATCTAGGCTGGATCTAGACACATCAAAGAGGCGTTTCTGTTGAACGCGTTGCATACTTTGTATGAAAAATTGGGTAAGCAAAAACCAAACTCTACAGTGCCATCTGGTGTCACAGTGTTAGAATGCATAAACTGTGCCTGTAAAGCGTTTTTTCTTTGCCAGTGTAGCTGAGTCCCTGGTGGAGACTTGCAAATTGATTGGGGCTGAATAAGGTTTCCAGTGCACCTTGCTCTCCTCCATAACAAGCAAAAGCAAACTAACTTACATAAAACTTAGTGGGACCCTCACCCCACCCACTTGCAGCCCATTTCTGTGCATGCTTACTCTGAAGTAAGTCCCATTGTGGTCCATGGGCTTTATTCCTCACCTTTCTTTTATCCAAAGGAGGCCTTAAAATGGGGGAGGGGAAAAAGAATTTTGGGAGGGGCACACATCCCTTCCATCAGAATGAATGTGCATAAAATGCTATTTTCAGGCAGAGCAGTGCTTTAAAATGTTGTAGCATCCATGTCATACTTTTTGCAAATTTCTTAGATTCAGCAAGATTTACTTAGATTGAGTAGGATATGAGTTATCCTGAATCCCTCATTTTACCTAGTCAACTATGATACATGTCACCAGATCCTATGCATGTTCACTCAGATCCAAATCCAATGAGTGCACTTATTCACAGCTGAGTGTGCATAGGATTTCTGTTTTAAAGTGGTTGTATGCTGATGAAGAGTTCAACGTTTTAAAGTTTAACTGATTTTTTTTGTTCTGTTTTTTGCTACTTAATTGCATTATGTAGCCTCCTCCCTCCTAAACCTGGTTCACACACCAGATTTATTAAGCCATAACTAAGTGTTAGGTTTCTGGGCAGGGTTCACACATAACTGTGGTTTGATTGCTACCAGCAAACATGAACTGAAGCCACAGTTGATTGTTGGCTAAATAATCTTTGTTTCAGCTATGGCTTGGTGCTATGTGTAAACCATTTGGATCCCTTCCAGTCAGGATTTAGGCCTCATCATGGGACTGAAACTGCCTTGGTCGCACTGGTTGATGATCTCCGGTGGGCTAGGGACAAAGGTGAGAGCTGTTTCCTAGTTCTGCTGGATCTCTCAGCGGCGTTTGATACCATCGACCATAACATCCAAGACGGTCGTCTTGAGGGGCTGGGAGCTGGGGGCACTGTCATACAGTGGTTCCGCTCCTTCCTCCTGGGCCGTGTTCAGAAAGTGGTGGTGGGGGATGAGTGTTCAGACCCCTGGGCTCTCACTTGTGGGATGCCTCAGGGTTCTGTCCTCTCCCCCATGCTTTTCAACATTTACATGCAGCCACTGGGAGAGATCATCAGGAGGTTTGGGCTGGGTGTTCATCAGTATGCGGATGATACCCAGCTCTACCTCTCCTTTAAATCAGAACCAGTGAAGGCGGTGAAGGTCCTGTGTGAGTGTCTGGAAGCGGTTGGAGGATGGATGGCGGCTAACAGATTGAGGTTGAATCCTGACAAGACAGAAGTACTGTTTTGGGGGGACAGGAGGCGGGCAGGTGTGGAGGATTCCCTGGTTCTGAATGGGGTAACTGTGCCCCTGAAGGACCAGGTGCGCAGCCTGGGAGTCATTTTGGACTCACAGCTGTCCATGGAGGCACAGGTCAAATCTGTATCCAGGGCAGCTGTTTACCAGCTCCATCTGGTACGTAGGCTGAGACCCTATCTGCCTGCAGATTGTCTTGTCAGAGTGGTACATGCTCTGGTTATCTCCCGCTTGGACTACTGCAATGCACTCTACGTGGGGCTACCTTTGAAGGTGACCCGGAAACTACAACTAATCCAGAATGCGGCAGCTAGACTGGTGACTGGGAGCGGCCGTCGAGACCATATAACACCGGTCTTGAAAGACCTACATTGGCTCCCAGTACGTTTCCGAGCACAATTCAAAGTGCTGACCTTTAAAGCCCTAAACGGCCTCGGTCCAGTATATCTGAAGGAGCGTCTCCTCCCCCATCGTTCTGCCCGGACACTGAGGTCCAGCTCCGAGGGCCTTCTGGCGGTTCCCTCACTGCGAGAGGCCAAGTTACAGGGAACCAGGCAGAGGTAGTGACATCCCATCAGATGTCAAAGCGATAAACATCTACCTGACATTCAGAAGACATCTGAAGGCAGCCCTGTTCAGGGAAGTTTTTAATATGTGACATTTTAGTGTCACCCAGCACCCTTCCTTAACCATTGTGTGTTCGGCCACCCCATGCCAAATGCTCACTAAACTACAAAACCATGGGGCAAGAGCTGCTAGGTAAAGGTAAAGGTAAAGGTACCCCTGCCCGTACGGGCCAGTCTTGACAGACTCTGGGGTTGTGCGCCCATCTCACTCAAGAGGCCAGGGGCCAGCGCTGTCCGGAGACACTTCCGGGTCACGTGGCCAGCGTGACATCGCTGCTCTGGCGAGCCAGAGCCGCACACGGAAACGCCGTTTACCTTCCCACTGGTAAGCGGTCCCTATTTATCTACTTGCACCCGGAGGTGCTTTCGAACTGCTAGGTTGGCAGGCGCTGGGACCAAGCAGCAGGAGCGCACCCCGCCGCAGGGATTCGAACCGCCGACCTTTCGATCGGCAAGTCCTAGGCGCTGAGGCTTTAACCCACAGCGCCACCTGCGTCCCTAAAGAGCTGCTAGAGAACAAGACAAATGTTGGACAAACAGGGTCTGTTTGATTATCTGTAGAACAACTCATAGTTAACTCATGGCTTACGAAACAACCATGGCTTAGCATTATATGTAAACCAGACCCATGAGTTCGCTTTGTTTCTGCACTATGACACTGATATCTGTATACAGTTTCTGAGCTTCAATAAACTTGATTGTTTTGAACCATGTTTTCCCCTAAATTTTCCCAAAGGCCAAAACTAAGACATTTGAATACCTTCGGGTGTGGTTCAATTCTCCACAAAGTTTGAGGTTTTTTTTTTCTTTTTATAAAAAAGCGACAACCCTAGAGAGCCTATTTACTTTCTTCTTCCCACTCCCTCCCTGGCTTCAAAATTCCCAGAAATTTCCCATTTCTGCTCAGTGCTGTCCACCTCTGCAAGTAAAACTTAATCCTTTTAAAATGCCCTTTGCCTCTCCATCCCTTCGTTCTGTCTGAATTTCATCAACAAGCCTTATCCAGTACTGTTTGCTGCTTTTAAAGTCACTCAAAACAAGGAGTGCAAGCTGGTGGCTGCAATTACAGAGATAAGGTCCCATCAAAACCATCTCTGTTGGAAAGAGGACGCACCATTGACTTTAAAAATGCTGTTAACTTTTTGACAGAGGACTTGAAAAGAAATGCATGGGATGTGCCGGATGTTCACTGGGAAATGCCAGAGGACAACCTGCTCAATGAAGTCATTTCCTTCCTTGTTCTCCAGAGCGCTAGCTGCTGCTTTCTTCCACAATAACATTTCCATTTTTACTGCCTGCTGCTGTTGTCCCATTTTCCTCCCATGGTTCAGGTCATCGGCAGATGTGATTCTGAATTTGCACGCTGAGCTTTGAAACGGAAATATCTTTGTCTTCCTTGAATGATCTCTCTTTCCTGTCAAATGAGGCCCTTTCAGAACAGACTGTGTCAGCAAAGGTGCAGTTCTTTTTTAAAACAAGTTCTTTTTTAAAAAAGGAAGCATCAATACTAAGCCTTAGAGATAAAACTAGAACGCTACTTTTGCTAAGGGTTAGCAATGGTCTAAGGGACGTGGGTGGCGCTGTGGGTTAAACCACAGAGCCTAGGACTTGCCAATAAGAAGGTTGGCGGTTCGAATCCCCGCGACGGGGTGAGCTCCCTTTGTTTGGTCCCTGCTCCTGCCAACCTAGCAGTTCGAAAGGACGTCAAAGAGCAAGTAGATAAATAGGTACCGCTCTGGCGGGAAGGTAAACGGTGTTTCCATGTGCTGCTGTGGTTCGCCAGAAGTGGCTTAGTCATGCTGGCCACATGACCCGGAAGCTGTACGCCGGCTCCCTCGGCCAATAAAGCAAGATGAGTGCCACAACCCACGCCTGGACCTAATGTGCCCTCTATTCCTGGAGGTAGGCTTTTATTAATCTTCTTGGCTCTGGTTTCCAAAGGTTATGACATAGACTTTTTCAGCATCCTCTTCCTTTCTGGGGAAGGAGGAAATGGGGAGATGTCATGCAAAACTAGTTGCTTGAGATCCCTTTATCCCCAACTCCCATCCTCCTGCTGTACTCACAGGGGCAGAAGAGAATCATGGACCAGCGTGATGCATGGTTATTCACCAATAGCCCATATCTTACTGATGGCCAAGGTTAATTCTCCTGGTAGGCATCCCCTCTGACAAAGAGGTGGCTCTGAATGTGTTGCGCTCTGTCCCTGTTCGGGTGAATGTACGCCTGACTGCCAGGTAGGGATAGGGCAGCAATTCTGTTCAGTTGACATTTAAAGGCAAACCTACCTGATGTGCACTTTCCAAACTATACACGAAATGATACAGAGTCTTTCTTCAAAATCAACACTTCTCTGAGTTTTGCAATGCAGTTCTCTAGCCAAATATTGTGTACCAAAATGCAAATACTAGAGTAAAGTGTGCATTAAAATGCATATATATATATTAGTGAAAATAGCTTTAAAACATATTAGGGAAAGCTGTGCATATTAGCTAACATTACGTAAAGGTAAAGGGACCCCTGACCATTAGGTCCAGTCATGACCGACTCTGGGGTTGCGGCGCTCATCTCGCTTTATTGGCCGATGGAGCCAGCGTACAGTTTCTGGGTTATGTGGCCAGCATGACTAAGCCGCTTCTGGAGAACCAGAGCAGCGCACGGAAACGCCGTTTACCTTCCCGCCAGAGCGGTACCTATTTATCTACTTGCACTTTGATGTACTTTCGAACTGCTAGGTTGGCAGGAGCAGGGACCGAGCAACGGGAGCTCAGCCCGTCACGGGGATTCGAACATTACATACAGACATGTATATGTGAAGAAAATCACTGATGCATTTTCATGTGGACTCTTTTTAAAAATGCAATCTGACGTGGAGAACTGAACTTAATATTGGAAAAAGGAGAAACTGAAATCAACAGATGCACCCACCCCTCCTTCTAATCTACATGATCAGGAGGTTCAGCTCTTTCTGGACTATATACTATTTTAGCCTTCAGATGTTGTTTTGTGTGCTTACTGTTTGTTTACATGACGGAGTCATACCTTAGCCTTCAGTAAATTCCCAGCAGGGCTTATGAAACTTAAAACCAATGTTATTTTAAAAGGAACAAAAACAAACAAAGAAATGATGCCTGGCTAAATATTGAAAACGAGTGCGGGTGCAACATTTACACATTTCCTACCTGCAGGCTGAAATAGAGCTTCATTGCAACAATTTAGCTGATCATGTGGCTCAACTTGCTTTGCAAGTCTGCAACACTCTTGGGCTGTTTGTACGCATTATGGTTTTCTGTGGTTCCAGGGTGCTTCCTCAACTGGCTTTTGAATCCATGTACACACTGCATTACCCACAATGCAGGGCTGCCCTGCCGTTCCTTGAGAAATAGTGCTGTTCGATGCGTTCCTTCTCTCAAACCACCTTCAACCCAAATTGAAAGCTTAAGCCACATTTACTTCGTAGTTGAGCTGAGATGTACAGAGCTGTCTGAGACCAGCTGTTGCCTATGCGCAGATGACAGCTTCATGAACAAGAGCTAAGGGGGTTTTAAGTGTGCGGAAACCAAGCAGCTATGGGAACTTGCTGTGTTTTAAGCTGCTAACGTGCATCTAGCCTTAAGTTCTGTTATTGAGCAGTAGTCTATTTAACAAGAAAGTAGAGGTTAAAAAACTGTGATTTGCTGAGACCACTATGGTTCTGAGGCTGATGGAAGTATTTGACCAAGTCCAACACTCCAGCCACCAATATTTCACTGGCTTTCAAAATCGGCCATGAGTCTGTAGAAATCCACTTGTGTTGTGAGTATCTTATCTGCTTAGGCATGCTTGAAGACATTTAAGTGCCAGTATTTGGGATGCAATGGGATGAGGGGTGGGTGGAAAAATAAGAATTTTCATGGCGCTGCTGTCTAGCTCACTGGCCTTTCAAGGTTTTTAATTTATCACAGTTATACAGTGGTCCATGGGGTCATGAAGAGTTGGACTGAACAACTAAACAACAACCTCATTGCGAGAAGTGAGGTTACCGGGAACCAGACAGAGGGCTTTCTCGGTAGTGGCGCCCACCCTGTGGAACACCCTCCCTTCAGATGTGAAGGAAATAAGCAGCTATCCTATCTCTAAAAGACATCTGAAGGCAGCCCTGTTCAGGGAAGTTTTTAATATTTAATGTTGTACTGTTTTTAACACTTGATTGGGAGCCGCCCAGAGTGGCTGGGGAAACTCAGCCAGATGGGCGGGGTATAAATAATAAATTTATTATTATTATTATTATTATTATTATTATTATTATTATTATTACCTTCCTTTTCAAACAGAATGTGTTCTGTTCGATTCCCGGAACTGTTCAAAAACCAAAGCGTGGCTTCTGATTGGCTGCAGGAGCGTCCTGCAGCCAATTGGAAGCCACAGAAGCCATGCCAGAAGTCCAGCTTCTGAAAATCGTTCAAAAACTGGAACACTCACTTCCGGGTTTCGATCGTTTGAGAGCTGAGGCGTTCGGCTTCCAAGGTACGACTGTATACCCCTTTTTCCTCCAAGGAGTTCAAGGTTGTTTGACATGGTTTCTCCCTTCCCCATTTTACCCCTGCAACAAACCTGTGAGATAGGTTAGGCTGAGAGACAGTGACTGGCCCAAGGTCACCGTGTGAACGTCGTGGGGATTTGAACCCTGGTCTCCCAGACCATAGTCCAACACTCTAACCATTGTGCCACACTGGCTGTGACTTGGACAGAGGCTTTTGGGGTTAAAGATGGGTGCCTGCATGTTTGGGCATTTGAGGGCGTGAGTCCAGACTTTCCCCCTCCCTTTTTCTTTGCATCGATTCTCTCAGCTTAGAAAGAAAGAAAGAAAGAAAGAAAGAAAGAAAGAAAGAAAGAAAGAAAGAAAGGTGAAGAGATACATCCATTGAACGAGCCCAGTCCTGGACAGATGTATCCTGCAGCTGTGGGCCTCTTTTCTCCTCCCCGATAGACACACTGTCTATATTTAGTTCCATTGTTATGCTTGTCTCTCTGATTCCTTGCCAAGCTCGCTGCTTTGGTGGAATGTAAATTCAAGATGTGTGAATAATTGTGATGCTGGACAACCCAGGGAGAAGAACGAGGCGCCCATGCGAGGGGCTGGTGCAGGATTTTGATATTTCTATGGTAGTTAACTCTGCAAAGCAATTTTTTGAACAAAATGTGGAGTAGCCCCTAATAAGCAAAGGGCTTTTAGATATACTAAAAAACCAAACAAAAAACCAGACTAGGGCTGAGCGATATCTGGTTTTCAACATCGTGATATGTCAGCAGCTAAATATCAGGATATTCCGATATATCACAGTGTCTGAAATTGGAGATCAGGCGTGCGGGTGAGGGAAGGAGCAGTCAAGGAGATCTGGCAGGTGGTGTGTGTGTGTGCAGATCAGGTTTGGGAATGAGGGAAGGAGCAGTCACAGAGATCGTGTGGCTTGCGGGGATGGGGATGGGGCAGCCAGCAGTGGCGACCAGCGAAGATGCACATCCACTGTGGCTGCTGCTGCTTTCTTGCTGACTGAGAAAAGTTGATCTGCCTCAGTGCCAGAGGGAGGTTTTTCCACGGTGCCTTGAAGTGAGGGCAATCAGTTGCCTTGTTCTCCCTCAATGTGAGAGGAAGGCAGCACCTCATAATCGGCTGCCCTAGTCTCCCTCAGCAAGTGGGAAGGCAGCTCAGATCAGCAGCGTTATCGGCTGAAATCATGGCGCGATATCAACGGTTCCTTGAAATCGACTGCCCTACTCTCCCTCGGGCAAGGAGTTGCGTATTGCTGCGTATTGCTGGGTCAAAATTGTTATCGCGGTGCGATTTCAAAACCGATTTTGGCCAACATATCGAATATTCGCATGGTGCAAAAACAGACCATAAAATTTGTGGTATTACCATACAAAAATGACAAAAAATGTAGTTGGGAGGCACGGATGGGGCCGCGGCCCCCTGGGTGCCTTCTGGGGTCCCCGGACCCCTAATTGGGGACCACTGCTCAAAAGAAACACTTGCCTGACAGAACCAGTGTCTTCGGCACTGGGTCGTTGCAGTATTTTTTAATCACATCTCTTTAATTTGGAGCCACGAGAGCTCAAAGAAAAGATGTATGCTGTAAATTCCAATGAACCTGGAAAGCTATCTTCCTTGGGGTACATATGAGCTACCTGCATGTTACTAACTTCTGAGTGACCTATTGTAAAGAGAGAGACAAGTTCCTGCAGCAGTCTTGCCACCTGATCTGATGGTGATTGGAGTTAGCTTGGATTTGGTGTCCTTTGTGGATTTTGAAAGCGGGTTTTCATGTTTAATGCCATTGAGGGGGCAGACAAATGTGTATGCTTTCTAGTGAATAAAATGAAAAGCAAACGCTGACTCAGCAGTTGAGGCTGCAGCTGCTTTGCAATCTGAGAGCCCTTTCCTTGAGATGTTTGGCGCAGAGAGGAAGCAGACTTAATCCATTAAAAAAACCACTTGGAAGACTATAGTCCTTTTAAAAAAAAAGTGTATTTTTTTATTTGGGGAGAAAAAGGCAGATGGTTATTTCTTTGGATGGTTGTTTGGCCATTCTGGAAAGAAACTCTGTGTTTGTTCACTCAGTTGTGAAGCCCCTATTCTCTTTCCCCTTTGTTTCAACTCCTTTCATTCCCCTTTGCCTCTGTCCCCCTCCTTTTTTTTTAATTTGCTGCCCCCAACATTCTTCTGGAAGAGCTGAAGGTTTGGTCTTCTGCCAGACTCTGTTGGTTTTGTGGGGTGCTGCTTTCTGTGGAAACGAGGTACAAGACATGCAGGCATTTCAAGCATTAGAAAGAAAAGCGTGCAGGATGATTTTCGCTGCGCAACAACTTTCCAGAGAATTGCACCAGTCACAAAATTGCATCGGATTGTATGACCATAGGTTCTCTCTGCATTTGATCAGGAATCCTGCACAGTCCCTGGGAATGCACAGTCCCTGATATTTCTTTCTGTAAAAAATTGAGCAAGTTTCTACCCTTTAAGAGAGAGGCTTTAGATTCAGTTTTCTACAATACATAAGATTAATTTCACTACATAGATTTCTGACTTTGCTTGGCCAACTTTGAAATAACTTGCCGATGAGGTAGTTTAAAAGTATGTTTATCCAAACAGGTAAATTTAAGCACATAGGCAAATCTGTATTTGGGGAGCCCGAATTGTTGAGGTGTATTCGACGACAACAAGGAACTGAGCCATTAATGTCATTGGCCCAGTCCTGTGGAATACTCTGCCGATGGAAATTCATCGGGTGCGTTTGTTTCAACTTTTAAATGCCTGCTGAAGACTTCTCTAGTCTATCTGGCATATTAAGAATTGCATCTTTCCACAACAGTTTTCTGTTTTTAACTGTTTTATATGGCTTTTAACGCATGGTTCTATGTACGGTCATTGTGAACCACTTTGATACTTTCCTTAAGGATTAGCAGAATACATTTTTTAAAAAATAAATAAACTAATGTACAGTCCACAGAGTTTCAATTTTTTTCCTTGGCTGCAGAATTTGATTTTAGACTCAGATTTTTTTTGGGGGGGTCTCCTTTAAAAGTACACTTTATACTTGACAGTTTACTATGGTCCTCTGCTGAAAAGAGCTGACAACAAGTGATGATGTACTGACTTTCCTGAAGCTGTTCTATCTTTGGCAATCACTCGTAGCCAAGTAAGGTTGTCTTCCATAACCACGGTTTTAACAGTGAGTCCATAGGTGACTGTGGAGGCCAATTCTGGATCCACATGTCCTTCCACAGTGGGTACATAGGTTTCTGGGTGGGAGTTGATCATGGTGAGGGTTTGCCAAATGTGCCTTCCTCTTAGCTCATTTCTCTCTTTTCTTCTGAGTTTGAGCATTGGAGTGCTCGCAGGCCAGTGTTTCCCAGTTGTTGGTGTTTATACTACATTTTTTTAGATTTGCCTTGAGAGAGTCTTTAAACCTCTTTTGTAGACTACCAGCATTACGCTTTCCATTTTTAAGTTCAGAATAGAGTTGTTGCTTTGGAAGACGATAATTGGGCATCCGCACAACATGACCAGTCCAACGAAGTTGATGTTGAAGAATCATTGCTTTGACACTGGTGATCTTTGCTTCTTCCAGTACACTGACATTAGTTCACCTGTCTTCCCAAGTGAGGTGTAAAAATTTCTGGAGACACAGTTGATGGGATCTTTCGAGGAGTTGGAGATGGCATTTATAAGTGGTCCATGCTTCATAAGCATACAGTAAAGTTGTAAAGGCTGTAAACACAAGTGTTTTTTGTACATAGCACATTTCCTTTGTTATTGTAGATCAGTGGTCCACCTGGTTAAATGTCCATTTCTGGTTGTAAATCCCCCAGCATCTGATAGCTGGAGAGCTCTAAAAGAAAAGTGGAGGTTACATAGGTGACTACCATGGCTATTAGTTACATCCTTCCTCCATATCTTCATCTAATTCTATTTTTAAGGAATAAATAAACATTTAACCCCATCTGCACAATACATTTGAAACAGTATCGTGCCTCTTCAAACAGTCATGGTTTCCTCCCCCCAAAACATCCTGGGAAATGTAGTTTAAAGGTGCAGAGTTGTTGGGAGACCCCTGTCTCTTTGTAATGTACAAAGGTAAGTGCCACATCCATTGAACTACCCGTTTTTGTCTCTAGCCTTGCCCCGCACTGAAAATATGGTCTCTAAAAGACCTACCCCTTCCATCACTTCCTCCAGGTAGACTAGAGTTGTCTACCTGGTTCTGCCCCCGACATTTGGCTAGCAAGCTACTTTTTTAGCCTTGGCCCTACTTTTAGCCTTGGCCTGCCTGGTGTTATATAGCACTGAGAGGTGAGAAACAGCCTGAAATTCTTCTCCCATCCCCCATTTCATGGATAGGCAAACTAAGGCCTGGGGGTCAATCGCCTTCTCAATCCGGCCCACGGATGGTCCGGGAATCAGTGTGTTTTTACATGAGTAGAATGTGTGCTTTTATTTAAAATGCATCTCTGGGTTATTTGTGGGGCATAGGAATTCGTTCAATTTCCCAAAACAAATATAGTCCGGCCCCCCACAAGGTCTGAGGGACAGTAGACTGGCCCCCTGCTGAAAAAGTTTGCTGTCCCCTGCCCCATTTCTTTGCTTGATCCCACCATCACCACACACACTTCAGATGTTGTTCTATAATATTATCCCACTACCTTTGCCTCCAGTGATACTCCTGCATACTTTGAAGGAGTGAGAGTAAAAGAGACAGAGAGAGAGCTGGGAAGAGAATGTCTCTTGTTTCTTTGCAGAGAGAGGCTTGGGGAATAGCTGTCCCTTCTCCTATACACATGTAAATGGGATGCATTCATTCTCTTGTCTTGACTGGAGGACTGTTTGAGGCATGCTCTGTGTGCCAATTTGCCATCTTCCCTGGAACTGGGTCCAGGCGCTGCTGCATAATTCTAGCCTGTCAGTTTGGATTGGCTGTTTGGGAGCTTCACTGAATGAAATGGCGTTCTGTAGCAAATGAGGCTGGCTAAAGGTCCATTTTCTCCAGGCCAGAGCACTGATGCTTAAAACCAGCAGATTTCCCGGTGATGCCGTGAGAGGGAGAGGCTGGTGTACGTTTGGCTGGCTCAAATGCTTATCAATCTTCCTTCTGTCGATGTGGACACAGATGAATTGTGCAAAAACTCCGCTGGTTTTTCTACATGCACCCCACACACAGACAGTTGTTTTGCATGATTACAGCATGATGTTTATTGTCTGTGTGTGGAGGTAATTTCATGCACATTATCAGCAAATGTATGTACAGTTAATCTTAGCTAAAACTAGTGTCTTAGTGTTCAATTTTGCATGCTTCTGAAAAATCGTAGATGGGTGAATGCTAGATTTTATTACTGGAAGAGCATTCTTGTACATTAGTTGGGCATTGCATTGGTGGTTGATGTTGGCTTCTGTTTTCCTATATAAAAGAACATTTCTCCAACGAAATTAGGGACATCCCATTCCATAATGATAATTTTACTATTTATACCCCACACATCTTACCTGATGTTGGCTTCTGTTTTCCTATATAAAAGAACATCATACTTTCCAACATTTCTCCAACGAAATTAGGGACATCCCATTCCATAATGATAATTTTACTATTTATACCCCACACATCTTACCTGGTTGCCCCGGCCACTCTGGGCAGCTTCCAACACATAAAAAACATAATAAAACATTAAACATTTTTTTAAAAACTTCCTTATACAGTGGTACCTCTAATTACGTTCACCTCTGGTTACGTATCCTTTGGGATATGTATGTGGCAAACCTGGAAGTATCTCTCCAGGTTTCGCCGTGCGCGCATGCACAGAAGCTCTGAAACGCGGCATGTGCAGAAGCGGCACCTCCAGTTGCGAATTCCTCGGGATGCGGCTGGAACTCCGGAACGGATCCCATTGGCAACCGGAGATACCACTGTACAGGTTTGCCTTCAGACATCTTGGGAGTCAGATAACTCCATACCCACCAACATTTCTCCAATGAAAATAGGGACATCCTAAGGAAAAGTGGGACACTCCAGGATCAAATCAGAAACCGGGACGGCTTCTCTAAGTCAGGGGTGCCCTGGAAAATAGAGACACAAGAGGGTCTGGAACGTTGTTGAGGGGAATTATGAAAAAGCTTGTGAATTTAATACAATTTTGCAATTCCAAACACAACTTGCAAGACAACCCAAAGCAAGTTTACCTAGAATAACTCTGAATGAACTTGATAGAGGCTTGCTTTCTAGGAAGTGTGTGTGTGTTTCAAGATTGCTAGCTTAGTCAGATAGGGTTGGTGAGGCTTGTGGCAGAAGTCAAGGCCAAAACAGGGGACAGCCTTGCTTTTGTGAAGTATATGGAACATATGCAGTGACTTTTGCTCTGGACTCATCAGCCCAGGAGTAGGCAGCAGATTAGTGCCAGAAAGGCTGACTCCACAAAGGAGACCACTGTGACTAACTGGGGTTCCTGTTCATGTGAAGGAGCTCCAACATGGGTGCACCTGTATGTGCACAGATACCAGATGCCTGGGAGTATGGCAGAGGCTATGGGGTATGCAGTGTTGGGGTAGGCCCTGGAAATGTGGTCCCACTTTCCCTCTACACCAATGTTTCTCCAACTTGGGTCCATAGCTGTTGTTGGACTACAACTCCTATCACCCCTGGTTAGCAGGGCCAGTAGTCAGGGGTGATGGGAGTTGTAGTCCAACAACAGCTATGGACCCAAGTTGGACAGACACTGGTGTAGAGGGAGAAGTTGGGAGTCGAACACTGAACAGCCTCAGTGACTCCTGGTTTCTGTTTGTATTTATTGGTTTGGAGATAAAAATCTGCAAGGGCCCTGGGGTGGCATACAAGGGGCTATTAATCCATTTCAAGTACTTTTGAGGTCTACTAGGCTGAGAAATAGAAATAAGCCACGAAAATCTCCTTCAGGGTTGTGTGTGGGTTTGAATCCACATTTTACAACACTGTGCTGACTCAAAAGCATATTTGACAGGAAAAGTTAAACCAGATCTTTCAAATAAACATTCTCCTTCTGTCATGTGTATCAGCATTTCTTTTTTTAAAAATAAAAATACTCCCATTATAGTAACAAATGAGGGGAAGGAAGAAGCAGAACTGCCTCTGAAGAGAATTTTCTGCCGCTTTCTCTAAGTGTCAGCTGTCGTTTTAAGGACATCGTGTTTCTGTGGGAAGGAGTCCTTACGAACTCCTTCATGTTTCAGATCCTGACAATATAGCTGCCGTCTCTGAGAGCATCGTTTCCATCTGTCTCCTCCAAGCTTTCCTACATCTCTTTGAGACTGTTGTGGTGAAATGTTTGGCAGCGGAAAAGAAATCTTATTTTCTTCTTTGGAAAGTAAATGCGGCTAACCGAGGAGGACTATTAGTAGAGTGGTGACACTTGCTTTCCCAGTGGAAAAAGGCTTTATCAAAATTTGCTGATTGGAGATGGTTCTCTCCACTTGAAGCATTGCATAGTGTTTGCCAGTCAGGAGTGATGCTTCCTACCATAGTAGCCAACTCCTAGGGGCCGATGGTGTGTGGGTACCACACCTTGTGATCAGTTATGTGGGGGAGGGGTTTACTTGCCCCTTGGAACCCCTGCTTCCCATCCCCCTTGCCTCATCCTGCTCTTCTTTCGGAACATAGAAAATAATGAAGCTATGACTGCCAAGCCAATAGCAACGAGTCTGGCCATTATTCCTTCGCAAGAACAGGGCTTTTATCTGAATACGCATAGCTTCTGCACATGGTGAACTTGATAGAGCTGGTGAGGCCCAAGGACCAGATTTAATGCAGCTTGAGGCCTGTTGATATCTTTAATTGCCCTTTCTGAGGTTGTGTGAGGGAAGGAAGGAAAGAGGCGCTTGTGGGGTTTCCTGTCCCAGGTGTGGAAAAAACACCAACCTTCTATGCACCTTGACCAGAACCCCTTCAACCCTCCCCTCCCCTCCCCTCCCCTAGCCCCAGTTCTGTATTCAAAGGGGGTCATAGCTATATGGGAAACTAATGGGAAAGCAATGAGGTCACTGGCCCATACGCTTTCCCTGTGATTCTTCTCCTGTTTGCACTTTTTTTTTAAAAAAAATAAATCACTCCTTCTCCAATTACTAGGTCACAAATTGCCCCCTTCCCATGTCACCGCAACTGTTTGGGACTTCCTTCCCTGTAGTGAAATTCCCATGAAGTGTGGTGAGCATGAATGTGAACAAAGCAACCATATAGTTGGGGGAGTACAGTGGTACCTCGGGTTACATACACTTCAGGTTACATACGCTTCAGGTTACAGACTCCGTTAACCCAGAAATAGTGCTTCAGGTTAAGAACTTTGCTTCAGGATGAGAACAGAAATCGTGCTCCAGTGGCGTGGCAGCAGCAGGAGGCCCCATTAGCTAAAGTGGTGCTTCAGGTTAAGAACAGTTTCAGGTTAAGTACGGACCTCCGGAACGAAATAAGTACTTAACCTGAGGTACCACTGTAGTATGAGACTTGCCCAGCTAGGAGTGAGGAATATCCCATCCAAATGTTTGTGCACCTCTAATTGTTTGTGCCTGCAAAGCCCCTTTCAACCAAGGGAGAATGGGATGTGTGTTTCCTCGGAAACACGCCTTCTGCTTGATCCTCTGAACGGGAATGGAGCGAAAAGTGTTTAGATCTATTGAAGAAGAAGATTGAAAAGGATGAAGCCGGTTTTGGAATCCTACCCAAACACGTTCTTTTATTACATGTATTCTTAAACTCTGTTGATTTTATCCATATTTTGATAATTCTGCTATTATGTCGACTTGTGATTAAAGTCTGTTGATATCGTCATTTTCTTACGCATATTTGCTACTATTTTATGTAAACTCTGTAGATGTTTTTTTTTTTCCTGGTTAAGCAGTCTGTAAAACTTGTTAAACAAAATAACAGAAAGGTTGGGGTTAGCAACTGCATCTCAGTGCATGTTCTTTGCTACTTAGTGCGGCAGCATTTTGGAGACCGGTAACGACCTCTTCTGCCTGGTTCAAACAACAGGAAAATAATGCCCTTCTTCATAGAAATAGGATGCAATGGAAGAGTTGTTGGCAATTATGGGGCAGTTTCTCCCAGTCTCTCCATTCCATTTAGACTGGGAGAAACTGCCCCATAATTGCCAACAACTCTTCTATTTCTTGCAACATCTGGAGTTAACTTCTTTCAAAAGAGAGAATTTGAGGTTTTGTGGCCGAAGGGTTGTTTTGCCTTCTAAAAAGCCATTTCTTTTTAATGATGTGCCAATTGCCCTTGTGCTGCATTTCTTCTTATGTGTGGTGGCAGCCAGGAATATGAAAACACGACTAAATGCTATCACAAATGGCAGCGTTTTTAAGATCAACGATTTACAGATTAACTTTATTGAAAACTAGCTGTGTAGGAAGTTATCCTCCCACATTGGCTGTTTTCCTTTAAGTGTATAGCAATTTCTGGCTGGATGGTGAATATGGTATGCTCAGTTTCTCCTGTGGGCTGTTTTTAATATACTGGGTCTAAGATGGTAACAGTTTCCCATAGACATTGGTGCCATTCAGAAGATTACGTATGTTGAACTTCAGTTTGCTCTTGGGGAAATTACTGCCACAACAGTACACCAACTTGCAATTCACTATTATAGCCTGCTGTTCAGTCCTGTTTGAAAGTGCTATATGCTCGTCCTTTGGTTAATTTCCACAATAACCCTGCATAGTAGCAAGAATGTTTATGCCACTCATTCACCTCAATTGATTTGCTGAGATACAATCTGGTTAAGTTACTTCTGCATTTTCCATATTCGGATCTGTGCAGTGCAATATGAACGGTTAAATATTGCACCAGCCTTTTGAAGTAGATTGTCTCTCCGGTCAGTAAAGTCCTAAATGGACATTTAGGAAGATCAACTACTTTGGGACCTTCTCATATTAATATTTGTGATACGGTTATTTCTATAGTTATATGTAATTTTTTTAAAGCCCCCACTACCATTGCTTTTAAACAATTAATTCTAGGATTTCTCTCTAATTCCAGTGCCTTTGCCTTTAATCTTCCTCTATTGTGCTTCTTGCCATGGTATTTCCTATATGCCTTTCTCATCAGTTCATAGCCTTTAAAATTTAACCCACTGAGAAAGAGAGCTTGCAGCACCCTGATGCTGATGGTCTGTGTATTGTCCTTCATGAACCACATGTCACAAGATGCTTTTGGCTGCTTCCAACACAGAGATAGGAAAGCAGAGTGATATTTATTGTCATGTTTTGCTTCAGAAGCCTTGTGAATCAGTGCATCACAATTGGCCTGGACCAGATTAGCTTCTGCTGCAATTGATCCTGGGGTGTGGAGGAAGTTCAGGTTGGAGTTAGACATTAAGGCAGTTGTAAAGCTGCCGTGGGAATACTTGCGGATCATCCTCCTTGATTACTCCTAGCAATATGGAACATGTGGTGTCATTTTACTGCATGTTTCTCTCTCCCGCCCAAGAAGCAACCAACACAGCAGGTTCAAATTGGGGAAACCTGCAGAATAATGACGACGGTATGTCATGTGTCTTGGGTGACCCAGCAAAAGAGGCGCATGAGAGATGGGGCTGTTGTTTATGGGAGCATTTGTACACCATTCCACTAGAACTCAAAAGTGAACAGAGAACAGGGTAGGGAAGAAAATTGATTCTACCAAGTATGTTGTTCTCGACTGGCTGAGTTACAGCAGCAAGTGTAAGCCAGGGGGTTGGGGAGACTTCACCATCGGAGTTTCGTGTGACTGGCTTTCCGAACTTTCAGCTGTAAACATCAGTCTCTGCTGCTTAGAAGGCAGCCAGCTGCTTTGAGCAGCTGGAACACGTCACCACGAGCGTGTTGTTCTTGGGAACTGAGAGAGCTCCAAGGAAATGTTGCCTCCTTCACTCAAAAGTCACCAGTTCTGGGAATAAACAAATAAAGCGGCTAAAACTTTCACCTAAAAGTGAGCTTCGGAAAAGTAATTTTGTGGCCAAGGCTGTTTAGCAGGAAAACATTTCATGGTTCAACCGTGCCCACTCCCATGCTAATATAGTCAGGGTGTGTTGACTGGGTGGGTCTATATTTGGTGTGCCTGAAATTGCTAGCAGAATTCTTGACTTCCAGGAACAGAGTCTCTGCTTCTCTGATTCCTAGAATTATTTTCCTCCTCCAAGGTGGCACACAGTTTTCAGTCTGACAACAATTTCATTTTTGCTGTTCTTGGTAACGAAAGCACATCCCTCCGTTGCTCTAATGATGCAAAGAATTACTCCACTGCGGGATAAATATACAGTGTAGATGTGGTCACTTGGTTAAGCTGCACCATCCTGCTTGGCGGCAAGAAGAATTACACCATACAATGAAGCCACCCGATTAGAAGTCTGGGGAAACAGTAAAATTCTCTTTACCAGTTGGCAGGATGCTGCAGATGAATCAAATGGCTGTGTGCAAGTTATCACCGGGTAAATGGCGGTCTGAAGCCATCCATGATAAGGCTTTCTTCGATATGTTGCGTCCTAACATTCTCACTAAAAAAACCTTTAGAACACAACAGAAGCATGTTGTAACCCACTCATAACCTTTGACACATGGTTTTTTAAGGGTTTGGGTGGGGTAGGAATGGAGGTAAGGCTATTGATCAAGAGAAAGGCTTTCTTGGCTTAATTGAAGTTCTTGGTCTGCTCCTCTGCCAAACGCAGACCAATTAGGAATACGGGAATGCAGCCAGGTTTGCATTTTGTTAATGAAAGATCCAAGCAAGCAAGGAAATGAAGCTCTGATGTTATGCCCCCCCCCCCCCCCCGCTGTAGCTGTCTTATTATAAACCATTCATATAACACCATCTGTTTTGTGGCACTTGTCAAAAAGAGGTAGGGCTTGTCCCTATCCCAAGAGGCTTACAATCTGAAATAGGCACAGGGGAACAAGAGAGGAAATGGAAGCATGGGCAGAAAATGGGATTGCTTCAATTGCATGCACTTGGGTTGATCATGAGCAATAGACCTAAGTGGGAGAGAATCAGGACCCAGTAAGGAAACAGGAAGTCCCGGGGCAGGAAGTCAGGGAGAGAACCCCACCCATGCTATATCTGAGCTGGAGCAAACTGGTGTGTGAACCTGCGCAGAACTCAATCCAACATTTTACCTCCAGTCTAAATCCTTCAAGTGCTTTGTCACAGGTAAGGATGATGAACTTGCAGCCCATAATCCCCCTTGGGGGCTAGTAGTCAGGGATGATGGTGGTTGGAATCTTAGCATCTGGAAGACCATTGATTTCCTCAGCCTTGCAAGAATGTGGAGGTGCTACTGGGATTAAGGAACGGTAATCCTGTGGGCTATACATGAGGGGGACAATGTGCTGAACAATATGAACAGGCTTTTCAGAGGCCTGGTGTTGCAGTTTACGAGGTAGGAGGAGCCCTATAGAGCCCACCTGGGCAAAGATGCCACGCCCAAGCAGCCTTCCTTGACACACACAGTTTATTCCACCTATTGGCATCCTGCAGGAATATTCCAATTTTAAATATTCTTCTCTGTTTCCCCATGTACACTGTATACAGCCTGAAGGAAGAAGGAAATGTCATTGAACATGCATGTAATAGTGCTTTATAAGGGATGTATTGAGGCTTTTCCCTAATGTTGTAGACAGCACATTCCTATGGACGGCAACAACTCTTTATAAACTAGTCTGACAAAGTAGACTTTGCCAGCTATACAAACAGAGGCCAAGTCTTGTTTAAAATGTTTCAGTAACTTCTGAATATTGTCACACAAATGCTTACTAGGCCTAGCATCTCCCTAGTCTTAATCACCAGGTGTGCTGGGCCAGGTGTTAATGTAGTCTGCTATAGAATCTCTAATTGAATACTAATTTAATACCTGTGGGTCTGTTGTTGTGGGTGCTTCTGGTTAAGTTCTATTTAAATGGGGGAAGACTGGAGTCAGGTCTTATTAGCAAAAAAAAGCCTGGTCTCTGCCTCAAGGTGCTTGCAAAATTTTGACCATGAGTGACTGGAGGCAAGGGTTACAGGAGAGGAAGATAGGCAAATGAAGTTACAGATGCTTGGGCTTTGTTTAGGGTGGGAGTAGGATTAAGCTAAAAGTTTCATTGAAGAGGTGGGTTTTGAGCAATGCTTGGAATGAACTGATTCAGATTAACCAATTCACTGTATTAATTAAAAAAAAATCTCTGAACTGCACCTGAAAGTAGTTCATAGAATTTCTAGGTGAACTGAACATGAATTAAGTTCCTTTGGCAGTGGAACTTTGGGTGATTTTTAATTCAGTTCCAAATTTAATTCATTATGTACTGTGTACATGCTACCCCAGGCAAATGTTACTCTATGGTTTCTGGTGAGTTTTCTTATTGCTTTTCTTATCACAAAAATAAATCTGTATTTTCTTTTTTTTGGGGGGGGGGAGTAGGTCTGTGGCGCAAAAGGTCCATATCAATTTAACTGTGTAACCTGAATAGTCCAGTAGCACCTTAGAGACCAACTAAGTTTGTTCTTGGTATAAACTTACGTGTGCATGCACACTTCTTCAGAGAAATGTGCATGCACACGAAAGCTTATACCAAGAACAAACTTAGTTGGTCACTAAGGTGCTACTGGACATTTTTAATTTTTTAAAAATATCTTTTGACTGTGTCAGACCAACACGGACACCTACCTGAATCTGAATTTGCCAGTATGTGATTGGGGCCTATCTGAAAATAGTCACAGTTTAGAAGCACCAACAAATGGAGAAGAGGAAAAGAACGAATGACCTGGAAAAGGCATTAAGACAGTTGCTCAAAAGCAGACTTGTGATGGGTAAAGTTCTATGCAGATATTTTATGGAGTGTGCTTAGAAAACAAAACTTAGGGTGTCAAAAGCCCACCTGCTATAATCAGTATCATGATATGCTGGCTTGTGCTTAATTCTTTTGGATTTTTGAAGGAGGTGGGCATGTCTCTTTGCTTTTCAGCTATATGCCCATTCACCCACTTGCTCAGGTGCACCATCTGCTGACTGACTTAAAAACAAAAACATATTTGGGCACTTTGATGGAAATTCATTCATCTTTCCCATGCATTTTTTTTAAAAAAGCTGCATCTGTCACAGCAAAATTCTCATTAGAATGAGGCTTCAAGTTGGGTCAGTTACAAATTTGCCCCCCCCCCTCACTACCCATTGGTTAATAGGCGAAAAGGTTTACCATTTTAATTAGTTTAGATGCTAGAAGGAGTTGCAGGGGTGGTCTTTTGCTGCTGCAGCAGCAGTTAAAACCCTTATCATATGACATTTCAAAGACTTAAGGCATTGATAAGATGCTTTCTCAGGAAACGGTCATTCCTTTTCATCTTTCTAGTCCACAAGCCTTACTACATAGAGGAATATACACATAGTTAAGTGGCTTGCGGGATGCGGGTGGTGCTGTGGGTTAAACCACAGAGCTTAGGGCTTGCTGATCAGAAGGTCGGCAGTTCGAATCCCAGTGTCGGGCTGAGCTCCCGTTGCCCGGTCCCTGCTCCTGCCAACCTAGCACTTCGAAAGCACGTCAAAGTGCAAGTAGATAAATAGGTACTGCTCCGGTGGGAAAATAAACGGTGTTTCCGTGCGCTGCTCTGGTTCGCCAGAAGCGGCTTAGTCATACTGGCCACATGACCCGGAAGCAGTACGTCGGCTCCCTAGGCCAATAAAGCGAGATGAGCGCCGCAACCCCAGAGTCGGCCACGACTGGACCTAACGGTCAGGGGTCCGACCCTTTACCTTCTAAGTGGCTTGCGGTGTGCAGCTTTAGGCTGCAGCAATACAGCAAGCTCCATTTCTGCTTCACAATACCCTTGCTGTGAGCTACAACTATTTGTTAAATTGCCATTACAAGGTGGCAAGAGAGCTTGGCCTTAGGAATTGCCCAAGTAAAAAAAAGGTGGGGTGTATAAGGGGTGGGGGGCCGCTGAACATTTTGCACATATTCACAGCCCCCTCAAAATACCAATAAATAAATAAACCAACCCAAACAAAACTGGTAATGCTCGGGTCCCCAAAGCAACAAACAACCCCCCTCCCACTCTCAAAACAAAGAAGAAGGGGAAGTCACTCCTCCCCCCCACAAAAGGAACAGACAACCCCCCCCAACCAAACGATCATCAAAAGTATTTTATTTTAAAAGTTGAAAGGGGTAGGTGACATTGGTGGGTGCAAAGTGCGGAGGCCCGCAGGTGCTGTGATCCCCAGAGGTTGACCGATAAATGTCACGGTCCAGTTCACGGGCCATCAAAGTCCTGGCAGGGGGACCTCAAGACCGGGAGCAAGATGGCAGGGTAGGAGCAGGAATGGGGGGCCAGAAGCCAGGAGTCAGGAAGCCAAGAGTCTGAGGGTCAGAAATCCGGGAGTCAAGAAGCCAAGGGTCCGAGGGTCAGGAAGCAAGGAGTCACAAAGTCAGGGGTCCGAGGATCAAGAAGCAAGGAGTCAAGAAGCCGAGGTTCAAGGATCAGGAAGCAAGAAGCCAAATGCTGCAAGGGAGGGAGCGTGTTGCTGTGGCAAAAAGCCGAAGGGAAATGCTGACCTTATATCCCTTCCCAGCTCTTGCCACCAGGTGCTGTGAGTTACCAATTGGCCTCACCTCTGGGGCCGCACCTTGCCTCTTCAGAACACACTTAGGAAGGCCCCAGTCCTGCAAAGTCCTATTGGTCACGGGGGCCTGGCTTCTGCATGCACACCTGACAATAAATATGACTCTTCCAAGTATTGCCTGTGAGGCATGCTAGACACACGATTATGAGTGTTGCGTTCCAAATATTTACGTGGTTCTGCATGGGACTAGGCATGAAGGCAGTGGCACTCCTGATGCTCTCTGTATAGCTGTATGTGAACTTGGAGAAAGATGGGGAAATAGACTGATAAAGAGAAGCCTCCAAGGCCTATGTGGATTTGATGCTGTGGGGAGGAAAGGGTGAAGAACAGGCCGTTAATTAAAAATGGGATACTGGCTCACACTGTAGTAGCCACAAGCTTCCAGTTCAAATATTGTCTTTGTCACAAGCTCCCTAGATACAAAGCGTGTCCAAGTTCCTGTGAGAGTTGGAATGTTATTAAGCTAGTTATGAATAGGATTAGGAAGAAACAGGGCTCAACTTCGTACTTCGATGCTGGAGTGTGTGTGTGGTGTGTGTCCTGCGTTTTGCAGCTTAACGTGACTTAGTTTCCAAGAGTTTTAATGAAATTGAATCTTTATTGAGTCACCCACTGTTTGTTGCCTTGGGACCTAGAAGGTAGCACTCAAGATGTATCTCTCTGTGTTTTCCCAGTAATGAAAGAAGGCTCATATACCTGGGATTAGTTTGGGGAGGGGGGAAGTCTGTAGTGGAATCCAGCCACGGCAGTAGGCGGTGCAAAAATATCCTGCATATTCCTCGGAGGATATGGCCACTTCCTCAAACTAGTCCTGTACTCCACTAATGCTTAGAAGCCAACAAAACCCATCTATAAATGTCAAGATAAGCGTAACTGGTGGAACTATAAATGGGTGGCTTTCAGACTTACTGCTTTCAGCACCGGCTCATCTGCTAAGGATGCTTGGCACATCTGCCACAGAACTCCAGCACTGCAGAGTGGCTTTTTTGGGAGATGCACAATCACCTGTTTCTGAAGGGCTCAGGCCAGGCCTGTCTGATCTTCCTTTCCTGAACTGAGTGTGCAGCATTCTCTATCACACTTGCATACCTACCGTAGGGGAAGATCAGTGGTGGTAGACAAGCTTGTCAGTCATTGCTTCCCTTTCTGTTGAGGAGGTAATGGTAAACTTCCGTGGAGTTCCAGGGTTTCCCTGAAAACGGTTTAAAACACCGCTGTTCTAAAAGGATTATGTATGTTTGTGTCAAATCCAAATTCCCTCTTCCTGGATATCTTTGTATTCCTTCCTCCTCACTCCAGAAAAAGCAGTCTTTTGATCTTTCCATGTTTCTCTTCTTCACCTTCTGATTTTGCACAGTTGCCTGTGGATTATGGGTACAACTGCCAGCACAGCTCAGCAGACGACGACGGCAACATTTGAGAATATCCACGGCAGCAGCGGAACGATGGAAGACCGCCATTCCCTCAGCATCCACTCCTTCCAGACGGTCGGCCTCCACAACAACAAGGCCAAGTCGATTATTACCAATAAGGTGGCACCTGTAGTCATTACGTGAGTTGCCTCCCAAACAGTGATGTTCCTGAAATTCCTTGAACCTCTGTGCTGGTAGCTTAGAGAAACGTTGTCTTAGACTTGCAGATCATGGAATCATAGAGTGGGAAGGGACCTACCCTGAGGATCATCTAAGTCCAGCCCCCTGCAATATGCAGCTGTCCTATACAGGGATCGAACCTGCAACCTTGGCATTACCAGCACCCTTTTCTAACCATGCTCTTCTGAAATGCATGTGGCTGCTTCCCCCTGTCTTCCTGCGTCAAAGGTTAGATGCAGACCAGACTGTTGGCAGAAAAGGCATCGCTCCATGGTAGAGCATCTGCTTTCAGGCAGAGGGCGCCAGGTTCAATTCCCAGCATCCCAGAACCTTGGAGAGCTGCTGCCAACCAGTGTGGACAATTCTGAGCTATGTGAACTCTGTATAAGGCAGCCTCCTCTGTGATTCTGCCTGTGCAGTTTGGTAGAAGAGGCAGTTTGCGCAGACTTCTAACATCTTAACACCTCTTTTCATCTCTTCTCAGTGCTCCAAACTAACTAGGGGTGGAAAGAAAGTAGACTGGGATCTACTGCCAGATCTTTGGGTGATTTGCAGTATTTGTTAAACTGCTAAAAAAAAGAAAAGCACATATTTAAAGCCCTATTTAATTGCAGAAAACCCCACTATGAATTTCTTCCATGTGCTTCTTACAGCTACAATTGCAAAGAAGAGTTTCAGATTCATGATGACTTATTGAAGGCCAGCTATACTGTGGGGCGGATTACAGAGTCTACTCCAGAGCATTACCTTGTACAGGTGAGTGCCATAGACTTGGCTCAGGGCATCCAGCATGCAGGGACTGAGGCATAAGGATGTAAGAAGAGCTTCTCCCCCCTCCCCCCCTACTGTGACCAGCCAGATGCTGGATGAAAACGGAGCATGAAGTCAGTTGCCCTCTCCTGCTGCTGTCCCATCTGGCAAATGGCCTCTGAGTAGGAGGTTCCCTCCAGCCAAAACAGCAAATAGCCGTATCTTCCATGAATCTGTGTCAATCCCCCTTTAAAGTCATTTAAGCTAGTGGCTATTACTGCATCTTGTGGCAGCAAATTATGTGACCGATTTATGTGTTGTATGGAAAAGTTGGTTGGAGACCGTTCCATCAGTGTGAGCGTTTCAGCATCTTGGTTGGAATGATCTCCCCTTTCCTTCACCTGGACACTGTTTTGGAGGTTCCCCTGACCTTCCCAAAGTCAAGTTTGTGGGGTTTGGGTGCCCAGTGGGGGCAAAAAGGCTCATTGCAGAAAACCTTGCACTGGCTTCTGCTAGCAGGACTTATCAGCTGAATCTGGCCCATAGCATCCTGCCTTCTTTTCCATGTTGAAATATGCATTATACTTTTTCTACTTTCTTTTTCCCTTCCCTATTACAGGGGAAATACTTTATGGTCCGTGACGTATACAGCAAGCTAGATGTCCTCAACACTGCCAGCAGCTGCGGTGCTCCGAACTTTCGACAGGCAAAAGGGGGCTATTCTGTGTTTGGGATGGGCCAGCCCAGCTTAAACGGATTCAAGCAGGTCCTGCAGAAACTGCAGAGCGACGGCCACAAGGTCTGTGTGTGCATGGAAGTAAAGCTAATGCACAACTCAGAATGCAAATGGGAACAACAGTTCACTACTCCCACAACCCTCCACACGTTCTTTCAACGCGTAAGGGGGGTTCATGTGAAGCCCCTGCTGACCATTTTACTTTTAAAAATCCTATTTGCTTTTCGTTTTGAGGTTGTTGTTTTGAACAACCATGGGGTGTGTACATGTTAATGAAACAAAGGATAAATAAATCATTGGGCACCGGCACGATGACCCCCCCCCATTTTTTTGTAAACTTTTAATTATTGTTATTTCTTTTTTTAAAATAATATTTATTAACAGTTTAAACACTACAAAAGAAAAAATGTTAAACAAAACAATACAATACAGTACAAAAACAAAGAGACTATATAACACTAACACTAAGACATTAAACTAACAATACAAAACAAAAACAATTTAAGACACATCAAATAGTTTCAATATCTTATCTTTCATTCACTTGTTTCAACGACCTCCTCACACCTCCCTTTTTGTATTCCACTTCAGTTAACTGTTTCAGCAATTCCTTTCCATCTTCCTCTGTTTTCTGTCCTGTAATTATCTTAACATATTCTAACCTTATTTTTCCCCTTTAATACATTAATAATCTATTTGTACTTAGTTCCTTCTAACATTTCTACTAGAGCCATATAACTTCATTCCAACATTTTTCTAACATTCATTGATTTTACAGTATTTCTGTAAATAGTCTTTAAACTTTTTCCAGTCTTCTTCCACCGACTCTTCTTAATTATTGTTATTTCATTTTGTAATGCATATAAAACAGGGAGTGCAATTATAACAACCTACAAAAATTACAAGGCGAACAAACTATGAAATAGTAAGATGAGCAGTTGCACCGGAGTCAAAATAACAAAAGTCCAAGTAAATGCTGTCAGTTTTATCAGATTGAGGGCACAGGCGCTACTGAAATTCGTTGCCCATCTGTTTCTACATTTGAGATGTTAGCAAAGCATTTTGTGTGTGCCTTTGTGTGCTTCTGATTATGTCATAAGTTCCTATCTGCTTTCAGCTATGATGTGCCGTTAGCCTCATGCTTCCATATCCTTATAACTATACGAATATGTGCGTGGTGTTCTTATACTCCCACTCCCACATGTGTGCATGTGTTTGATGAATCCAAATATAGCTGTTGAGTGGGAACAGAACAAAAAGATTCCACTTTAATATGTACATGAAGACCGTGATGTAGCGACAATCTTTTATTCTTCTCGGAACAGCACCTGGGAGCTTTGCCTCAAGCTGTTGTGCATGTAGCACATAGTCCATATAGTTGGTCAGGGTCATTAGAGTCAAAAAGAAAATGCTAGAGGTTAAAAAGAAAAGACCCATAGGAAAGTGGCAATGCATCAAATGGGCTCTTATCTGATATCAACTTGCAGCTTAGCTTACCGACACGGCTTAGCCAACACTTTCCTCTCTGTTGCAGCAGGAGTGCATCGTATTCTGTGTCCGCGAGGAACCTGTGCTTTTTCTGCACGTGGACAATGACTTCATGCCCTACACTCCCAGGGGAAAGGAGAACCTGCACGAAAACCTGCACAACCTACACAGGGGTGTCAAAGTCGAAAACCTGGAGCTCTCTATTCGGAAAGAGGTGATTTTTCTGAGTGTCCGAGGAAGTTGCATGGTACCGTGGGACCTGCTAGAGATGGGATAGTCCGTTCATTCCTTGTCTCAGTGCCTTGCCACTTAATTCCACTACAGCAGACATAGGAAGCTGTTCCATGTACCTGTTCCTGGATCCGGAAGTGGGGAGAGTGTCTGTGGTGCTCGGATCTTGCTCTGAGGGCTTCCAACAGGCACCTGGCTAGCAACTGTGAGAACAGGATGCTGGGCTTGTTGGGCCTTATGTTCTTAAAGTCATACCATTGATCTGACTTTAGGAACATAAGGCCCAACAAGCAGTTGCACCGGAGTCAAAATAACAAAAGTCCAAGTAACGTGTGACCTTTATTCCAGATCTCCTGGCTTATTTTTTGATATTTTTAAAAAATATAGCTAGATGGTATGTATGCACTTAAATTATTGAGCTGGTCGTGTAGTTTATTGATGGGAAGTCAGTATGTGTGTGTACATTCGCTGATATTTCAGTGTTGTAGTACTGGGAAGCCATATTAGACAACTTCATATTCTGCTGAGAGGACAAATGGGTATATTTATTAGCATGGCATTTCGGGAGCCCCTTTGTCATGGTATAGTCCAGTGTTGTTTCAGTAGCATCTGCCTTACTAAATAGGACTGAGCTAGGGATAGGAAGTGGTTCCCAGGTTGCCATGGCGACCTATCCATGGCCAAACTTGGCCCTCCAGCTGTTTTGGGACTGCAACTCCCATCAGGACCAGTGGTCAGGGATGATGGGAATTGAAGTCCCAAAACAGCTGGTGGGCCAAGTTTGGCCATCACTGCAAAAAAATTCAGCGGGATACGCAGATATCTGCCATGGTGCCTCTCGGTTCAGTGGCACAGGTGTGTGTGTAGGGAAGTTGTGAAGGCATGTTTTATAAAACAAGGCTCTTCTCAGGTTGGTTTATATTGGATTTATCTGTTGAAGATACACGACTTCGCCCAGCTGAAGGAGAACACGTATTACGTCTACAATGATATCGAGCATTTCAAAGACGAGCCCCATTCGGTGAGAATCCGCTATGAAGAAGACATCCATGTGACAGAAGAAGTGTATAAGAGGCCCGTCTTCCTGCTGCCATCTTACAGGTAATTTTCCCATGAGAGAACAAAATGGCCCCTGCTTGATTATATCATTCGTGTTAACTTGGCTGTCTCTTCTTTTCAAATGTTCTTTGCCCATCTTCATCTTCCTTTTCCGCAGTGTGTGTGTGTGTGTGTGTGTGTGTGTGTGTGTGTGTATTAGTAAGGGTTCTGTGCCCCCCCTTAAGGTAATAGAACTATAAAAACATACTGTACTTTCCTCAAGGACAAACATTTTTCCTGTAAATAGATTAGATTAGCAGTAGTGTCCCCGTTAGTATTCCTCTGTTTTCAGAAGTGGTGGCAGCCTGGAAGAGGCCTTTTCTGTGGCAGGCCCCCCCCCCCAAGTTGTGGAACACCCCACAGAGGTGTGTCTGGTATTAAATACAGCCTGGCCTTTGACACTTGAGATGTGTGTTCTCAGGGGGACTATCCATCATATTCCTGTGACTGTAATTTGTTTTAACTGTTTTTAATTCTAATTTTCAAATTGTTTTCAGGACAGGTAATAATAACAATGATACAGTGGAACCTTGGTTCTCGAACTTAATCCATTCTGGGAGTCCGTTTGACTCCCGAAACCATTCAAAAACCAAGGCGCGGCTTCTGATTGGCTGCAGGAGCTTCCTGTACTCAAGCGGAAGCTGCGCCAGACGTTTGGCTTCCAAAAAACGTTTACAAGCTGGAACACTTACTTTTGGGTTTGCAGCGTTTGGGAGCCGATTTGTTGGACAACTAAGCCGTTTGAGAACCAAGGTACCACTGTAATAATAATGGTAGTGGTGTTTAAAGAATAAAAGTATTTTTGTTGAGAGGGGAAGCCTTGCACACAGCCTGTAAGTTCAGAAAGCAAACAGGCTGCTACACCACTGAGGCACACAACAATAGCAAGAACCAAACATGGCCCTACTACAGAGGCTTATAACTGAACAACTGACAAAAGAAAGAGCTGGGGGATGAGTGGAGTGAATTTAGCAGGTTGCCACAGGCATCGTATGTGGGTTCCTCCTCCTTTCCATGCTGGCACATTGAATTAATCTAACTTCTGGGTGAGTGGAATTGACAACCCAGTATTAAAAAAACAAAAATAGGAGTATTGCATCTAGATCAAGGGAAGTAATAGTGCCACTGTATTTTGCTCTGGTCAGACGTCACCTGGAGTACTGTGTCCAGTTCTGGGCACCACAGTTCAAGAAGGACACTGACAAACTGGAACGTGTCCAGAGGAGGGCAACCAAAATGGTCAAAGGCCTGGAAACAATGCCTTATGAGGAACGGCTAAGGGAGCTGGGCATGTTACAGATAGGTAGCCGTGTTGGTCTGCCATAGTCAAAACAAAATAAAAAAATTCCTTCCAGTAGCACCTTAAAGACCAATTAAGTTAGTTCTAGGTATCAGCTTTCGTGTGCATGCACCCTTCTTCAGATACAGCTGGGCATGTTTAGCCTGAAGAAGAGGAGGTTAACGGGTGATATGATAGCCATGTTCAAATATATAAAAGGATGTCACATAGAGGAGGGAGAAAGGTTGTTTTCTGCTGCTCCAGAGAAGTGGACATGGAGCAATGGATCCAAACTACAAGAAAGAAGATTCCACCTAAACATTAGGAAGAACTTCCTGACAGTAAGAGCTGTTCGACAGTGGAATTTGCTGCCAAGGAGTGTGGTGGAGTCTCCTTCTTTGGAGGTCTTTAAGCAGAGGCTTGACAACCATATGTCAGGAGTGCTCTGATGGTGTTTCCTGCTTGGCAGGGGGTTGGACTCGATGGCCCTTGTGGTCTCTTCCAACTCTATGATTCTATGATTCTATTCTATGATTCTATGAAAAAACAAAAAAAAACCCTGCCTATAGTTTTGATCCTGGCTGTTTTTGTCTCTCTGCTCCCAGTAACACCCGCTTTCTTGGCAGGTACCACCGGCTGCCTTTGCCTATGGATGGAGCCCCCCTGGAAGCGCAACTTGATGCTTTCATCAGTTTCCTCAGGGTAAGGGCTGCCAAAGAATGTTTAGGCCTACAAGCTGCCTTGAGTGTAGCATCCTCTGTTTTAAACAGGCGGCAACATGCAAAGCTGTTGTTGTTCAAGGTAGCGCAAGTTGGGTGCCATTGGTTGGTGAAAGATTTATTTTTCCTTCCTTTTGCCTGCTGCTGCCATGCACATACAGCTAAAAGCGATGGCTATTTTTTGGCACTCTGGAGCTTGTAGCTGAATACATGCATTTGTTGGCAAACCTATATTCGCTTTGGGAGCGTGTCTGGAGTTTCACGACCATGTTTGGATGCCTGATGTGAAAAACCCAAATGTCTACCCACACAGGTTTGTTGTTGTTTTTTAAAAAAAGGTGTGTGACCCAGCCAGAAGTTTAAAATACTTTTTAAAATTTTTCATTGATTTCATTTGAAATCAGTGTGGTTTGAAACTGCAAGCATAAGATTGTTTTAGAAATGAGATATTGTTCCATTGATAACAAGAAATAGAAACGTGTTTTTCAATATTTCTGCCTTCCAAGCAGTTTTCAACCATGTTTAATATATGAAACTAATTTGAGAAAGGGGTTTTTTTTGGGGGGGGGGAATAAGATCTTCCTGGCTTTGGGGGATAGTAAGCCATTTTGGAATGTGTTTCTCTTTTTTGTTGTTCATTTTTATATTCCACACTCCAAAAAAGAGCACTCAAGGCAGCTCATTTTAAAAACAAACTAATGGTACATCATAAAAAAAGAAACCAAACAGTAGTAAAAGAAATAGCAGCAGCATGTAAAAATCAATCACTTTTTGTCTTCTTGCCAACTCTTCTGTTTATTTATTAAGGCATCCGGTCAACTGTATCCTCTGTACCACTCCAGTGTAAGTTGGGAGTTGAGGCATTCTGGTTTTTCAGATTCACTTTAGAGACTGATTAGATGAGTGAAGTTGTATGTGTTATGTAAGCCTCAAATAAGTTTGCGAGTTGGACTCAGTCTGAAATCAGTGGTTTCTTTTCCCCCAAAGGTTGCAATCTAGCCTGAGGTATCAATTACAAGTCCAGTGTGCTTGGTGGGATACAGAATCCTATGTCCTTCCAGATGGCATGGGTCTGCAACTCCCATCAGCCCCAGGCAGCAGAGCCAAAGGTCAGGGATGCTGGGAATTGGAGTCCCAGCAGCATTTGGAGGGCTACAGGTTCAGCATCCTTGGATTAAACCATACGTGACATGAGCAACATAACTATCAACCCCCTGATAGCAGAACGAACGAGATGGCGGACTAGTTTGGGAGAAATGCTGCTTTCCTCTTTCTGCCATGTCCTTTTCCTTCTCTCCCTCTTGTGCTTCAGTGATACAAGCCTGTTATTTCCCAGATTGTAAGAGAGGCCTCTCCTCTGGCCCCATCAGCTGTCAATCTGAGGGAATGGTAGCCCAAGAAATGTCCTTGCACTGTATTTTTGTCCTGCAGGAAAGTCCCAATGTGCTCCTTCTCCAAGACCCCAGCAGGCCTCCTCCCGCCCTGCTCTTCAGCTGCCAAACAGGAGTCGGAAGGACCAACCTAGCCATGGTTTTGGGCACTCTGGTTCTTTATCACCGCAAGGGTGGGCTGCAGAAACAAGAGTAAGTATGCCTTTTCATCCTGAGCTATCTTGTTGGTTGTCCTTGACTCTTGTCAACCAACAAGCTGACATGTGCCACAATGCAGGAACCAAAAAGAGAGAGAGAGAGATTTCAGGATCCAATCAGAAGCCAGGATGGCTTCTGTAATTCTGGGATGTCCCGCTTAAAACGGGATGGTTGAAGGGAATACAGTCTCCCCACTGGCCTGATATTTCCCATCCCTGAACTGGGTAAGGAGAACTGGTAAAGAACTCTGTGAGAGAATGTGGAAAATTGTTGTCACTCAGAGGAGACAGTACTAGGCTAAATGGGCCAATAGCATGTTTCAGTACAAGTCAACTTCACAACCCCACAAGCCTTTTGTTGTGCCTCTTCCATACCCAGCAGTAAATTGACAGTCAGACAGTTTCACCCCTGACAAGTTGGTTGACAAGAGTTCCATAATGGAAATGAAGCTGAGAGGGAGGAGTGTTGGTTTGACTGGCATTGGAGATTCTGGCTTCCCTTACATCCAAATGTTGGGACTGTACTCCATTTGGAACTATATAGTTTCAAGGGGACAGAAGACTCTTTTAGGTTTCGCCTCCATACACCACTCTCCCTTGCGGATCAGTCTGTGTACCCTGGTCCACAGTGTCTCACTTTCCATTGTTACTATAACTCGGATTGGTGGGAGCAAGTATGACAGTGCAAATAGTTGTGTCTCAAGTAACTGAGCCACACCATAAACTACAGGAGAAGCATTTGTGGGAACCCTAGACGTTCTAGGGCAGCCTTTCTCAATCTTGGGTCCCCAGCTGCTGTTGGACTACAACTCCCATCATCCCTAGCTAGCAGAACCAATGGTCAGGGATGATGGGAGTTGTAGCCCAACAACAGCTGGGGACCCAAGGTTGAGAAAGGCTGCTCTAGGGTTATTATCCTGGGAAAATGAAGCATGCACTGCTTACTTTCCTACATTGCAGGGGGTTGAAATAGAGGACTGTTTGGGTCCCTTCCAACTCTGCAATTCTATGATTCTATGATCTAAATCTTTGATTCTGTGATTTTAGATGTTGCATGTAGATGACCAAAATGCAGAACAGGAAAATAGGAAAATAGGATTATGAAATAATTGGCTTGGGAGACATTATTGACTCCTGCAGTAGTATATAAGTGGCCAGCTCTTGAAGCGGAATGATATTTCATTGAGTGTGGATGTAATAAACACCATGGCTTGTGTGTGTCTATATGAAGGTGTTGGTATATGAAGCAGGGGATTACATCTGATGGATATTTTTGAATGGGTGGAATTGTGCTCTCAAGTTGACATAGCTGTGTGTGTGTTTGACAGAGAGAGAGAGAGAGAGAGAGAGAGAGAGAGAGAGAGAGTTCACTTCACATTAAAGATATCATATTTTGACCTTTTCCAATTACAGCCTTCCACAGCCCACTAAGTCTTTGCCAAGGGATCGATTTCGAATTATTCAGACCTTTATCGACATAGTACCGAAAGGCCAGCAGATAGTTGAGGAGGTAAGCAAATTTGCATTGATTTGCAGATGGAGCCTTGGCAGTAAAGTCCACGACACCCATCCCCTGCTGCCCATGCCCTTCTCTTGACTCCCTTTCTCCCCCGCCCCATTTCTGCTGTCTGAGGTCATTGCCCGCAGCAGCTACTGATGTAGAACCAAACACGCCGTATCTCTTCAAGGCTAAGATGGTGTTATCGGGCGCCACTTGTTGTTCAGAAGTGATTGTCAAAGCTCTCTTCACAACAACTAGTCAAGGGTGTAGAACAGAGCTTTCCAAACTGTGTGTCGCACAAACACTCCACAAGCTCCTGGGGCTGGAAAGGGGTTAGCTTAACCTCCAGTTTGCTAGTAAAGCTGAATTACTGTGCTGCAAAATGATGCATGTCCAAAAAGCGTGTCACCAACATGAAAAGTTTGGGAAGCACACACTGGTTGCAGTGCTCCTTTAGCATTCTTTGCATAATGGTTAGTGTCGCAGGTTGATGATGGACTTTTTCTTTTAATCAGGTTGTACCTACCAGCACCATTTTGGGGGGGTTCTATACAAATGCATGGAATAGTAAAACAAATTTAATAAAACTTGGATTAAGAGAGCAGCATAGTCAAAACCAAAGCTGTTTATTCTCCCTGGTTCTCAACCCCCCAGTGAAGAAAGGCAATGCATCTATGCTGGAAACTTTTTGATTACCTGTGAACTTGATAAATTTGAAGGTTGTCCAGAAAGTGGCCGCAATTTTGAACTGTGCCGTTAAACTGGGGAGTGCCTTTCCAGGCGAAAAGACCAATGGGGGCCTGCACAAATGTAGCATGCAAGAGATTGAAGGGTACAGAGTCCTCTCTCTCTTGCGTAGATTGACATTTGGCTTTTGGCTTTCTCAGGTGGATTCCGCCATTTCCTTGTGTTCAGAAATGCATGACATGAAGGAAGCCATCTACGAGAATAAGAAGAAGCTGGAAGGGATTGGAGAAGATTATCGGATTCAGGTATCGGTCGGGCGGAGCCTCCTCCTTAAATTTTTAAGCATTTAATTTAATGATTGAATTAGTTTACTACTTAAAATATTGACCTTAAAATCTTGACCGATGGCATTATTAAGTTTCCTAAAGTGGCGTCCACAGCTGGGTTTGACCCATGTTATGATTATGCCTTTCTACGGGACATTGGGATATTTAACGTACATCTATCTAAGCTCACAACTGATGCTTCCTTGGAAGAAAGCCCATTTTTAAGAATTTGACTAAGACCCCATCTGTGTTATACATTAAAGCCGTCTCATACCACTTTAAGCAGCCATGGCTCCCTCAAAATAATTCTGGGAACTGTAGTTTGTTAAAAGTGCCAAGAGTTGTTAGGAAGCCCCTATTCCTCTCACAGCACTACAGTTCCCAGAGTTTCCTGGGAAGAGGGATTGATTGTTAAACCACTCTGGGGATTGTAGCTCTGTGAGGGGACTAGGGGTCTCCTAGGGATGCAGGTGGTGTTGTGGTTTAAACCACTGAGCCTCTTGGGCTTGCCGATCAGAGGATCGGCAGTTTGAATATACACGACAGTGGTGAGCTCCCGTTGCTCTGTCCCAGCTCCTGCCAACCTAGCAGTTTGAAAGCATGCCAGTGCAAGTAAATAAATAGGTACCACTGTGGCGGGAAGGTAAATGGCATTTCCATGCGCTCTGGTTTCTGTCACGGAGTTCTGTTGCGCCAGAAGCGATTCATGCTGGCCACATGACACGGCAAGCTGTCTGTGGACAAACGCTGGCTCCCTTGGTCTGAAAGCAAGATGAGCACCATAACCCCATAGTTACCTTTGAATGGATTTCACTGTCCAGGGGTTCTTTACCTTTACTTTTTTTTAGGGGTCTCCTAACAACTTTCAGGAGCTTTGGGGTATTGGCTTAGTTGTGTTGCTGCAACTCATTCTAGCTAGGAACTTACATTGGTATACAGGTGAAACTTGGAAAATTAGAATTTCGTGGAAAAGTTCATTTATTTCAGTAATTCAACTTAAAAGGTGAAACTAATATATGAGATAGACTCATGACATGCAAAGCAAGATATGTTAAGCTTTTATTTGTTATAATTGTGATATTATGGTGTACATGCACCTGTGACTTTGCAGAATATCTTAGCATCTTGCCTCCCTAGAATCATTAAAAATAAATATTACACTTAGGATTTTATGTAGTGCATTAAAAATCTTCCAAGGACTTCCAAAGGCCATAGAGTAGCATTCAGTAGCCCCATTCAGCATAACACATTTTATAGAAACTTACTTGCTCTCCAGTATATCTGAAGGAGCGTCTCCACCCCCATCGTTCTACCCGGACACTGAGGTCCAGCACCGAAGGCCTTCTGGCGGTTCCCTCACTGTGAGAAGACAAGTTACAGGGAACCAGGCAGAGGCCCTTCTCGGTAGTGGCACCCTCCCTGTGGAATGCCCTCCCACCAGATGTCAAAGAGAACAACAACTACCAGACTTTTAGAAGACATCTGAAGGCGGCCCTGTTTAGGGAGGCTTTTAATGTTTGATGTAGTACAGTATTTTAATATTTTTTTTGGAAGCCTCCCAGAGTGGCTGGGGAAGCCCAGCCAGATGGGCGGGGTATAAATAAATTATTATTATTATTATTATTATTATTATTATTATTATTATTATTTATTATTATTATTATTTCTCCCAAGCTTCATTAGACATTTTCTCGTTTTGCATACCAGTTCACTGTCAGTGTTATGTGTTTCCTCTTATTGGACCCACTGTTGGTAATTAGTGTGTACAGTTCTCAATAGTTCCGGGACTCGGCTCCATCTGTCCTTGCTGCTTCTTAGATTTTTGTTTCGTTTTTTGAGAATATGCACTCTCTGTTCCTGACATGCAGCTTTTTCCTAAAAGTTGACAAGAAATGTGAAAAAGGAAAGATGAGCACAGGGGATACACTGCTTCAATTTTCCTTTTGGGTGCCTCTCTCCCCTGCCCTCCCTGCACCCCCCACCCCCCGCATGCCTAAAGACATAAACAGGATAGACTATAAAATTCTTCAGGTGTAAATTATGGCTATAAACAAGGACAGTTTGTACTGAAAGTCAGAAAGCTTTCCAAATGTTTATTCAGGAAACCGGAAGGATATATTGTTTTTTCAAGAGAACACTTGCCGTTGAAGATAAAAGCGCTTGCTATTATTTGTTTTTTATCATCACATATGTAAAGGAGGATCCAGGCTTCGGGTGGTGCCAGGGCTCACACCAGAAGGGATTTATCTTCTGCGCCACCTCCTGCTTGGCTGAAGACTTACCTGCACTTGCAAGGAAACTGTCTTACACCGCTGGGCAATGTGTGTGTGGTGGCAGGGCTGAACTCTCATAAAAGCTTCCCATACATGAGGGTCTTTTTCTCTTGCCAGCTGTGCCATGCCTTTGTCTCTTTTCCTTCTCTTCCTTCCTTAGCAAGGGCTGTGTCTAACAAGCATGGAAGGTGCAAAGCAGGACTGGTGAGGATGTGGGCTGGGGGGCGGGGAAGGGGCTTGGCTGGGGAAGGGGTGTGGGATGAGGAGAATCTTGAGGGCCGGATACAAGTGTCTGGAGGGCCACATTTGGCTCCCACCCTGAGGTTCCTCATCACTGCCTTAATCCAGCTCTGTTAGCTGCAGTTAGTCTCCTCTGAAAAAAGCGCTATATGCAAGGCTGTGTAAGCAACTCTTGGTTTTTAATTTGTGCAAGGAAGGTGTGGCAGCTGCACCTCGGAAAAGAAGACTGAAGTAACGGTCCTTTAATTGTTAATGTTTCATCAATGTTTACTGTGCTTATTAATGATTTAATTTGTTGGAAGCTGCCCAGAGTGGCTGGAGGCATATAAATAACTTCTTCTTCTACTTGCAGCGTTCCAAAGCCCCAAGTCCTTTGATATTTGCCTTTATAGCAAGGTGCATTAGTAGGCACAATACAGTTAATTAGTTAGCATATAAATGAATTTTTAGAACATTATTCAGTTAAATACAAAGTTCATTCTCTTGATGATACTGAAAAGCTGTTGCCTAGTACTTTAATCAAGGGGTTGAGAACCCCCCTTTTTTAGCCTGAGAGTCTTAATTCCCTTCTAGTCATTGTTCTGGGGGCCACACTCACACAGCCCCCTCTGTCCTCCATCCAACTGAATCACCTGACATCCTGTCACCTGACGTAATGCTTCAAAGCATTATGGGAGTTCACGGATGCATTCTTGCCCATCAGAAACATGCAAAGGAGGGGCACGGTGGGGAAAGGGGATGTGGTCTGACAGGAATCCCAAGGAGCAGGCAGAGAGGCCATGTTCACCCCTCAGGTCTGAGGTTCTCCATCACTGCTCTAATCCACCCTCTGCAGACTGCTTGTGGCAGGACTACCCACCTGTCAGGGATTTGGCATGCTATGGTGTCAGGTGATACCACTTCAAAGGGGGAATCAGGAGTGTGATTTAAGCACATCCTTTGAATTCTTTTAAAAGGTGGCATGTGTAAGCCCTGCTTGCAGAGGAGCAACCTGGCTGGTGTGCCAAGCACTGACCCACTGCTTGAGGCAGCTACCTTACTGTGCCTCATGATAGGGCCCGGCTCTGAGACTCAGGTTTGAAGATCGCTAGGTGAACTTGGGCCAGACACTGTCTCATCACAACCTTATCTACCTCATAAGCGTGTTGCGAGGGGAAAAATGATGGGGAAGAACCACTCCATTTTGCGAATGGAGCTCTGGGGCAGCCATTTTGCGAAAGCAGCCCTGGATTTCCTGCCAGGGTGAATTTCAGTTTGACCTTTGCAGGATGCGGCTGGCGTATGTCTTCAGCGGCTCTGAGAAATAAGCCTTTGGACCCCGCTCTACATTTCAAACACAGGGACTGTTTATTTGAAGTTCAAACACAGCAACAGCTCTTCTTAAAACAATGGAAAAATTTCCTAGGGTTATGTTCTCATTGGACAAAATGTATCATGGAGGAAGAGCGATGTGTGTCTCTGTAAATCTATGTTTATAGTGTATACCATGCCTTTCCAGCTTGTAAATCTCTTGATTCCATCTCAAAAGCCGCTAATGGCTGCCTGCTATAGAGTGGCTAAATATCCCTCTCTTCGCCTCCCCTCTTCCCCAATCTGGAACTGCAAAAATGGGAGAGGTTCACGGGTACCTGGCAGGCCACAGTGGGTGGGCAGGCTACATTTGTCTTGATAAATCACATATAAATCTGATATCTGCACCATTCAGTCTTATTTCACTGAGAAAAGGCAAGAAGGGACCGTTTTGTTTAACAGGCTTGTATATAAGTTTACGCTAACAAAAAACATGGTATCGCTCACTCGACAAATGAATGTTAGAGGGCAACCATAAAGTGTGTCACAATTTTAAACTCTTGCCTCACCTTCACCCCACAGATAATTTGGGAGATTTTAATGTGGAGCGTGCCCAGTTATATCTCCTCTTTCCCCTTTAACAAATAGCTGCATATTTTCCATGCAGGAGAATGTTCAGTTCAGTCCTAAGCATGTTCCTTAATCTTTTTGATAAATGACTTGTGGCCGGATTTCTCTTAAGGGGGTTAACAAGTAAATATTAACAAAAGACAATTATGTAATGTTGCAGATTTCCAGTGGACCGCTTGCCAAATTCTTTCTCTCCCCACACCACACCTCCCCAAAACAGAATGTAGTCCCTTTATAAATAGAGTCAAATGTTAAAGTTCTACATTTTCCATATGGAGAGCCAGTATGGTTTAGTTTTGTAGTTGGACAGGGGAAATCAGTCAAATCCTCACTCAACCATGGAACTCCCTGGGTGATACATCAAAGTGTTGAAAACCAGTTATCGCCTAGCCCTACGTCCGGGTGAGGGCCTCCTGGAGAGACCCTCTTATTAGGATGTTCATTCTGCACCATCGAGCTTTTAGTGTGGTAGCACCTACGCTTTGGAATCCCCTCCCCATGAATGTTAACACAGCTTCTGTCTTCTTAAAGGTAAAGGTAAAGGGACCCCTGACCATTAGGTCCTGTCGTGGCCGACTCTGGGGTTGCGGCACTCATCTTGCTTTACTGGTCGAGGGAGCTGGCGTACGGCTTCCAGGTCATGTGGCCAGCATGACTAAGCCGCTTCTGGCGAACCAGAGCAGCGCACGGAAATGTCGTTTACCTTCCCGCCAGAGCGGTACCTATTTATCTACTTGCACTTTGATGTGCTTTTGAACTGCTAGATTGGCAGGAGCAGGGATCAATGGGAGCACACCCCGTCACGGGGATTCGAACCACCGACCTTCTGATCAGCAAGTCCTAGGTTCTGTGGTTTAACCCACAGCGCCACTCGTGTCCCTCTGTCTTCTTGGTGCCTACCAAATACAGTCCAACTTCAACAAGACTTTTAAGCTGAGATCTGTCCCAGTCTGCGTCTGTTTTGGAATTGCTTTTAAGATGTTTTTATTGTTTTGTCATTTGGTGTTTGCTGCCCAGGGCTCCTTTGGGAGGAAAGGTGGGATGCAAATTTAATAGCAACAACAACAACAGCAATGGCAAGTGCCTCTTATTAATATTACTATTTGTGTGTTTGCATTGTAGGGGAACAGCACCAAAGAGTATTTCCTCCAGAGGACGTTGCAGAGCCTTGAGCGCTACTTCTACTTGATAGCTTTCAACTATTACCTTCACGAACAGGTGAGTATTCTTCCCTGAGCTCCTAAACGATGCTGTGCATTTTTCCACCCTTGCCAGGTGTACCCAGTGATGGGGTGCAGACATCTTACATATGTCAGGGAAAGTGGAACTAGATGTTGCGGTGCCAAGGGGGGGGTAGGAACCGGACACCAAGCCTCTTTCTTCAGAGCCAAAAAAAGGCTCTCAGAGCAGCTTATGAAAGCCAGTTCCAATATGGTCCCTTGCCCCCTAAGACTTGCCATGTAAACACAGGAGGTAAATGAAATGGGAGGGAAGAGGGGAAGCAAGCTTGAAAATGAAACAAAAATATCCTTAAAAGCTGCAAGAGGCAAAAAACAAACAAAAAGCTTTTAAATCAGGCCAAAACTTCTCTTAAAAAAGCCCCATTTTCACTTTACAGCAAAAAGTAATGAGGCACACAGGGTCTCTGTTGGGAAGGGTGTTCCACAGCCTAGGCACCACAGCTGTGGGGTGGGGGAAGCCTGAGCAGACCCACATGGAAAGTGGGGGGTCCTTGCGAAATGCTGAATCCACATTGTTTAGTTCTACCCTTATAAACATTTCACTTGCATACAATGGAAACTGAACGTGAAGCCCAGAGAGACTGAAGTGAATGTTGAACCCTACCAGTCATCAAAAGTTTCTTTGCTGGCAAGCTCTTGTGCAGGCATAGGCAAACTCGGCCCTCCAGATGTTTTGGGACTATAACTCCCATCATCCCTAGCTAACAGGACCGGTGGTCAGGGATGATGGGAGCTGTAGTCCCAAAACATCTGGAGGGCTGAGTTTGCCTATGCCTGCTCTTGAGAGTCTGTGGTCAGATCAAATTGTAAAGGGAGATGGCTTGTGTTAGATAAACTTTTATTGTGCTAGCCAAAGGCCATGGCATCAAGTTGGCTGTTGTCAGTGTCACTGTCGTTCCCACTGCTCTTTACCGTTCACTCAGTGTCCACTATGATGAAAACATTACGAGCCCTGTAATAAAAGAAACCTTCAGCTCAGTCAAATCAAGCAAAACACCCTTGACAATTTGCCATGTTGGTTTACAGCAAGTGTTCCCCAGACTTGGGTCTCCAGCTGTTTTTGGACTACAAATCCCACCATCCCTAGTTAGCAACACCAGCGGTCAGGTTGAGAAACACTGGTTTACAGAAAAGGAAAGGGAGAAAAGGACAACTTTATATCCTGTTCTGCGACAGCAGATTTGGCCACCATGCCTTGTGTCTTCCATACCCAACAAGATGTTTACATAATTCTCTCTGCTGCTAAGATTATGGCCTCAACTAGCAGCATCTTCAGCCAATGCGTGTTATTCCATAAGGAGGAGAAAGTGTTTTTTGTGCCAACAGGATGCCATGTTTTCTAATGATTACTTGTGATGTGTGCAGTATGTTGATTTTCTTCTGACAGTGTCCCTGTCTGTCTTGTCTCCCTTTCCTGGACTGGAAGTACTCCCTTGCTTTTGCCCTAGATTTCAGCCGATGGATGTGCAGGCACTCTGAACTATACAGGCTTCAAGCCAACATGAACCTGTCGGAGCTTATGGTCACAGGGGAGCAGATAATTAAGGGGGCACGAGTGCTGGTGAGTCAACTATTTTGAGTTGCTGTTGTTGTTTTTATTATTATTATTATTAAATATATTTACCCTGATCAGCCTGCCTACACTGCCTGACTTTTGAACACCCTTCCTTGGAGCCGTCTTGGACAGCATCTCTGCATTTTATTACATTTCTGTAATAATAATTATGATTTATTACTACCACAACTACATTTATATCCCACTTTCCCTCTAAAGAGCTCAAGGTGCTGTACACAGTTCTCCTCCCCATTTTATCCTCACAACAACCCTGTAAGGCTGAGGCTGAGTGGGGATTTGAACCCTGGTCTCCCAGGTCATAGTCCAACACTCTAACCACTTTGCCACACTGGCTCCCACTTGTGGATGCAATTGTTCTCCTTGTTAAAGGGTTGGACTATATCCCCTTTCTCCCCCACCCCTACATGCTCAGCCTTCTTCCGAGGATGGAGTCAGGTTTTATGAAACGTAACAGCACGTTCTTCCAGGGATTTTGTTAAACTGAGTGTGTGCAGGCATGCCTGAGCACCAGCGGATATTGGGTGGCATTCAGTGCTAGCCCTACTCAGAGCAGCCCCATTGAAGTTAGTAGATGTGGCTAAGTTAGGTTCGTTAATTTCAGTGGGTCTGCTCCGGGTGAGATATAGTTGAATGCCACCCATTGGGCAGATTACCCTCCGTATCTGCGTATGCTTTGGGTGATTTCAGATCTGCATCGCATTAATGTGCTTTGGGGACCATTGTTGCTATTTCTGTAGGCCACCCTCCCCCAACCTGGTGCCCCCGGATGCTGTTGGGCTGCGCTGCTCCTCATCCCTGACCACAGGCCGTGTTGGCTGCAGCTGACAGGCTTCATCTGGAAAGGCACCATATTAGGTTTTTAGTTTAACTGGGATTTGGAAGGAGGTTGTTGGTGTAAGAGCTGCTGTCCTTCCCAGTATGATCTGGCTGAGGCAGGAAGTGTCTCTGGGAACCGCATGAGCAAAATGAATGTCCAGCTTTTCCTAGTTGTTTGCCGCAGCCTTTAGAGTTCTGCTTCTGCTGCAGGTGGTGGATGAAAGGTTTTCTCCAGATGTGCTCAGCACACTCAAGGAGATGAGCGTGGCCAACTTCCGGAGAGTCCCCAAGATGCCTGTGTATGGGATGGCACAGCCAAACACCAAGGTAATTGAACAATGCTGTGTAGTTTCTGAGAAGAGAGACTGAGATAGGGCCAAAGAGCTCTCGGATTAAAAACAGGCATTATTATTATTATTATTATTATTATTATTATTATTATTATTATTAAAATTCAAAACAGGAATTTGATCCTTAAAAAAATAAAATAAAAAGACAGTGGAGTTTCCAGATTTCCAACACCTGTGAAACCCAGTGAAGTTGTGGAAACAAAAGGAAGCTGACTGAGAGCCCTTGAGAAACAGTCACACAACTAACCAGTTGTAGGGTTGTTGCTTTTTAAATCTTTTTAAATGCAAGCATGATTGTAGTTACTCATTCTCTGACTGATTGATTGCTTTTCAGGTTTATACATTTCACTAATTTTGCAATCACTTTAACATTTCAAAACTTGACTTCCTTCCCCCTCTTTCTGCATTTCCTTAAACTTATTTTTAATATCTTCTGCATATCCAAATTGCTCATAATGTGCTCTTTTATCCATCTACTTTAAATGTATACTCTTATAAAACTGCAGGTCATTACAACAATCCTGCCAATGTTCTTATCTGCTTACAATTTAATCACTAAATATTCAATAAACCATTTCCATTCTTTTATAAAAAGTTTGTTATCTTGGTTTCTTATTCTTCCGGTAAGTTTCACCATTTCTGCATATTCCATAAGTTTTGTATCCATTCTTCCTTTGCTCGGACGTCTGCTTCTTTCCATTTTTCAGCGAGTAGCATTCTTGCTGCTGCAGTAGCATACATGAATAAGTTTCTATACAGTTTTGGTAGTTCTGTCCCTATAATTCCCAAAAGAAAATCTTCTGGCTTGTTTTTATTATTATTATTATTATTATTTTACAAACGTTATTTTAAACATCCTTTTCATTATATATCATTTCCCAGTAAGTGTTAACCTTACTACAAGACCACTATTACTCATTTTCTTCAGGCTATCGGGAATGTCTTGACCTACTTGACAGATGCGAAGAGGAAGTATTCCCACATCTTGTGGGTCAATCTTCGTGAAGATGTGGTCCTAGAAGGGAACGAGCAAACCTACACCATCCGGGAAGTGGGCAACCTGGAGCAGCAGATTACAGTGCCTGCAACGTCACCTGAACAGCTGGAGGTGAGAGCTCAGGCGCTTTTAACTTCTCTTTTTTCCTTCACCAGGCAAATATTGGGAAACTTTTGGGTTGATCTGGGGCAGTTAGCATTTCACAGCAGGCAGCACTCTGCAGGAATTAGAAAATAATGATAGTTCTCCTCTAGGCTGGCTTCTAAGGATGCCATGCAGTTAAAAAGTACCCGACAAGGAGATTCTTACTATCTGTTTACATTGGATGGCATGTTGCATCTTTCATTGTGGCTGTTGTTGTATTGGTGTGACAGGCTAACTGTTGCGCCCCACCACCCCAGGCCCCGGTTTTTAAACTCTTATGATGCAGGAGTGAACAAGGGGGACGCATCCATGGTGGCATTTTGATGCATCCAAGTAAATAATGTGTGCTCATCACAAAGGACATTTTTCAGCCTGTTGTCTTTTTCAGATTTAACCTTTACGTCTCCATATGGAGCTGATCGATCCTCTTTCTTAGAAATTATAGATGCCAGCCTTGCTTGTTCTCCCCCTGCATTATTTATCAGACAAACTGAGTTTGAAAGTATTATTGGCTCACTCCATTTATTTTTTTAATTTCCACCTTGGAGCACTTTGGAGCCTTAAATTGATCAGCTTTCTTTTTTTAAAATTGATTTTTATTGTTTCTCAAAGATTTAAACAAATTTATTTGCATACAATATGCCATTCTCTTGCATATTTCTTTTTGACTTCCCACCCTGGTGTTTTTGTTCATATCCTTGGTTGCTGCATTATGCTTATTATCAACTCCCCCTAACTCCATCTTATATTTTCCCCACCACCACTCATATCTCGAATCCTGCTCACGATTTAATATCGCCATAATACTTCAACAGTATAAAAAGGCCTCCACTTTTTCATAAAAACAGTTCATCATTTGGGTCCCTTAGTTTTGCAGTCAGTTTCTCCATTTCAGCATAATCTATTACTTTTATAAGCCATTCTTCTTGGGTTGGAATCTCTTCCTTCTTCCATTTCTGAGTATATAGAATTCTGGTTGCGGTTGTTGCATGCATAAAAAGATTAGCCAGCTTCTTCAGAGTCTCCATCCCAATTACCCCTAGCAACAAGGCTTTGGGTTTTTTTTGGGGGGGAGCACGAATTTAAACATCTTTTAAAATTCATTATTATTAATGGCACCTGCTTTCATAGACCTCATTCCTTTTTGTCAGATGCACGCAGTTACAAAAAGTAGGCACACAAGGATTGTGGGGAGGGGAATTGTACGTGAGTGAGGCCAGAGGGAAACGAAAAGTGATAATTGCATAGTTAACTGTGGTAATTCCTCATGAGCCTTTTCGTTTGTTGGTTTGGCCTCATTGCTTCCCTCCTTCAGAAACTCGAATCCGTTGTGAAGAATGACCTGCTGAAATCCCAGAAATGGCTTGAGGTCTATCTGGAACAGGAGAAGCAGATGAAAATGTTAAAGACATGCCTGACCATGCAGGAAGTCTTCAACCAGCACAAAAGCACCTGCCAGGGGTTGGTGTATAAACGGGTTCCAATCCCAGACTTCTGTGCTCCTAAGGAAAAGGTAAGCACCACACAGGGACCCCATATCTCCGCCCTCCCACCTTCTTCCACATGGGAAATTTTAAGATGGCTGATACTTAAGCAACCCTTCTCCCCACTTGCTAGTCTTCTACTGAATACAGTGGTACCTCGGGTTAAGTACTTAATTCGTTCCGGAGGTCTGTTCTTAACCTGAAACTATTATTAACCTGAGGTACCAGTTTAGCTAATGGGGCCTCGCGCCGCCGGAGCACGATTTCTGTTCTCATCCTGAAGCAAAGTTCATAACCCGAGGTACTATTTCTGGGTTAGCGGAGTCTGTAACCTGAAGTGTATGTAACCTGAAGCGTATGTAACCTGAACCGTATGTAACCTGAGGTACCACTGTAGTCCAGCCTTTTGTGGGTGCCTTTCTTTTTTGGGTGTGTGGGGGCAGGGAAGTGAAGCCTCTTGTGGAAATATAATTGCACAGCTGCACATAATGTTTTGTCCTAAAACCATTTGTTCAGCTAGACAAAAACCAGGAGCCATTATTCCCTCCCCCTTCCCCCCGTCCACTTGATTTTGCAATAGGGATGCCCCCAGGGATTTTGTCTAGTCTTCGTGTTTTTAAGTAAACAGACCTGATTTGTGCTTCATGAAATGCAGTTGTCCTGTGGTTTTTTGCACTTCTCCAAATTATGTGATACAGTTCACATGACTCAACTAAAGTCTCGGGTTGCTCAGCCCCTGGATGGGGGCGAGCCCGCCCCCCACAATAAACCCTGTGTACGCTTCCTTAAAAGAGGCATTGGAATATGCATTAAAAAAGGTAAAGGGACCCCTGACCATTAGGTCCAGTCGTGGCCAACTCTGGGGTTGCAGCACTCATCTCGCTTTATTGGCCGTGGGAGCCAGCGTACAGCTTCCGAGTCATGTGGCCAGCATGACTAAGCTGCTTCTGGCGAACCAGAGCAGCGCACGGAAACGCCGTTTTCCTTCTCACCGGAGTGGTACCTATTTATCTACTTGTACTTTGACGTGCTTTCAAACTGTTAGTTAGGTGCTATTTAGAATCCCTTTGCAGCAACTTAGTGTGATTAAAATCTGGTCTGTTTGTAGTGGATTTGCCTCATCAGGGCATTGCTGCCACCTAAAGGCCGTATGAGGGACAGAACATACATTTGGCACATGCCGTGAGTACAGTACTGAGCACGTGTGAAAATCACACAAACACACACCTGAGAAAGACTAGACTGCTCACAAATGCCCTTTGTGTGCCACCTTTAGGACTTTGACCAGCTGCTGGAAGCCATGAAGGGTGCTCTGGCTGAAGACTCCCGCACAGCCTTTGTGTTCAATTGCCACAGTGGCAGAGGAAGAACCACCACAGCCATGGTCATTGCTGTCCTCACCCTCTGGCATTTCAACGTATGTACTAATTTGGAGACCTGTCCCACTTTGTGAGGGGTCTGGGATTCTGCAGGGAGGGGTACCTGATATTATGGGCAAAATCCTTCCTGAAATGTGTGCAGTGCCCAGGGTTTAAATCTTCTTGGCTTCTGCAGAACAATTTTAAGGACTAGTCTTAAGTTTCAACTTTTTTAACATATACAATCAAGATACAATAATATATTTTCTCTTATTTTTGTTGACTTCCCACCCCGTTTTTCTTGGAGTTGTTGTTTCTCCCCTTCCGCTGCACCCTATTTTCTATCTATTAAATCAAAACCACAATATTATAATCTAATTACACCTGTTGCTCACAGCTCAAATCCTGCTCGTGAGTTCATCGTACTATAATATTTCTTTAAGTAGTCTGAAAAAGGCATCCATTCTTCCTTAAAACACTCATCATTAGATTCTCTTAATTTTACTATTATTTTCCCCTAGTTTTTCATAGTCCATTATCTTGCTTATCCATTTTTCTTTCGTGGGAACTTCTTGCTTCCACTTCTGCACATAAAGAATCCTAGCTGCTGTTGTTACATACATAAACCACTTTAATATTTTTTTAAGGAATTTTCTTAACCTATGCAAGATACATAAATAGAAATAATGGATAAAGGATACATTTTAAAAAGAATGATAGCTTTTCTAAAACATAGAAAGTGAAAAGTACCAGAATTCTACAATATTCACAGTTCCTTGTGTCTTACATGGCATATTACTAACTTCATAAGCAGCCATATATTGCAGTTAGTAATAATTCTGTGATACTGTTGTTTATCTCCTGTGTTGCTCAATAATCAAACCTAAGACTCCTCTTCTTGGTGCTTCAGGGAATCCCTGAGATGGTTGAAGATGAAATTGTGAGCGTGCCTGATGCCAAGTACACCAAAGGAGAGTTTGAGGTGCGTATCTTCCACTTTTAAAATTAGGCGACAGAATATTCTTAAGGTAATGTTTCTGAAAGGGCAGCCTTAACCACCACAAATAAATAAATCAGCACTATCACCACAAACACATCTGAGTGCACAGGTGATCTTCCATTTTGCTCGGTTGCTGCTGACATCAGTTTCTGCCACATCTCTCCCACCGCCTCTGCAGTAACTGAATTCCGGGGATCCCCCCATATTTTCAAAAAGGGGGCCGCCCCGCTCCCAAAATGTGGTGAACCTCAAAAGGACACACCAGGACAAAGATGTTTAGCCATGCCATATCCTTTTGAGTATTGCCAGGAACCTGGCAAGGTGAAGCAACTTTGGCCCATGTGTCCCTTTGATGATCGCCAGAGCACCTTCCCGGAAGGCGCACAGGCGATCTTTGCCAGGGACGTGCAGGGCGAAGCATCTTCACCTGAACATCCTTTTCAAAAAAGTAAGGTGGCTGGCAGTGGATGGGCCTGGCTGGATTGGGTGGGGGGCGTCACACATGTGACATTATTCATGCGCGTGCGCCCCCCCAATATTGAACGCAACTCAGCACCGCTGCCTTAGTTTGCAGCTCAGAAAAGAAAGGGACAAAAACAAAATATTGAGGAACAGAAACTTTTGTCAGTGCTGATGTGAATCTGGCATGATCCACATCTTCCATGCTGTTGGGTGGGTTTGTACCGCCATACCCAGCAAGTCAGTAAGACATTTTTGCAGGCTGGTCACTTTTGTGGGCTTATTTGCAAGGCTGCTTTAAAGGGATCTAAAGAGTCGGAACTAAGTGTGACGTGTTGATTCCTGTGAACATTCTTGAGACTGGCATTTGCACTTGTCAGAAGGTACTTTTGTGTCCCTTATGTGATGTTTTTGCAAAACTAGTAGGGAACGGAATGCCAGAAACGGGGGGCAAACTATTTCCCTCTTTATTTCCCCCAGAAGAAAATTTCAGTGGCTTAACATTTGCTCTTTGTGAAAGAGAACGTTCCAGGTGGGAAGGTTTCATGTTAAGCTGGGCCCTTGCTTTTGTCTGCCAGGTGGTCATGAAGGTGGTTCAGATGTTGCCGGAGGGACACCGAATGAAGAAGGAAGTAGATATGGCACTGGATACCGTGAGTGAGACGATGACACCCATGCACTATCACTTGAGGGAAATCATCATATGCACCTACAGACAGGTAAGCCTAGCAAACGCGTACCATGGATGTTGCTTTGAATTTCCGCACGCCTTTGGTGGCTCCCTCTGTTCTTTGCCGTTTCACTCTGCTGTTAAGCCAGACATAGATCTGTTGTCAATTAGTTTCAGTAGGCAGGGCTGGACATGCAAATGGAATGGCGGGAGGAGTACAACAGGGAGAGGACAGAGACATCAAGAAGCAAAGGGTGTTTGCTGTCTGTTCAGTTTAGATAGAGATCAACTGCTGACCTCAGGAGCTGAGTGGACAAGTCAATGGGGAACGGGCTGCAGTTTTGCTTGGAAATGGTTTGCCTGCAGTTTCAGAAAGCTCGTCTTTGACTGATCCACATGTTGTTATAGCTGGGGCAGGGAGGGTCTGGCCTCCTGCTGCAGAACCTTCTGCCGAGCTTGTGTTCAGGACTATAAGAAATTCTGTGGCCTTTATCAGTTATAAGCATTAAGCAAGCTTACATAATTTCTCATATTTAGCTTAGTATATTCTCCAGGTGATACTTTGCTTTGTCTCTCTTGGCTTTTGTAGTCATGGGAAAGAGGGCAAGGAGTTCTCTTATCTACCCAGAAGCTATTCTTCCTTGTAAGATACATGCCCTGATTTGCATTGTCTATTAAAAGGACATCAAAGCCTGCCAGTTTCTACCAGAGCTGCTGGTTGGTTACAGCAATCCTGTGCACCAGCGCTAGTGCTCACCATCATACTGCTATCAAACACCCACCCACCCACAAACATATGCACGTCCTCTGCAACAATATATCTGGAAAGGCACTTTTTGCGTACAAGTTTTTGTGAGGCTTTCTTTGCATGATATTTCATGGATTGCAAAGGAGCTTTTTTTAAACAAAACAGAAACATGCTATCACATAAGTAACTGAATTGTAATTTTGTGCTAATATATAGAGAACACTGATTCCAGCACCACCGCCTCCCTGGAGTCATTGAAGCCTGAGACACTCTGACACCAGTTAAAGAATGCTGAACAATGTGGGTCACTGTTTGCAAACATGACACCAGTCCCATGACAGCTTAACCTGTGTGGAAGCTGTTTGCAGTTGTTGATATACTGAGCAACGGTAGTATATATTAGCTGAATAACTAGCCTTCAGGTCACAGAGTTCATTATTTACCAAAAGCCAACAGAGGGCAGCCGAGTGCCTTTGGATTTTCTGATAATATGTATAGATGCTGTTCTGAAATCTGCAAAAATCCAAACAAAAATAATAGGAAGGGTCGCATACCACTTTAGAAAGCTCAAGATACTGAGTCAGTGTGACAGTCATTTTCCTTCCAGTTTAGAGATGGCTCACATCTCCGTGTTTACTGCTTGATGCCCTGCATGTGTGAATGACCCATTGTGCATGAAATTATTTTTATTTTACTCCATTATTACTTACTTCACATATGTAAACACTGCAGAGGGAAATTTTATGTCGTCTCAGAACGCAATCCCAAATGCAGTTCTTTTTTTCCAACAGGCTTCATGGTTATTCTGCCTCCTGTAGTGAAATAAACATACATGCATATAGGAATCGGATCCAAGATCTAGCTTAGGAAGCCAATGTTCGGAGCATTCAATGCCCAGACCCAACACACAGCTTCAAGCTGTTTGCATATAGGGTGGTTTCTGCTAGTCATTAAAAGAGACCTTGTGCAGTATTGCAGACACAGAACTGAGCCTGTGTGTCTTTTTTTTTTCTTTTTCACTGGCTTGTCTTTTCCCCCATTACCCTGTCTGGAAAAACCTGTTTGACTTCCCTGCTATCAAAAGCCCAGCAGTTCAAGATGAATGAAATTTGGCTTTCCTGCCTCAGCCGCAAAGCTCTAGGGGAACTGTGGTTCTTGACAGATGTGGGCTAGTTTAGAGATCACATTGACTTCCGCTAGTGTGCCTAAGGTTTATGAGAAGCAAGAGCCCATAGCTGGCAGGGGGATGAAAAGGGCCTTAAATGTGGAGGTAGGTGATCTAGGTCCTGTTGAAGACCTTGTTGCTTTGATACTTACCCTCTATCTTTCCTTCAGTTAATAAAAATGAAATCCAGCATCCTAACTAATATTTATCCCTGAATACAGCTCTTCTCCCTTTTACAGCTGTGGGCCTTTGTCATCATGTGAAGTTTTTGGGTGTTCTTAGTGAGTGGAAAATCCCACTAGATGGCAGGTTTCAACAGCCAAGCACTCTCAAAGGCTACAGACACAGCATTATTGCATGACATAGTGAAAACAACAAAACCTTAATTTTCAAACCACATTATCAGGGTGTGTTTTAAAATCTCACTGTCAATCTTGTGTGTGCGTGTGCTTTTCTTTAAAAAGCAAACAAACTGTTTTAATATCTCCATATTCTGGATTGTGAACATTTTTTAAAAACCAACAACAACACATTTGTTCATAGAGAGCTGGTGGAGGATTTCCCCTTTTGGTAGCACAGTCTATGCAAGACTTACTAAAACTAGCAATGAATCTGATCCTTGCGTGTGCTGGGCTGCGTGCAGGCATTTCCTCACCTAGCAAATGGTTTGTACTTTGATTTCTAATCAACTATTGGAAAGGAGGGAAAAGGTGGCTGAAATAGACTTCTCGTTGCCTAATCCTGAGCAAATATTTAGTATTGTCAGAGCTGGCAACAGCAGCCAATAGTCTACTAGTGTGTGGGTAGCACACATCCCCTAAATTAGGATATCTATTGTGCAGTCCTGGGTATGCAGAGGACTCTGTATACAGAGGATTTCCCCTGAGCTATGGTCTCTTCTTTCTGACATGTGCAGAGTCCAGTTTGGAGAACAATATGTGTAATCGTGTCTCAACTCCCAAATTGCGCTTGTGAAATTGGGGTTAATTTAATTCATGCATGACTAATATTTTATCAATGATCTCTGTGGCCAAAAGCACTAAAAGTCTGTAATGCATAATTAACATGTCAAATAGGTGGAAATGCCACAAAGATGCAAAAATGGCTTTAATTTTTTTTATTTTATTTTTTGCTAGGAAAAAATACCAACACCATGTCTGTTAACCATTCCTGGCAATAATGCCATTACAGTGTGACACTCTGAATAATAATAATAATAATAATAATAATAATAATAATAATAATAATAACAATAACAATAACAATAACACTTTATTTATACCCTGCCCATCTGGCTGGGTTTCCCCAGCCACTCTGGGCAGCTTCCAACCAAATATTAAAAATAATACATCATCAGACATTAAAAACTTCCCTAAACAGTTGTTAAATAGTTGTTTATTGCCTTGACATCTGCTGGGAGAGAATTCCACAGGGCAGGCGCCACTACCGAGAAGGCCCTCTGCCTGATTCCCTCTAACTTTGCTTCTCACAGTGAGGGAACTGCCAGAAGGCCCTCGGCGCTGGATCTCAGTGTCCGGGCTGGATGATGGGGGTGGACACGCTCCTTAAGGTATACAGGACTGAGGCAGTTTACGTCTTTAAAGGCCAGCGCCATCGTAGGAAGGGCAGTTTCACAGATTTACAGATAAATCAGCCGTGGCAACGGAAAGAAACCTTCACGTTAAAAGGCATACTCATGAATAGCCGATGGGCAGGAAAAATAATAGGGAGGCTATCACTTTCCAGTGCTGTTTGTGAGCTCCCAGAATTACCACTACCGATGAAGTAGGTAGGCTGGATCCAGCTAAGGCATTATCCCCTAGAATACAAAGGGAACAGGGCACCAGGAGACAGAGTCTTTTTTTACATATGAAAGTCCTTGGTATGGTTAGTAACACTTAACAGTTGTTTAAAAAATGGGTTTTAAAACAGCCTACCCCCTCCCTCTCGGATTTATAATCTTCATGAGGGCATATCTTTCAATACACACTTTTTTAGACCCAGGTTTTCCTTCTTTGCTGCCGCACTGATGCTGGGAGCACTGGTGCCTTTTAAGTTTTTCAGGTTTTCCTGGTTGGTATAAAAGGTAAATACAGAGCCGTGGGACATAAGCAGGTAGTCTTCTCCTCCACCTCGTGAAAAGAGTCCTCTTTCCAGTGACCTCGAATCAACCCTACACCACGTGGTGTTTTTGGAAAAAAGGAAAGCAGAAACATTTCAGAAATAACAAGCATACTTAAAAAATAAAAAAAGAAATCCTGGTCAGGATTGCAGAGATCACCTCATGCCGAGTGTTTCAGCAGTGCTTGCAGCCTGCAACGGGAAACAGAAAATTATCTCCTTCCCCAGCTCCTGTAACTCTTCAGTTACAGACTGTGTTATCACAGTCTGTTAGTCTCTCCTAGATTTTCCAGTGTGGCTGTGATATGGCCTTCTGTTAGAGGTACCAGTAGCATTATTTATATGGGTTGGGGATCTATGGCCCTCCAGATGTTGTTGGACTCCAACTCCCATCAGCCCCAGCCAGCATGGCCAGTGGTCAGGGATGATGCGTGTGTTGTCTCAAGCAACATCTGGTGAGACTGGTGATAATATGAAAGAAAGATTTTTATTCTTTCTCCTTCGGCTTTTCTTAGGACTAAAATGTCAAGATGTGCTGATGTTTTGCTTTGTTTTTTAATTTACAAATTTAAAAAGTGCGTATTAAAAGAGTGCGTATTTGGACTGTATTAATGCATAGCTAATCTGCGCTAAGTGATCCTGAGTATGCACTTTTTTTTGCTTTGCTGGATCAGAGCAAGGCCAATCTAGGTCAGCAACCAGCCAGCACTAAGCAATTCACCAGGAATTTGGCCAGTGAGCCATGAACTATCTTGGCAGTGACAGAATTGCTGCTAATAGAATAAGGGTTATTGGCAGGCTATAAAGTGAATAAGGAAGCAACAATTATATATATATCACTCAAGAAGAAAACTCAAGAATATCACTCAAGAAGAAAACAATGGCATGGCCCTCCTTCCTTATATCAAGGGCACTACAGATAAAATTAGCAAAATCCTCCATAAACACAATATCAAAACAGCCTTTTGCACCAACCAAAAAATAGCCAATATCCTCAGAAACCCCAAGGATAAAATCCAGTTGGAAAACCAAGGGATCTATGAAATACCCTGCAAAGTCTGCCCAGCCACGTACATTGGACAAACAAACAGACGAATAAATGCACGTATCGCAGAACACAAGAATGCCGTCAAAAAAGAAGAAAAAACTTCCTCTCTTTTCCAACACATGAAAGAAACAGGACACGAAATTAATTTTGCAGATTCCAAATTGCTCTTTAACACGGAACATCACCACAAGAGAATAATCATGGAAGCCATCGAGATAGAGAAACACCCTCACAACATGAACAAGCGTGACGACACATCCCGCTTGCCAGACATCTGGAAATTAGCCCTCCCCACAAAAACTGACACCAGATCCAGAGGCACACAGAACGCCAACACCAATCAACCACACCAGACCCAAACCCAGACCCTCTCCACAGATGAATTACTGACACCATCCAGTAGCCAATCCATGGTGGCACCTCCGGATGCTGCACCCCCCTGCAATCCCTACACAGATCTGGCTGACACAAGCCACAAAACCACAGCTCGCCCCTATACACGAAGCCAAGCCAAAGCACAACTAAGTGCAATACAGCCATCTTCTCAGGAAAACTCTTCACAAAGTTCAAGAGGTCAAGACACAAAGACTTTAGCAACTAATCCACACCTAATGACCCACCTAAGTGGTACTCAGGATATCACTCAAGAAATCACTCAAGGTATCTCTCAAGTAATTAAGGAACAAAAGAAGAAAAGGCACACTAGCCTGGGAACTTCCTCTCTGCCCAGAACATTGGAGGCTAGACACCACACCCCCTCTACAGTATTTATAGGAACTCAAACATTGAGATCCCGCTCTGTTCCAGTAACAAGAAGCCGAAAGCACCAGCCTGAAGATGACGAGTGAGACCTCGTCGAAACGTCGCCTAGACACCCCAACTTTTACACGGGAAGACACCCGAGGACACCAAAACCTGCATATATATATATATATATATATATATATATATATGCATTAGTGTAACAACAAATTAAAGAAAGACAAAGTTGATTTCCTGCTATAATTGGAAATCATGGCCAATACGATATTTTGAAATTAAAATATCAAATAAAATGGACAGTCTATATGCAAATGACTATGAATCGCTTTATATGGAATTTGGTACTCTGATTAAACAGTGGAGAAAATGGACTCTTCTTTTCAAGAAGAAACTCTATGGATAAAATGGTTTTGTGTGTGGCCAAGTCTAAGGGAATTGTCACTTAACAAGGGCTCCCTTGGAAGTTCATATGCTACACCAATGCTCATTTTTTTTTGGGGGGGGGGTATCTTAGAATTGCTTCTGTCACATGGAAAGCCCTTGATGCACCTTCTGGTGAGTGAAGAACGGAAGCAATAAGGCAACTTTTACTCATTACCTTAAGATTATTACGGGCTAGAAATCAAAATGAATATTAACTGGGATGTTATGAATCCAGCGCCAAGGATTCAACCTCATGTGTAGCCTCCATCCCAAAATTTATAGATTGCTGCTCTTGGCTACATCCAGTAGTCCATTTTTAGGCCACAGCTGTGATGACAGTATTCCAAGGTCAGGGAATTTTTAAATTCCACATCATATATGTAATAGACAAGATTGGTCTCCCAGTGAATCTGCAATTGTTCTAGTAGAGGGGGACTTGTATGTAGGGCTGCTCTAAATATTCTCTTGTTGTCATTTTCAGTCAAAAAATACTGCTTCTGGGTGGCAGTGTGTGCAGAAATATTTCCCAGGGAAAACAAATTTTTGCATTTGAGAATATTCACCATTTATTCTCATCCTGTTCACCAATGCTTTAGCATTTTGTCTCTCTCTAGATACTGATTCTTTCTCCTTCTGAGTTTAACACAGAAGAGACCATGTCACGATGGAGTGACATGTGAGGGCATCACAGACCTGTTACTGCTCAGTTGGAGTTGGCTGTGATGATATCACTGAAGTAAAGCCAGTTGAGGAAGAAAAGATAGTGTAAATCAGCGGTGGGAAACCTTTTACTTTCAGAGGGCCACGCTGCTTTCTGAGTAACCTTCTGGGGGCCAGATGCAAGTGGTGGAAATTGCCAGAGGCAAAAGGGGGCAAAAGGAATGAATGTAAAATTAAGGTTTATACAGAAGGGTAGTTTCTACACACGTCCTTCATTCCGGCAAGCAGGATTCAAAGATAACATTCCAGCCAGACAACATCACTCAAGGAGGATGCAAAGCAGGGCCAGGAGGAGGTGTGGCTGGGGAGAAGGGGGCGTGGCTTGTGGAGTGTCCCAAGGGCCAGGTGGGAGGGGCTTGGGGGCGCTTTTGGCCCCTGAATCTGAAGTTTGACTTCCCCGATGTAAATGAACTAGGTGAACCTTTTTGACAACTGTTGCTGGGAAATAGTTGAGAGCTGTGTGCTTTTTGGAGGAAAAGGTTTCTGAAATGCTCTCTGTTCACCCCTGCTTTGGATGTTTCTGTAAGCATTTTAAGCCTCCGTTCGATACTTAACATGACAAGAAGCGATGTGGTCCTTTGAGACTTAATGTGGTTTATTATGTACAAATGTGGAAATGTTTAACATCTGCCCAGTACGAAATCAGGGGAGGCGTTGCTCCAATCAGGCTGCTTTGGGTTGTCTTTGCACTCTTCAACTGCTGCTGTTTTCACCCCAAGGATCAAGCAAAGCTACTCTGAGGCCTGGAATGTGTGGGGTTGTTGTGTGTTTTTTTTTAGCACAGCAGTGGTTTTTCTTTTCTGTACTAAATGGTTTCCAGGTGACAGGGGAGAATGCCGTGCCCCTGGGTCTCTCCTAAAACACTGGTGGATTTTAAAGGTCTCCCCACACCCCACCCCACTTTGTTTTTAACGCAAGTTCAGGTGCCTTTTAAAACCACGTGCCAAAATTCCAAAAGAGCAGCCTTCGAGCCTTGCCACCGTATTGGCACAAAGCTCCCTTTCTCCAGCCCAGTGAGGTCAGCAAAAGGTCAGCAGGGAAATGGGCCTTTGGCTGCTAACTTGCTTTCAAATATTCATCCAAAGCAGTTGTTATCTCTGCCATTCTCTTGCTAAAACCGGCTCTTGCTCAAAGGTTCAGTCTCCATCAAGGTCCTCCCAGCTTTCTTCGTGACTTGTACCAGCGACCTGATCACAGCCAGATGTGGCCCCTTCAACCTTGCCTGCCACATTAGAAACAATGACGCTTTACCCCTCCTCTTTTCTTGTCTCATGCAAACTGCTGCAGATTTCCTTGGAGAATATTCCCGGTTCGTCATAACCTGTTTGCAAGTCTCTATGTCAATTTCTTTCTTTCGATGCATGCTTGTTCATTCCTTCCAAGTAAACCTCATGGTTCACAGGCCACGATGCCTAAACGGCGGTTGTGTGACTTTTTGCAGGCATTGCCCACGCCATCAAAACTTGCAAAGGGAGGGAGAGAAATAAATTGTTGCATATGGCGTTCATCTATGTGAACGTTGGATTTTTATTGTGAAACAAGCCTTCCAAAAAGCTGCTAGTAAGAAAACTTTGCAATAAAATGCAGGCTACTTCTTCCACCCATATTAGGTTCATATTGCCTGCTTTTGTGTGGCAAGAACAATATTTGCCACACAGAGTTGCAAGAGGTGTTTGGTTAGGCACTAGGTGTGTCTTTGGCAGGAGAACAGCTTCTGTTGAATAGGCTCCTTATCAGATGAGCACGATTTCCAGGTCGCGTGTGAATTTGGATTAGCTTACTTCATCTTGTCCGGATTGTTTTTGTTATTGCCAGGGTAATGGAACTGCTGTGTTTTTGTCCAGCAGCTTTACTCCAATCCCTAGCATTTGAATGAAGGCATTAAAAGGTACCCCACGCAGGTAGGTTACGACATGTTCCTCCCTGCGGATCCTAAATGGCACATCTTACCTGCCAGTGCTGTACCCTGCAGGCTTTCCGGAAACAGCTTGAAGTCTTAACTTTCTTTACAAGCTTTTTTTTGAAAGAGAGGGCTGAGTTGGTGGGTTTGTTTCCTACTGTTGTGCTAGAGGCTAAATCTCAGTAATCTTGTGTCGACTGCTTCTTTTGTTTTTATATATTACTGTTAACAAGTTTGTTTTTTTCTTTGTTATTGTTCACCACATTGTGAGCAGTTTCCTCGAGGTTGACTGGTAGTGCCTATGCATGTTTTAAAACCCAGGGGACTTAATTGGAAGAAGAAGGAAGAAGAGTTTGGATTTGATATCCTGCTAATTTATCACTACCCTGAGGAGTCTCAAAGCGGCTAACAATCACCTTTCCCTTCCTCCCCCACAACAACCACTCTGTGAGGTGAGTGAGGCTGAGAGACTTCAAAGAAGTGTGACTAACCCAAGGTCACCCAGCAGCTGTGTGTGGAGGAGCGGGGAAGCGAACTCGGTTCACCAGATTATGAGTCCACCGTTCTTAACCACTATACCATGCTGGCTCCAGTGGGGGTATTGGAGGGGGGAAAGTGTGTCATATGTGTTTCTAAAAGAAACATATTAAATAGATTTCTTTCTTTCTTTAATCCCACTGTCCCAGCAAGAAAATGTTGTAATAGTATTGGAATACTCAGATACTGTAGGTGAAGAGAAGAAACTCAACTTAAGGACAAGTTTACACAGAGTCTACAAATGAGCATTCAAGCCTCCTGTAAGCCATATAGCTCTGTGCAGATGGCTAATGTTTTCTCAGTGACCAATCTGTCACTTCAATTTCCGAGTCAACACCTGGTGGCTTCTTTGACTTGGATCAGCAGAGGAGAATAAGGATGTTGCAGCTATTGTCTTCTTTGCGATCCAAGAAGAAGCTGGAGGGAGGCTGAGCAACCAGTGGCACTGGCAAAGAGTTGGCTGGGGGCATCGTCAACTGACTGTGGCAGCTGTCATATTTGGTAGCTATTGCAGCCACCTGAAGGCTTCTCAATGCGCATGGGCTCATTCATGGATTCCTCTGTGAACCGGGCAACGGATTTTAGCAGTTGTATTTATTCCGAGCACTATGCAGGGAAACTGGGCTGTCACAGAGCTTATAATGTGTAGCTGGATAATAACTTAAGTGGTAGATTTAGACAGAGAAGTGGATTTGCGGTGGCTTCTAGGATATTTTTTTTAGGATGTGGGTTTCTTCGGGTTTTTTAAAGTAGTGTCCTAAAAATAAAGCTCTAACGGCTTTCTGCATGTTCTATTCAGTTACATAGGACAGAGATGAATAACTGGTCTCTATGGCAGTGGTCTGCCACCCAATCCTGATCTTAAATTGCTATTGATGGCAAACCTCCTGCCTGGTTTGATTGAGCAATTGATCAGCATCATAGTTTGAATGCCTCCTATTGTGCATGCCTGTAAATTAGGTTGCAATGTCATTTTTTCGGTGCCCCCCCTTTTATCCCTGCTGAGTTGGACTTCCACATCAGGCAAGTTTCCTAAGTTCTAACTAGGAGGGATTCATCCACCCCCCCCCAAAGAAAAAGCCTTCTGCCACACACCAGGACAGACAGGCATAATTAAACGAGAGTTTCTCATTGACATCTGTGTATAACTCTCTGGGAGGATGAAACTGAAACATAATTTGTACATTAATGTCATCTGCTTCCTGTCAGCTTCGATCTCAATTTATATGTAGTCCTCTGACTTTTCCGTTCAAGAAAATGACAAATTGGACTTGAGCTCTTTGAATACAGGATACGCTTTATTTATGTAACTTATTTAAAATTCGCTCACATTTTATAAAATGGGGAGCTGATGTAAGTGAGAAGTACATATAAACCCCATGTGGCTTTTATTTAATTTGGTTCCATTTTGATGCAAGAAAGGTTGGGTTAACGTAACCACCCATATTTCAGTCAAGCCACAGGCAAAATTTGGGCTGTGGAGGGGGCTTGTTCATACCCTCCTCACCTAGGAATTGTCTACATGGGGGGCTGCCTTATCCTTTCGAGAATCTCTGCTGTGGAACTGTAAAGCTCAAAAGAGAACTGGCAGGCTAGCTGGTGAAACCTTGTGCGTTTGATAGGCTTAAACTACCGGTAGTTTAATGGTGAGATGAAGGCAAGTCAGGAAGTACTGGTAGAATTATAGTTAATCTACAAGAGTTTATGATTCTCAGCAAATGAACAGTCTTCCCTCTGCCCTGCAAATTAAGTAGTAGATTCCCTGGTGTAGCTTAAGGTGCTGATTTCTACATGTTTATTTGCAGCTCCTCTCATCTCATGGCATGGTGGGTTTTGGCTGCACCCCTTGCCACTTGCCTCTGGTTAATAGACCTTAGGGTTTTTGTAGTAAGCGTAAAGTAGATCGTGCAGACCTAAAGTCTCCCCACACTTGTGTTGGTCTTAAGTTATCCCCAGCTGCTGTTCAGATCCAGAAAGCTTGGTGGTGCCCTTGTTTCTTCCTCTTGCAAGCAACTCTTTCTCAGCTGTGTCCATCCGATCTCCATAATAAATATGTTTGCTGAGCCTTTTAGACCATATTCTTAGACCACAGTAGCCACAGCATGTGCCTGTGACTCCTTGGCCCCTGTCCATACAGGTCAGCCATACAAAGATACATAGTCAAACAGACCAGTGACACATTAATGTTCTCCCAGATTCCAGCATAGCTTCACCACTCCAGGCACCCCTAACCTGACCTGTAAAGAGCCAGTGTGGCATAGTAGTATAGTAGTTAGAGGGTTGGACTAAGACATGGGAGACCAGGGTTCAAATCCTCCCATCAGCAGTGAAGCTCACTTTGGCTGGTCATTCACTCTCAGCCTAACCTCCCTCAAAGGGTTGTTGTGAGGGTAAAGAGGGGGATGAGGAGAACTATGTATGCCACCTTGGGCTCCTTGGAGGTGAGGGATATAAATTAAATTGAGAGAGAGAGTACTTCCAGATGAGACCTGAGGCACAGTGTGGGCAACAGACCGACTGTGCCCTTGCTCAGGTAGCACAGTAGTATTGCTCCTGCCTGGGTGCTGCTCTCCTGGTCTGCCAGCGTCAGGGCACTTCCTTGTGCTGTTGCCTGGGTACCTGTAGTCATGTTCCAGCCCCACTTTTCCGATCTACATGTACCAGGTATCCATGAGAACAAGGCAGACTTACTGGTTGCAGCACCACGGATAGCTCCAAACAAGTAACTTGCCCTGGTGAAGGCTAGAAGCGAATGGAGGCTTTGTTAAGTCACTTCCTCCAGCCCCCGTTTCCTGAGGTCCAGCCCCTGAACCTCAAGAGATGGTGGCTGTTAAAAAGCCCAACCTCTTGGCCTTCATACAAGCACCTTCTGTGGCCTCCCTTCTGGCATGCTCCCTGCACCTTTCATCAGGTGCGGTTACATTGGAAGGGCTTGATTCCTCTGATAAGTCAAGATCACAGAACAGCATCTGTGCTGGCTCAGGCTCTGCAGGCTCCAGACCACCAGCCTTCGGTTCTGTGAGCACCAACCTTTGGCTCTGAAATGCCAGCATCAGGAACGTGGTCCAAGTCCACCCAGATGTGGCTGTTTCCTCCTCCTCTGAGGCCAAGGCCACGGCAGATTCTTGACTTGGAGCCTAGCCTGCAGCTGACTTAACTATGAATCTATCCCAGCAATGTGGCCATCTCTAGTTCTAATCCTGCCAGGATTCACACTTCGGCTTCCTATCTACAACCCAGCGATGAGAGGTGACTCCCACCTCCAGGTGCCTCATAATGGTTGAGCGAAACCTGGCACAGTTTGGCGTCTAGCGTGGTGCTGTGGACACTTGCCAGGGCCACTTTTGCTGTGGCATCCTTCTTCCCCACTTGCAAATCTGAGCCAAATTCTGTGCATGCTGTCTGCTTCCATACAACTTTACTGTGTGGCACCTGCAGCTGGAAATGGCCATGCCCCCAACGCCTGCAGGACTTTGAGACTAGGTCGTAGAAAACACAGTCCCCTCATACAGCTGTAGGTACATCTTTTTGCTTTCTTTTCACTTTAAAGCGCTTATCGGGGGAATGTCTTACTGATACCAATGTTAATCCCCAAATGTAAACTCTGCATTGGCCTTCTGCCAGGCAAGGAACCCCCAGCCGTTGCAATCAGTGCTGAAAATGCACTGGCTAAAAGCATAGCAGATGGTGGCTGTGTGCCATTTCTCTTGGGGGTTGCGTCCTATCTGATGGCTACAGGCAAGCCAAATTTACAAAAGTGATGGAAAATCCCTGCTTGGATATGAAGATAGGTTACCTGAAGGAAGCTCGTGGGAGTCATTTTTCCTGTCCTGGCCTTCCCTCTGTGTTTATCAGTGCCCCCCCCAAAAGCTTCCCAATTGTGGGTGGGGCTGCGGTCTTGACCAGTGTAGGGATGAGGCAAGGTGGTTGTTGGGAGAGGAAGAATAGCAGAGTATCAAGTTAGAACCCCAGCCAATCCAAACGTCATCCGAAGATGGAGCAGCCCCCCAGCCCAGCTGTCGACAGATAAAACTCTTTGAGTTTTATAAATTCTTTGGTGCTATAAGGAAACATCAAAATGAATGTAGCACACCAAAAACAAACACCTGCATAGCAAACCAGATATCACCCGTTGGATGAAGAGAGCCATTGAGAAGGTTCCACAAACCAAAGGTCTTGGAACTTCTTGGCACATCCCAACAAGTCAGGGCTTTTATTCATCATCGACCCGCTGCAAGTTTCCAAGAATGCCCATCTAAGATGAGAGGACAGTAAGCATTTTGGGGAGTGACACAGGATGCTTCTGCAAGACAGATGGTGCCAGTTGTTTAGATGACTTCATTGGCCCTAGGTACCATGGAGGATGCAAACCTTGGTGTCCACCTAAGGTGGCATACAGAATAGAATCATAGAGTTGGAAGGGACCCTAAGGATCATTCAATCCAACCCTCTGCAATGCAGGGATATGCAGATGTCCTATACGGGAATCAAACCTGCAACCTTGGTGTTATCAGTACCATACTCTAACCAACAGAGCTATCCAGGCTGGCAATATGGAGGTGGCCGTTGTCTCTTTAGGGGTCTGCTGCCTGCTAACTCCACACTGATTTCTTTGGCTACGAGTGACCACCTCTGGCCCTGCAGAGTGAAGGGAATAAGCCCTGTTATGTAAAGCTAAGCATTCCTATTTGAAGAGCGGAGAATTTTGTGCAAAATCAACACGCCAGAGCTAATCCAGCTACAGACACCACATTGCCCTGCAGAAACACTGCTGGTGAAACCTATTGCCTCGATTACACTGAAACCCAAATAGAACTTGGGCATTAATCTTCAACCAGCATCTGGAGCCTGTCTAGCTGCATCTGAGCTACTGGCACATACCGCAGCTTGGCTGAGATCATCACATTTTCTTCCTTTGTTCTCTCCTCCCCTCCCCTAATATTTCTGGGCCGGGGAGAGTGCTTTTTGAGAAAACAGGCCGAAGTATTGAATAAGCTCTAACTCAAGTAGGAGCTTTCAGCAGCATCAAGTGTGAAGCTTACATGGAAAATATACTGTCCCCTGGAGAAGCTTTTACCAAGCATCTTTATCTTGCTAGTGGATAAGGCATAAAAAGCTACACTTTCCCTAAAGTACTTTTAGAGTGATAGATTGGAGGGCCTCATTGGTAGGGGGAGAAGTAAGGCCCTTACTGGACTGTAATGGCTTCCAGCCCTTTTGAGTAGAGAGAGGGAGATATATAACTTTAGTATGTAGCAGACAGATTGTCTGCTAAGAGAAACAAATGGCTTTAGCAGACAGAAATAATAGTAAGACACTAAGTACAGGCCCTAAATTTTCTCTGCCGGACTTGCCCCCCTTTTTAATTCTTTAAATAAATCCTCTAACTTTTCTATTTATAATTAAGTTGTAAGAACCTTCTTTGAGTAGATCTTTTTCCTTGGGCAAGAAAAATCAGCTAAGCACAGAAAATCAACACCAAACTGAACTTCCGTTTACTTTGATCCAAGTTCTATTAACATGTTTTACTCTCAAATGCCGTAGTTTTATGACTGCGGATCAATATTGGTTTTAACTATGCAGCTACACACAGAGAGAGAGAGAGAGAGAGAGAGAGAGAGAGAGAGAGAGAGAGAGAGAGAGAGAATCCCCTGTTTATTATTTATAGAGAAGATTACTTCAATGCAGGATTTCGCTTCCCCGCCCTTCTGTTCTCATTGTTTGTTGTTTTCGTTTGTTGCTTTTATGGTGCAAATTGTCTCTCTGGTTTTTATACCGGCCGCTTAGGGCCAGGTTGGTTGAAGAGAAGGAAAGTAAGAGTATCTACATAAGTAAATCCCCCATTGTAGAATGGAATTATGTCCCCCAAGTTAATTTTATTTCACACTGTTTAAATGCAGCTGGCTATTGGTTAATTTTGGAAGGGGGAACCTCTGGGTTTGGGTGGGATATGGACTCTCAAGTTCAAATCTTCTTAACAGTGAAGCATACTGCGTGTCCTTGTAAGTTCCTTCCTTCTATCCTGAACAAACCCACAAACAAACTTAAGAACGATGGTTTCCTCAACCATTCCCTCTTTTTGAAATATCCCTTCATTTTTAAAAAAAATTAAGTTACAAATGGAAGAAAAAATTAATACTTGCATCTGTGTCCCTAAAGTTTGATGCTTTGCATGTCAGAACTGCGCTTTTGCTTACCACAGAAACCATATTTTTTCCAATGGACTTTCTTCTTGGCATTTTTGTGTGTGTGAAATCGAACCTTTATCACTAGACCCTTTTGAAGCAATAGTGTGCGTTTAACCATGCGGATCCCCAAAGAGCATGGGAAAAATACACAGCTGATAGGATATTTGGGTCAGGAAGTGGGTTTTTGGGGGCGGGGAGACGGGTTACCTACACAGCTAAGAGCATACTACTAGACTACTAGAGACATAAGGAATAGTAAGCATTGCTTGGAAGGAGGCAAAGCATTTCTTTGTGTCCATGGAAAGACTTTAAATCTGAATCCATACTGTTCTGTTCTTTCAAGTGCTGAGAAGCAGCTAATATTAAAGGTTTATGATGAAGTTTAATAAAAAAAGAGAACTTGAGGCTGCACATTTTCAACTTTTTTTATTTTTTTGTTTGGATATAGCCGAAGAAGAATGTCCCAATCATAAGCAGGATGAAATCAAAATCAAATGAGTTAATTGTGACATGTTCTAGGCTGTATACCACTGTGATTAGCAGCTCACAAATGCTATGCCTAGGAAAAAAATTGAATGGACTATCCACACATTCCTTGTATTTTTGATGAGAACTTTTTGGATTTCTTTTTGGACCCCAGTTGATAAGTTTTTCTCTTTGCTGAGAATGAATAACATTAAATGAAGTAAGTGTGACTTCTGAAGGGAAATGGGAATATTTTTATGTGCTGGTTATTTTGGGAAGAAGGGACTTGCAGCAATAGTGAGAAACCATATTCCAAATGCCAACCCATCATATGCCAGAAACCATCAGCCTTTTAAGACCACCAACCTGACTGGGATGTTCTCTAGAGATACCTCTTTGGCAGATTGCATTTCTGAGGTCTCGCCACGTGTAATTAGAGCAGCTTTGGAATGCTGTGAACTGTCATATAAATTGCCTTAACTCTGCCTTAAAATTGATCTTATGGTTTTCTCCTTTTGGGTACTGGCACATTTTATCTCAAGACAATACAGAGTTTAGTATCACTCTACTTAATCATTTAGTTTTATCTCATGGATTGTTTAGATCATTTAGCTCATCAGAAAAGCTGTGTATTTTTCAGTCATTGGGGCAGTGAACTGTAAGGAACAGGGCAGAGGAAGAGCAAGCAGATCTTTAGCAGATGCTTAGCGAAGCCAAATCTGAATTCTACATTGGCAGATAATAATAATAATAATAATAATAATAATAATAATAATAATAATAATAATAATAAATAAATAAATAAATAAATAAATAAATAAATAAATTTTTATTATTTATACCCCACACATCTGGCTGGGTTTCCCCAGCCACTCTGGGCGGCTTACAGCATATACGAAACATAATAAAACATCAGAGATAAAAAAACTTCCCGATACAGGGCTGCCTTCAAATGTCTTCTAAAAGTTGTGTAGTTCTTTATCTCCTTGACATCTGAAGGGAGGGTATCCCACAAGGAGGGCACTACTACTGAAAAAGGCCTTCTGCCAGTTCCATCCCACGTGTCTTTGGGTGACCCAGGTGGTTTACCTGGGATCACTTTATGCCTCAACTCTAGACTAAATATGCACATGCAGATGACCTTCACAGATTTTGTAATGGCCACCACTGATTTTTGTACTCAAAGCTTATGTTTTCCCCAAGCTGCAGATGATTCAAGGGATGTAAGTCCAAGAATGAACCACTTCAGAAGCTCACCAATTTGCACCAGAACCTACTTCGCACTCAATATGTGTAGGAAGCTCCGGCATCAACCATCTTTCTGCAGTTTATTTGAAATTCTGCAATGGAATGGCATTGGAATGGTTGCATACATCCTGCATTTTTTCCATTGGGCGGCTTCTGCTTGTTTAGTCGTGAGGTTAAAAGCACGGGCGGGGGGGGGGCGGGGGTAGAGAACCATGTACCCCGCCTTCAGCTCTGGGGAGAAAAGCCAGGATATATATATATATATTGCCAGGATATACATCTATATATGTGTGTGTAATAAATAAATGAATTTACCAAAAAAGGAAATTGGCAATAAAAGTGGAAAATGAAGAATAGCAGCCATTGAATAATTTTGTGCTGGAGATAGATGAAACACAAGGAATTAGCCCAAATGCATGAAAAATACCAGCCCACTGAAAAAAATAAAAATACAAATTACCAGCTCCGCTTCTCTCACACAAAGGTTAATCAATTTGTGGTCAGGAAGAAAGAAAAAGAACTATTTTATAAAAATGTTCTGCTTGGTTGCCTGAAAACAATTCTTACTCACCACAAATGAGCGGCTGTTTACAAGATTGCTGAAATATAATGATTTAAAAGCCAGGCAGAACTCAGGGCAGATAGACACTGTAGTGGAAGAAGGACCTGGCAGCCGTTTGAAACAGAGAAAGTCACAGTAAGATCAGGTTGCTACAAATAATGAGCTTCATGTCCTCTTCCTCCGATTCTTTATGATAATATTCTGGCAGCTATCCCGCGGGTCCATTAATTTTTCAAGACAAGAGATCACAGACGAACAGTTCTGTTTTGGATTCTTAAAAGTTGTTGCATTGCAGTGCTGCAGTTGGAATATGTGTGTGTGTGTGTGTATGTTTATGTTTATGTTGCACGTGTGTTTAATTAGAACGAAATGTCTCTTGAGCGTCTGGGTTGTTGCCAGTTTGGGTAGCTGTCAGTGGAGCCTGCTTTCCAGCTGCGCCGAGTCTGAGTCCAAAATTTGGTCAGTTTGTTAGCATTTGGAATACTGCACCTTCCATCGGCTGCGTTCCTGCCCGCTCGCCTCTCCAATTAATATTTGCAAACTAAACAAAGTGATGTTTAAAACTGAAAATAGTGGCGTGTTGTGAAATTCTGCCAAATCAAAACAAGGAAATAATGGCAGCGTTTGCCGCTGTTTGCTGTCGTTTATTTCCTGGGATGCTTTGGATGCAGTTAAAAGCAAGTTAAGTTGCGTCTAAACCCTGAATGAGCGAAGTGTTAAAAGAGGAGTAGCTGACTTTTCTAAAGGGTTGTAGCTGACAGTCCTATGCACCTCGAGGCAGATACCCCACTGAGCCCAGTGGGGACTTAATCCTTGAGAAATATGTGTAGGATTGCAGTTATAGGGTGTTAGTTAATGGCCCTGTTTTCTCAAGCTCTCAGGTTCTTCCTTTCCAGTTTTGTGGTGTTTCTATTCTATGAAGCTTTAATTGGTGTTTTCTACTTATAGCAAAGTAGCTGCTTAAGAGGTCGTTTTGAACTGGAAGATGGCTGGTCTCCGTGTTTGGCCAGAAACTATGAATAAAACCCCTAACACACCTCAGGCTTCTACCTCGGCTGGCCTACTGTTGTGTGGTCATGACTCAGTTGAGGTCAAGGCAGGGACAGACGATAGGAGGGGACTAATTCTTGGTCACCACAGCCTCTCAGGAATAGAAGCACTATATAAAATAATGGCACTGTTTATAGCTTGGTGTGTGTATGATTATTTTTTTTAATGCACATGTGTACGTGAAAGTAGATGCATACAGTGCTGCTTTAAAAAACAACACTTATTTCGGAGGGGTCTTTGTGTTTAAAAGAGGAAAGCATTTGCCTTAATGAGAGCCTGGGCTGCCAAGTTTAAATGCCACCCTGTTTTAGCCACCTTCCAAACACTGCCGTTTCTCCTGGCATGAGAAGCCGGTTCATTCTAAGTTGACCGCAGCCAGAGTCTTCAAGGGAAGTTTCCCACAATACCGTCCCCCTCCCCCACATGGTTGCAGAAATTGCTGTGTGTGTGTGTTGGGTATGTGTATGCATCGATTTGTAACGTTTGCAAGTCTCTTCCCACACCAGCCCCATTGTCCCTTTAGTAGCCTTTGGATAATGTGCAGCCCTGGCCCGGAGGTTCTTCAGATCACCAGGCCGCTGCTGGGAAGGTTGTTTTCCATGCTTGGCGCACCTCTGTAAGAAGCAGTTTGTGAGCTGCTTCCATAGAGGGGCTCCCATGACTGAAGCATCCCACAGTGATCTTAAATGTCAAAGAGGAACTAGGGTTGAAAACAACTACATAGCAGCAGGCCCAGCCTTTCATCGAAATGCCACAAACTACCCTGCTTTGGGTGGCAGGTCCTAGGGTGGGTGAGTCTTAATCTCCTTTCATTTGTGGTCTTCAAAAGCATAGTCCACCCCCATCCCCCAAAGAAAACCAAAGCTCCCCAGTCTTATGGTGTTGAAGTTGGGCTTCAGGTGCAAAAGTATTTTAAGGCCCCAGGGTCTTTCCCAGCCCTACCTTGGGACTCAGTCTACGACCTCCTGAATGCAAAGCATGAGCTCCACCAAAGAGCTTTGGTCCTTCGCAACCTTTCTACCGTACTCCTCCCATCCGATGGGCAGCTTCAGAGCTCAACCTCCTAGCACATGAAGGAGGAGCCATGCTGCTGCAACTCTCATTCCACCATGGTCATGTCAGAAGCAGTCCTGAGCTGTTGCACCTGCGGCATTTCCTTTGATAAAATGCAAGGTGGCCTGCCCTAGTTTTGGGACTTCCAGAGCAGTTCTGCTGTCTAGTGTTGGCCCTTAAGCAATTGTATTATTATTGTTGTTGTTGTTGTTGTTGTTTTGTTTTGTTTTATTTTTAAAAATATTTTTATTGATTTTTACAAATAATTTCCAAAAATCATATAACATACTTACTTGACTTATACAATGTTTTGGACTTCCATCAACTGCATCTGAAGATTTTTCAGTCTTTATCACTTAATCTGCATTTCATTATTTTCAGTATTACATTTAATAGTCCTTCACTAATAATTCTTATCATAGTTTTCTCTGCAATATTTCACATAATCCTCCTTACAAAACTTCTTGCAATCCTACTAGCGTAGTCTGTTGATTACAATTGCTTTTCAAATAATTCATATATTTACTCCTGTCCTCTGAGAATCTCTGATCCCACAGGTTTCAAATCCTTCCTGTCATATTATCCAATTCTGCATAGTCCATTTAATTTTGTTTGCCATTCTTCTTTTGTCGGTAGTTCTTCCTGTTTCCGTTTCTGTGCCAACAATGCTCTTGCTGCCGTTGTTGCATATAAAAACAGTTTATTGTCCTGTCTATTAATGTCCTCACTTACAATGCCAAGTAAAAATGCTTCTGGTTTTTTTATAAATGTATATTTCAACATCTTTTTCATCTCATTATATATCATTTCCCAGAAGCTTTTCACTTTCTTACATTCCCATATTATTATTATTTTCAGGGGAAAACAGCTAAGGAGGAGAAGGAGATGCGGACATTGCAGCTGAGGAGCCTCCAGTACTTGGAACGCTATATCTATCTCATCTTGTTCAATGCATACCTGCATTTGGGGAAAAAGGACTCCTGGCAGAGGCCTTTCAGTGTTTGGATGCGTGAGGTAAGCGCTTTCCCAACACTATTCACTTCTGGCTGTGCCAAACAATGCCCTGAAAAAGCCCAGATATTAACTTGGAAGGAAGCACGCCAACACGTATGCTTTTGTCTGGTAAGCAGCTCGCCATTCAAACAATTGCAAAGTCATTGTTGTCATTATACTGCCGTTTGCCTGCGATGTGACATTGGTCATCTATACTGTTATAGACAAACCACTGAGTTGCTAACTCCAAATGCTAAGCACTAACACTGGCCATTTAACAGATGTTGAGATTTGTGAAGGTCGCTGATTTGTTTTATTACGTTTTGAACTTGCTGGGTGTTTTCCCAGCCCCTGCTGCTTAATTGTCATCCTTATAAAAAAAAATTGCAGCCATGCTTTTCAGTATGTAAAAAAAATGACCGCCGGAGAGAGCTAGATTCTAACAAAATCATAAGCTACATGAAAGTGCTGTGGAAGCTTAGGTATTGTTTCTGTTGCATATCCCACGCATCGTTGTTTAAGTCTAAAGTGTAATATCTTCGCTCAGCTGGATTGACTGCAGGCATCTCGACTGCTGTGGGACCGGGATGATAAGATGGTTATTAGGCTGTCGGGAGACCCATTACCTTAAATGTCTACATTGTATGTCTGTTCAGTAATGGTGCAGTGGATGGTGATCTATATGGGAACAGCATTTTAGGGTCTTTGGGTTTTGTTTCCCAAGCCCACATTTCTGCCCTCTCAGTTTCACCAGCTGCTGCTGGCGGTTCACCCAGCTGTCGCAGAGAGCTTTCTCAGCCTTCCACTCCACCCATCATCACACCATGCCCTGGAAAAAAAATAAAAGCACAGCAAACACAGCCTGCTGCCATTGCATTCCTTCTGGATTGATTCCCATGGAAAACAGCTGTTTTTGTATTTTATTATTATTTTTGGTTCATTGTCCTCTGAGTATCTTTTTATTTAGTAAGCATATTTGGCAGAGAGCAAGTCTCATCTGAGCGGCTTCAGTTGACCAGGAGCCGTCGAAATGCTCTGGCGGCAGGCTCACAGCTTCAGCAGGACCTAGCTCTTGGTCGGCCAGTAGCTCTGTGAGAGCACCACTTTGAGGGGAGAGTTGCTGAAGGAACCTACAGCCCCATCTTCCTCTCCCTGGAGTCCACATACTTTGGGCCCCTCTTGGGAGCAGCCACAGTTCTGCTCCTGGCAGCTCCAGCTAAAAGGATGGAGGCAAGCTATTCATGGATGCATAAACAGGGTTCTTGACTTCAGTAGGTAGGGATGCACACCTGGCTCCTGTTTCCATAGATCAGGGTGTGTGCTATCCAGACCTATTCCAACAGAAACCAAGAGGCAACTTCATCCATTACTTAGGTTATTATTTACATGTCATTAGTTACCTGGGATGCAGGTGGTGCTGTGGGTTAAACCACAGAGCCTAGGACTTGCCGATCAGAAGGTCGGCGGTTCGAATCCCCGCGATGGGGTGAGCTCCCATTGCTCGGTCCCTGCTCCTGCCAACCTAGAAGTTTGAAAGCACGCCAAAGTGCAAGTAGATAAATAGGTACCGCTCCAGCGGAAAGGTAAACAGCGTTTCCGTGCGCTGCTCTGGTTCGCCAGAAGCGGCTTAGTCATGCTGGCCACATGACCCGGAAGCTGTACGCCAGCTTCCTTGGCCAATAAGGCGAGATGAGCGCCGCAACCCCAGAGTCATCCGCGACTGGACCTAATGGTTCCTTTACCTTTACCTTTTAGTTACCTGCTAACTTAGTCTTTGAGTCTTCAAGACCAGTGTTCTTCAACCTCAAAAGTTGTTGTCCTGCAGCTCCCATCTTCCCTGACCATTGACTAAGCTGGGTGGAGGTGATGGGAGTTGTGGTCAGACAACATCACAACACAAATTTTAAAAATGTGTTAAGAATCAGATCAAAAAACTTCACCATAAAAAATATACCATACTTTTCTGTGTATAAGACGCCGCCTATTTTGGGGGACTCAAATTTAAGAAAATGGGGGGGATGGCACAGAGTTGTTGAGCTTTTTTGGGGGGGGTGCCAAAAATTGCTCACCCGCATGTGTCGCAAAAACTGCCTCCCGTCTGCCATCTGTACCATCACCGGCAGAAGCTGCCAATCTCCCACCCAGCTGCCGCAGCGCCAGACAATCAACACTTGCCATTGATGCAGCAACCAATAACAGGCACAATAGCTGCTGACAGCTGTGGCAGCAGCCAATCAAACGTCCACCCTATGCATTATCCATGTATAAGATGCCCCCACTTTTTAGCATGATTTTTGAAGGGGGAAAAAACCATAGTCTTATACATGGAAAAGTATGGTAATACATGAAAAAGGGATACTGCAATCCTATAGTGGGGTAGCGGGGAGTGTTGCCAGGAAAGGAAGTTGCAGAAAGCAGGGGGAAATAGGTTAATCAGCGGATCAAACAGTTTAGCTTCACCAAGCACTGCATGGAAAATAGAAGCCAAATATATTGCCCCACATGATGACAGGTATGCCGTTCTGTCCCCAGTGTGTCATTTTGGAATGCCGTCAGTGCAGAGGAGTAAGTGGAAGGGAGGCGTTTTAAAAGCAGCTATATGTCCTGGTCAATATGGATGTTTCAATCAGTGTACTGACACGGAAAGCACCCAGTTTTTAAATCACCCGTGGAAATGCTTCACCTGAGCTTTCCCCGACCCTCCAGATATTTAGACGCTGTGCCTCTGCCATGTGTGACCCAAATGAAATAAAATAGCTAAGGGCCAGTTCACATACTAAGCCACCTCATCTAAATTCCCCACTGTATCCAGCGAACTTTGCATGGCATGCAGTGGGGGGGGGAACATTCCTTTTTCTCCAGTTCGACTGATTCCACCGGTAAATACAAATGAGCTGGTATTAACAAACAGCTTAGTGAGGATTGCATGCAACCGCTTGTCTGTATCATCCTGCTGAGTGGTGAGGAGAACATTATCACATGCTCATACCTCATTAGAATCTGGGAAGCAGTAAAATTTTGGGTTTCCCCACTGATACTTAAGTGTTCACTGGAAAGGGGAACTGGTAGCCTCATGCTTTGGTGGGGGGCAGCTTTCCAAAACAAAGTGGACTGGGGATTTTCTAGGGAGGACAGAGTACAAAATAGTAGCCTAGTATTTGAGTGCTGGACGGAGGCAGGATTAGATCAGATAGTCCTGTGACTATCAGGACAGCTGGCAACCCAGAAGAATTTCCTCTTTGCAGGTTGAAGAATGCATTAAATATTTGAGGAGCTGAACAAAAAGGAGATCTGAATATCAGACACCATCCAGAATAGCTGCAAGATGGTTGCTCTTAAGTTGCATTGCGGCAGAGGGTGGGATTCTGCATTGCTGCTTGCCAAGTGGAATGATTGCCCTTCTTTCCCTCCTTTTGCTGTTCTGGGCTCCTCCTGACCCCACAGGGTCAATGGTGGGGGGCACACAAGGGAGGAGAGGGAAGCCCCAGTGCACAGGTGGAAGTCCTAGCACAGGATGAGGCATGTTAGGAGAAACCTTCCCAGAATCTCCAGAGTGCTGCTGCCTTAGAGTGAGTCATTCAGACAGGAGGCTGGGGGGCCTCATTGACCTTTTTGTTATGTTTAAAGCCACCCATTTTGTGCTTAAATAGAAAAATTTGGGGTTGAAAGAAGCCACGCAAATACATCTAGGCATTTTGCCCTCTCTGTCTCATGCTGCTACCCTGTCATGTTCTCCCCTCCAAATATTGGTCTTGTTTAGTGCTTCCTCTTTGACTGCACTCCCAGTTCCGTTCTCTGTTGCTGTGTGTGTGTGTGTGTGTGTGTGTGTGTTGTGTGTGTGTGCCTCCCACATGGTTGTCCTTTCCTGGTTTATCCAGAACTCCCACAAATACTATTATGTTTTTTCTCCTGCCAGTCCTGAGAAGGCACCTCAGTTTCACACATCAAAGATCTAATTTTGTCCTGGAGAGAAAGAATTGTGGTTTGTCCGTAGATGAACTCCCTGCTGTTTCTCTGTTTTGCTCTCCCACTCTTTTACGCAAGCAGCTTAGAGAAGATGGAATATCATTGTGTTAACCTGTCAGGGCTAACCTGCTACACTTAGCAGCTAAAGAAGATAGGTGTGTTTTGAGTGATTCTTGTTTGTCTCTGTCTCTCTCTCTGCTCCTCCAGGCTGCTGGTTTTCTTGCAAGTGTATTCTGCAACATCTCATTGATGAAATTAGAGTGTATTAGTGGTGGATTTATACTGGACCGTCCACACCTCATTCCGCTTTCTTAGTTGTTCTGCGCTGCTTCCTTGGTCTTACTGGAGGGGCAGTCTTGTGCTATAGTGCAGCAAAGGTGGAACAAAAAATAAACCAAAGTGGAAATGAAATGGTTTGTCCACACCAAAACCTGCAGACACAGTGTAAAAAGTGGGATCACATATAACCTCTGCAGTATCCTCCTGAGCACAAATCATCATGAATGCATAATAAGAAGGATGTCTGGAGGGACTCCAAATCATAGGCATCTTCAGAAGTCCCTTTCTGAACATCAACAAGAGCAACAAAAGGCTCATAAAATACACTTCAGAAATTAGGATGGTTTAATTTCCTGGACATCGTCTGGACCTCTGTAAAAAATCAGTCTGTAGGATTGGACCCCCTATTCCTGGCATGCAGCTATTATGCCCTCTAGAACAAACTTTCTCAACATTGGGTCCCCAGATGTTGTTGGACTACAGTTCCTATCATTCCTGACCACTTGTCCTGCTAGCTAGGAATGATGGGAGTCGTAATCCAACAACATCTGGGGACCTGAGGTTGAGAAAGGCTGCTCTAGAAGCTTTTAATCCTTACTTTAATTTGTGCTGCAAATGTGTCATGCTGTGAACAAGCCTTGTCAGTTTCTCCTGCTTCGAATAGCAGAAGTCAAATTAATATTGTCCACTTGCAGCATGGGGGGGGGGGGGGAGGCAGGGATGGAAAGAATGGGGGAAGGGGAGTGAAATCTGCACTGCTTCTTTTCTAGCACAGAAGTGTGCATCTACCTCTACACTTCTCCAAAATAATACAGCTCCATTGTCACTTGCTGAGAGACTCTCAAAAAGGGGGGAAATAGGCGCATTTGACTTTTTGGCATTTGCCATTTCAGTTAAGAGCCTGTGTACCATATCCCAGGACTAGATCTCGGTCTGCTTTCCTTTCCCATATTTTCTCCTTCTTGCCCCCCTTTGAATCTTCCTACCTCTTCATCATTCTTCCTTGCCACTTCCTACCAAACTTTCAGCCATGTCCTACTTTTGGTTTGTGGTGCATGGGAAGGGGGCGGAGCGGAAGACACAGAGGAAAAGGCAGTTCTACCCTTGTTGTAAGAACGTATGTATGTATGTACCGGCATGTCGTGGCTCCCTATTGTTTCCAGCTCTGCTCTTTCCACAAGTGAGGTTTCGTAGTGTCTGTGGCTTGGCGAATTAATCTCCATGCAGTTTGGTCAGATGGACATACACAGAAGGGAATGGAATTCATGTGCATTCTTCACAGATTACAGCTGATTCATCAGCTCTCACCACTTCAATGCGCTATTTTGCTCTTCTCTCTTTGCTGAAGAGAGCTTAGTGACAGCAGGAGGGGAATGTTGTTGCTGGATAAACCTGGGGTGCTGGTGAGGATTGCAAGAGGAGACGTTAAACTCTCTCCCAGACTCCCCTACCTACAGTAATGCCTGCATTTTTTTGGCAGCTCGTGCCGAGAGACCAAAGTGTGAACACATCTTTTAAGTTTTCCTAGGCTGCATCCCTGTACACAGGGGGACTGGCTTTTGAATTAATACGTACAAGATTGCACTGTGAAGAGTACTGTTTTCTTGACAGGTTTTGTAATCTATTTTACTTCTTTTTGCATGGGACAGTTGTGCACAACAGAGCGTTTCTCTGGTACAGTAATAGAGAACAAGAAATATCCATTAACACTCCCCAGATTCCACATGTATCTGAAAAACTCATGCATGTTTAAAGCATGGCATACAGACTTCCCTCTCAAGAGGATGTAGTCTTGCCATTTGTCTTAGAAGTAGGTTTCCACCTAGGGGAATATTTCTCCTCCTTTGTGTCTGCCTTCTGCTTAGGTAATGGATCTTTGCAGGTACATCCTTCTACTTCAAACAAGCCACGCTGCTTCCTTACCCACAAAACAAGTCCATTGCAAAGAAAGTTGACCCCCTTCTCATGCCCACTCATCTCCAGAGACAGTGAATTATGTTGGTGTGAGGTGGCATGGTGGTTCTGTACATCTCCGAAGAAGCAGAATAGGAAGCCATGTCACTATATTCAAAGCTGGGCTGAGTTGCTCTTCCCAGAGGATGAGGTCATGTTGAGGAAGTGAGGGAGATCAACTGCAATCCATTGCAGTGTTTGCCACCAAGGCACAGAGTCCCCGTTTTCATTCATAAGGTATCAAAGCTGTCCCTTGAAAAGCATCCTCCTTCGCCCTATTATTCCCAGGCACAAAAGGGTTTTCAAGGCCTTTCATTTCATTGGACCTTTGGCCTTCCCTCTCTCGTTTTTTTTATCAGCTCTCTGCCTGTGCTGTGGTTGCCCCAGCACTGCAACTTGAAAGGCTTTGTAGAGGCAGCCAGCAATGTTGATTGAGCCAGGGTGGTCCCCTCATCCATCTCTCACCCTCTCTCCGTTTGGAAATGAAAGCTTTTTGTGTGCATGAGAATGGGAGAGGCCTGGAGAATTGTTGGCCGATAGAGCACCATCTCTGTCTTTTGCTCCAGTAGAAAGGAACCTTCCAAGGCATCCCTCTGCAACAAATTAACCCTCCAATTAGCCTCTTTGGTAAGAGACGCAAGCGACAGCTCCATGTTTTACGTGACAGGCATGATTATGCAGGTATGCTGATGCAGCACCAGTGTTTTCTGAAACCAGTATGCAGAATGTGGGTGACATCTCCCATGTTTGCAGATACCCATAAACATGCACCTGGAAACCATGATCAGGCAGCAGTTCTCAAACGTTTTCCTCTCCACCCCAACCACTCTAAAATAGTTGGGGGGTCTTCCCTTGTTTGCCTTCCGTGCCAGCATTGTGATCAAACCATCAGCATGTTATGAAAATCATGGGTGTCCTAAGCCAAGCCACTAAGAAGAGCCCTATATGAGGGGAGGTTGTGGAGCAGAAGCAGGGGCGCCGACTTATAAAAAATATTGGGGGGGCCCATACCGGGGTCCTGCCCCGGGAAGTTTTCTAAATTTTAGATGAAAATTAGTGAGTTTTAAAGTTTTTTAAAAGTATTTTAGAGTCATATGATCAACATTAGAACCCCGAAAACTCGACTCTCTATAACTCCACACTCCGGGAAACTCGACAAGCCTGAAACACTTTTTGGCTTTGAAAAAAGAAACAAAACAAAAACACGCACGGTATTTTCGTAAAAAGCTAATTTAATTTACTGTAACAATTATGCTTATAGACTATTACAGAGCAGTGAATATATAGCTCTGAAAAGACTGAATTGATATTTAAATAAATCCTAAACTATCATTAAAAGAATAAAACATAAAATATTGCTGTCGCACAGTAATAGCACTTTGATTAATAAGTGAAATAGCTAATTTAAGCTTACTTTGAATAAGGCTGAGGGTTCATTAAATAAATATAATATCTCAAAGTTAATGCTTTAATACAGTTAATAAAGTTAATACAGTATGCCTAATACTGTATGTAAATACTGTAATACTGTATGTAAATAACAGGCTTTAATTGGGTCTTACACCCTAAAAGTATTTAAGTATTTGAAAATAACTAATACAGTACTATAGTAATATAGAAATACAGTACTAAACTAGTACTAATATTTCAAAACTGAAAATTTAACATTCTGTATGTATTTAATTCTCTATTTTATAAAGATTTTTAATATCTGACAGTGAGTTTGGAGTAGCCCAATGCAAAAATCCTGAGGATCCATGTGGATCCATGCTTTGTAACCACGTTTTTGCACCACTGTGACCCTAGGCAACAGTGGGTGCGTGATTTTTTTGGTGCAGGATGTAGCCATGGACATGCTATGTGATCTGATGGTGAATTTGGGGTGACCCAATGCAAAAATCCTGAGGATCCATGTGGATCCGTGCTTTGTAACCACGTTTTTGCACCACTGTGACCCTAGGCAACAGTGGGTGCGTGATTTTTTTGGTGCAAGATGTAGCCATGAACATGCTATGTGATCTGATGGTGAATTTGGGGTGACCCAATGCAAAAATCCTGAGGATCCATGTGGATCCGTGCTTTGTCACCACGTTTTAAATGGGGAGGGAAGGAAAAACACAGAAGGGACAAGAAGCACAAGAGGGGTGTGTGGAGAAGCAGCTGGCTAAGAATGCAGGGGAGGAGTTTAACGGGGTGGGGGGGAGGAAAGGAAGGCAAAAGTCCCCCCCCCCCAAGCCAGCCCTCTCTCTCTCTCTACCACCTGCATCCCTAGAGCACGGAGAGGAGGAGGTGGTGGGCTGGAGCCTGCACACAGTGTGACTAGGAAAGAATTAGAAGGAAGGACTCGATCCTTTCCTTAACCCTCTGCTTGCCAGGAGGGCAGGGGATTCCCTGCTCTTTGTTGAGTTTGAGCAAACGCAGCAACACAAGCGGGTGGGCAGTAAGACCCTGAGGCAGAATGCAGGAAAGCAGCAGCTTCCGCCTTCCCTCCGCCCGACCGCCCGATCTTATTTTTTCCTGATTTTTGCCTATTTTTGCCCCTGCGCTCCGGCGAGTCAGCTCCAGGGACCACACATTCGCTCAATAACACGCACAGACATTTCCCCTTACTTTTTAGGAGAAAAAATCTGTGTGTTATAGAGCGAAATTTATGGTAATAATTTTCTTAAATTATTGGGGGGGCGGAGCCCCCCCAAACGAATTTTTGAGGGGGCTCGGGCCCCCTCAGGCCCCATTGAGTCGGCGCCTATGAGCAGAAGGGGTCTGTGGATCACAGCTGAGAACCTCCAAGCGATTTCAGAAGGTGTACATGTGCTTGCTAGTTTAGGATTACACCTTTCATCAGATGAAGTGGTCTCTGCTCTACAAAGGCTTGTGCCGTAATCATTTGTTAAGCCTTTTTAGGTGCCAGGAGGCTTGTTAAAAGAATAATTCTGGAACTCTAAATCTGTCTGCGTATGGAGAAAGATACAAATTTCTTATTGGAAAAGCTGGTGTGTGTTCCTTCTCTTCAACTGCATGTTTTAAAACTCAAGCGAGGCGAAGTCAAAATGAAAAAGAGGATTCCAGTTACTGTTACCAAGTCTGCTGATTGGCAGTTCCTAGGCCAAATCTGGCCTGTACGCCAGTTTCCAAGAAGTAAAAGAAGGGTGTGTGGAAGGAGCGGCGGTGGCTGCAACCTTGTGAAAAAGAAACTTAAGAAGCTGCTTTAGACTTTGCCAGATTATTAGTGCACATAGTCCAATATTGTCTTCTCTTAATAGGTAGTGGGGTCTTTCCCATCACCACCTGCCTGAGATCATTGTCACTGGCGATGCCAGGAATTGAACCAAATACATTTTGCATACAAAGCATGCATGCAAAGGGCAGGTGCAGAAGATGGAGTAGGTGGTCTGATTTTTAAAAAAAGTAGCTGAGGGATGTTTTGGTAAGCTGTGGTTGCAGAATGCAACCTTCCATTGAATTTTGAATGTTGTATTGCTTGGAATACAGACCACCCTCTGAAATGAGACCACAGCTTCTCTATCCTAGAAGAGTGTGGTTATAGGCCACACTCTGGTTCTTTTATAAGCCAGATTTTTGGGGGAGTCGGGGAGAGGAGCGTAGCCAGTGTTCAGACCAATATGTCATTCACTGAATAGTCCCCAAAGAGCCACTTCCTACTTCAAAAGACAGGGTGTTTTGTGTTTTGAAACACACCTTAACATGGGCAAGTGCACTGCAAATGTAGCTCCAGTGGTAAAAAATAAAATAAAATAAATGGGTGGAATTGCACAACAAAAGTGCCATGATTCAAAATAACCGTTCGGTGAGAAGAGAAGGTGAAAACTGTGCAGACAGAGGAAAGCAGTGTGGGTGTCGGAACGGGCTCATTTTATCGGTGTCCTTGAGACGAGCCTCTCTCCCTCTCCTGTTTGTGTCAGCTCTAAGTGGGGAGTCGCTGACTGGTGTGTGATGGGAAAGCCTCGGCTCCTCTCCGTCTCAATTAGCTTTGCTAATTCATATTGGCATGTTTGATCTCTTTGGTGAGAGATGAAAGGGGCATCTGCCAAATGTGGTTACAATCAGAGCCCCGGCCATTCTTGGTTGAAGGGACTTGCTGGAAAACGACATTCACCCCGCATGCATGTCTGGGGCGGGGGGGGGGGGGAGGAAGCGCTGGAGGGGAAATGAACGGGGGGCGGGAACGTTACTGGTGTCCCATCGATGTACAGCATGAAGCGGAGAGGGAGAGAAGGAAGGAATATTATCTGCACGAGCTCACTTCGTGCTTGGTTAGAAAGCAGAATGGAGCTGGAATGTGCTCTGTTGCTAAACTGAGTTAAGTCAAAGATGGTGGCCCTTGTTTATTTCATTCCTCTAGGGAAGAAGGCTCAGCTTCACTCTTTACTCCTGCCTTGAGCAAGTTTCCTTGAGTCAGGAAGGCTACATCACTCCATCTTGTAAAGCCAAATACCATCCAAGGGAGTTTGTTGCACCAGGAAACTGATCGAATAATGTTTAGACTTCTAGGAATACTGAGAACAATGATAAGCACTGGGAGTTCTAAGCCCTGCTTGGCGCCTCCTGACCCATCAGTAACTCACCACACGGTCCACCTTGAAGCCTAGGAAAGGTGACTTTTTAAAAAAAGAAACAAACATGTTGACTTACAAAATGCAATTCCTGGTTTGTTTGTTTTTTAAGCCTTTGCCGATCATTTCAAACATCAGTCACTAGATGTTTGCAAGAGTTAAATTTGTAAAAGCTGCAGTTTCTTCTGTAAAATTAAGAGCACCCACATGAAGAAACCTACAGACTGCTAAATTAAGAACTTCTCAGCGATTAAATGAAAAGATAAGTTTAACTGATTTCTTTTTTAGAAAAAGAATTTGCTTGTTCTAACTAATACAGAGGGTTTTATAAAAAAATTCTATTAAAAATTAATAATGTATGCACATTACATAACAAAAAAATCCAGAAGAAAGGAATACGCATGGAGCAAATTTATGTAAGTGTTCCCTATAAAATACATACGTTGTCCTGCTTCTAAAGAAATTGATTTTAAAAGATGTTTCTATATGTGTTACATCACAATGTTTATCTAATAGTAGTCAGGCTGAAAAATAGTTTTTCTATAAATTTGTTATACAATGAAAGAATGACAAACCGTCTCCAAACATTTCTCCTCAGAGAGGTATGAGTCAAAGGAGAAGCCCAATCATGTTCTTTGTTAGCCGCAAATTTTATAAAGCAAAGCCAGTTCTCATGAAATACACCTTTCTTTCTAGGAACACGGCCTCTTTTTTTATTTGCTTGGCCAGTTTCTCCATTATCACTAGACACAGGGGTTAAGATGAGGTTATGAGTCAATCTTAGTGGGCCAGACAGTTAAAGGTTTTTTCACCACACTACCTTAACAGGAAGGCCCTCCTGAAGGAAGAGCTTCTGGCTATGAGCAAACGGTCCCAAATAGATGGACCAAAAGTTATTTAAGCCACATTTGATTTGATAATGCTTAGAAATTTCCGCTAACCCCAGCAGCAAACATGTTGACGTCACCAATAGCAGCCTTTGCCAAGCTGCAAAACTCCAGATACTTTCAGCTACAGTTCCCATCGGAGCCAGCTGTGGCATGGCAGCACTGCCTGGGGCTGATAGGAGTTGTAGTTCAAAACATCTGGACAGCACCTGGCTGGCAAATGGAAAAGGCAAACCCTAATGGAGCAAGATTTGTAGCCTTGGATGAACTATTCTAATAGGTAAGCATGGATAAGGGACGCGGGTGGTGCTGTGGTCTAAACCACAGAACCTAGGGTTTGCCGATCAGAAGGTCGGCAGTTTGAATCCCCACGATGGGGTGAGCTCCCGTTGCTCGGTCCCTGCTCCTGCCAACCTAGCAGTTCGAAAGCACATCAAAGTGCAAGTAGATAAATAGGTACCACTACTGTGGGAAGGTAAACGGCGTTTCCATGGGCTGCTCTGTTTCGCCAGAAGCGGCTTAGTCATGCTGGCCACATGACCTGGAAGCTGTACGCAGACTCCATCGGCCAGTAAAGCAAGATGAGCGCCGCAACCCCAGAATTGTCCGCAACTGGACCTAATGGTCAGGGGTCCCTTTACCTTTACCAAGCATGAATCCCAGTCGATTGGTTATCTGAAAGGTGCAGTATAATTTGCTAATTCTTAGGGAGGAAAATAATGGAATAGTCTCTCTCTCCCTCTCCCTCCCTCTCTCTCTCTCTCTCTCTCTCTCTCTCTCTCTCTCTCTGTGTGTGTGTGTGTGTGTTTAACTAAATCTATTTTCATACCACCGAGATAGATAGCATTTCCTTATAATACATTTTGTATTGCTTGGAGTCATTCTCTGGCAACTGAAGGTTATGAATGGATGGGCAGTTGGGGTGGGGGTTATGAATGAAAGTTTCAGGGAAATAGTGTGGATTATGCCTTTCTGGAGTGCTTGGGTAGGACGTTCTGGCTTAAGAACAAGCATGGAGAAGAACACAAACAAAGCAGATGTTTGCCTAATCCACTGCTGCAGCAGAAGTAGATGAAACATACTCTGAATGAGTCTCTGGGCTCTCCTCTTGCATGTATCTGAAGTGGGTCAGGGAGACATCCCAGATGTTCCAGGAATAGCATTTCCTTAGGTTTTATAACCTATCACTCTGCCCCCCCTCCTCGCAGCCTCCTTAATACTGACTCCTATGCATTTTTGTTGTGAAATAACTTCACAACGGCAAGAGCTTACATTTCCCACAATCTGAAACTCATGTTAACACAGAGAAGGAAACAGATGCATTCATGTTTTCTCTCTAAGTGTAAAGCCAATTTGAGGTTTTCTGGCCATTACCGGTAGTTCCAGCACATTTTTTTCTATAAAAATAACACCGATTAGGGTGGCTGTCCAAGCTTGATGTGGGAAGGGGACAAGGAACAACAGCAAGAAGACGTAAAAGTGGGGACAAGAAGCCACTATGGGATGGATTTTAAAATATGTATGTATGCTTAAAGGTGATGTGGCAGAAGGGAGATAGAAATTCTTTAAATGAATAAATGATAGCATAGAGGTGCAGGGGGAAGTCTCAATAGCCAGAAGGGAAAGGATTTCAGAATAGCCTACGAATTGCTCCTATTGTATGAAGCCCCATCCCCTAGGCTAGGGAGCCCCTCCTCTATAGGACAAAACCCAAGGTGAAGTGCTGCAGAGTGCAGAAGTGACGCTTGCAGGAAGCACCTGCGAACCCTAGCCGTGTTGAATTGGAGCAGGGTCTAGGTGTGCACACAATCAGTACTTACCTGTCTGCAGACATGTCTGAAATAGAAGGAAAATACAGCAGTGTTCCTCAACATGCTGCTAACGATGCATACAAGCAGTTCTTGCAAGAGATCTAACTGCCAGCTGCAAAGGACATTTTGGACCATTCCTCCTTTCCTGCCCTCCGAAAATGACTTTGCTGTTGCTCTCCAGAGAACCAGAGCTGCCTTACTGTTCCTTGCCACCCTCACCCCCCATATGCCGGTCATTTATTTAGGATGTCGTCCCGTCCTGTCCCCCCACGCTGCAAAATGACGTGCCACCTCTGCAATGTGGACACCTACTCACCTGTATACATGGAGGAATTTGAGAGCATATTTACCTCCCTCATTTTCTTTCCCCTCCCTGCTTCCAGGTGGCGGCCAAGGCTGGCGTCTATGAGATCCTGAACCAGCTGGGTTTTGCCGAATTTGAGAAGCTGGAGGACAAGCCGCTTTCCCAGCTTCGCTACCGCTGGCAGGAGCAAAGCCAAAGTTCACTGCCGTTCCGGGGAGAGTTTGTTTAGGACCTGGCCTTTTCCACAGCACAGTGAGGATCGCAGCGCTTCTCCCCACGCGGCCGCATCACTCTCTTTTTGCTTTTCCAGGTGGATTTTTTTAAAGACTTTTTTTATATATAAATATAATGTGGAGAAATACGTCTTAAGGGAGGACTGTGAACTGAAGAAGACATTAAGCTGCCTCGAAGACGTTTTCGTAGGGTTCGTTCAGACACAATAAAAATAAATTAAGATAACTGCAGACGAGTGTCAAGGCAAGCGGTGTGTCCTTCTCTCTCCCTCCCCCCGAAGTCCCTCCCAAATGGGAGCTGTCCTGCCTTATTTTTACCCCCACCCCCAAAGACTTTTATCCCCTACAGGTCTGTTGTATACTTTATGTGTTAAATAATATGCTTGTGCAGGGAAAACATACGTGGCATTGCTGCGTTTGGAAGTGGGCAGTTTGGGATCATTTCATTCTTCCACATTCTTCTTGATATTTTTTTATGATGAGGTTTTCAATTTGTATGGTACCCTTTTTTGATGGTGCAAGGAGCTACTGCTGTTAGAGGGTTTGACTTGACGAAGAATGGGAGAGGTCCACGGGAGTGTCCATCTGCATATCTCTCCCATGGAACACAGGACGGAGAAAACATAGGATGGTTGTGCATGTGTGGTGCTTTCTTCATATGGCCATTGAGCGCAGCAGAAGGCTGCTGTGCACACATGCTTTCTAATCTCGGTCTAGATCATGCTATGGTAACCTATGGCCCTCCATATAATGCTGGACCAGAACTCCCACCATCCCTGTCCATTAAGCCATGCTGGCTGGACCCAATGGGAGCTGGTGGAGTCCAGCCACAGCTGGAGGGCCACAAGGTACCTATCCCTGGTTTAAGTAAAGACTAGACTGGCCATTAAGGGAGCATCTTTCTGTTCACAAGCAAATGCAGGGCACTAGAGAGAGGGAACTGTTCTGCATAACAGAAGAAGCATTATTGACACACTTGCCCTGATGGAAGGAAGGGGAAGAGCATTGTATGTGCAGGTTCTGCTTATGGTTCTGAGGACCAGGGTAAGTAAAGTGACACCATCCTGGTGGACCTGGTTGAGGACTGGTTGGGGCAGTGAGTAGAAAGACCCTGATCTGCAAAAAGGCATGTCTGAGCAGCCAGAAGTGAATAAGTGTGTCAAATTGTTGTAAACAGTCCATCCTTTTGGCCATTAAAAATTGTTTTACAGTGGGGACTGGAAATAAAGAATCCGATTTCAGGAAATGTAGTAGGAGACACAGATAATGAAACAGGTCACTGGTCCATCTAGCTCAATATTGTCCACACTGACTGGCAGTGGCTCTATGAGGTATTGGGCAGAAGGCTCTCTCTAGCCGAGCTGCAGATGACCTGGGACCTTCTTGCATATGAAGCCAGTGCTCTGCAACTGAGCAACAGTCCATCTGACTTAAAAAGAAGAAGCAAGAGCGTCTCTGAAATACGTGGAGAAGAAATTTGCAGCAACTGAAAGGTCTAAATGTAAAGAGCCCTGTGCACAGCTGGGCCCATTTCTGTGCATTCTGGTGCACTAAAGATTTCCTGTTTCAGTGACTGAGCCTCATGTTGTACTCAGGGGCTATTGCAGATGGGGCAGCACAGTCTGCAAGGATGCTCCTGTGATGCTCAAATGGTCCTCATGGAGAGATGCCGAGAACACCCACTTTCCTCTGGTCTTCACAGAACAGAGAAGTGGAGGAAGCTTTGGTCCTCTAGATGTCAGTGGGCACCAACTCCCACCAGCTCCTGCCAACATATCCAATGGAGAGGAATTATGGGAGTTGTGGTCCAGCAACATCTGTTGAGCCACAGGTTTCCCATTCCTGCCTTAGAATGTAACGGAGCTCCCTTCTTCCAAAGCCTTAAGCCCATTGCATTGCACAGAGCATGCTTTTTTAAAAAAAGAAATTTCTTTGCCCAGGTAATCTGAAGTGTGCGACTTAGTGATCAGATTTGCATCATTACTCCTGTGTTTGCATGCTTTATTTTGGCTTTGCTAGAAGCCCAGCAGGATGCTCCCAAGCATACTTTTGCACCCATGAGAACCAGAAAGATGCCTTTAAAAAAAACAAAAAACGGAGATTCCCAAGAAGCTGAATTCTGTTCTGTGTTTATCTCTTATGTGTGGCTCTCGCTCTCTCTTTTAATCCTCTTGCTTTTTAATGCCTGTATCGGGCACAAAGAAGCTGTGACTCTTCAGGTGTTGGTTCAATGCACCTCCCATCATCTCTGCCCTTTAGACTTGCTGGCTCAAGCTGAAGGTGTTGCAGCTTTAGATCTGGAGGAACACAGGTTCCACAGCATTTACCTAAACAAGTAGTGCCAGCTGTGTTGGAAATTAGGTGAGGTTCATCAGAAAAAGGAAACCAGGTACTTGCAAAACAGCAACAACCCTGCCTTATGAATTTGGAGAATTGCAATTTTATGTGGATGGTAACGAAAAAAGACAATGCATACAACATTTCAAACAATACATGAATGGAAAGGAAGGATCAAAAGCTTGGGTTAGAATAATGGGAAACAGAAGGGATGCCAATCATCATACCCACAACCAATGGTGTACATCATATTGGGGTTCCCGCCCCACTTTGGAGTAAGCTCTGCCACTACTACAAACTCTGAAAGCCTTGTGCCAAGTATCTTGCTTCTGGGAAGGAAGCAGCGTGGCTCTCCTCCTCAAATGTGAAACATCTGATGTAGAATTTTATTGCTCCAGTGGGATTTTTAAATATTTGTTTTTTAGCATTTGAATAATTTACAGGTGATGTCACTGAAAAATGGACTTGGTACAATATGTAGCAGACCGTTTCTATTAGCTGTTTCTAATGCAACTGTCCAAAAGCTAGAATATTACTCCCGTAGACACTTGTGAACTGTCAGAAGTTATATTGTAATTTGGGAATAAAAGGAAGTTGCTGTATCATATTTACGGAGGTGCACTGTACATGTGTGTGCTTGCGTGCACACAGTTCTGGTTTTTTATTGCAAAATCCGCTTATCCTGCTTCTCCAGTCACCATCAGGAACGTGGAACTGAGGCTGCATTTCTTTGCAAGGCAAACTGTGTTACTTTAACTATGTTCTATGTGAAGACCTGGGTGGCGCTGTGATCTAAACCACTGAGCCTCTTGGGCTTGCTGATCAGAAGGTTGGCGGTTCGAATACGCTCAACGGGGTGAGCTCTGTTGCTCTGTCCTAGCTTAGCAGTTTGAAAGCATACCAGGGCAAGTAAATAAATAGATACCGTTGGGGCAGGAAGGTAAACGTGCGCTCTAGCACTCATCACAGTCCACCGTGCACCAGTAGGAGTTTAGTCATGCTGGCCACATGACCCGGAAAACTGTGTGGACAAATGCCAGCTCCCTCGGCCTGAGAAGCGAGATGTGTGCTGCAACCCCATAGTTGCCTTTGACTGGACTTAACGGTCCAGGGTTCCTTTACCTTTTTCTTTCCCTTATGTGAAGAAGTACTTTCTTTTGCTGTGAACCTTCCAACAACATTCTGCTTCATTGGCTGTCTCCAAGTTCAGGTGCTATGAGTTTTTCTTGCCGCTGTCAAAGTCAGTGAGCTCTTGGAGCGGAAGGGGAGGGGAGCAGAAAACAGTGCTTAAGAGGCAAGATCAGACCCCCGAACTGTGGTTGTTAGCCACCCCTACTTTAAAGGTTTTCCCTTTCACAGGCACCGGATGGTACGGACCCATTCCTGCAGATGCTACTACTGCTTTGCAGTCAGCCTGTGTCAAGGTAGTCAGCAGCATCTCAATCACTTCCCGAAAATTGCCTCCCTGCGTCTGGGCCACTGTGCTATGGTGATAACTTGTGAAGTGAAAACAGCAGCAAAATCCCAGCCTCAGCCGCGGATCATCTAGCATATGCTAGAATCGGACCATAGTGAGGTTAAGGATATGAATAAAAACCTCCCAAGCCTGCAGCTTGCCTTGAGATCTTTTGTTTCGTGGGGGGGGGGAGGGAGGCCACGGAGGATGGCGATGATGCATGAGGATTGAATTAAACAAAAGAGCAGATTATAAACTTTCCCAACAATGGCCCTTTTGTGAAATAACTACCCACTTCCCCTCCAGCCATGCCCCTGTCACTCAGCAGAGATCTTTGGAAGCCTTGCTCTAGCCTCCCTGTGCAATTAATTAAGCCGTAATTGCTTCGGAAGTCCACGCTTTTGATCTTATCGGTGTAAATGGAAAGCTGGGATGACATCACCTGGAGGCTTCCTCTTTATTCACCAGGCCCACAGCATTAGTTGGCTTTGATAAGCCTCCTTTCTTGAGCTTTCAGCTTCCCTCTCCCTCCCGGGTATTTTATTTATACCATTAAAACGCAGTTTAATGAGACAAAACGGAGGAGCCGTAGCTCAGTGGGAAAGAATCTGTTTGGCCCACAAAAGGTCCCAAGTTCAATCCTGACATCTCCAAGTCGGGCTAGGGCAGACTCCTGTCTGGAACCCTGGAAAGCTGCTGCCAGCCAGTGTAGACAGAACTGAGCTAAATGGAGCAATGTTCTGACTCTGGAGAAGGGAGCTTGCTATGTTACTACAGTGGTACCTCAGGTTACATACGCTTCAGGCTACAGACTCTGCTAACCCAGAAATAGTGCTTCAGGTTAAGAACTTTGCTTCAGGATGAGAACAGAAATCGTGCTCCGGCGGTGCGGCAGCAGCAGGAGGCCCCATTAGCTAAAGTGGTGCTTCAGGTTAAGAACAGTTTCAGGTTAAGAACGGACCTCCAGAACGAATTAAGAACTTAACCCGAGGTGCCACTGTAATTTCAAACAGCCAATTCTTTGGATTTGCGGGGGGGAAAGGAGCATAAATGAAACCAGTTAGTTCAGGAGGGAGTTTTAGGAAGTAAATAGATGGAGTAAGAGAGAGAGAGAGAGAGAGAGAGAGAGAGAGAGAGAGAGAGACCTAAACTCCACTGAAATGTTTGTGTAAAGTGAAAACGCTGCTAGCTTTCTCACTTGCTTTCCCCTCGTAACACCAAAATGTTTATATATAGCCGCATGTTGGCTGAACGAAATCCATTTTAAAAATAACCTCCAAGTGGAATAACGTGATCTCACTCACTAGATTAGCAGCTTGCCCATCGGACAGCCTCCAAGTTCTTTGGGGAATTGCTTATCACTTGCATCGCAAATAACTGCCAGGAAGCAACTTCCGCTCCTGCCAAATGTCCCACACCCAGGCAAGAGCTCAAAAAATCTGCAAGCTCCAATTACTCCAGGGGGGAAAGGAGGGCATCCCTGATCCCTTCTTACCAAATCTTTTTCATCAGCGGTGGAACTTGGGGTGAAAATGCTCCAGCAATATTCCCTCTTAACCTTTAAAGCCCTATATGGCCTAGGACCCTTGTACCTACGGGACCACCTCTCCTGGTATGTCCCACAGAGGAACTTATGGTCCTCAAACAAAAACATCCTGAAGGTCCCAGGCCACAGAGAGGTTAGGCTGGCCTCAACTAGAGCCAGGGCTTTTTCGGCTGTGGCTCCAGTCTGGTGGAACGCTCTGTCACAAGAGACTAGGGCCCTGCAGGACTTGACATCTTTCCGCAGGGCCTGCAAGACAGAGCTGTTCCACCAGGCCTTTGGTCAGGGCACAGCCTAACTCCCTCCTTTGACAATCTTCACAGAACTCTAGCCCAATGGTTGCCATCAATTTGATTTGAACTAATTTTATAATGAAATGATTTTAGAATGTTGTACTATTTTATTGTTGTTAGCCGCCCTGAGCCCGGCTTCGGCTGGGGGGGGGGCGGGATATAAATTATTATTATTATTATTATTATTATTATTATTATTATTATTCTGTGGTGGTGGTGGACGACAATCTTGTGTGTGCCAGCAGCTTCTCTGCTAACAAAGGAAAATGCCTTTTGCCAGAATGACTGGGAAAGCGGTGTACCTACAGAGCCCCATGGAAGATGGAGAGGAGATCTGCATCTATGCAGATGAAATGGAGGGTCAGGATGCATGTTGAAAGTTCCTTTGGTAGAGAAACACTTAGGGATCGTCCACACTTCTGCTTGCTCCATGCATAGATGGCACCAGTGCGAGAGGCAAGGGTCTGAGTGGTGTTGTCTTTGCCACTCCTCATTTCCCCAGGAAACCCACTCTTTGGTGCTGAATTGGAGCAAACATCCATCTGGAGAAAACCTGATTGACGTTTGCTCCAATTCAGCGGTAAATATTTGAGTTTTTCTGGGGTCAAGTAGCAGGGCAATAGCTGTAGGTAAGAGCTCATAATTAAGTATATATGAATGTATGATACCTAATCAGTTGACTTTGATATAGTTGATCAGTTGACTTTCCCTATAAGAACCTGAGAAGAGCCCTGCTGGATCGGGGCCATGCTGTTCTTGCACCATTCTCTTTTCGCAGTGCCCAGCCAGATGTCTCTGAGAAGCACATAAGCAGGACTTGAGTGCAAGAGGACTCTTTGTCCCCCTGTGGTTTCCAGAAACATACGGCCTTCAAAAGCGGAAGAAGTAGAACATATTGTAACTAGTAGCCATGGATGGTTTTTGCCTCTGGGAGTTTTACTATGGGCTGTGTGAAGGATTATTCTGAACCTTCCAACATTGGATGTCCCCCAATTTCTAATATTATGAGAGAGGAACTTTGATTCATCCATGTTCTCCACACATTGAATAATCTTATATGCCTCTATCATGTCTCCACCAGCAGCACTTGTGGTCCTTTGGCCTAAACGAAAAATATCCAAACATCGTAACCATTTTTCATAAGGAGTTGCTCCACTCTCTTCATTGTTTTGGTTGTCCTCTTCTGAACCCTTCCCAGCTCTACAATACCCTTTCTGAGTTGACCAGTGCTGTCCACTGTATTCCAAGTGTGGTCGCACTATAGATTTGTAGAAGGCATTATAGTATCAGTAGTTTTATTTTCAATCCCTCTTCTAATGTTCCCTAGCATGCAATTTGTCTTTTTCTCAGCTGCTGCACACTAGGTCAAAATTTTCATCCAGCATGAATGACTTCCATATTTTCTTTCCTGGTCAGTTTCTGCCATTTTAGACCCAAGAAATGCTGGAAAGAAAGAACTATGCCCAAATCCATTTCAGATTACAGGGCAAGTTGATTTACTCAATTCTGTTACAAGGTAATGTTGCCTTTCATTGGCTCTTAGATGTAATGAACTACCCACAGGTTTGAAGGTGGGTTTTAAAAAATTATTAATTAAAGGTATGCCAAAACTAGTTCTGGTTTCTCAATGGTGTCGTAAAAAGCTTTGCCTCCAAATAGCTCCCTCCTTTGTTTTGCATATTCCAGTGTTTAGCTTGGGTAGAATGGAGAAGGCCTTGCACTGACAAAGTCCTGTATCCAAAGTGTGCCCTCGGAGCTGAACAGGAGACCTGGAGCAAAAGGAATAGTTCTCATTGTCGCAGCATTAGTAAACTGGCTTTTCGGAGTTCCAGCCGCTCATCTGTCTTAGTTCTCAATCCTTGACGTGGCATTTGGGACCTTGCCAAGGAGAGGTTGTTACCAGAAGGAACAGTTGAAGCATGGTGGGGGGGAAGAGGAGGTTTCCTAACAGCAAACAGACAGATACTCTTGTTTCAGAAATATGCAGCACGGCATGTTTAAGGCCGAAGCAGAGCTTGGCACTTAACACTGTGAAATGGCATTTCGGTCTTTGAAGGGAGACATTCAATTCCTGCGCACCAATCAGGGACACAGCTTGCGGTGGACCAAATGAAATTGACCTTAACTTGCTGGAATGCTAGAAAGATGATAAGGTCAGCCTCCCCACCAAACTGACCCCTTCCTGTGATTCAGACCTCATGTGATCAACATTCGGGAGCACCTGTATCTCAGGACAACTTGCTGGATCTGGATCTGGAAATTAGGAACAATTATACAGACCTGCATACTTGGCGTAATCTCCAGATGCACAAACTTTCCCTTAAAACCAACTTTGCTTTAAAAAGTGTGACTGGGTCAATAATCATTTCAGGTATTAAGAAAGTCCTTGCAATGCACTTGCAGTTTAAAACTTATATGCAAAAGTGAGTCTTCAGATCTCACCAATAATCTTCTCCTGTACCACCAATGAAGTCTTTTTCTGTCCTACCAAAATCTACAAAAAGTTCCTCCTGGCCATTCGCAGAACCAATGTGTGGCTTTGGAGACGTAAAAGAAAATGCACAGGCAAGAAATATGAGCACTAAACAAAGCTGTTATCTGATTGCTGCGCTGTGTGTTCAGGTTGCTATTTAACTGAATTTCTTAGCAGTAATTTCCACTCACTTCTCCTCAGGAGGTCATCTAATGAGAACCATATTGTAACGGGGAACTGGGTCATAGCAGATCTCTGAACCTAATCATCACAGTTCCCTAAGAAATGAAAACAACTTCCCCTGTTTGTAAAGAAAGCCATATTCTATGTCCTAGCATTAACTGGGGTGTGTTTGTGAAGGTTGCCTTGATTGCAGTAAAAATATTCCTTCATTGCAGGGGGTTGGACTAGATGACCCTAGGGAACCCTTCCAACTCTACAGTTCTACGATCCTATGACTCTCTCTTTCTCTCTCTTTCTCTTTCACCATTACCACTGAATTTAATAAATACAGAATCAGACACATGTGTTTGAAGGAATCTGAAGAATATTAAATACAGAAATGACTGCGAAGGGATAAAATTGTAGGGGCTGCCTTGGCAACTTCTAGAAAAAGTAGAAGACATTAAAAAACAGACGCACAGCCATATTCTATATAATTTTAATGTGCTATAACTGTATTTACTTTTCAGCAGCAGACTGGTCTAATTTTGGTATGATTTGTTCCTTCCAATGTATGTGAGAGATTTATTTGTTTAGCTGGTCCATGTTTTGGTTGACTGGGACCTGCAGGTACTGGCCGGAGTCTGCTGGGCCTATTATGGCTGCTGGGAGTTAACAGCAGTTGCTGCTAATGGTCAGCAAAGGAAGCAGGAAGAAGGTAGATAATGAGGGAATAGACTTAAGTCAGACGTCGGATATGTCAGACCCTGAACCCTCTAAGGGGCAGCGGACAATTGCTTGCCCACAAGCTGCCATGGCAATGTGGCACCTGTGGGAGTGCATATTTGTGCCCATGGAAGGTCTCCGTAATCATTACCTCAAAAATCTGTTTCCTCTTCCTGTTCAATTCCTGTTTGCCCTGCCTCAATCTCTCCTACATTGAACACCCCTCTTAAACATGCCTATGTTTCACTGGTTTCCAGGACTGAACAGAAGAAATATGTGCAAGATTCTCTCAAAGAACAAGTGTGGTAGTAGCTAATGTGACCCCCCCCCCCACTGCCGGCAGGCATGCCCCGTCATTTTGCCTCTTTCTCTGATCTTTCAGATGTGGCTACCATTTTGTGTTGTGCCACAGCTCCATGGCAGCCATTTTGTGACAGGCACACCTGGCACTTTCTCAAAATTCCAAATATGGCCACTGACTCCAAAAGCTTGGCGACCCCTGAGCTACAGAGACCAACAGAACCTGATTCACCTTTCCTAGCCCCTCTCCTCAGTGGGATGTGACTAGGTCTTCAAGAGGTCCACATTCTGCCCTGGAGCCTTGCCTTCTATGGTGCTCTGTTTCTAGGCCTGCTGTCACTTCAGCCAAGGATCTACAAGGGAGTATGGAATCCTGGGCAGAAGGTTGGTTCATGGATTTTCCTGAGGGCAGGAGCTACACGCCCAGGTGATCAGCGTAACCATCAGGAACTAGGTGCAACACCTGGCCTTTTCTCACATGGAGGTCCATGGTCCCCCATTCTTCAGGTAGAATTGCCTTTTCCCTTTTGAAACAGGTGCTTCCACGTTGGGTTTGCCAAGCAGGTCTGGGAAGATGAGTTGATTCTCAAAGGATACTACAGATCCTGATGCTTGAAGCAGTTTGGTTCAAGCAGTTGGTTTTGTGCTCATGGGATGGTTTGTGTTTCAGGAAAAGGAGTTTGCAACCACTTGTCCTATCGGGCACTTATTCTGAATATATTTATTACCTATCATGATTACTTGAATGTATTGTCACATTGATATGGTGCAATTTATTGATCTACGTTTGGATAGATTCCTTCCTTCCTTCCACTACTTAGCCATTATGGCCAAGAGGCAAATGGCTACCATTGGTGTGCCCAAGGATTTCTGCATACTTGGTGGAATCTCTGACTTTTCTTTATTTCCGCAACAGTCTCTTGCCTTCCCACGTACACTGTGGGAGGACAGGAAGGGCTGTAAATCAGTTTTTCATGCAGGCTTGATCCTGGCATCTCCTGAAAGGGCTGGGAAAGATCCCTACCTGAAACCCTAGACACCCCTGAGCTTGATGGGCCAGTAGTCTATTTTGGTAAAGGCAGCTTCCTTTGTACCATATCGCGGAACTAATGTTCATTTTCCAAAATGGTTGGCTGTGTCTGTGGCATGCACAGTGCATGACTCCAGCGCACCCCTGAGCATTTGGAGCACAGCTGTGTGGTTCTTTGGATCCTACCCCATACAATTATACACCAACACAAATCATACACATTTCTACGGAATGGGAGGAGGAGCTTTCTGAAATGCAGCGTTATTTTAAAATGTGTTATCTAGGTGGTGCCATGCCTAAATAGAGCACAGCAAAGACAGGCGGGTGATCTGGGGTGGGTCCAGTGTGCTTGCTGTGCATTGTTTGAGCTGCTTGTGGTCTGTCTAGACTCATGACTTCTACTTGGTTTCTGACCAGCTGTGATATTTGTGCTCTTCCTCCCTGTCTTTAACATCAGGGGATGCTTGAGCCTCGACCGTAAAATGACAGCAGTTGAGCTCATGCTTGAATTATAATAACAATGGTTAAATTAAGCTCTTGTGGGAGGGGGACTGAAAGGGTGATGTGTAATTTTCTGGACTGCTTTTTGTTCTTTTATGTGCCTTCATGATGTCACCTGCTTTCTTTTGAGAAATAGACCCTTTTGTTTGGTTTCCCCTTTTATATTTAGAATTGTTGTCAAGCGTTTTCAGCACAGGAATAGATGGTTGCCTTTTCACTTTTCTTCCTCCTCCCCCTTTTTGTAAAAAATAAATTGGTTTTATCAGTTCCATTATTGTATAAAACACATGGGAGAAACCTAGCCAATCAACACATAAATTGCTGCTGCATAACAAGGTACTTTTGTGTCAAACTTTGAATCTAAAGAACATACAAATGTTTTAAGTCTACAATCATTTGTCTATGCTCTTCCATTTAACTTATTTTTTTAAAAAATCTGCATACCCCCATATTTATTCTGTCCCAGTTACAGTACAATGACAGGGAGGAAGAGGGCTGTTTAAAACTCCTCTCTATGCAGTTTTCTGCTGTCCCTTCTTTCCAATCAGAGACTTGTGGATGTGAGGAATTACACCTCTCCCAGCAATAGTAGCTTTAATAAGGGAATCCAATTCCTCATCACTACGAATAGCAAGCTGCAAATGACGAGGAGTGATACGTTTTACCTTGAGATCCTTGGAGGCATTACCTGCCCGTTCCAAAACCTCTCATGTAGAGTTGGACGTTAGATGGAAGGTGTTGGTGGAAATCTTTCTCAAGCAAAGGAAGGAAGGAAGGAAGTCCCTCCCTGCTCATGGAATCCCTATTGCTAGGGGATACAAAGAAGAAGAAGAAGAAGAAGAAGAAGAAGAAGAAGAAGAAGAAGAAGAAGAAGAAGAAGAAGAGGAGTTTGGATTTTATATCCCGCTTTATCACTACCCGAAGGAGTGTCAAAGCGGCTAACAGTCTCCTTTCCCTTCCTCCCCCACAACAAACACTCTGTGAGGTGAGTGAGGCTGAGAGACTTCAGAGAAGTGTGACTAGCCCAAGGTCACCCAGCAGCTGCATGTGGAGGAGCAGGGAAGCGAACCCAGTTCACCAGATTACGAGTCCACCGCTCTTAACCACTACACCACACTGGCTCTCTCTCACATCTTCATCCATTACACCTGGCGGACCACCTCTAAGATTCTTAAAGCAAATGCTTAAAAATGTGGCTGAATGAGACAGAAACTTGTGGGGGGAAACATGCATCATACAGGGACAACTCAGGAGGCAGCCAAGGATTGAATGTATGGTTTCACACTCAGGGTTGTTGCATGTAATGGCTGCCAAACCCCTGGGCACATAAAAGCTCTGGTGAGCAGAGGAAAATAACTGCAGACACCTGTTTCTCCTGCATCCCCCCCCCCATCCCTACTGGTTAGTTGGCGATTGACCAAATTAAAAGATGCCCTTGGTTAAATTGTTTGCAAGGGTTTCCAAAGGGGTGGCCTTGTTTGTCCATCTCAGCAAAAAGAACCGAGATTCTTGTGGCACATTAGGGAATAACAAAACCCCTTTTGTGCTGGGCTGGTGTGTGTATGTATGTGTGTCCCACTGCCCAGCCCTGCTGGTCTCCTGGCAGCCTCCACCTGCAGAGCGACAACGGTGTGACTCTACTGGTGTGAAGGTCTTGCTCAGGATTCCTGCTGGTGTTGTCAAATTCATCTTAGAATTCCTTTACTGAGCTTTCCAGAGGCAGGGAGGAAGTGGAACTGAGCTGGCCCAGGCTCTGTTTTTGTTTTGTTGTTTACAACAATGTTTTCCACACTAAAACCTGTTGTCAGGGACATCTGCCCCACTCACTTGCGTTCTGCAATTAGTTTAAATTAATCCCGCCAATTAAGGTTTTCCACAGTCATTTATTGCAACTCTTTGAAAGCAGTTAATTGGCAAAAATGCTACAATTGGCTGACAGCTCTACTAGAGAGTTCAGTCTGCCTGTTCACCCATCCTCAGATTAATTCAGCTGTTTGTGGGCATCTGAGAAAGTGGGTGAGAGCCAGCAGAAACTTATTTGGCCACAACAACATTATAGCATACTAACTCGAAGGTGGGTTATGTCTGCTCACCCAGACCATGCTAGATCAAGTGGGTTTCATATGACTGAGTGGGAATTTGAGCCAGGGTCTGCCAAGTCCAACCTTCAAGAGTGGGGAAAGAGTGATTCTCTGGATGTCACTGAACTACAACTCCCATCAGCCCCTGCAAGCCCGTGTTGAGGGTTGATGGAATTTGCAGTTCAGCAACGTCTGGAAGGCAAAAGGTTCCTCACACCTTTTCTAACTGCTGCACCACATGGCAACTTTTGGGTCCCCATACCAGCACCCTGCCATTTTGGAAAATGCTTTGGGTGTCTCCCTGGGGCTTTCCAACTTCCTCCCCTACCCTTTTTGATAGCTTTGATGAGGTGGTTCCTGGCCAAGGAGCCTGTCACAGCGCCAAGGGGGACTCTAAACATTATGTTTAGGCTCACAGCAGCTCCTCCAACGTACATCTCTGCCATTAAGAAGCCTGCTCAGAATGAAAACATTCCATCATTGCCCAGAATGCACCCATTGGCCCCGGGCCACTCAGTATCGTTCCAGCAGGGCTGCTGTTCTTTAAAAAATAATTTCCATGTTTTTATTTCTGTGATGTACCACCATACATGAAGCCCTATTAAATTCTTGGCCCACAGCACAGAACAGCCATCTGGGTTTCATTGAGCAGCGAAATAATATGGTAATTAAGAAACCGTGGTGGAGCCAGGGCTTGGGAGGCTAAAAATAAAACCAATTTCTGCATGAGACATTGTACCTCCGAGCTTCATTCACTTCTTGCCCCCAATTTGCCAGCCATGTGCCTCCTCCAGCATCTCCCCCACCCACAACAGCCTGCTTTATGCCCTTCCCACAATAATTAATCTCTGCCAAATTAAACAGCTTTTTCCCCATTTCACAGTGTATGGGGAGTAAAATCCAGAGACTGCCCTGGGTCAGAAAGCAGGTACGCTTTTAAAAAGACACAATGGCCACATTCACTCCATGCATTTGAAGTGCTACGCTACCACTTTAACCAGTCATTACTCTCCCCCCCCCCCAAGAATGCTGGGAGCTGTAGTTTGTTAAGGGTGCTGGGAGTTGATAGGAGACCTCCTCCCCCCACTTCCCCTCATGGATTAACAATTCCCAGGGGTTGGGTGTTAAACCACGGTGGGAAACTTCACTGGTGGTTAGTTAAACCCAGGAGTCATTGCACTGACTCTCACTTTGCCCCTGAAAACTGGAACCCCCCCTGAAAACTTCAGTGTTTTCTGGCCCAGAGTATTCAAGTTTTTCACTGATGCCAAAAGCGGAGAGCTCCTTTCTTGCATCATGCAGATAACATCACATGTAAGCCGAGGGATTTACATAGGCGGCCTTATCCAGAGGGGTACGATGTGCTCGATTCTCCTCCCTGAAAAAGAAAAAGAAAAAGTGGGACAGCTGAAGAAATTTGCCTCCTGCACAGATGAGCCTCTGCATGGAAAAGCAGACACTCTTGAGATGTTATCTGCTCACCAGACCCAGGGAGTGCGGGAACACCACTTAGTTGAAAAAGATGACAGTCTGTTTTTGTCTAAGGCGCTTAGCGTTTGCAGTCTCCTCCTAGAGTCGTGGCCTCTCCTGCAATAGAAAATGAAGAGATACAATGGCTGGGAGAATAAAGATGTTAATGTTTGGCCTTGCCAAAAGGGAGCCCTGGGGTAGATGCAAGAGCTTCCGCCCTTATCCGGCATGGCTGATCAATGAACGGAATGAAGACCCCCTCAGATCGCCCTCTGGATTAGCTTTTAGACACACAGCTCACAAGAATTTAAGAAATCCAACAGCCACTGCCTGGGTTTGGTGTCTGAGGCGATCTGTGCCGGATCGGGTATGGGGGGCAGCATACAGCTTTTAACATGGGTGGGGGAACCTTTTTTGGCTACCCTGTGGATTGACTTTGACAGGTGGGCAGGGCAACCCACCTATCAATCACATGGCATCACACCCGTGCATGGGGTTCCCAAGTGCCTGAAAACCAGCTGGCTGGAACTTGGGAACCACAGCACAAGGTGGGTGTTGCCAGCCCAGTCCTTTAAGAAAAACTGCACATAGGGTTGGCAAAGCTCTTCTTTCTCACCTTCCCATCAGGTGATGGTGCTGATCATCTTGGGGAGGGGGGGTGCAGGGCCCTGGTTTTCCCCTTCTCCCAGTGTGCAATTAGTGCTATCCCAGTGTGACCCTCAATTCTGAGATTTGCTGAGATTTGCTCAAGGATCTGTGGGCTGAAGGAACCGTCTCTTGCAGAAGTTCCTCCAAAGTTTGCCTGTGAATGAATAATGATGATTTCTAATGAGATGTCCACACAATGGTAGTGATACGGATGGATATTTGGCAGCAGACATAGGCTGGAGCTGGATGAGAGGGCTAGTGAGAGGCTTTCCGCTCTCCTCTGCATGCCCATGTTCATACCCAAATTCTGCTTCTGAATCTGTCAGGCACATGCAAATAGGTGTGAGATGAGAGGGAGGATTGGTACAATGGCTGCAGATACCACATAGGTTCTGATGGCTTCTTGGAGCAGTAATTTGTACCCACAAGGTGAAGGCTGTTTCATAGATGGAAGGTTGTATGATCTGCAACCGCAGTCTATTACCTTCCTCTTATTCTGTGATAACTGCTGGGTCCTCTTCTGCCCATGCTGACAAAGCAGTTTGCAAGGAGAGAACAGGCGGGCAGATGTGGGGCATTGATAATCATCTTTGTTATGACTACACATACCATAGTGTGTGAAGGCTTGTGATCAAACAATACGGTCAAAATAATCTCCACCTTCCCAAATATGACATATTTCTCTAGTGATCTCATGGCCATTGCAAGTCATGTTTCTCTGTCAACAGTTTTCTGAAAGTCAATGTGTCTACTTTGCAGTTAAATATCTTCCCAGACCTAGATCCTAAATGGATAGAAGAAAGCCTTGCACAAGCCGGCAGGAGCCATGCTAAGCTGCTCTCAGCTCTCAGCTTAGTCGCCCCTCTGTGCACTGCATCCCTCTCTGATAAGCAATAACCACAAGAAGGGAAAACAGAAATCTGCAAATACGCCATTAGGTTTTGTGGGGGGTTGGTGGGGGGAGACGTCTATGTCTGGACCGATCTTTGTTTTTTAACCACAATGTGCTCACACTCCCCCCCCCCCGCAAACTTCTGAGTCATCTCAAACTCTGCAGTCTGGAGTCAGCTCAACCACCAAAAAGGCTTTTGCATGCCAATGTCTGTTTTATTTTCATATCTCAGGAAAGATGCGGAGTCCTGACAACCTAATGAGCTAACCAAAAGGCTTGACAAGCAAACGGAGGAAATTTATGTTAGTGCCCCAACATCTGCAATTCACAGAGCCCTCAATCATTTCTTCACTTCTTCAGTGTGTGTGTGTGTGTGTGTGTGTGTGTGTGTTTCAGTGATGGATGCTTTCAGATGATATCTCTATCCCATGGTGGTTGTGATCAACGCAAGGTTTCTACAACATCTAGGCGGTACCCCAAGCATTTTTTTAAAGCAGATTACCATGCATTCAAGGAAGGAAAAATATGAATGTATCTGGGCCCTACCCAGTGAAAGAACTCATCTCCTTCAGTAAACAGCACAGCAGCCATGAGAGGCCAAAATGGAGGACAAGAATGGGAGGACAACTTGAAGCTACTTTGTGCAAGCTTCTTTACAGGAAGGGTCATAGCTCATTGGAAAAGCAACCATTCTGGCTCAATTCCTGGCCTCTCCGGTTAGGGCTGGGACAGACTCCTTGTCCGAAATCCTTGAGAGCAGCTGCCTGCCAGTGTCTACAGTATTGAGCTAGATGGGCCAAGGGTCTGAATCAGTAGGAGGCTGTATAATGAAGGGGACAGACACGCCTACCTCTGTGGAAAGTTTCACAATTTAGGGGCTGAAACCGAGAATGATCTCTCTTGTCCACTCCGGCCTGAGCTTCTGAGGGTGGCGGAACAACCAGGTAGGCACCCTTCACCAATCTTGGCATCTGAGAGGGTCTGTAGGAGAGGACAAGGTCTTTCCTGTATTTGAGACCCGAGTTGTTTGGGGCTTTAAACCTTGAACTAGGCCGGGAAACGAACTGGCACCCAGTACAGCTGCTTTAAAACAGGAGTTCCATGAGATCTGAAAAGAACCCCAGCCAGCAATCTAGCTGCTGCATTTTGGACCAAGTGAGTCATCTTCAAGGACAGCCTCTTGGAGAACACATTATAAAAACCTAATCTGGAAGTTGCCAGAGCATGGAGCACAGGGGCCAAGTCACCTCCGTCCAACAGGGGCTGTAGCTGGAGAACCAGCTGTAACTGGAAAAAAGGCATTGCAAGTCACTTGAACCTCCAGTCAGTGATAGGAGCGCTCCAACACTGCAGACCTGCTGCTTCCAGGGGATAGTAATCCTGTCCGTAGCAGGCCATCTCCCCACCTCTCAGGCGTGAGGACCTGGGGCACATAAAACCTCTGTATTTTATGAGGGTTCCCCCTCCCCCAGTTTACTGGCCCATATCCAGCCCATCACCACCTAGGCAGCACAGCAAAGATGCAAGAGGGAACTCCCTCTCCTTGGGGTAGCAGCTTGGTCATCTGTTTGGCGCTGTGCTTTCCTATTTGGCAGGATGGAGCTGAAGTGACCTAATGACCTTGGGGTGTTTTGCTCTCTCCCTGGGGCGCTTAGTCATCTCTCTCATCCTGCCAAGTGGTAAAGAAGATTTTGCCACATCAGCAGATGGTTATATGCACATGGTAAGTTCGTTGTCAAATGGAAGATGTCAATGGCCATCTGTACCCAGAACATTTTTTTGGAGGTATTCAAATGGATGCTGGAAAGTACTGCTGGAGTCTCATAATGAGGCCTGTTTTGAGCCCACCATTTCGACAAAGCAAGGAATTCCCTGCAATTATCGTTATAATTGTTACAAATTGATTGTAGGCTGCTGTGGGCTTCTCCAGACAACCTATTGAGCAAGATTTGTCTTGAACTGCTTGCCCGAAGCTTAGACTATGCCTGGTCCTTATTGAACATTTGTTCTGATTTATTTGTGGAATTGTCATAGATCTGTTGAGCTGGAAAGGACTCTGAAGGAAGCTCCTGCAGGAATCTTTTGCTCAACATGCGGCTTGAACACATGGCCCTGAAATTAAGAGTCTTATGCTCTACTGACTGAGCTATCCAAGTTGGTGGTCATCACTGCCTCCTACCTGAGTAACTTCCATGGCTTAACTATGTGCTGCATGATGGAACAGATTTGTGAATGGGTAGCGGGTGGCGGTAGTGGGTTAAACCACTGAGTGGTTGCTGATCAGAAGGTGGGTGGTTTGAATCCCCGCAACGGGGTGAGCTCCCATTGCTCGGTCCCTGCTCCTGCCAACCTAGCTGTTCGAAAGCACATCAAAGTGCAAGTAGATAAATAGGTACCGCTCCGACGGGAAGGTAAACGGTGTTTCCGTGCACTGCTCTGGTTCGCCAGAAGCAGCTTAGTCATGCTGGCCACATGACCCAGAAAAACTGCCTGTGGACAAACGTTGGCTCTCTCGGCCAGTAAAGCAAGATGAGCGCCGCAGCCCCAGAGTTGTCTTTGGCTGGAACTAATGGTCAGCGGTACCTTTACCTTTACCTTTACCTTTAGCAACAGCTCCATATTGCTCCCATGTTAGCTGCTACAGGCACATTCCTTATTTCTCCCCTAAGAAATACAGACTTGGATAGGGCTGGTATATACAGTGGTACCTCAGGTTAATTACTTAATTCGTTCCGGAGGTCTGTTCTTAACCTGAAACTGTTCTTAACCTGAAGCACCACTTTAGCTAATGGGGCCTCCTGCTGCTGCTGTGCCGCCAGAGCATGATTTCTGTTCTCATCCTGAAGCAAAGTTCTTAACCCGAGGTACTATTTCTGGGTTAGCGGGAGTCTGTAACCTGAAGTGTATGTAACCTGAGGTACCACTGTACCACAAAATCCCCAGCTGTTGAAATGTACCAAACACTCTGCTCAACTTTGCAGTGCTGTTAAGTCTTTGTCCCTTGGTTGACCTATGGTTTTAGGAGCTGATGACTCAAGGATGACTCAGCATCCCCATTGCTGCTTTGCTCCTGCTCCTCAGCAACCAACAGCAAAACGAGCCCAGCTGGAGGTTGGTTCCTGCACCAGGTTACCGCAGAAGTTCATTTACTGGTCCACTGCTGTTCAATATCCTCATTCATTAGTGTCAAGGAATGTAGACTGGAGATTGGGCTGATCAAATTTGTGGCTGGTACAAACCTAAGAGGGATCTTGGATTCTTGAGAAGATAACAGCAGGATTAAAACCCCTAGCATAAATACCTTTTCATAAATGAGAAAAACTGGGTCAATATAAATAAATCACGACTCATGTAAGAGATTCACATGGGGGCTGAACTGCAAGCAACGGCCACAAATACTGGATTGGTGAGGAGAGCACAGCAGTGGGGCGGGAGAGTCAAAGAGAGAAGGGCAACAGAATAATTTTAGTTGATGGTGGGGGATACATTGGACATGAATCAGTGCCATGAGGCCACGGTCAAAATGCTCCCTGATCAGGCATAACGCTGGATTTACAAAAAACAAACAAACCAAGGCATGTAATAGGTGAAATCATTATTCTGCCCTGCTTAGTTCTGGTTAATGGTATTACAAATACAGGAAGAAAGAGCACAACCAGAATAGCTCTGCTCTCTTCTTCTTTTACAGTAAGGTAAATTGGTTTCAAGCATTCACAGTCCACAGCTGACATCGTCAATTGAAATCAAGAACCAGGAGGTCACCGAAGCAGAAAAGCAAAATGGACTCAAAACCACAAATGCAGGTGCCATGATCCAGGAAATGAATTTGTGGAGCAGCGACTCCAAATTGGAATTTTGCTGCCAAGTCAAGTTGCTTACGATCCTAACGCTGTTACTTGGAAGTTTCATTATTTCAGTGTATGCATGCATAGGATCAGAGGGATTTCACAATGGGCATTGCCATTCTGTATTATATCTACAACAACTTTATTAATGTTTGGCCTGGAAATGCCTTTTGAGCTTGTAATTCAGGAAGTCAACTCTCCCTTCTCCTCAGAGCTCTGCTGAGATAAGCTATATATCCTTCATCTTGAGACTACCTAAGAATCTTTCAATCCATATTGTCAGGAAATGGTTTGCTTGACTGTTAAAAAAGGTACGGTAGTTGGAATTTCTTACCAAAAATAGGAGGGGAAATTGAATGCAATAACCCTTAAGCAATTGGACCATCACTTTTCAGCAAAAGAGCCACAGGATGAGCAAAGGTATTTCTGTAGCAGCAGAATCCTAAGCACATATACTTAGTCATAGGTCCCATGTTTAATAAGTCTTCTAGATATTTTCAGTGACACATGCAATGCACACTTATTTAGGAGTATGCTCCATTGAACTTAATGGGGTTTACATCTGAATAAATATGCCTAGCCTCAAGTGATGAGACTGAAAACTAGACAACTCTGTCATGGCTCCATTCCCTTTTTCTCTTTGTAATTTGTAATGCTCACCTACCATTGCTGGTTTGTTTAATGCAACGTGAATTAAAACTTACAATAAAACCTCTCTGACTTTATTAGTCAGCCTGAGGTTGCCTTGCACGTCATAATTTAATGGTGTCCTTCCTTCGTTTTGAGCTAACTAGAGAGCTGAGAGTTGCTTCGTTGTTGTCATCGTTGCTGTTTTTAATTTGCAGCCAGGCCCCACTCCCCAACTCCCACCCTAACTCATTCCCAGTTTTGTTCCCTCTATAATGGGCATTCAACTAGAGGCTGGCAGCAAAGTGTGGCCTTTTGCAGATGCTTGCCTTGGTGAATGTTGTGAAGGGACCTGGGTGAACAAATATAACCATATAACATAGCAGGTAATATAACATAGCAGGTAAGAATCAGGGCCTTGCTCAGGTGGACTTTAGCAGCCAGACTTGCTAACAATTCAGAGAGGTTAACGATTCTGAATCCACTTATCTCTGTGAGGTAGCCCTTGATCAACAGGTAACCATGACTTCAATTTGCCTTTCCAGGTTCAAGGGACATAGCAATGAACAAAAACACTTGAAGAGGGACTGGAGCAGAAAAGACAGGAGGTCTTCTTGGCGATGTGAGGCATGGGGCATGTAATGCAAGGAACTGTGGAAACAAACCCTAACTATTCAGAAACTTGGTTGCAGAGGGAGGCATCCTGAAATGAGGTCACTGGGAATTAGACGGACAAGCTGGGACGTTTTCCAGGCTCTACTGTAAACAGCTAATGAGAGAGCCCAGGAGTTGTGCAGAGAAGAGGGAGACTTACTCTCCTTCTAGGAACAGATTCGCTGGGAAGAAATAGCAAGCTCTTCAGGAGAAGCTGGCCAGCAAACAAGCCAAATGTTATTGTCGGCTGCACCATAGCTTCTGAGTCCTCTGAGGAACAATGGAAGGAGCTGGGGTTGCTTAGTCTGCAGGAAAGATGACTGAAGAGGGGCATGAGAGGACTCTTCGAGTCCCCAAAGGGTTGCCACACAGAAGAAGGCAAACATTTGTTTTCCACTTCCCTGGAGGGGAACTATCTCTAATGGGACTTTCTCTAATAGGCCTAAGCTACAAGAGGCCAGAGTTTGGCTGAAGATTCAGAGAAACTTCTTGATGAGAAGAGGAACCCGGTAATGGAATTAGACACTCAGAGGGGTGGTGGGTTCTCCCTTGCTGGAGATCTTGAAGCAGAAGCTTTAAAAAGTGCTCCGTGCATGCATATAACATTTCCCTAATTTTCATTCCCCCATAGAACCATAGAATAGTCAGAAGGAACCACAAGGTCCCCCCAGTCCAATATTTCATCCCACATGGTGCTTGAATCCCTGACCCTGAGATTAAGAGTCTCATGCTCTACCAACTGAGCTTTAACTCAAACTCTAAGGTGCAGGAATTTTTAAATTCACACTAGTGCCTTTGACATGTGAGATGATCGAATATAGCAATTTTAATCAAAATCTGAGATGCAGTAGCTAATTTTTAAAAAATAATAATTATGGTGATCTGTCATGGAACAAACCCACTGAAGAAGACAACAGTGGTTGCCCAGACCTCATTGCTGGTTGCAAAGGGGTCTCCATATCAGTTCAAGCTTCAGGTCCACCCCCGTAAATGTAGGTCCACCACTGGCCCAAGGTCACCCAAAGAGCTTAATGGCTGAAGGGGGGATTTGAACCCTGGTCTCCCAGGTCCCTAGTCCAGCACTCTAACTGCTACACCATACTGGCTTTCTGATGTTCCTGATTCTGAACCTCAGGCTGGTGGTTCAGGAACTTGTGGAACCCGAGCCAGGACCTTTGTGGACACCTTCCTCCCAGGCCCGATTCCCTTGAGGGGTCAGGTATCTCTTGCACTACTATGCCGGCCCAAACATTGCAAGGAACATGTCAGGTGGGAGGCCTCAGGTAGGAAAGTGCTTGCTTCAGGCCAGATGGATGGTCCATTAAGAATTCATATTCTCCAGCCAGGAAGGAGGAGCTTGGGAAGGGTAGAGGGGATCATAAGGCAACAGTTCACCCTGGAGTAAGTGGCTCACTAGGAGCTCTCCATGGTGCTGCCTTGCTGGCATCTGTTATGGGCTGATCAGAACAGTCAACCCATGGCCTCAACACAACATCCCAGGCGTCCCACTGTGGTCACGGTCCCCACCTCCTGCCCATCAGCCGCCCCAGAATAACATCCAACATTTGGTGGAAATAAGTAAAGCCCACAGACACATAAACTTTATTTAGGTGCACTTTTTAAGGTCCAGGTGACAACTTGTGGATAAAACCGTGTTGCTGTTGCTAAATAGTGGATAAGGTAATGTACCTTTTCCCTTTTTTATAGATGCATTATTGTGTTTTAGATTATGTTTCTGCCATCTTATATGTCACAGATGGTTTCAATATGTTGAGAACAGCAACCCTGAATACAGAAAACATATAAATGAAGACCTACAATATTTATCAGATGCTTTTCTGGAGTAAATCCTTTCACAAGGCAGCTTTTGTAAGACACTAAAATACAATTGTGAATCAAGTGACATGCATAATATATTGCAAAAAATCATCATTACATAATAAAGCATATCAACCATAACACTAAAATATATCAACCACAGTGGTACATTATCAACCCAACCCAATGCCATTTAAAACAAGGGAACAGCTTAATCCCCGCTAAATGCCAGTTAAAACCCATATGGACACAGTATTTATTTTTTTTACAAAATAGTTTTATGAAAGAAAGAAGTACAGTCATGCCTCGAGTTGAATGTGCTTCAGGTTCAGCGCTTTCGGGTTACGCTCCGCGGCAACCCAGAAGTAACGGAGCATGTTACTTCCAGGTTTCGCTGCTCGCACGTGCACAGACGCTCAAAATAACGTCACATGCATGTGTGGAAGTGGCAAAATGCGACCCGAGCACGCGCAGACGCGCCCTCGCGTCTTACGTTCCATTCAGGATGAGAATGGGGCTCCGGAACGGATCCCGTTTGCATCCCGAGGTACCACTGTATTTGGTGTCTTTTCTGGTCCGCAGCATTTCCGCAACCTGGTTGATGGTCGTGACTGAATGAGGCAAGCCAGAAAAGTGTTTTAGCATAGCACTAATTAAAAGTTTGACCTGGATCATAAAACTGCCCACTGCTAAGGTTATAAAGATCTTTGATAGTTTCATCTGCTCATTATGTCGCTGACCGCAACTGCTTTTTGATGAAGTGGCTATTGAGCAATCATCCTGGCTTATTTTCACAGAATTTGTGTAGTTGTTATCTTGTGCTTTCCTCTTTAGTTTTCGGCCACTTTTTTATAGTAAAAGGCCTTACTTTTTTTTAATTAAGTTATTTTGTTGCCCAAGAGTGCTATGGCGCCATTGCTATTTATCACATTCTTTGCGGTGGGTTATGAAGGTAAACAGTCATACGCTGACTTGACTGGGCAAGAGATCCATGCAAAAGTTTGGCAGTCTGGAAGTCCAAACCCTGCCCTTTTTAAAAAACATGGAAGTATAATATCTACACCTGCGGAGATTGTGCTAGGAGGAAAGTCAGACTTTTTTTTTTTGCCATCTCCAGACTGTCAGTATTTTGCTGGAGGGATTCAATTGCATCCGGAAATTTAGGTTCGTGCAATTAAAACAGATTAGAGCCTTCTGTTGCTTTGCTGTAGCAAATCAACTTTTAAAGGGGAAGAAACCCAGACCTTTTGTGATTAGGAACGTGATGGGGAAATGCAGTAAAAATGTGTGGGATAAATGACCAGTGAAGAGGAAGATATATACAATTTATATATGATTTGTCATTGTCGTATAACCTGCCTGCAAGAAAATCAGAATGAATGAATGAATGCTCAATAAACAAGGAATCTACAGGAGCCCATGCAAAGACTGCAGGGAAAATAATAGGATGACAATGGTTGGTTGATGTGTGGTATCCCAGAAGGTGAGTGATCAATGCATGGAAATTCCACCCTAAATGCCTAGCATGGACTTAATTCCCCCTCCTTTTTTTTTTGCACACATACATTTTTTTTATATGGGACCCAGTTGGTGCAGCAGTAAATATTTTCTGTTCTCATATAATCCTAGCTCTGCACGTCTGGGAGATGAGATCATCCCCATTCACGGGGATACTGCTGGCAGCTTCACTTTAGTCCCTTCGGGAGGGACACGGCACTAGGCTTGTCAAGGGACCACAAGCACCGGAGAGAGAAATCAGTAAGAGGCAGGGAAGTTGAACGTAACCCCAACAAGCTGGTGCTACCACGCAGATAATTTCCACAAGAGAATTCGACAAGCAAAGCTCATCTCCTTACCCATTAGTGTTAAAGCCTCACCTATTTGCTTTGCACTCGTTTTACGGGGTCCAGTTCACTGCAAGGAGGGTATCTGTGTCTGTAATGGCTGTTGACAAACATGCAGGCTGAACTGGTAGAAGCAAGCATGCAAGCACCTGGATAAGTGATACACAAGTCTTGCAGTTATCAGTTCCTGCCAAAGAAACAGGCACACACTTGCGGCTCCCCAGGGCTGCTTCTTGCTAGCAACCTCCAAAATATCATGCTCCCCTCTTAGCATCATAGAATTGTGGAGTTGGAAGGGTCCTCCCTGAGGGCCATCGAGTCCAACCCCCTGAAATGCAAGAAACTCAACTAAAGCATCCATGACAGATGGCCGTCCAAGCTCTGCTTAAAAACCTCCAAGGAAGAAGAGTCCACAACCTCCGGAGGGAGACTGTTCCACTGCCAAACACCTCCTACTGCCAGAAAGTTCTTCCTGATGTTTAGTTGGAATCTCCTTTCTTGTAGCTCAAATCCATTGGTTCAAGTCCTACCCTCTGGAGCAGGAGAAAACAAGCTTGCTCCATCTTCCACATGGCAGCCCTTGAGATATTTGAAGATGGCTATTAAACCTCCTCTCAGTCTCCTCTGTACCAGACTAAACTTACGCAACTCCTTCAACCGTTCCTCATAAGACTGTAGAAGAGCATGGTCCTTGTCTGCTGGACCTTTTTTGGAACATGCTCCTCTGTCTTAGATTCAGTAGTTGTGTTACCTTCAGCAATCATAGCCTCCAAACTTTTTTCATTGCAGATGGGCTGGGACACTTCCTTTGGTACTGTACTGTAGACACCCCACCCTAAATCTTCAGCCAGCCTTAAGATAGCACACTCTCCAGCTTTTCAATATCCTTCTTTAATTGTGTTGCCCAGAACTGGACATCATAGGTGTGGTCTAACCAAGGCAGAATAAAGCAGTACTATTACTTCCGTTGATCAGGACAATATACACACCTCTGTTGATGCAGCCTAGAATAGCATTAGCTTTTTGTGCTGCTGCATCACACTGCTGACTCATGTGAAGCTTGTGGTCTACTAAAACCACTAGATCCTTTTCACATGTGCTACTGGCAATCCATCTTATATTGGTGCAGCTGGTTCTTCTTGCCTAAATGTAGAATCTTACATTTGTCCCAATTGAAATTCATTCTGCTAGTTTTGGCTCAGTTCTCCAATCTTTTAAGATTATACTGAATCCTGAATATGTTTTCGGCTGCATTGGCTACCCCTCCCAGTTTGGTGTCATCTGCAAATTTGATGAGCATCCCCCCAATTCATCCATCCAAGTCATTTATAAAGACATTGAACAACAATGGGACAGAACCTTGTGGCACCCCACTTGCCACTCCCCCCCCCCAGGATGTTAAGGAACCACTAGTGAGCACTCTTTGGATTTGGTCAGTGTCCCAGGACACCGCCTACTTTTTCTAGATGCCCCATCAGCTTCCATATGGCACTTTGCTTTCTGCCTAAACCTGACACTTCTTAAGTGCTCTGTGGCTGCCCCTCCTGTCTCACATCTCTCCCTTTTCCCCAAGCCCTCCATGGACCCTTCGGCTTCCTCTTTCTCAGACCATTGGCTGTTATAACTATTTTCAGCTTCCTTGCCACTGGAATTCCTGTCTCGTATCTTCCCTATGTCCCAGAACATTTCCCAACCATCAACCTGCCACTGTATGAGATTTTGATCCCAGCCAAACTGATGTTTCCCCTCCCTCTCAGAAGCTGGACTACAGTTCACTTCCCTCAACAACTGAGCTTCCTTTGCTGCCATGCCAGCTTCGCTAAACAGTATCAGATGCTTGGCTGCCACAAGCTCAATATATAAATTGGACCAAACAGCTAACTAGAGAGGGTTCAGTGTGGAAAAGACGCTGTCAAGGCAAAGGGGAGAAGAGTGTCTGCCATTTTCCACTTCTGTTGGGGCCAATGTAGAGAAATGGGCACAGTCTGACATAATTAGGTAGGCTTAAGTTCACTGAAACCAATGAACTTAAAGCTTGCCTGGGTCTGTGTTGATTGTGACATATCAGTTAGCAGAATTTGATCAACTACAATTAACCCATTTTGCAGTACACAGATAACTTTGTGAGACACACGGCTGTGCTTCAGTAGTTGGGCACCATTATTTTATCATGTTCACCAATGAGAGATTCACAGGTCACACCAGATGGAAGCATGACTTTCCATTTCTCACCTTGGAGGTCTCAATATATTGGCTCATATTCATGAGATGATTCCGGGTCAGAAATCTATTTTTGTCCTTGCTAGAAAGGCTTCTGTAATTCGTTCTTTCAGGCGTGCACAGCTGGTCTTGCAGAGCTTCAAGCTCATGGATTTTACAGATGAGGGTGCTGAAAAAAGCACCAATTAAAATTATTTTAGAACTCTCGCCAACATTTCTAAAATAGGTCTTAGGTTTTTTGGGTTTTTTTTAATGTGGCATGTGCAGAATGCATTACAGCAGACATTCGGGATATGCATTTGTTCAGATGTCCCAAATTCAAGACCTTCCTGCAATGCCATAACATGTGATCTGTAGAAATTTTGGTGAGAAAGGGCTTAATATTTATAGAACAATATTTCTATAAACAGAGTCAAGGGTTGAGGACAAAAGGCATATGTAAGCCTGGAGAACGGCAGCAGTGCTTAAAACGGGCGTGTACCAAAATATGTGTGGGGAAGTCTGTGTTCTGCAGACAAAGATTCACATTCCGGGACACGCCTGGAAATTCTCTCCAGACTGATCCAAGTGTGTGGAAGGCAACAAGACTTCCACAGCCCCTGTGTGTTTCTGTTTCCTCTCTGCTGGCACAAGAGGAAACAATCTCAGGCTTGCCAGGAACGGCATCTTTCAGCCACCTAATGCCTGGCTGAACAGGAACGTTTAAAAATTTCATCCTCAACATTAGTACTGAGAAAGACAGCCACACCTCACCAGGGAGGGCATTCTGTAAACAGGGAAACACCACCAAGAAGGCCCTGCCGCAGGTCAAGGCCAACTGGGCAGCATTCGGTTGTTACCATGTTGGTTAGTAACACTATTGTTTTGTAGCTTTCTAGGTGGTCTGGAACAAGATGTGTACTGAATTTCATCTCTCCAGGCCTTGTGGAAGTACCTCATCCACTTAAAAGTAAGGATAGATGCCCTCTGGGTGGGTCAGATATTTCGAGTGCTCAATGAGCCTTATGTCAGATCATCCGGGTTCCATATCACTCTGCACTCCCCCTTTTTTAGTGTTTGTTTCAGTAATCGCTGTAAGATTCCTGCTGCGATTTCAGGGACCCCCCTGGAGATTCCTGTGCAGACAGCTGTTTGCACTTAAGATCATATGGCGGTTGTGCTTTACTGCTCGTGATTCTTATCATGCAGAACAGATGCTGTAAAGTCTCATCACGGTATTGTACATGAAAATGAAGATCTCTGTCATACTGAGGCAGAGGGGAGGGGATTTCCCTTCCTTGCAACTATCCAAACACACAGGGAGAGGGCAAAATGCAGGAAGCCAAGATGCAGCCCAACCAAACATGCATGTGCACTACAGCACAAGGCTAAGCTGACTTCAGATTCTCAAAGCTTTATTGGCATATGCAAAAGATTCCAGTAGGATTCAATACAAAAACCCCCCTGCATGTAACACTTAAGTTGGTCTTGTATAGGAAGGCCTGTTGAGTTTGGTGGGGTTCTTCCCCTAGGAAGTATGCTTAGGACTCCAGCCTCCTGAAATTCCCAAGTTCATGTGCATGCAGAGGATTGCAACCTTAACTAGTTTCGCAAGCCTGGTTAGCACCTTGAGATACGCTGTAACTTATAAGTACAACGAAGTGCCTCATTCCATATCGGATACAGAATTTTGTGTGTGCATGCATTTGTTTATTTTTTTATCGGCAGCAGATTGATTTCATCATATAAAAGAAAAAGGATGTTTACAAGCTTTTTGAGGAAGTTTCTTTTTTTAACAAAATAAATCAGGGGTTCATTGTGGAAGCCAATGTTGCTCCAGGGCAAGTTTAGAGAAGTGTTTTGATCCCTCTTTCCCAAGTCATAGGAAGTTCAGTGCAGCCTTCGGAAGGGTGAGTTTCCTGCAAACGAAAAGCCACTGGTCTTTTTTTGGTGCTGTCACTCCCTTTGTTCTCACATGTTCCAAACTGAAAATAAATGGCAGGGAAGCAGAAGTCAGCATACATTTTCAGAATCTCGGTCTGGACCAGAAGCTGCTGAAAATGGCAACTGTGTGCTTTTAAGCTTCCCTTCTGCAATGTCTAGTAGTAATTCTATCTCTTCTGATGTCATAAGGGTGTGCATTTCCCTCCCTGTGCACATCATTGGCAGTGGCTTCTGCAGGCTGCTGTGTGTGCTATGCTGAGTATCACACACCTGATATCACAGCACAGACCTATTAGAAGGGTGAGAGCTAGAGGCATGGCTGCTGTTTTCAGACTGGATGTTAAGGATGCTTTAGCACTGGGCTTCCTGCATCATCAGCGAATTAGGTTAGATGGTCTTTCCAAGATTCGTTGCATGCTGTGATCTAAGCACCAACAACTGGGTGTTCTAGACAGTTTAAGAGTGTTTTGTGATCCACAGTATCAGAAGTTGGTTAGAAGTCCAGTGAGAGCAGCAGAAATAACATTCCATCTGTCCATCTCTAAGCAAAGATCGTCCAGTAGGGTTACCGAACCCACCCCCAATCCAAAACCAGACCCGCTATTGGTCTCGTCCGCTCAGTGTGCTGGATCCTGACACCCCTGACTGTCACTTGAGTATTAGACATATACTGTATACATTGTTCAAAAGACCATTAAGCTTGAAATGGCTACCAATCATTTTAGCCATGATGGGGGTGAACCCAAGGAGAATTCTAACACCAAATACTTTGCATCCTGCAGGGAGAGCAGACTGCAGTGATCCAGCAATTGTGAGAAGCGATTACTTCTGACTCTACCCTGTGTGGACTCATATTGGCTTTTTTTTTTTTAACACCACCACCACCAAAGGTTTGTTACGTTTTAAGCCATCTGATGGATTTTTTAGAAGCAGAAATTGCCACGAACAAATCTTTTCCTGGGACTCAACGGTGCTTATTTCTGAGTAGCACATGTACAGAAACGCACTGCAGGAACTCAGAGACGTAGATGACTGCAACACCCCTCCCTCTTAAAAGGGCTTCGGTAACTTTTGCAGGGAGTCCTAGCATCCCCAGGCTGGCAGAAACTTTGGAACGCCCCGCCCGTTTATGAAAACGGTGACCGATCCCATTTCTGAGGGGCTGCAACCAGCTTGGCTTGGACCAAGGCAGCAGCTTCAAACCTCCGAGGCGGCCGAGCAGGGCAGGTGGGGACCTCGCCCCGCTAGTCTGCCAGGAGACGGGCAAGCGCGTCTCGCGCCCAGGCTGCGTGGCGACGTGCGCGCGTGCTGCGCCTCTCTCGGGTGCCATCGGCAAAAGCCCTTGAGGCGGGGGTGGGACGACCCTCGCCGAAAGTGGGGGGCGGGGCTTGGCTCCGGGGTCGACCAATGGCAAGTGGCGCAGCGCTGGAAGCGCCACGTGCAATGGAAAGTCCTCTCTCTCTCTCTCTCTTTCTCTCCACTCTGCGAGTGCCTCCCGCGGGAGAGGAGGCGGCGGCGAGCGGGCTGTGTGCAGCCCCCTTCCCCTTTGTATCCCATTCCAGCCGGCGGCCCGCCTGTCACTCAGAGGCGTCGCCGTCGTCACGGCCCTCCCCGCCCCCGCCCCCCGCGGGCTCGGCTCTCCTCAGCTGGCAGCCGCCTCGAGAGCGGGAAGCGCCTCCTCCGCTCCGCCGGCCGCTCGCTCGCTCGCTGCGCGCCTTGCCCCGTCGCAGTGCATGGAGGGCACTCGTCCCGGGCCGGGCGCAGCGCGGAGACGGGGCCGGCTGGAGGAGGAGGAGGAGGAGGAGCGGCGCCTGCCCTCGCCCGCTGACAGAGCGCCCTTCTCGGGCCAGCAGGAGGCGGCGGCAGGCAGGTAGGAGAAGGGAGAGCGCGCCAGGCTGGGAGCCCCTCAGGCGACCCGAAGGAGCAACTTTCCGTCCTCCTCGTTCTCCTCCCCACCTCCCGGCTGTGTGGGGCTGGCCGGGCGCTGGAGTCCCCGGGTGGCGCGCCGGGCGAGCGTCCGCAAATGGATTACCCGCCACTCTATGCGATGCTGTCTTGCTTGGTGCCGCTCAGCTGCTGGCTCGCCGCGGGCAGGGGAGCGAGAGCCCAAGGTAGGAAGGGGCGCGCGGCGCCGGGAAGGGCGCGAGCAAGCACAGGAGCGGGGGGGGGGGGGAAGCGGGTCAACCTGCCCGCCCCGGCTCCCGCGCCTTTGCATCTCTCTGGGCGCCTTGCTCGCGTCCCGCTACCTGCGGGCTTCCTGGGTGGGCATCTGGTTGACTGGCCTCGCTTGCAAGAAGCAGGAGGCAGGGTCCGGGAGGAGGCGCGCTCTCGGTCCGCGATCCAGCAGCGCTGCCCGCTCCCGGAGAGCAAGGCTCGCTGAATTCAGGGCTTTCTACCTAGCAAAACGTGGAAGGATTCCGTCCACTGCCCAGTCTCTGTATCCTCACCGGCAAGCAAGTTCCACTGGGCGCCGGTGGTTCCTGCCGGTGGTTCCACCAGGAATCAGTGGCGTAGCGTGGGTTGTCAGCACCCGGGGCAAGGCAAGTAATTTGCACCCCCTAACCCGTGGATTTGCGCCCCCTAACCCTAACCCCCAGCTGTTGCGCCCGGTCCGGCCGGCCCCCCCTGCACCCCCCACGCTACGCCACTGCTAGGAATGAATGCAAATGCGTCTTCTTGCCAGCCTGACCGAGTGGCCCGAGAGAGATGGAAATGCTGGTTTGGTTATCGCGCGGAAGTGCAGTTCGGCGTTTTGTTTTGTTTTTGGCCGGTCGTCTGTCGCCCATCTGATCAAGTACCAAAGTGTTGCACCAAATGCTGCGAAACACCGAGGTTTCACATTTCCAGGCACCCGTTGCCCTGTACCCTGCCCCTGACTGTACCTTAGAGGTGGGCCGGGGGCGGGGGGGGGGGGAGGGAATCCAAACAAAAACTACTCTTTGATGTTGACTTTTAGACATTCGAGATCTCTATCGGCTAAACCTGCTTAGGACAGGATAAGAAAGGCAGATTTTGGGAGCCATTTTCAGGTGCCTCTGATTTCCCCACTCCTGGCTTTTAAAGATTTTGTTTCTTACAACAAAACAAAACCAACAACCCCCAAAACTCTTTAATAAAAAGAATTTTGTAAAAAATGGAAGGGGAGACCCAGCACTTCCCATATTACCAGTGACATGTTTTTTTTTCAGGACAGGGAGAACGCCAATTAAAAACTCACAGCCCCCACCCCTGTTCCTTATTAAGTTGGGATGGAGCCCTGAAACAAATGGCAAGCCCTAAACACAGAATTAAACTTATCACTGTGTTTTGGCTCTATGAGTCAGGTTTTCCAAATTAGCTTTATACCTCTGAACCTAAGCATGTTTCCTCCAAAGGCAGGTTAATGGATTTCAGCTGGACTGATGACATTTGACGGGTAGGATGAGAGTTCTTTCCATTTACCTTGCTGCCCAAGTATTTTTAAACAGGTTCCATTTTAAAACCTTTGCTGCATTTGAAGGGTGCAGAGATGGGCAGTCAGTAAGACAAAACACTTTGCAGGAATAGGAGTGCATCACTTCAGATATTCTTTTTTTTTTAAGATGGCAATGCTGTTCACCTCCATAGTTCATTTTTTAAAAGCTTCGTTTTGACAATTGATGCAGTAGCTAAAACAGTGTTGTTTAAGCTCTGATGAGGAATTGGAATACAGAGCTAACACATGGGATTCTTTTGCAAGCCTTGCCAAAGTATGTTACAATGCTGACAAACTTTTTATTTTTTAAGTTCAGCGGGATTCTCTACTTTAGAGGAACAGTGTGACATGGAAACTGCACAATGAATACTTTGGATGCTTGGTGTTAGCTGGGCATGCAAGAAGCATAAGGGCGTGTCAGTGTGAATTTCTTCTGCTGTGTTGAACATGCCCAGTTGACGCTTTGTGAGCTACAGTTTATGAGGGGGAAATCATAAAGGTTTTGCAGGTGGAGGAAGAAGAGCAATAGCTTCCCATTTAACAGAACTGCCCCTCTCCAGAAATATCAATGTTTGCAGCCATCATTCTTTTGGCTTACTCTGAAACAAAAGTTTGAAGGTTTGTAGTTCAATTTAAGAACCACTATAAAAAAACTGGGTGAAGGATGGATCGAGGTAAAAAGTAAAGTGTCTCTACAAGCCTTTGCAGGCCAATACAATTATGTAGTAGCCCACCCAGATATGTAGCCCTCAGCCCACGTGCCTATTCTGTTTGTGTTCCGCAGTTCCACATGAGCACGGGGGAGAGTGCATAAAGCACTTATGAGGAACAGACCTGAATTTCCTGAAATTCTCAGCTTTAATTTATAAGATGAGTTTCTTATAGGGGAGTGTAGTCAAACTTTGAGTAGACACACTGAAATTAATGGACATGACAAACGTTGGCCCCTGAATATCAGTGGGGCTACTCTTGAGTCAAACTTCATTGGCTACAGCCCCTTTGTGTGTGTGTGTTATAAACAAATTTCTAACTCTTTGGAGTAGTGAAAACACACTTCTAAGTTTAGATTTTTAAAAAGTATGCCTCCTGGAACTTGTGTCTGGTGTGGTGGTGGTGGAACTGGGCAGGAGAAGACTTCAGTGCCCTGCATAGTTCCTTGATCCACCCACATGGTTAGCAAAACCAGCATAAATTATGCAAAACACTTGAAATTGCAGAATAAATTTAAATCAATGAAATGGGTTTTTGCAAATGTGTCTTATTCGGGTGCCAGAATTCGCCTGTTTTGGTTGTAGAATTTTTATGTATACATTTGTCCAGACTTCATACAGCTCTGCCTTTGTGTTGTTACTGGATGCCTTGTGTGATAGTTCCTTCGGGTGGCTCACTTGGAAAGTAGTGTGAATTGCCATGGGCCAATGAATGGCTAACTGCAGGACTAAGCCCCGTGAGGCTGGAGCCGCATATCTTGAGAGGAGCAAAGGCTTTTCAAACACACACTTACGAAAAAAGGGGTTTCCCCGCCCCGCTCTGCTTTGAATGTATTGAAGTATGTCTATCTGTATTTATTTCCACTAGAGCTGCTCCTGTCTGGAAAGCTAAGTGAATATGGTGTGATTGTGCCCTTCAGTGCAGATTGCCAGGGACGGTTCCTCTCGCACGTGGTGTCTGGCTCGGTGGCAGCAAGGAGGGGCAAAGCCACCCACCCTCCCGCTCCTCCACCTCACCCAGGCCGGCGCAGGGTTGCCCGCAGCACCTCCTTTCTGAACCAAGGCGTGCCTGGGAATCGCTTGTACTACTTCAATGTTACTGTTTTTGGAAAGGAGCTGCATCTTCGCCTGAAGCCCAACCGGCGGCTGGTGTCACCTGGCGCATTGACTGAGTGGCAAGAGGACTTCCGGGAAGTCTTTCGGGAACCTCTGCAACAGGACTGTGCTTTTACAGGAGGAGTCTCGGGGATGCCAAGTGCCGCAGTGGCCATCAGTAATTGTGATGGACTGGTAAGCAGAAGCGGATTGAGTCTTCCTCTTCTTCTTGTCCACAGAAGAGATGAATCCCTTTCTCCTGTTTCCCCAGCCTTAGGACTGTCTTTGCCTTGTTACCTAAGCCCCTCTGAGCCTTGCAAATAATTTTTTGCTATGAGTGTGTATTCTGGAATTCACCTTATATTTGTTACGGATATTAGGGGATAAAGTTGCCAACTTCAGATTTCAAAAATTTCTGTTTCCTGTTTGAAGATCTGGCATATCAGGGTAGGGGAATACCAGCAGGTAAGTGGGTGTGAAGGAAATCCCCATTGTTCTGCTGACATCACGATGTTTTCCTTTTGATCTTCAGCAGCCCTGCTTTTCAGCAGCACCTGTGCTGGCAGGATGCAAAGTAAGAACACAATTCAGTTTCTCATTCAGCAGTGGGTGAAATAGAGCACAATGAAGCTATCTCACTAGTCTTGTGCCTTAGTGGGGCTCAGGGGAAACGCTGCTTTTCACAAAAGAGCTTTACTCAAGAACTGTTGTTCGTTTTATCAGACTTCTGGCTCTTACGCAGCACAAAATATTTGCTACTAGCCAGGCTGGACTTTATTTTTGGTTAAGAGGTAACTCTGCCAACTAGAAGTGTCTTGCAGAATGGATAGGATAGGTTCACCTGCAACTATTGGTCTTGATAGATAAATCTCAGGGAAGCACAGGCTGCCAGCTTTAGGTTATTCCTGTGAGCATCAGCCTAGCTGCTGTTTTAAAGAGAATGGTAGCCTGCATGAACCACTGCTGGACCAGTTGAGGCACCTGCAGGCAATGATGACTTCAGGGATTCTGAGTTGATTTTCAAACTTTGGAAAATGATTCCAAGTCACCTGCAGAATCCTAAATATTTAAGTCTGGCAAGGTTTCAAAGACCTGCTTGGCCTCATGGCTCGTGGGACCTTCATTCAACCGCTAACCCTGGGTACCATATCACAAACAGTTCTTGAATCTACTCTCAGTTTCCAGCTTAGTTTGCCATGGGGCAGGGGCTGCTGCTGTTGGGAGTAAAACAGGCTTCCTCAACTTCGGCTATCCAGATGTTTTTGGCCTACAACTCCCATGATCCCTAGCTAGCAGGACCAGTGGTCAGGGATGCTGGGAATTGTAGTCTCAAAAAACATCTGGAGGGCCGAGGTTGAGGAAGCCTGGAGTAAAACAATTCTAAAGTTCACTTGCACTTTCAGAGCTAGTTTCAAATGTATTCTGGAGCTTTGTAAATGCATCACACAAGTGGAGAATTCTATATTTGGTACATAATTCAGCATCCTGAAAGTTTCAGCTTTTACGTTAAACAAAGTTTTTTTTAGAGAATATATTCAAGTGGTTAATGGTCTGTTGCTATCTATGCCATTTTCTCCCGTACTGAAACACACACACACACACACACACACACACACACACACACAGTGAATATTAGGGTTCTGAAGGCTTGCCCTGTCCCCTTCCTGGGCTACTACTATCAGGTCCACCCAGTGCCTGTACACTGAGTGTCACAGATGAGACCAGTAGGTGTACAGCCCATGAAGCCCTAGTTTGAAGTGTCTGTATACCGCAAAATTGGCAGGTCTCTGTGCAATTTTGATGCTGAACAAACAGATGTAGGGTTGGCCGAGTCAGTGCCATCCTAACATTGCACGTTTTACTGAACATCTGTGGAGGTCTTAAAGTGTACCAAGCGCACTGCGCAATGTACCAAGTCCTGTGGTTTTAGTAACAATATCCTATGTTAATTGAAATCTTTGTCAATAGCAAACCTATTTATGCACATTTCCAAATATATGAGAATTTTGAAGGTATTTATTTGTTAGCTGCTTCTTCGTCATCACTGATTTCAAGTTAGACTGTATGGCCTTATATGCCATACTTACTGGCAATTCAAAGGAGTGGGTATAGAGGCTCGGTTTTGCATGCCAAATACCATATTGGATTTGAATTGGAAATATATATATATATATATTTGCCCCGTTTCTTGTAGTAAGGCTCTTCCCTGTAGGTCCTCTCTACAGCCCAGTACTCCTTACATTTAACCATTTATTGTTATTATTTTTGTTTTCAGAGAAGGGGGGGGAATGAGACATCCCCCCTCAATATTCTGCTAGTCCCAATATGAGTTTTGTTGCATCAGAATATAACGAGCAATACAGATAAAGTGGAGTATTAAGGTTATTCCTATGTGTACTAAGTGTTAGGGATCTGATAATATTGCCCCGCCGAAAGCTGAGATGGCATAGTTGAATAGCTCGGTGATAGAAACGCCCATCCAAGCTAGGTATGGGAAAATTGATGAACTTATATCCCAATGCATGGGTCAGTTTACAATGAAGAGGGTTGTGAGTTCTGGTATATACAGGTGGTGACCATTTTGCGTGGGGTTCCGTTCCTGGCCTCAGTGCATGTCAGCAGACCACACATAAATCTGCCCTGCCCTCCTTATACCCCACCCCGTTCTGCCCCCTCAGTTACACCCCCATTCTGCCCTCTTGTCAGTCCAAAAGGACCCAAATGCCAGCAGTCATGCACAAAAAAATAGTTGCCCCCTGTGTAATATTTCTGCAGGTCATTTCTGTTTCTGCAGAATAATTCCAAGAATTAAGCCCAAATTCAAAGGCCTTGAAGTTGGCACATCTTTACCACAGCCCTGCCCCTTGTTTATCACACTGCAGTAGCCAAGTGTTTTTGTTACAGTTTTCACCCACACAAGAGGGCAGAAGACAAGACAGGTTGAAGGTAAGACTGGAGCAATGAGAAACGTAAGAGAAACTGACGTTGGTGGACTCATCCATGCCTAGCAAGGATCTAGATACAGACTTGGTCTGCTGTGGACTTTCCTAAACCTGCCAATTAGTTTTACTCACCCTAAGCCTGCAGGGGCACGGCGTGTTTAATAAGTAAAAAGACAGAGCAGTGTCCCTTTGAAGATAAAAGATCAGGTGAAAAGCCAACAATAATTGCAGGATATGTAGGAATGAACACCTCCAGATGCTTTTAGTCCCCTACATCAGAATCCTTTTGTCCTTCTCAACTGTGTAATTATGAACATGGGATCCGATTTTCCAAAGTGGTTTAGGAAATTAGATGTTCTAATTACCATGGAGTTGAAAAGCTAAGTCTTGTATCATTTTGCAAACAGCACTACAGCTGTAGCTCATATGCCCCTCAGCCAGCTGCTTGTCATTTTCTAGGCAAGTGAGTAAGCAAACTAAGGAGATGCCCAGGAGTCTTCATCTGGCCAGAGCCCTAAATTTCCCTTGCGGCCCCTATATTTCATTTCAGTGTCCAGATGTCTGCTGGGTTCTCTCCCCCCTGCCCCATGATTTGCAGAAAGGAAAGATGGTGATTTCCTATAGCCTAAGCAAGTGGTATTTGGGGGACGGCGTGGGGAATAGCATTCTTGTTAAATGTTTAGAATTATAGCCATATTTTAAAGGGGGAACCAAGTCAGACAATTGAGCTCAGTACAAGAATTCTCCAGGGTTTGACTTCCCCATTTGTACCTTGAGATGCCTGTGACTGACATTAAACAGGCTCCCGCATTCTATATATTTTGTCAGTTGCAGGAAAAGGTTTTTTTGTTTTGTTTTCCCGGACATTTCCAGAAGGAGAAGTTTATTTGTGGGCAGTAACTGATATCCTTCGAGAACCATTTTACCTGTTTTTACTTGCTTAAAACTTTTTTGTTTTGTTTTTTGTATACCTCTGTGGTGGTATTACGAAGCTTAGAGTTCATAAATATTTCTGATAAATAACAATGTTGTATCTAAACTAACTGGAAGCAGTGTAGTGACATTTAAAGTGGGGGAAGCATAACTTGTGAGCAGTAATAATATGCATTAACTGAATTGGGTACATTAACTAAATCAAGTGATTTCAGCCCCAGGTTCTTAATCACCACACTACCCTAGCAATTTCATCCAGGAAGGTTTGATTACTCTCCCATCTGCTGGTGGGAGGGAAGCTCATCAGTCCCTCACCACTGGGACATAGAAACGTATTCTGGTGACCTCAGTTATTGGGGCTGTATCCAATTTTTGAGGGAGGCGGGTGGCACTGTGGTCTAAACCACCGAGCCTCTTGGGCTTGCCGACCAGAAGGTCGGCGTTTCGAATCCCCACGATGGGGTGAGCTCCTGTTGCTCGGTCCCTGCTCCTGCCAACCTAGCAGTTCAAAAGCACACCAAAAAGTGCAAGTAGATAAATAGGTACCGCTCTGGCAGGAAGGTAAACAGTGTGCTGCTCTGGTTTTGCCACATGACCCAGAAAAACTCTGTGGAGAAATGCCGGCTCCTCAGCCTGTAAAGCGAGATGAGCGCTGCAACCCCAGAGTTGTTTGTGACTGGACTTAATTGTCAGGGGTCCTTTACCTTTTTTTAGCCAATTTGTGGCCAGCTTTGCATGTAGGGCTGGTGCTGAGGGAACTATTGCCAGTTCCCAATATGCCAGCCAGCCAGATTTAAGTTTTTTCTGTTAAGCATATAAAGCCCTAAAAAAACTGGGGACTAGGATATCCCTATGTATCTACCTGTCCACTGTAGTTGTCTATGGGGACTGTCTTTGCCTCGCCACTTATTCCAGAGATTCATTCTGTAGTGAAGTGCCCCCTGCTCAGTGGATCATGCTGCCCAATGCAGTTAGACAGGCTCCAACATTGTATGCATTTTGTCTGATGCTGAAAACTTTTATTTTTACAGGCTTTCCCAGATGGGTGGGTTTATTTGCAGGCAGACTTTGCTGCTGTTTGATAATTTTTGTTGCAAACCGCTATGCTATTTTTTTTTTTTTTTTGCAGTGCTTAATATAAATTATATCTCTCTGCCTGAAATTGCCTCTCTTCTTGGCTGGTGCCCTTCCAGATCTTTTTACATCTTAGTGAAATATTAGTTGCAGCGGACTGTTCTTTTGCAGCTGAGATTCCTTGCCTTATGATCTCCAAGTAGCAGTTTTTATCAGTTTTCTCGTATTTCACTGTCAGCATTTCCTGTCCTGTTTGGCGTGTTGTCCTCTTTACCTCCCCTCCTATTGATTTATTGAGGAAACACTAGAGAGGGCAGTAATTTTATCCATGGCACAATGTGTAATGTCTGTGCCAAACTGTCTGACTTTTCATTAAATGACTGGCACGTTTCCAGCTTGGTGGATTCCACTGTCTTGTATCGAAACAGACTATCAATGGAGGTTTGAAACACCCCCATCCACCCATTCAGTTATTTCATTCCATAAAACCTCTCCGTTTTGTTTGGATAAGTTTAACGTTTTCCAAATGAAGCAGCCGTGTGTGCTGCCTCTTTCTGTTACAAAATTGAGTTCATTCTGGCAGTGCCTGTCTTGTTGAGCGTCTCAGATAGCTGCTTCAAATTATACAAATCACTAAGTTGTATTCCCAAAGTATCCTCAGTCACAGCAACTTTTCTGTGTTACACATTGGCTTAAAAAAAACTTCTAAATGAGAGCCATGTTGTTCAAATGAGAAAGATGAAAGAACTGGGCTCTCAAGTGATAGTATCTACAGTATTTGAAGGACTAAACCTCCCGTTCCCTAGGCATGGACAAGGGAAACGTTGGTGTCGATAAGACTACAAACATAAAGGCTTTTGGTTTATTTCCTTCCCTAAGGATAGGAGGGGGGAACAAAAGAAAAAATATTGCAGTATTGGCTTTTTAATGGCCCACATGCAAATTATATTAGAAGGGCAAGTGAAAAGTGAGCTCAGACAGCCTGGAGAGCATCACAGGCTGCACTGGTCCTTGTTGTCACCTTCTATTTTGGGATTGCGTCCAAAACACACTGGCAATTGAGAACCTCCAGAAACGGACATAATCACTTCAGCGGCATAATAGTTGGCCGTGTGGAAAGTTGTGCCCTGAGATCTACTGGAATAGTGCAAGTGCTTGTGAGGAGGGCACTTTTCAGATTGCACATGGCTTCTGTTAAGTTGTGGGTAGACATAGCAGACGACACAGCGATTCTTCCAAGGCAGCTCTTTATTTGTAAGCTGGAACAGAACTGGCTGAGGGGCTCAGTCAGCCTGCTTATATAGAGCTCCAGAACAATGTAACTGTTGCCATTTTCTAAAGCTATCCAATCACTGAACGTCACTTTTGATCCTTCATTTGCATACAAACTATCCAATCACTGAACGTCACTTTCGATCCTTCATTTGCATAACTATCTACAGTATCCCCCTGCTGGCCCAGGGTGAGAACTTCAGTACATAACAGCTTCATCGGCACCTCTAAAGAGATTTCTGACCCTAAGTGACTGCATGCTTTACTTCTGGTGTTGGTTCCATTGTAGATGATGTTGGCACAGAAGAGGGCTTTTGCTTCCCACCCACCCCCTTGTGGGCAAAGTCTCCTCAGCTTCAATTAGAAATGATCTGGCAATTTATGATCAGCATTGGCAAACACTTGGATCTTTTCTTTTTTCAACCCCCCCCACAAATTATACATGCACAACTTTTTTCTGATCTGTGCATGCTCTCTCAGTGTTGGTGGGGAATGGCAAAACATTGCCTAGGCAAAGGCTGGGATTTTAAAATCCACCAGGCTGCTATATACTGGTGACTTTCCCCCTCTGCATGATTGGTTATTGTAGGTCACCTGCACCAGCAGACCAAACTGGAAGGCACATGCCAATATTTTTACCTTGATTGCCTTGTTAGGTTAACTTTTAAATCGGTTCATTGGTCTGCTGTTCATGATGCAAGGGTTTTGTTTTGTGTTTTTCAAATAGTCAGACTTAGAGTTTAATTTTTTTATGTGTTTTTTTTGGTAACAGCCAATTTGGCTTTTGTGAGAGATTGCATGTGTGTGCCTGCACTTGTGGTGCATGCATTATTATTTTTTCCTAACAAGAAAATTCCAAGCCAAACTGATTGCTCAAATCACAAATTAGGAGACAGGGTATTATTATTTTTAACTGCATACTCAAAGTCGAACTCTTTGTTTCAGAAATCAACAAATGCTGGGGATGCTTCTGAATATCTCATCCAAATATCCTCCGGAATTTTCTGAGTCACCCAGTCTTGCTTCTAAGGAAAAACCAGCACACTTGGAATTCCCACATTTTCCTTGAATGAATGAATGAATGAATGAATGTGTATTTTGAACATGGTAGGGTGCTTGTGCAGTATGTGGCAGCTTTTAGTTCCTTGAGTTTCTTTTTGTTCCCCTTGCAATACTTAACTGATGCACAGTGCTTTTTATCAGTCTTTATGTGATGGTATGTGTAATTGCTCCAAGATTCTTTTTGTGTGGTGTTTTTATCATTGCTCAGAAGTTCATTGATGTACCAGTGGAAAACCACACGATAATTTTTTTTCAGACAATCATACGGTTTCTTGTTTTGCAATGTTTCATCAAAGTATATATGTGCACTGTGGTGACAGGGGACTGTGCAAACAAGGTGAAGCAAGTGAAATTCCAGAATTGGTTTTAGGTGTTCTCTTAGCTACACTGAAATTCAGGTGGAAGGAAAGAGGAGGGACAGAACTGGGGAAATCTTCTCCTCCCTAACCAACTTTAGTGACAGCCCTTAAATTCAGAGGAAAGTAGACCATGGAGGCACAAAAATGGGCACATGAGCGTTAATGTTCATAATTTATGAGCAGAAAACTATTTTCTGGGGCAAAGGGAACTTGTATTCAAAACTGGATATTTTTGAACTCTGGTAGCATTGTTACTGAGTGCATGGAGTGTCCTGCGATCCTGATCACTGCATCTTCTTAACACTTCTAACCTCTGATGAAAGCCTCTGAAATGGCAATTTATCATTTGATCATCTAGTGTCATGGGCAAGTATCTAGGAAGGCTATGATTCTATGTCATGGATGCTTTAGTTGAGATTCCTGTGTTGCAGAGGGTGGGAGTAGATGACTCTTGGTATCCCTTCCTACTTTATGATTCTATTATTTTTGTTCCAACCTGTATTCATCGCAGTCAGCATTCTTTTGTTTTCCACCATAGTTTGTTTTCTGCCAAATACTACCTTGTTTATCTAGCTGCACATAAGTTGCATAAGTTATGTGGCTATTTACATTTCCTATATAACATTTAGTGTAAAGAAAACAGCAAAACAGTGTAAAACAACAACAACAACAACTATAATTATATTATGTATCATTTGCAGACCAAAAAAGAACAGCAGCTACATAAATGAATACAGATTTTATTCACTGGACTGGTTTTCAATCCTGACCACAGAGAAATGTGTGAACTGCAACAATCTCTGCTTACTTTTCCATTTGTGTTGGAATTCTGACATCCTTGGTGACGGGCGGATGGAAATAAGAGCTGGGAGGGGACCATGGCTTGGTGCCAGAATGCATGTTTTGTACACAAAAGATCCTGAGTTCAATCCCTAGTATTTCCAGGTGGAGTTGAGAAAGATTCCCGTCTGAGACCCAGACAGTGTAGAGACGAACCAATGGTCTTAGTCTATATGGCAACTTCCTACATACCTAACTTGCTGAATTCCTGGTGTTGGATTGAGCTTGGAGAAACACTCTGAAGGAATACTGTTGAGTCTCCCGGCCTCGTTTCTTCTTGTTTTCATTTGTGCACAAGCTGGCAAAACATGCAAATAAAACTAGCGTTCTTTAAAATGGGCATACTTACAAAATGTTAAGTGCCCAACTTCCCTGGCAGGAATTGAATGGGCTGCTCTGAGGTCTTTTTGCTTTTTTAGAATACTCTCATTGTAAGTGAAAAGTGCACACCAGTCATTATTCCATTTACAGTGTAATGGGAACTAGCTGGAGTTTGATTAATGGATGGGGATAGGAGGTTGCAGTTAACTTCCACACGGCCCTTTACAAACATTGCTGTGTCTGCAGCTGGTACAGATGTTGCATAATAACTGCCTTACACAATGTTCAGTGTGTGTGGCTGTTTTAACTCAATCCTATTCACTCTTGGGATGTGCCGAAATGGGACTCTGGTTTTCAGGAACGCTTTCTGCAATAGGGAGTGACAATGAAGAGCGTAGAAATGTTCACCAATTTTGCAAGACTCCCCTATCAGGAATGGAAGGACAGTGGCAGGTGGAAAAGCATTGGCCTCATTTCCTTGTTTGGTTTCCTAGCCCTGTGACATCTCACGTGCCACGTGAGTCCTGATCGGTTGGAATTGGTTAAGAAGGAAATGTCCCACGATTTGCTGCTGCTGTGGTGTCAAAGAGGGAGAATGCAATGTGTTGGAGGAGGCTGGGGAATATTTCCATAATATGAAACATACCGAAGCTGCTGAAAGATCATTCAATGAACACATAGGAAAAGCAGTGATATGTACATTGTACGTTGTCTTTTGTTGGCCCTGGGGGTGCCAGTTCTTTAAATAAAAATTGCTGGTTCCTGGGGAGGGTCAGGAGATAAGGCCAGCATTTGTGTGTGTGTATACGGATAGAAATCCTTACCACAAAAAGCTGTTTCCACCTAAATTTGACCTGCCCACATTCTGATGTTTCCTTGGCAGGGTCACACTGACCTGTGATTCAGTATGTACTTATGTAGAGCTGGATCCAATTTGAAAATGAATGCCAGCATTAAAATTAAGTTCTGCTTAGTTGTTGGGGTGGATTAATGAGGCATACAGTGCGATGGTTATGTAAAGTAGGGTAGTAATGGAAGCTGTCTAAGATGCAAACTTCAGGAAGTAGAGTTTCCTTCCCTTATGCCTATGGACTAATAAAGACACTTGTAATAGAGTGGGTGAAACGGGGGTGGGGGGCAGGGTGGATTATCAAGCGTGTAATCCGAAATAACAAAGACTAACTGTGCTTAATTTTTGGTCGTACTGGGTGGAATTCAATATGGTGCTAAGGAGGTAGTTCCTACAGTGCAAGCATTTCGCCTCCCTCCACACATTGTTCTGGGGGGGGGGGTTCTCACAAGCCCTTAGAGTAGAATTTTTTGGGGGTGCACAAGGGGTGAAAGCCGTGTTGTATTAGCAGGGGAGCCCTCGTGCTGGCTTCTGCTAGCAGAACAGGGTAGTTGAATACAGCTCAATGTAGTCAAAATAAGACCTACCCTGTTTTGAATGAGTGGGGGAAGATCTGCTGGCCATGCAGATGCTGGATATTTGGTAAACCAGAGAATAAGGTATGGTTGCCCTGGGCGCAAAATTGCTAGGGGCACAAAATTTCAACATCTGGTGCTTCCTCAATTCAGCTGCATGCTTCCGTCGCTGGGCTCCATTGAAAACGGCTCTCCATGCGAACCAGGAAGTGACCTCTCCATACAACAGAAAAACTCTTCTTTGCTTATCTCTGCGGCTGCGATCTCCTGGGTGATGTGGACGTTATTAGGCAGTTGAATGCACATGTGTACCTCCCTCCTACCCACGTTGCGCAGCCCCAGGCACTAGCAACCCATGCTAGGCCACTGCCCCCACCCCCTGACCTATTATATGGAGACCCATCAGACATGCAGTTCTGCACCACATGCTGCTTCTGAACATTTAGACTGGCTTTGTGTGTACAGTGGTACCTTGGGTTACATATGCTTCAGGTTACATACGCTTCAGGTTACAGACTCCACTAACCCAGAAATAGTACCTCAGGTTAAGAACTTTGCTTCAGGATGAGAACAGAAATCGTGCAGCGGCGGCAGGAGGCCCCATTAGCTAAAGTGGTGCTTCAGGTTAATAACAGTTTCAGGTTAAGAACGGACCTCCGGAACGAATTAAGAATGTAACCAGATGTACCACTATACACAGAAAACTTCAGGGTTTTTATCTTACTGTGTAATGTTGAGAAAACCCGCGTCAGCCTAGAGGCTGGAGTCCAGTCATATGCTCATCACCTCCAAGCCAACTAAAATGTTTGAGACCCAACTTTACCAAGATAGCTGGCAGGGAGGTGCTGAGGTTGGCAGGGTCTACTGAAGCATTGCCTGCTAGCCTCCCGTGCTGGGGGCTGCCAGGAGCTTCTGCCAAGCCAGTCTCTCTTTGGCTTGGGGCTGGCTCCCAACTCCAGAGCTGCTCAGCTGATGAGATTCCAGCGGAGAAACGTGCTTGGCTGAAAAGGCTGGTGCCAGGCCCATTGGGAGAAGAGAAAATAAGAGGGATTAGGCTCCTGTATGGGATCATTTTGGGACATTTCGTAGCCATGTCTGCACCTTTAGCCCTCCTCCAAAAAGGAGGGAGAAATAAGACAATAGAACTACTTTTAACACACACCCCCAATTTGCTGTTGTTGCTTGTCTTCTGAACAAGCTCTGTTATGTTGACAGTGTGGTGACTTCTTAGGCTTTCTCCCTTTGCCATTGACATATGTAGTAGAAGAAGCTATAGACCAGGGTTTCCCAAACTTGGGTTGCCAGCTATTTTTGGACTACAATTCCCATCATCCCAGACCACTGGTCCTGCTAGCTAGGGATGATGGGCGTTGTAGTCCAACAGCAGCTGGAGACCCAAGTTTGGCACACTTCACTATAGACACTATAGACCTTGTGATGTGGGAGTAGGCCTCATTGAACTGTGTGATGCTTGTTCCTGAGAAGGCTGCGCAGGCAATCACACTGTTAGTGCATTGTCCTGTTTGTTTTAAAATTGCTTTTTTTCTGCCACAACAGCAAAAAAAGAACCTGTGATATACAATTAAAAATGCTAGAACTAAAAACAAACTAACTGAAATGAACATTTGACTAATAAGATAATTGAAAGCACATCAGAATTTCACTATATCTAGTTAAAAATGCTTACCCCCATTTTTAAAAAAGAACTACTGCAAGATGTGTCATTTAAATATGATTTTTAGGAGCCTAATGACATAGGAAGAGCCCCTGCTGGTGCAGACCAAAGGCCCATCTAGTCCAGCATCCTATTGTCACAGTGAAGAAACTCACAAGCAGAACTGGAGTTCAATAACAATTCTCACTCCTTGTGATTCCCATAAACTAATGTAGAAGCAGGTTGCCTGTTCCAATAGTGGAGGTAAAATAGACTAGAGGCCAATGATTGTCAGTGAATTTTGCCAATCCTCTTTTAAAGCCATGCATGTTCATAGCTCTGTACTGAATTTTCTTTCCTGGACAGCACAGCAAAAAGTGTACACAAGCCCATGACCTCAACACTCCCTTTCATTCTTGCAGATACATAATTTTTAAAAGGTTTACATGTAGTTTTGTTTCTCAGGGTGGCTTGAACAGTGGGGTCAGTGTGAGCCCTTTCCCTGGAAGTAATTATTATTCCTAGCCCAGGAGAGGGGAGTGCAAATGAGGCAGGTCTTCACAAGAATACTTTGGTGATTGCAAAGGTTAGAGGTTGTGTGTGTGTGTTGTTTTCTAAAAATATGATTCTAGGTTCAGGACCAACATTGCGTTGGTCCACTCATTAGCAGAGGCCCTGTGCCACCTGCAGTTCAGTGACCTTAATCTGTTCAAAGGCAGCATTATAACATGGAAAAATAGATTGCCCAGTAGGGAGCAGATCATTAGAATCAATTGTCTAGACTGTTTTTTCAGTCATCCCAGGAAGCTGACAAGTGTGTAACATGCAACCTGCGCTCTATATTCCATGTAAAGGTCATAAGAAAGGGTTGCTTGGTCCTTTCTTGCAGAAATACAAAGGAGCAGGCAATGTCGAGGCAACAAATCATATGCACACTTACTTGGGCTTAAATCCCATTGAGATTAGTAAGGAATTTAGGTACTTCCATGTAAGCACGTGTAGGATCAAACTGCATCAGGTCCCAGAAAGTGTTCAACCAGATCAGGACACTGCTCGCTATCCTCATGCACTTTTACTTAGAAGTCATTTGTACCGGGACACGGGTGGCGCTGTGGGTTAAACCACAGAGCCTAGGACTTGCCGATCAGAAGGTCGGCGGTTCGAATCCCCACGACGGGGTGAGCTCCCGTTGCTCAGTCCCTGCTCCTGCCAACCTAGCAGTCTGAAAGCACCTCAAAGTTCAAGTAGATAAATAGGTACTGCTCCGGCGGGAAGGTAAACGGCATTTCCGTGCGCTGCTCTGGTTTGCCATTAGTCATGCTGGCCACATGACCCGGAAGCTGTACGCCAGCTCCCTTGGTCAATAAAGCGAGATGAGCACCGCAACCCCAGAGTTGGTCACAACTGGACCTAATGGTCTGAGATCCCTTTACCTTTACCTTTTACATTTGTACTAGTCAATGGAGACAGTGTCCAGATGTAGTAAGGAAAACCCAGAAAGAGCCATGTTGAGGCCAAGGCCCATCTGGTCCATCATTCTGTTCTCACTGTGGCCAACCAGATGCCTCTGGAAAGTCTACAAATAGGGGGTAATGGCAACTCTCCCTGTTTGTGATACCCAGCAGCCAGTGTTCAGGGGTGTGCTGCCTTGGACAGTGGAGGTGGAACATACTAACCATGGTTAGTAGCCATTGATAGTCTTATCTGATTTGTTTATTCCTCTTTTGTGGCCATCTTGTGAAAGCAGCTTCTGTAGTTTAAGCATGTGATGTGAAGTACTGCTTTCTTTTGTCTCCTGAATCTTCCCGCATTCATGGATGTCCTGTGGAGGTCCTAAAAGAGATCAAGGGAGATCTGGTCTCTCTCTCCCCCTCCACTCTAGGGTGCACTCCTTTTTGATTTGCAAACAGTGAAGGGAGGGGGAGATCTAGGGTTGCCATATTTTGAAGAGCAAAAAAGAGGATGCTAGGATGACTCTTATTTTAAGTACCCCTGCTATATGTAGGCTATAGAAGCTTTGATATATTGTTGAGAGGGGTCTGGCAGGAGAAGAGAAGAGGAAAGCAAGTCTTCAACCACCAGTTGTGCCTATGTCTCATCCAGAAAGTATAGCCAGAGATATTTTGGCAAGTTTAAAAAATCCACTCAGACAGAAATTTCACCCCTGAAAAAGAGGACGTGTCCTGGAAAAAGAGGAGACATGGCAACCCTGGGGAGCTATTCCTTGTTCCCACTTACTGCAGTTTGGAGCTCTAGTGCTGCTTTGGATGGGTAAACTATTGAAAGGCGGGGAGGTTTTGGAGGTGGTGGTAGGTGATAGGGCTATATTGGGCTCTCTTCATTGAGGCTAGCACAGTATAGAAACCAGTTTGCACACGTTTATAAATGTAAAAAATAGAAGAAGGGAAACTGATGGTCATATAAGGCATTCTGAGCTCACCCTAGCTGCAGTACGTTTATGGTACCAATATTCCTTCTTGTGTGTATAGTCTAGACTGACTTTTGCCAACCTGTTACCGTGCTGGCTTGGGTTGGTGCAAGCTGCAGCCAAAACATCTGGAAGGTGGCAGATGGGTGAAGGCTAGTTTAATATAATTACATTCCACCTGTACTACATAAACCTCCACTGCCCAGCTGTTTACCCCAGGCAAAGCTCGCTGAGCATTTAATATTCACGTAAGTGATTTTACAGTGCATTCCTATGAACTGCTGCCTGCTTGACGTGCAAAATTAGTTTATTGCTGCACAGTCAGTGTGAGAGCACTGCAGCAATTCTTACAACTCTCTGGCAGTGCAGGCAAATCACCCATTGTTCTCAGGCCTTATTTCCCAGTGTGGACAGCCTGGCATGTATTGGCAGCTCTGCGGCAACAAATTAACTCAGGACTAGAGGCCACCAAATATGGTAACATGGCCGGTGTTAGTTTCGAATTCCCAAAGCATTTGTTGGCTTAATAGGGACAAAAATGTTTCTTGAAAAAATAGTCTGGATTGTTGCAGAGCTTCAAAGGATACCGCTGATGTGTGTTACAAAAGAGCTTTTCCATAGCCAACAGCTGAAGAAAAAAGTGGGTGGTGATTAGGGAAAGTCAGTGACCGCTAGGTCAATATTAACATCCTTGCCAAAATCTTGTCAGTCTGCAGTGTGTGATTTGATTTCCTTTTGATTGTCCAAAGCCTTAATCAGGTGGAGTTTCAGAATAAAACTGATGGGCAGCCTCAATGCAGATTTACTGGAAGCGCAAGACTTATTTCAGAGTAAAGACATCTGGTATCGCAAGGATTTCGTGCAGCAGCTCCTTGGGCTGGGGGTATTCACCATTGTGATGTTCTGCATTTCTAAGGCAGGTTCTTCCTGAAGCATTCAAAATGTAGCATGTGAACTGAAATCAGAACTGTGATTAACTAAAACCAGGGAGGCATTTGAAGATGGAGGGATTGACAGGGGCTCTCTGCCAAGTTGCACGTTAAGAAGACTAGCTGGAAAGAGTGTAGAGGATCAAGCAAAATTTGTAATGTCACAAATGAGGAAAGTTCACACAATCACCAGGAGTTATTACTGTAATAGCACCAGAACTACTGTTGTTATTAATCTCACTCTAGAGTGCATAATAGCACCTTTGATGGCACATATTGGTGTCTTGAAACGATGTTTATGTTACCAGCTATGCCCCACATGCCATTTCTACTATTCTGGATATTTGCTTTCATTTACGGACCCCAACAGAAATTTGCTGCTGTCTTGGCTTGTGATTTGTTGAGTTTTGTCTCTAATGGAAATAGGCACAAATTTTCAGTACTATAGTGTTTAATACAGCAAGAAAATCACAACACTGTTACTCCTTTATCAGCAAGAATAGACTCTTAGTGGTGTCCAGCCTGGCAAATAGTATAAATTGCATGATCACTGAAGTCCTGCATTTTCGATCCAGAAATCGGGAGGTTCCAGGATATGTCAATAGTACTGCTGAATACATAGGGGCCAAACATGGCTTTCAAACTGACATCACCAATACACGCTTCCTTATTTTTCCTTTGCCGTTTTCTTCCATGGCTCTCCAGGCAGGCCTGATTCGTACAGACAGCGGCGAGTTTTTTATTGAGCCCTTGGAGCGAGGACAGTGGGAGAAAGAAAAGAATGGGAGAGCTCATGTGGTCTACCGTAGGTCTACTGTCAAACAGAGAGCAGAAGCATACAAGGACCATCATAATGAAGGTAAGTCTTCCTGTTGAGATGGATGCACATTTCCAGCATCGTGTTCATGGTTCCCACACATCCATTTCCAGATAGATTTGACACGGAGGCACTATCTGCTTCCGTAACAGTTCCAGGACAGAAAAAACATTATGCCTGAAGAGGGACTCTTGCCAAGGTGGTGTTTGAAGTGGTGTCCATTTTCCCCCACCACTTCTCCACAGGAAGCAGAGCTGGAATCCTGCTTGCTTGCAAATAAAAACCTAGTGCTCATTAGCTTGATTTTATCCCTTACTGGGAAAACACACATTCTCTCTTTCTTATATGGAGACTCTGTTTCTCCCTCTTAAACCTTCCAGATGCTTTGGGAGACCCAGAAAGGCAGCCACTAACTCTATGTTCATATTATCTGCTCTTTGCTTTGCATATTTTCTGTTTTTATGGGTTGTGAATCGTAGCTCAAATACAGTGGAACCTCGGTTTTTGAACGTAATCCATTCTGGAAGTCCGGTCGACTTAGGAAACATTTGAGAACCAAGGATCAAAGGGCGGTCTGCAAATTTACAGAGAAAATTGAGAAATTTACAGTGGTAGCTCAGTGGAAGCCATTCCGCTGAAAACGGAAGCACTTACTTCTGGGTTGCCTGTGTTCGGCTTCCAAAATGTTCAGCAGCCGAGATGTTCAAAAGCCGATGTTTGACTGTACTGCTGTCTTTGCTGCTGTTGGATATTTTTTTTATGATTATAGTCTTATTTATTTATTGAGGATTTCTATTTTTAACTTTTTTATTGTATGCTATTTTTGTATTGGGGGGTGAATCAATCAATCAATCAATCAATCAATCAATCAATCAATATACATGCTTACATATAGAAAGCAAAAAAGGCATAGCTTCTTAATCTTTTAAGAGCTTCAGGGCCTGGCATCTCTGAACAGGTACAGTTTTCCCCAGGGCTGACACACTGTGATGGGAGAAACTTCCTTCTTTCTGGGAGGACAAAGAGAAACACAGATTGCCTCTGTCAGTCTCCAATAAGTTGTTGCACATACACAGAAGAGATTTATTTTTGTGTGTGACAAAAATGCTCCAGAATTCTGCAACCATAAAATCCCAACATATGCAACTCGTATTCTTAAGCACTCCCACTGGGTGGAGAGAGGTCTAGGGAAAGTACTGGTCTAGCGTTCTTTTGCATGAGAGAGTACTGGAGATTTACTTTGTCTAACAATTGGTTTTTATTTACAAATATGCAAGCAGAACATAGTAAAAGCTGACAGCACAACTGCTAATCCTGCCCCAAGTGCCCCAACCAGCAGCATGGACCCCTGTGCCCCTTCCATCTGCTATAGCCAAGCTCAAAACTCTCAGGTCTTTCCACTTCTTTCTGTGTCCAGATTCAGAATGCAAAACTGCTGTTAGCTGTTTCTCTGCCCTTTCAAAACTGACAATGGTTGAATTCTGTAAGCTAAGGCCATAAAGGAACGTAAATTCCAGTATACATGGCAGGGCAATACCTATTCTTAGGCCAACCAAAATGTCACAAAATAGTGTTCAAGATTTGACATTTTGGTTGACCTAATAAATAGTGTGGCCCTACTATGTATTTTGGATTTTTTTCTTATGGGCCAGCATGGCTACCTTTTCCCTGTTTAAGGAGCATTCAGGCTTTCTGATCCAATTCTTGGTCCCCAACAGGCAGTACCGTATTTTTCGCTCTATAAGATGCACCCGACCATAAGATGCACCTAGTTTTGGGAGGAGGAAAACAAGGAAAAAAATATTCTGAATCCCAGAAGCCAGAACAGCAAGAGGGATTGCTGCGTAGCAATCTTTTTAGGAGGGAAAAAGTGCATCTTATAGAGCAAAAAATACGGTACTTTGGACACAGATTATAGTGATAGCTTGACTCACAGCAATTAGGATCGACCAACTGCATATATGTTACACTACTGCATATATGTTTCAGTGTGAAGATAACTTGCATGCTTTGGCTTGTGGTGTATGTTTTTCGAGGTTGTTTTGTTTTTTTGCAGAATAATAGATTTTAGAGACCAGAATAACTTCTGAAATTTGACAATTGTGCCAGCAATAGCTTTTTAACCCCTTTATCTTTTCTCTCAACTTTTCTAGTTCCAGGCTTTAGCCTAGGTCAGCTCCCAAACACACTGAACCTAATTGAAGAGCAGGTTGGCGAAGCAGATCGGAAGAGGCGCCACGCCAAGAAAGACGACTACAACATAGAGATTCTGCTGGCCGTGGACGATTCTGTTGTGCGATTCCATGGGAAGGAACACGTCCAGAATTATGTCCTCACCCTCATGAACATAGTGAGGCTCTCTGTTGTTTTATTTTAACTGTTACAGATGGGGACTGGAAGGGAGGGCTGCATATCCACTAGTCACCTGAGTGTGGATATCTGCTGTTTGCATCGGACGACGTAGTTTCACTGTGTGAGTGCACATATGTACCCTAGAAGTCTGTGAGGCCGTAATGGTGCATATTGTGAAACCTTCATGTCTTATAATGGCATTTGATGTTGTGTTCGAAGGTTTGGGGCCTACCCAAGCGAAGGATAGTTGGATTGGCTCAATGGACATTTCCCTGTCAGTTTCCATGGGCTGGGTGGGCGGGAAAGTGGCTGTGGAAGCAGGGAGTTGCTCAGATTCTCTACTAAGGAAATCATGACTCTTGATCAAAAGGTCTGATCAACAGTTAGTAGTAACCAACCGTCAGATCCTTCTGCCACCCCAGTTACTGTTTTCGTGGGTGAAAGCTTTCAGATAATGTGAAGCCCCATTTAAAACTCTGGCTATATATAATGAAATTTGTTGGAAGTGACCAGCTAAAAGATGTTTTGCTTGCAGTTTTACCAGAGGTCAGACTTCAGCAAATACCAGAGCAGCTTTGGAGTTATTTCAAAAGAAGTGGTTCCCTTTTTGGAGCAGAGGTTCTATCCTAGCATCAACAATGACAACAGATGTCATCGTGCTGCTAGGATGGATGCTTTTAATTAATGTTTTCCAGAGAGATGAACTTCATGCCCTATTAGGGACCTGAGCATTCACCTTGGCTTGCCCCTCAGATTTATCCGACATTTTATACGCCAGCTGTGTTTTAGAACTACTCTGCATAAACGATGTGCTTCTACATGTGCAGAATGGTTTGTTTGCTATTGGTTCATCGATTATTATTATTATTATTATTATTATTAGTCGATTTATTAGTTGCTTGCCCTCCAAGTGACTTACAACCATTTTAAGGGTACAAAGCGCAGCATAAAAAGAACAATACATTGTGTTAAAAATCATCCGAGAGCTCGTAAAACAGACCCAGTAAAACAATAGCAAAAAACCAGGAAAAACCATCAGAATATTAAAATCGTAACTTTGTCACATGGCAAAACGTAAATGCAAAGACGTCTCATATCCCTATAAACTTGATGTTTTAAATGAGGTGCTTTGGAAACGCTTCCCTTTCAAGTGCACCAATTTGCTCCTTAAACGAACCCAAGCTGTAGAGAAGCGAAGGGGTTTCCGCCACTCCCTGACCCTTCACTTGCCCCTCCTGCGCAACTGGGTGTCATGCATGATGTCATTTTCCTCCAGCTTCTAGGGGATGGCATGAGAAGCTTGAAATTGTCAGGTTTAATCAAAAGCTTCATTTTCAACCCCATTTCATGGTTTATACTCAGCAGGGAACGCTTTTCACTCTGTGAATGTTCAGGATGCTGGGTTTGGGGGGAGCGGCGGGGGGCGGGGAGGAGTGGAAGAGAGGCAGCTGCCTTTTCAGATGGAAAAAGGCCCATTGGAGAGCTTAATGAAATAGAAGAAAAGATCGGTAAAAAGGAGAAAACATGACCTCTGTGGGTAAGATGCAAAACGAATAGCTTGCTAAAGCATTATTTCCTTCGCCAGCCTCCAGGCAGACCCTTTTTCTCTCCTTCCTCTTTGTCCCTTCTTTTAGTTCTGACACTTTCTTTTCGCACCCTTGTCAAGTCTCCCGGCACTTGGTGAGCAACACCCTCCATTTAAGGGCCTCGCCTGCTAGTTATCCATCATTGCTGGTGACCTTTGAGAAGCTTCTCTTTAGACTGGACTCCCACCGCGCCACCATGCCACTCGGGGGGGCCTCTCACTTCAAAAGGTGTTTTGGCCTAGACCGCTTCCCAAGCAGTAGTCCCCCACCCCACACGCAATTTGACAAGTCTTGCTCTCTTCTCAGTACTGTTACAATATTCCCCAAATGTGGCTGAGGTGGAATAAAATTAAATGGATGCAAGCAAACTCCCCAGGGAGTAAGAGAACTATTTGTTTTCAATAAGTCCTGTGGGTTTTTAGCTGCCTTTTGCCTGCAACCTTATGTACATCGCTGGGAGATATTTGTGGTTAAGCAGTCTATAAATCTTTCTAAATAAGTGGGAAGCCAACTTCCTTCTATTTTTTAAATGCAACACAACTGAGAACCAGATTCTAACAGCCAACAACCATCTTAACCTCAAGGAGTTGCTTCTTCCCACACTTCTCTAGGAGGTCTCCCTGCTCCAAATATTAAAGGAACATAGGAAGATCAGCTGCCTTATACTGAGGCAGCCCATTGGCCCATCTATCTCAGTACTGTGCATATTGATTGGTAGAAGGGTTTCTCAGAGTAATCTATCCCAGCTCTACTTGGAGATTTTGGGAATAGAACCTAGAATGTTTTGCATGCACAGTATGTGCTCTTATCTCTGAGCGAAGGCCCTTCCCCAATAATACTTCTGTGTATTCTTTCCCACAGCTTCAAGTTTCTTCCTTTGTTTGATACAGTTAGATCAGCTGGCAGAGGGGCAGGTTGGTGAGCGGCAACCAGGGTGTGAACCTCCTTATCTGGAGGAGGTATTCTTTGCTGTGAAAAGAATGCAGGAAACCTTTGTTTTAATGGGTGTTTGGAACAGTGAGCCCGAATTAATGGGGTGTTAAACCAACTGCTGATGGTTTGTGACTTGTTTTATTACTGCTTTTAGCTGCTGTGTTGTTGGATATTTTGCATTTTTAGTTGCCAGCAGGGAGGGGGCCTTATCATTTGGTCTTTTACGAGGCTTGTGGGATGGAAAAATCTCGTGCGCTTTGGATACTTTAAATTGTCCTGCAAATGCTGAAGTCTTGTGTGCAGAGGAAGAAACCATTGCAGGAAGGAGACTTTGACGTGTGGAGTGGAAGATGGGAGGACGCCGCAGGTTAGCTCTACTCAGAAGCAGCCTGTTTCCTTCTTAAATCGGAAATAGGTTAGAGGAATGCACAGCTGAGCAGAATGCCCCCGTGCTTTTGTGGGGTGGGTGACCCGGGGGAGCAAGGCAGTGTTCAGAGTTCATCAGAAAGGAATACAAAAGGGAGCCATGCCAGCAGCTATAAATCACAGCCTGACCAAGACCACACAAATGAACACTAATCCTGTTAGTTCAAGGCAAGGCTGAAGAGGGAGAGCCTTGGCGAAGCTCTTGTCAGATTGTAAGAAGAAAGGATTTGATGAACTGGTAGCTTGGGTGACTAGAGAGACCACAGTGTTAATGGAGAGAGAGAGCAAGGCAGGGCTTAAGGGAGAACCAAGTCTGTCTCAGAAGTCTTTTGACAGGTTTGAGATACAATACACTGTGTATTATTTTAGCCCTCAAGGGCTAAATCCTGCATGGGATATACTCTTATATAGGGCTGCCTTGAATGGAATTGAGCTGTTTTCCTCAACTATAAACGCCCTGAGATTTTAAAGAGCTTATTTCAGTTGTTTGTAAGATGTATCCTAATTGCGTTTTCTTAATGGAAAACGGAAGTTCCCTATATTGAAACAGTTCTATCAACATAGGGATGAAGTGTGTCTTTTGCCCATGAGCTGTTTATGTGGAAATGAAGTCTATATTTAGGACAGGATGATGACTGGATATTCGTGTACATCTGTGTTGCCATGGATTCATTTTCCTCTTATTACTGTAAACAATATTTGTTTCTTTAGCAGCTTAGGCTGTCAATGAATCATTTCAGTTCAAGCTGTTGTGATGATATAATATAAAAAGTTGGCTTTAAAAATAAAGTGTACTCCTGTTAGCGCAGTTTTAAGACTGCAATACTGTACACACCTACTGTTGAACATAGTAGAGCTTACTCCTGAGTAAACAAGCGCAGGACTGCACTGTAAGAAATGTAAACCAAGTAAACGTTCAGATATATTGAACTTTATGAAACCAATTTAAAGTGCCTTGTGCTGTTTGCAACATAAACATTACACTGGTTGCACAGATTTCCCCAAAAAACATTTTGTTCAGTTTTTGGGATCTCCCTAGAATTCTATCTCTGGTTTGTGACTGTAATAAATTGATTCGTTCATTCATCTTTCTAGAATTCTGAAGATCCAAGCGTTCTTTTATAAAGAATAACAACACAAAGGAAGTTTCTAGCCTTCATGAATGCAGTGATAAACAACAAGACTGAGCACACAAAATATCAAATGGCTGAATATGTGAGGCCATGGTCAGGATGTGCATGTGTGTTAATTGCTTTTAAAAGCCAGCCTTATAAAAAGCTGTGGAGTCTCAAAATTGAATTTATGGGCACCCTATATGGGATATGAATCTGGTGAATGTGCATAGAAGGTAAGGAAAGCCAGAAGACGAGTGAGATTCTCTAGCCACATGAACATTCAGGTTCTTTAGGATTCTAACTCAAACCTGAAAGCAACTCATATGCACAGCCTTAGCATGTGTTGGAACAGAGTGGGTAGAAATTTGTGGGAGCTCTGCATTCTTTGGCTACAAACCCCAAGGGGTGGAGTAAGAGGAGCACTTTAGCGGTAGAACAACTGCTTTGCATGCAGAAGACCTACCATATTCTTCAGGTAGCGTTGGGATTGTCCCTTGTCTGAAATCCAGGAAAATCGCTGCCCATTGGTGTAGACAGTACTGAGCTGGCTGGACCCAATGGTTTTACTTGGTGTAAGGTAGATTCCCCATGTTCCCTGGACATTTTTGTTCATCTGTTGTGTTAATGGAGTGGTTCTCAAAGACAGTGGAGGCAAGTGTGGCGGGAAGATTCAAGGACAACCAAAGAAACATTTAAACATTCCAGTGTAATGTAGTATAGTATAGTGCCAAGGTAATTTTTTAAATTTTATTTGCAAAATATGGATAGATATCTTCTCGAAATAAGAGCAAGAGGGAATGATTCATGTTCTTATGTAGCTCTGCATTGTTTTACAGTATACTTTCTGGATGTCCCATGATCATATTATAAAGTAGTTGTGTTCATGTGTTAACAAATGAAGCACTGACAGGAGTTGTTTCTTTTTGTTTTCCAATTTTGTACTCGTTGTCGATAAAAGATTAGGTGTGGCATGAGCAAATTTTTATTCTGAAAGTGTGGCCCAGAGGGAAAAGTTTGAGAACCACTGCGTTCATAGAAAGTGCAAAAGATTCCTAATCTGCAGTCTTGCAGTGCTGCTTTTGTTATTGATGGTTGCTTCCGTGTCCCAATGGTTACTCTTCTCCTTGCTGGTATAAATAATAATAATAATAATAATAATAATAATAATAATAATAATAATTTATTTATACCCCACCCATCTGACTGGGTTTCCCCAGCCATTCTGGGCAGCTCCCAACAGAATATTAAAATCACGATAAAACACAAAACATTTAAAACTTCCCTAAACAGGACTGCCTTCTGATGTCTTCTAAAAGTCAGATAGTTGTTTATTTCCTTGACATCTGATGGGAGGGCGTTCCACAGGGTGGGGCACCACTACCGAGAAGGCCCTCGGCCTGGTTCCCTGTATCCTCACTTCTCGCAGTAAGGGAACCACCAGAACAGTTAAGAAATTTTAAGCTCACGGCACTTAAAAAGGACAAAGCTCTTTCCCCCAGTGATCCTCTACGGGGGGCTGGAAGGTGCGGGAGGCCCTTGAGGCAGCTGTCTGTGAGCCTGTTGGGTTTTCATGAGGAGGACTCACTAGTTCCTGCCACCTTAAGCTGATTAGAGGGAGAAAATCCTTCCCACCATATTCTAACAACGAGCTGGGTTCAGAACTGTAACAGTTACCATTTGGCACTAATGAGGTGGCCTGATTATCTACTGTGGCCCAAACATTGGCTTTGGAGATGCTTGGAGACCTATCCAAGAGCAATGGGAAGAATGTTACATGCAGGCACTTAGAATATATTACGCTGCTGTTGGCTTGGTTCTGGGGACATTAGTTAAAATGGCAGTCGCTGTTGGTTTTAAAAAATAAATATGAGAAACATTAAAAACAGCAACCTTGTACTGCAGAGGTGTTCAATCTTTTTGAATCCACAGCTCCCTTGACCAACTACATTCTTTCTGCGGCACCCCTGTGGGGCTCAGGAGCCCAGTTATGTCACCCCTTGCCTGCAGAGCTGGCAGCTCCTTACCCCTTTTCAAACACACTCCCTTGTGGAGTGTTCCCTCAGCCTTCTGTCTCTCCCCCTCCTTGAGAGTCCTCTGGGCAGCTGTAGCTGCCACCTCTGGTTTCTGAGCTGCCCCACCCCTGCCCCAAAGACAGGTGCCTCCTCCCACTGCTCCACAGGGGTCTGGGAAGCAACTTCTGTCCAGCCCTAGAGGCACCATTCTCCTGGGGAGCTTGTAGCTAGGGCTGCTGCAACAAACAGCTATGCAAGTCTTTGGGAGGCAGAGATGCAAAAGGGTATCCAAGGTGGGATGGAAGGAAAGAGGGATCGAGGCTAGTGTTGCCCGCAGCACCCCTGACCATCATTCAAGGCACCCCAGGGTGCCACGACGGACTGGTTGAAAACTACTGCTGCCCTGTAAACCTAGTGATACTGGATCTTTGGAGACATCCATTTGTTCCTCTGTTATCATTAATTCTCTGCCCCAGATTAGTGGGTTTATTTTAGCATGCCCAGCTCAGATTCTCTGCAAAGGATGTTTCCCCACTGCAAAGAAGCAATCATGTTCAGGCTCTAGAACATACACTTAGCCCCACCCTTCTGCACACATCTGCACATACACCAAGATATCCCTTTCAGTCCATTGTACGGACTGGATATCTTCCTTTGGGGTCTTAAGGGAGCAATGTGTGTAAAGCAGGCATAGGCAAACTCTGACCCTCCAGATGTTTGGGACTACAATTCCCATCATCCCTGACTACTGGTCCTGTTAGCTAGGGATGATGGGAATTGTAGTCCCAAACACCTGGTGGGCCAGACTTTGCCTATGCCTTTCAAATGCACTTGTGGCCTACTTTCCATAAAAACAAGACTTTGACTTTTTCTTGAACCATATGTAAAGAAAATAGATATCAAACCAGAGTTGGATTTTTCTTCTTCTAAATAGCTGGGTGCACAATTACGTTTTCTGTTCATCAGTTACAGCTGACTCCTTGTTCTTGGGCCTTCATATCAAACAATATCACATCACTTATCACAGAATCCCCTGCAAACATTTGTTGCACTGTTCCTTGTTCTCTGTCCTCATTCTGTAAAATATATGTGCTTCTGTATTTCATTATCTCCCCCCCCCCACTCTGCTATTCATTCTTCTCAGAGATGGATCTTCCTTCCACCACAACCCTTGCTAAAGCTTTCTGGATTGTGTAGGAAAGAGAACCACGATGTACAGATTGATGGCATCATTTTTCCTCCTAGAAGGCAATGGCTGCTATGTTTTGATATAGATGTGCTGACTGCTGCATTGTGGGAGATGGAATGGTTGCTGGCCATCCTGGAAAGACTGTTCTCCCCCACCCAAACAAGTTGAATATATGTTTTTAAAGGCACAGCAGGTAGCAAAAAGAGGCAGGCCTTACCTCAAACTTTTTGGGGTGTTTCCCACCTCCCCTATTCTGAAACCAAATGTGCATTGTTTAGGCAACAAAATGCCTTAACTCGAACCATTTTCGCCCACCGCAAGTGCTGGTAGCTGAGGAGCAGCAAAGAGCTGAATTTAGAACTGGTTTAAGAGGAGACGGGTTAGGTAAAATAAGAAGCTCCTGGATTAAAAGCATACCGCATTATGTTAAAATGCAACTTAATCCCAAAGCTAGCGATATTTTCCAGACGGGGAATGCTCTGCGTGATGTGTGGCACAAGACCTTGTTTGGCAAGGAACAGATATTGGCTGCTACAGTGGAGATGAAATTGCTACTGCCAAAGGAAGAGGGAGGGGAAAGAACCAGAATTGGATTTGGGGGGGGGGGGGGTTGGTTGGTGCGTTTTTCTTTTACGTAGCAAGCAAAGGGACATTAGAACGATGGATTTAGCAGCTGGGTTGTAAGTTCTGTTTATTTAGCTAATTGTTTCATTGAAACAATTTGCAAGACTCTCCCAAAATTATCTTCATCCTTCCCCAAGGCGCATAACTTTTATTGCCTATACAAGAGTGGAATAGAGAGAAGGAAGCGGGTCACTGCATGTCAATTGGAGATGAAGAGGTCACTTACTGTAAGTAGGAGCCTCACTTCATCAGGGACACATCACAACATGCTTCATGAGAACCCCCATAATAGTATCTTGGGGTCAGGAAATATGCCATGAAGTAAGCTAAGTAGCTTGTATGCCAGGCAACCTTCCTTTTATTAAATCAGCTTAAGGTTGCATCATAATCCAGTGCTCTGGCCAACCCAAGTGGCTTTGCTTCCAGGGCTAATTGACAACTGAATGTTTCATTCTGGTGGCATGGATGCCATCTTTGAAAGTGACCCAGCAGCACAGGGTATCTTCAGGAAAATGGGAAGTACTGTTTTCAATAAGGGAGTAAGTCATAATATATTTTTAGCATTTCCCAGGCAGTCATTGTTCAGTTGTAAGATCTATTATTTTTTATTATTCCTGTGGCATAAGGTAAGTTCTTCCTCCCCCCCCCCCCCCGATCATTCTACCCTGTTCTAGCAAAATGATTTGCCTTTAATTTATTACAGTGGCACCTGGGGTTAAGAATTTAATTCATTCTGGAGGTCCGTTCTTAACCTGAAACTGTTCTTAACCTGAGGTACCACTTTAGCTAATGGGGCCTCCCGCTGCTGCCGCGCGATTTCTGTTCTCATCCTGAAGCAAAGTTCTTACCCCAAGGTACTATTTCCGGGTTAGTGGAGTCTGTAACCCAAAGCGTCTGTAATCTGAAGTGTCTGTAACCCAAGGTACCACTGTAATTTTTTTAAAAAAATTACATCTCATTTTTTTTCTCTATTTGAAAGAAAATTCTCCTGGTTAGCTATCGAGTGTTGTTGGAGATCTTGATGGATTTGTGACATTTTTGTAGGTTGGATTCTGCTATTAAAGCTTAAATATCTTTTCTCTCTGTGTGTGAGCTTAATCTGTTCGTTAGAAGGATTTGTGCCAAGTAGATTCATTAGTCAAATCTTTCTCAACTTACTGCAAGTGGGGATTAACGGTTTTGCTGGCTCTGGAGTACAACTTCCCCTCCAACCTTACTTGTGTGACCTCCACTTTACCCCCTTTGTGTAGCGCAAAGTTTTCCCTTACCTTGGAGTGATGAATTGCCCCCGTGAAACAACACGTGAAGCTTTTCACAGGTCTGAATATCTTTGCACAGATGTAATTCGCTCAGGACTAAGCTACACATTACATAAATTGTGTGGCTCATAGCCATACTGTGGGATTTTTAAAAATAAAATAAAAACATTAACTAGGTGCAACCCCCTCCAATTTTCATTGGGACCACAGCAAGAGGGCAGGTTTATCTCCTCCCCCTCCACTCACGAACCTGATGAAAGTCCTGCCTCCCACTGGTGCCAAAGCAGTTAGCTTTCCCCCCTAAATCCAACTGCAGTGTTTTAAAGTGAGGGAAAATTTTCATCAAGGTCCACACCCCACCCCACCCCCAGGATCACGATTGGGAAGGAAATGGGTAAAGCTCACCTCCACATATGCTGCTGTTTCTAGGAAAATTGGGCCCTAAACTGAGCAGCTAGACTGGTGACTGGGAGTAGCTGCCGAGACCAGATAACACAGATCCTGAAAGACCTACATTGGCTCCCAGTATGTTTCTGAGCACGATTCAAAGTGTTGGTGCTGACCTTTAAAGCCCTAAACGGTCTTGGCCCAGTGTACCTGAAGGAGCATCTCCACCCCTATTGTTCAGCCTGGACACTGAGGTCCAGAGCCAAGGGCTTTCTAGGGGTTCCCTCACTGCGAGAAGTGAAGTTACAGGGAACTAGGCAGAGGGACTTCTCAGTGGTGGTGCCCACCCTGTGGAATGCCCTCCCATCAGGTGTCAAGGAAATAAACAACTATCTAGCTTTTAGAAGACATCTGAAGGCAGTCCTGTTCAGGGAGGTTTTTAATGTTTGATGTTTTTAATATTCTGTTGAAAGCCGCCCAGGTTGGCTGGGGAAACCCAGCCAAATGGGCGGGGTATAAATAATAAATTATTCTTATTCTTATTACTTGTATCTGGGATTAAATTTCCAAACCTCCTGATGTGGTTGCTAGCCACACAGTTAACGTAATTTGCATTTGGATGCTGTTTTCAGAGGTACTGTTTTCTCCGTTGTTTCAGCTGCTCAATGCTCAGCCCAGACCTGGTGGAACCTAGTGCAGAGGGGGACCTGATGGGATCCACTGCAGCTTCCAGACAGTCCTTGTCAAAATCAAGACCCCAAAGGGCCAGAAACCCCCCAGATAATGCTAGATCACATCTGGGGTAGAATTTGGCAGTATCCGCAACAATTTTTTTAAAAAAACAAAAACAAAAAACAACCCTCCATATGTATTCTATGCCATTGCTTTAACCATTTGCCCTTGTCATGGTTCCAAGCGAGTTCTGGCTTCCAACTTGCTGTTTTGCAAGAGGAAACTTAAACATGGTTAGTAAGAAAGCCAGTTCAAACCAAGCTTGTCTTGCTTTGAAGGCATTCTGTAATCATGATTTAGGTAGTTAATGTATATGTTAAGCATTGTTTCTCAGTGGAACTTGATTAGAAACGTATTTTTAGAACAGGTGGACAGTGCCCATGATGATGGTGGAGTTAATAACATTGGTGTGTCCTTCTGATCAATGTCTCTTGGAGACCTTCTAAATTTCCCTCCTTCCGTGTGTCCATTGCACTGATCCTGCTTACCCAACACCTACATGCCATGTGAGGATTTTGACTAATGCAGAGACCCATCAGCGGTATGACTTCATTCCTTGAGGCCCACCTGCAAGTTTCAGTCCTTGCCTCCGAAACGAAACTTCCTTTTGGTCCTTGGCAGACTACAGTCTTAGGAGACTCGCTGGTGGTTCTCTGTCCACCTCTTTGTGTGTAGATCAATTTGTTTCTCTCTCATGTTGTTGGGACGCGGGTGGTGCTGTGGGACGCGGGTGGCACTGTGAGTTAAACCACAGAGCCTAGGACCTGCTGATCAAAAGGCCGGCTGTTTGAATCCCCTTGACGGGGTGAGCTCCCGTTGCTGGGTCCCTGCCCCTGCCAACCCAGCAGTTCGAAAGCACATCAAAGTGCAAGTAGATAAATAGGTACCGCTCTGGCGGAAAGGTAAACGGTGTTTCTGTGCGCTGCTCTGGTTTGCCAGAAGCGGCTTTGTCATGCTGGCCATATGACCCGGAAGCTGTACGCCGGCTCCCTTGGTCAGTAAAGCGAAATGAGCACTGCAACCCCAGAGTTGGTCACGACTGGACCTAATGGCCAGGGGTCCCTTTACCTTTACCTTTTACATGTTGTTGAAACCGTGACTCAGAATTAGAATGAGAAAGGGCTTTCCCTTGCTTTTGAGAAACCTCACTTCCGTTGTCAGGAGCTTGGAAGCGTTGGATGCACAAACTGTCTCAAAAGCCCCGAGAGTGATGATTCCACGCCATCTGTTTCCATGCTGTCTGGCCCTTTTTTTTTAAAAAAAGTAAAAAACAAAACACAAAACTTGAACGGAGCAGTTCTTTGTATATATATACATATAGCAGCAGATATATTAAATCTCCCCTCCTAGCAGTAAAAAATATCTCATCTGGGTGGAATAGGAACAAGTGTACAACTTGTTGCTGCCAGCAGAAATAGCTCTGCTCTTCCACTTAGAGCTGGCTTGACCACACTCCAGAACACTTTGCGATCTCTCTCTCTGTGCGTAACTATCTGTCCCATTAAGTGGGAGAAGAATGGGCAGAGATTGGTTTCGCCCACCCAACTCCGCTTCAGGCTGAATTCAGATTGTGTGCATGTACAACAAATGACTTAACCCCTTGGAGAGGTGAGGAAAGGAATTTGCTTAACAATTCTGAGCAAGACAAAGTTCTTCGACTTGGCAGTTGACTTGTGTTTGCTTTGCTTAATGTTTAAAGGCACATAGTTTTGCTCTCTCTCTCTCTCCTGTCTTCCCTCTCATTCAGTCCTCATTCTTTCCCCCTTTCCTTGACTTGGGCTGAGGCCAACCCATTTTCTTGAGGTTTTGTTTGTGAGCTGCCAAAGTCATGCTGAAGGCACTTCAGGTCAGCTCTGCCTGGTTCAGAGACGAGCTGGCATGCTCACTGCTAGTGAAATATTTGGTAGTGACATTCCCTCTCCACATACAGACAATAAATTTGTATCTCAAAGGCAAGGAGGTTGCTTTTCTGCTTTTTCTGCTAATAGTTATTACTGATTGTAGCCAGACTCATTGTGCTAACGCTTCTGATTTTATTCAGCAGGATTCTTAACTCTCTCTCTATAACTATGTGCAAAGGGTAGGCAATGCGATGCCCTTCTGATGTTGCTAGACTACAACTCTTCTCTTCCCTGACAATTTGCCATATGGCTGGGGCTGATGGGAACTGGAGTCTGACAACATCTGCTGCAGGGTAGCTACTGAAGGATTCACATGCCTTAGGAACTGCTTCCAGCCTATCTTCTGTTGTAGCCTCCAACCCTAACCCAGAAAGATGTCAGCAGACCTGTCAACTACCCGCATGCTGCTTTAAGGCGCACCTGTTAGCATCTAGGTACAGACAGCAGTTGGCTGCTTAATGCCAGCTTTGTCAGTGCTAGTCCTTTGGAGGAAGAAGAGATGGAGAGTCTAGATTCTGTCCCTCCCTCCAAATCACAATTGGTCCTGTCTCAGCCGATACAGCTGGCCATCTGCTCGGAGTTGCACACACAGTTCCCAATCCAGTGCCAGGAACAGTTTTTGCAGGAACAGTGTGTGCAGTCCCAGTTTCTGATGCAGTGATCCAGCAGTGGGACTCATGCACCTTTTTTGTCCATGCATTTTCCATTCTAGGAAGCAAGGAATGCATATGCATCATCTTCTCTGGATCTGTGCATCTGTATTATTATTTGTGCATTATTATTATTATTATTATTATTATTAATTTATACCCCGCCCATCTGGCTGAGTTTCCCTAGCCGCTCTGGGCAGCTTACAGAATTGTACCTAGGCAGTGGTTGTTACACCATTTATGTACTCAGAGGCACTTCCTTTGATATGGATAAGTTTGGCTAAGGTAGCATAGGAAATGGAGCCCTTCCTAGGTTTGGAAGACCTTTCAGCAAGAGGACTGCTAGAGCCTGAACTTTATTCTAGATTTTTTTATATTGATACGTACTGAGGGGGTGTGGAAGATTGTGGTTCTCGGTTTCCGCTTTGTGCATGCTTTTTCAACCATCAAAATGCATCCAGTTCACATATTTGCTCATAGTTTGGGAAATTATGATAGTGTACAGGGAAAATATCTCTGTCTCAGATACTTGGAAAATATTTAAATCCTCTTGTTTGCTTGCTGGTTATTAAGCGTGACTCCTTTCCCAAAAATAGAAAACCCCATTTCTGTTTTACATATGATATGGTAGTAAATAATGATATCATGTAGTCTTGGAAGAAAAAAAAATCCTACTAAATTGGGCCAGTTTAGAACTCTCTGTTGTCTGTTTGCATTTAGACAGCTAAGGGAACAGACTGGGAGGAGGTCCTACAGGGCATGTGTATTACCTCAGTGTTGTCTAAGGAGGGCCTGATCTGTGCTCACCAACTGAAGTGTAGGCTTCATTTGCTCAGTGTGTGTTGCTTGCCCCTCAGCCATGGCTGCAGGCCCCAGAACATTTTTTAAGGCCAGTAGTGGTGAAGGGGGATGGGGGTTTGAGGAGTTCACATGGAAACATTTTATGGGGTGGGTGGATTAGCCACCATTACTGTAGGAGCAACTGATCTGTGCCCCTCCGTGTGGCAAAGAGTAGGGCAATAGGGTAATAATTGATGTAGGGAAATAATTTACATACATGTGTGTGAGAAGAGAGGGAAAGATTTCTCCCCTTTCTCATCCGCTCCACCAGTGATGGGGTTGAGGGGTGGTTCGGGAACCTCATTCATGTTCCTTTGGACTTTTCCCTCCAAAATGACTAGCAGACATCCAGTTTCTCTGTGAGGTGCAAATGTGTTCGGATATGAACGTTTTCCTTTTAGCTGGATGAATTCCACCCACTCTTTGGCCATTCGTTGAATCTGCTGAATGTTTGCAGGATGTTTCATGGCTGATGAGCTCCTAGTGGGAAATCCAGCTGTTCTCAGTTCCACTTGGTGATATCATTGCCACCATCTAGCTTTCTGTCTTTATTTGAACATTTTGTTTATTCAAGATTGGTCTTTTATGGTAAAAGAAGATGTTCCTTCAGCACCTGGCACTGTAGTAGAAGGGCAGAACAGGGAAAGAGGGGAAATTATTAGCAAAGTTTACACGTTGCTACTGAGAATATTCCCCCCCCCCAATGTATTTGTTTGTTAAATATTTATCTCTTGCTACATCTCGACTTCCTTTTCTGTAGAAGACAGCAATCCCTCCTTCGCTTCTGTAGCAATTCCCTTCTGTAGAATACAGCAATCTTTCAGAAACATTTTCATGGGTGTTTTGAGATAGGCAACAAGGGAATGAAGTCTAGCACAGGGAGGGCCAATCTTTATTGCACAAATTCTTAATGCAAGGGTAGTCGGGGCAAGTTCTCTTTCAAATCGGGAGTAGCCAATGTGTTGTCCTCTAGAGAGTGTTGAACTACACCTCCCATCAGCCCTGACCATTGACCATGCTGGATGAGTCTGGTCAGAGCTGGAATCCAACAATCTTTGGGGAGGGCACAGCCTTGACTGTCTCTGCTCTAATATAACAGGTTTTCCCTCCTCCAGTGATTCTAATGGAAGATTATTCTCATCTTTCTCCCTTTGCAATTCCCACAGTGCATGCTAGGTTCCTGCTTACAAATGGAGGACTCCTGTAGAGACATACTAAATGTGTATCAGGTCAGGGAAGAAGAGGCAAGAGGGGGGGCAGTGAAAGAAGCAGAAAGAGGAATGAACTTTGGTGAGACGGCATACAAGTCATTCCGTGTTTATTCAGCATTTGATCCAGGATTGATGGCAGGAATTTGTTTGCCTGTGTGTGAGTGCGAAAAGTGGAAAGATGTAAACCACCACAGAAATTTCTATTGGAAGGTGATACAAAAAATTGTGTTTGTGTAAGTAAGTGAAAAAAAACTGGGCCCTATTTGTATCTCATATGCATAAAATGTTTCTTGGATAATATTTCCACAATGTGCCCTTTATTTGCATCAGTGTGTCCCAAGCGTGTGTCTCCAGCTGCTTTTGGACTACAATTCCCATCATCCTCAATCACTGGTCTTGCTAGCTAGGGATGATGGGAGTTGTAGGCCAAAAACAGCTGGCGACCCAAGCTTGGGAAACACTGGTCTACATTACCCTTTCTGCTGTGCAAGATGCCACTTTGCGTGACACCATTGGTGGATAAGCCATTATTATTATTATTATTAGTAGTAGTAGTAGTAGTAGTAGTAGTAGAAATAAATTAATAACCTGCCCTTCTTCCCACATGAGCCCATTGTAGGGTGATTTCTTTATTGGTATTTATGTGCCAAAGCAGCCTTATGTGTCTTTGTGTAGCAAGATACCAACCTACCATGTCCTGAGAAGGGAAAAACACTTAATATCTTTTCAGCCTAGGGTGGCCTCTTTGCTGCTGCCTCATTTGTTCTATTAGTTTCTCTCACAAAGGCCCCAGTCACCCTCCTTACAACTACATTCAGACCAAGGGAAACCAGGTTAAAACCGCAACTCCTCTTGAAATCCTCAGGTAGAAATGGGGGTTACTTTCTACAAAAGTAGAGCTGAGGTTGTAGGTAATAATCACTGTGCTGCTTTCAGGATGAACAAGGTAAGGGTTGAAGGATGCTTCATACTCAAAACGTGATGCATACTTTTTAACCCACGGCTTTTTTTTTGTATTCCCTCCCCCTCCCCCGGCTCCCTAGGTAGATGAAATTTACCACGATGAATCATTGGGGGTCCACATCAACATTGTGCTGGTTAGAATGATCATGGTGGGATACAGACAGGTAAGATATTAGTAGCTTTTCTTTCTAATGTGATATATGTGCAGGCCTGTGTTTTAGGCAGAGGAAGTAAGAAGTTTTCAAACCAGTTTACATGGTTTTTCTGTACTAGCTGTTCTCTAATTGGCCAAGTGTTAACATCCCTCGTGCCAGAAATAATGGGGTATATAGTGGTGCAGAACCTTTGGCCATACGGGTGTTATTGGACTGCAGTACCCATCAGCTTCAGCCAGCATGGCCGGTGGTCAAAGATGATGGGAGATGTAGTCCAACAACTTCTGGAGGGCCAAAGTTTCCCTAGTCCTGCTCTGCTGGGTGGATTATAAGAGATTGTGGGCACTGGGGAGGTGGTAGAGAGAGGGCAGTAGAGAGAACAACAGCAGATTTAACGGAAATCTGTACTTTCAGAGAACTGGCATGTTGTAGCCTTGGAGGAACTTATCACTTCAGGCCACATGTAGGGGATCTAATGTGTTGGCTGTTATCCATATTCTTAAAAATAGAAAGTAGAGGAGAGGACTGAGCAAACGTAAGGCTCAGATGCTAGGGGAAGACTTGATAAATGTGGAGATGGCTTGTCAGTCTTTTAACTGATCTCCTTCATTTTCTGTTCATCCATCTAAGTCAAGGTTGGCTAGTCCTTTTTAGGCCAAGGGCTGCATAGATAGCCAGCCCCCTCTTTGAGGGCCATATGGGTGTGGCCAATGCATACTTGCACATGAGTTCATGCGTGTGCACGTGCGCACTCGTGCACATGTACACACATCTGCTCACTTGTTCACTCATCACACCTACAGGCCACTTACAGCACACGCGTCACCTATGAAGAACTCAAAACACACACACATCATATTTGCTGCTGAGGGCTTTCATGGGTAAAAAGCAGTTAATGCCCCTCTGCACTGCAGCCCTGGAATGGCGATGGTCAGTTGCTTTTTGTTCATCACAGGCTGAGAGTTTTTATCTCCCCATCTCAGCTTTGAGAGCTATAACACTGACGTTGGGAGATAATGCTGTGGCTTCCAGGATTTGGCCCACAGGATAGCTACCTAAATGTTGTAGGGAGTTGTCTCCATGGAACAGCATGTTTTGAGTTGTTTTATGGGGTTTTGTCACTCATGGAAGAATGCCTTTTTAGGTCTCCATTTATTTTTGAGCTGCTGACTCATTATGAGAAGGCAAATTTCCAATCAGCTGCAAGCCTCACTCCGTATTTCTGACTCAAGAGTATGATTTTTGAACTAGAGTTTCTGAAACAGACTTTATGAAGCCCTACTTTAAATTCTGGCCAGGCTCACTCATCCTGAATGAATTTCTCATTTCCTCGTTTCCTGTAGTCGATCAGTTTAATAGAGCGAGGGAACCCGTCTCGGAGCCTGGAGCAGGTCTGCCGCTGGGCCCATTCTCAGCAGCGCTCGGACCCAGAACACGCAGAATACCACGACCATGCTGTGTTCCTCACCAGGCAAGACTTTGGTCCCGCAGGTATGCAAGGTACTGTATTTATCTCGATCAGGTATGTGCAGTTTGGTGGACACAGGAGAGAGCCTTCCAGTTCAAAAGCATTGTCTGATGACCTTCTGAAGAGCTTTTCCTTTACTGATTGCCCTTAAAGTTTTTAAAAAGGCTTACGAAAGTTGGGATTTTAGGAGGAAAGATGGAAGACAGACATATGTATAGTTCATCCTTTTGAATTATTTGTGCATGTTTCCATGCATGCATAGAGGTGGCGCTAATTCACACTTGCACCATTCTCTAACCAACTGAGCTAAATGCAACCCCTTAGTTATGTAGTGTGACCTCCTGGGTGCTTGATTAACCCCTTGCCACCCAATTATTGTATTCTTGGTCAGGGATCAAAAGTGGGTTTATTGAGCCACTATTGGTTATGGGATTTTACATGACTTGACTGATGACAAGCTGTGCCCGTCTGCACTACATTCAAGAATTTAGAACAACAAGCTCAAACTGCAGTCTTAAGAGAGCACTTAAAGGAAGGGCAGTGCAGCAAACTATATCTGCAAAGAGGTTTCCCCAATCACGTGAATGTAGAGCCTGGAATGTGTGTGTGTGTGGGGGGGGGACTTGCAGAGGAGGAGCTCCAGAGGGGATGCTTAATCCTTTTTTGTTCTTCTCTGGAAGTGCCACTCCCACAAGTTGATCTCCTCTGCATTCTGGTCCTGGAGTCTGTCTTACAGGTGTGGGTGGGTGGTTTTTTTTTAATGGGGGATTTGAAGGAGGAAGCTGGTGGTTGAGGAAGGGGATTACTTCCCTTGCAGTTTCTCCTCTACAAATTCAATCTGCCCTGCATTGGCATGATGAGAGGTAGGTGTGTTGGGAAGCTCATTTGCCCCCTTCTTACATGTGGCTTTGCACTAGAGCAGGCATAGGCAAACTCCGTCCTCCAGGTGTTTTTGGCCTGCAATCCCCACAATCCCTAGCTAGCAGGACCAGTGGTCAGGGATGATGGGAATGGTAGTCCCCAAAACATCTGGAGGGCCGAGTTTGTCTATGCCAGCCCTAGAGGGTGGAGGGAAAGCGGGAAGGATTTTGCACACAAAACACATCATTGGATTTGATAAGAGTTCAGCGTGTGATTTCCAAATTCTAAGTTCCTGTAAGGCAAGGTAAAACTATAGACTGTTTTAACTCCATGCCTTTGTATTTGTGATTGTGCAATCTGAGATTTTTTTTGTAGAAGAAAAGTCATTTGGAATAGCAAAGCGACTGAAACTTGGCCTAAAAATATGTGTTCATATTTGGCTGGTGTTTTTGCTGTAAGCAAAAGAAGTGAGGTATTTGAAAAGAATCTTAAGTATTAGCCTATGTTGCTGCTTTCCCCACCCCAAGAACAAAGTTTCTGCAACTGTGACAAGTCAACATTTGTTCCTTGTCTGCAATGCGTTTGAGTCCAGTAAACAACACCTAACTTGGACTTCTAACTCTCCTGTCTTCGGAGGAACTTCTTCTTCCACAGAAGTTCTTACTCATTGAAGGGTTTATTTTAGTTCCTCCAAAAAGACTATTAAATTCAGATGGATCCAATTCAGATGGTTGTTTGAGAAATAGACTTTAAGAAATAGAGGAAATTGCAATTAGTTCACTGTGTCCGTTGCAGTCTTTATCTTCAGGTTCATTAACATTTAGCATGAGCGAACTCCAAAATATTAGAATGATAAAATTAATGAATCAAAATGAATCGAGTTATGCTCAGATCATAAAAACCATTCCGACAAAATAATTTCCAACAACCAACGGTTGCCTTTCAAGTGTTTTAAGCGGAATTCACGAATGCGAATGTTTTAAAAAATAAATTCTACAGTGTTACATCTTCCCCTCCAAATATATATGAAGGCAGGTCTTTGTTTTGTCATCATGAAATATAACTGAATAGTGATTAGAAAATGATCCTTTAGATGCACTTTGTCTCAAATCCTTATTTGCAGTGGAAATGACCTTGGAGTTCTGTGTCCAGGTTGTTGTGATGTCAAACCTGTGCAATTGAAACTACTGTTCCATATTAGAAGTCCCCAACTGGCAACCAATACCATCCACATAGAATTATAGGACAGAAAAGGACCTTGAAAGTCACGAAGTGCAACTCCGCGTTCAGTGCAGGATAGCCAAAGCTGAAGCATTCCTCCTTACTCCTCCTGTACATCTCCCACACAGGGTTTTGGGATATTTTGCAAGTTGTTTTCCTAGGGTCACTTCTACTTTCATAATAAAATAGTTGCCTGCCAAATTGCAGAAGGGTAGTGAACCCCTTTTAGTTCTCCCTCTTCAATCAGCTTAAAAGGCAAATAGTAAAGGTAAAGGGACCCCTGACCATTAGGTCCAGTCATGGCCAACTCTGGGGTTGCGGCACTCATCTCGCTTTACTGGCCGAGGGAGCCGGCGTACAGCTTCTGGGTCATGTGGCCAGCATGACTAAGCCGCTTCTGGCGACTCAGAGCAGCACACGGAAACGCTGTTTACCTTCCTGCCAGAGCGGTACCTATTGATCTACTTGCACTTTGAGGTGCTTGCGAACTTCTAGGTTGGCAGGAGCAGGGACTGAGCAACAGGAGCTCACCCAGTCGCGAGGATTCGAACCGCCGACTTTCTGACCAGCAAGCCCTAGGCTCTGTGGTTTAACCCACAGCACCATCTGCGTCCCTTAAAAAGGCAAAAAACCTAGACTAATTGGTCTGTAATCTGACAGGCTTCATTCACTTCTGTCTAAAGGGGGGGGGGGAGTTAGAGCTATTTGGGGCAATATGGTAGGACATGCTTTTGGGTGAGAAAGCCCAGGGGGTGTACGTGGTTTTCAATAAAATGCTTTCCTAAGCATGACAGCTATTGTGATGGAGAGTGTGAGGGATTATTAAATGAGAGTGTGACTTACATTTTCCTCTTATATTTTCCTCTCGTTTTATTACCCTTAGTACAGTTCCACCCAACTGTTTAGTTTATAAATACATTTCAGCACGGTCACATTTGCGCTTATAAAGCCCAGTGCCTCATCCATTCATTTTAATTCTTCTGCTTCCGCTGGGTATCTCTGGAATGAACAACATGGGAAGATCTCGCCCAGTGCACTGAGGTCAGGGCAAGTCTCAAGCTCCTTGGGGGTGGGGTGGACGGGGGGTGGACGCAGAAACTCCATAATGTTTCGGCTCAGCACAGGGATACGAGCCAAGAGAGGTAGTCAGCAAAACTGAAACGGTAATTAAAGTGCGCACGCTGGTGGCCCGCCTTCTCAAAAGGGGTCTAACGTTGATCCTGCTAAAACCATTTGCTTTAATGGAAGCTGCTCTGGGCCTTTAAACCCAATAGCTATGCAGTTCATTGTAAACGAAAGATCAAAGTTACAAAGGTGGCCATTCATGACTTTGGCAGGGGTCCCTGACTTTCCAGTTCCATTTGGCAAGCGTGCCTGCTTTAAAATGCTGAGGCCTCTGTTTGTGCAGAAAGTAGTGCTCGGGGTTGTGTGTGGTAGGTTTTTTTTTTTTTTTAAATCATGGGAAAGAGACATTTCTGCCCCCACCCCTCCATAGCTGTTTATGTGAAGTTTCTATGGCAAACGTTGTTCGATAACAGCCACCCTGTGGAAGCGTTTTGTGTTGGTTTTGTGTTGTTGTTTTTTGCATGCCACAATGGAAATCATAGGCTCATAGAATATTATAACTGTAGCATTGGAAGGAACCCCAAGGGTCATCGAGTCCAGCCCCCTGCAATGCAGGAAACTTTTTGCCCAACTTGAGGATCAACCCCACAACCCTGAGATTTAAGAGTCTCATGCTTGACCAGCGTTGCTAAATGTTATAATTGGATCATATCAATGGTCTGCATTGCGCCATTTCTATTCCTTTTGTCTCCATTCTGTGTTGAATCCATTTATGGGGATAATAGCCCACTTGACACAGGGTTGGGCAGGAAAAAGGTATAAATTCTCCTCCTGCCTCCAGAACGAAACAGGACAAAAGTGAATGGCGGTGCTACCTGAAAGCACAATCTGATTGGTCAAGGGGCATTGCCATTAAACCATGGAAAGAGTGAGGAATGTAAAGTGTCACACACACAGAGAGATATGTTAAATTCAGTCCTTGGCAATAGAAGCTGAGATGACTTCACTGGAAATGAAGTCTGTACCCTGCTGGCTGCTCTCCAAAGACTTGGCCAGCTGAGGTATGTGGCAAAGTCTTTTTGGTTTCTGCTTCTTCCTTGGTAGTGTTTATTTCACCCTCTTTGTGCCGTAGAACAGCCGGCATTTCTGTTGAGTTTTTCCTGTCTCTTGACTATGTGATCCAGTGCAGAATAAGAGGATAATGGCTTGTCACTGATAAGTTTTTTTTAAAAAAAGCACAGATTCTGTGAATGTAGCTGTTGCCTCTTGAGAGAAGCTGTAACGTCACTAAATGAGGGTCGAACCATTTTTCTCAGGGGCCAGCAAATTTCAGGATTGTGGGATCTATTCTTAAACAAAACAAAACAAAACAAAACAAAACAAAACAAAACAAAACAAAACAAAACAAAACAAAACAAAACAAAACAAAACAAAACAAAACACCAGAGCCCCAAAGTCTACCTGTCCGAGGCATTTGCAAGATTGTTGTTTGTGATGGAGCCAGTCACATAAAGAGCTGTGGGAAAGAGAATTAAATGCCTGTACTCAACATCTCAAAAGTATCTAAATGGAGAAAAATCTGTATCGAGGGCATAATTTTTATAGCTATTTTTTTTTTAAATGAACAGATAAACTTAGCAGCACCACTGCATGCCATGCCATATACAAAGAATGCACTGCACAATAAACATCTAAGCCAGAGACAGAGAACCTGTGGCTCCCCATCTGCTGCTGCCCTGATCATGGGGCATGTTGACTGGGGCTGTGAGAGGAGTTTGAAACCCAGCAACAGCCAGGAGGAGAATTGCAGCCCTCACCACTCCGATCTAACCAGTCACTAGGTGTTAAATGCCAGGAACTGGACCTTATGGCATTTGATGACAGATCTATTGAGAGTTTGACCCTATTTCCCATTAGCCTATTTCAGGGATGGCTGGTGTAGAAGCCTAAAGATCCACAGAATCGTCGTACGGCTATGAGGTGCATATCACTTTACCTCCGACTCTGCTGCTTGCTAATAGTCCCCATTGCAAGCCTGCCCAACTTGTGGCTCGGCAAACCAAAGGCAGCTCATGGTCATACATTTAAAGTGGCCCACCAGAGAGTCAACCAATGTCCTGCTTTTGCTACCTGCCTCAGGCTGCAGAAACAGGCATTGTCAAGCACAGGGAAGGCCCCCACAGTACATCCTTAGGTGGCTGCATTTGCCTTGGCATTTAGTTTCTGTTAGTTTGTCTGAATGCTTTCCCTGCTGTGTCATTGCTGCAATGCCGATCGGGAATGTATGTGGTGGTGGGTAAATTACTGTATGTGTGTGTGCTGAGATTTAAAACAATTTTTGTGTTAGTTAATGAATTTTGGTATAGATTGGTATAGAAATATCGGGAGTTGTGGGTAGGATGGTGGGAATATCTAAACTAATGGTTCTTATTAGTCTAAGTAGCACCGAGTTAAAAACAAAAGAGGAATGTAAATGGGTAAAATTGATGGTAACTGCAGCCAGACAGGTTATAGCGAGTAATTGGAAAAATTCAGAAGAGCTAGGGGTGAACCAGTGGAGGAAAAAACTGAATAATATTTTATTTTAGAATATCTAACTATGAACATACACAGAATGAAAGGGTTTAAGGTTAGTGAGAAAGAGGAGGATTGGTTTGAGAAGATATTGGATTATTTGCGTAGGTTTGAACAATTTGGGGCAATTAAAATGTTAAAAGTTAAATAAACCTGGTGGATGGAGGAGTGTTAACGTATATAAAATTGTACATATGGACCATTTTAATATGTTATTAATGATTACATATACCCAATGTATCAGCTGCCTGGGGGGTTTCACTGTTTGTGTTTTGGTTGTTGGTAAAAAATAAATATTTTAAATATTTTTTTAAAAAAACAACAATTTCTGATTTTAGGACCTTCCAAGCATATATGCTTTCATGAGATCTGAGTGGCAGAACAATCTAAAATGATTCATTTGCATTCCCGGTGAAGCTCACCTCCCTCCAGAGAGAGCTGGGTGTGAAATTTGATGGAAACAGCTCTAGTACTTGTTTCCCCCCCTTTCCTACATGCCCCCCATCCCTGCCGTGGTTCGTTTTCTCTCCCTTATTCCTCTGCTTTGTTCCAGGATATGCTCCTGTCACAGGCATGTGTCACCCTCTGCGCAGTTGCACCCTCAATCATGAAGATGGCTTCTCATCGGCATTCGTGGTCGCTCATGAGACTGGACATGTGTAAGTCATCTGGGCAGGTCTCTCACTGGTATCTCTGCAGTGGTTGATGCCTGGGTGCCCTTTGTTTCAGCTGCTCTTAAAAGTTTGCTGGCTTAATGAGAAATTTTAATGCCGTGCTCTGGGCAGAAACATCCCCCGCATCTTTTGATGTTGATTCTCCGACGAGTCTTTCGACCTTCCCTTTTTGGGTAAGGTTGTAGAAGTGCTCGTCATCCTGCAGCCTCGTTAGAGGACATTAGATAGCCTGGGCCTGGGCCAGCCAATTGCTGGCAAGGTAAGGGAAATGGTACACTCCTGATCCCCGGAGACCATTCAGTAGCTTCTAATGCCACTGACACTGATGGCTGATGACTCGGCTATGGAACCTGATAGGCCCTTGTGGAACTCATTCCTGTAAGGGTAATCACAGAGAGAACTCATGAGATGTCATCCACCATATGGTCAGAAGGTCTCTCTATGGACTTCTGCAAATTCTGGTCACAAGTGCAGTTCAGCGCATATATTTGGGCTATGGAAACATGGTGTTGAGTGAGGTGCTCCCATGTTGTTCTTTAATTTCTGTGACCTAGAAAGGTGTGGGTCACTTTGATGAGGGACACTGGCTCCCACCAGGTCTGTTTCTAGCCATGGGAGCAAGGGGAGGGGGTGAGTTGGAAGTGGTAAGTCGGAGCAGTTTTAACATAGTTAGGATTGCCTTAACGTCAGTTTTGTACATGTGACAAAAAACCAAATAGGAACTGAAGCAGTGGCGTTCAAACCTCTGCTGTTCCATTATTCACTGTTTCATATACCTTAGTGCTTGGGAACACCACTTACAGACTTTTTAAACAGGTTAGGTATGGAACACGACGGCCAAGGTAACCGATGTGCCGATGAAACCAGCATGGGAAGCATAATGGCGCCACTGGTGCAAGCTGCCTTCCACCGTTACCACTGGTCGCGATGCAGCAAGCAAGAGCTGAACCGATACATACAGTAGGTCTAAGCTGTTGTTGTTGTCATCGTCATGGACTCTTAAGCTATTCTGAAATTTTGTTTTTGTCTTCTATGGAGAGAATGAATGGGTGAGGAGGGATGCACACTGAATGAATAGATATTGATACCGTATTTTTCGCCCTATAGGACGCACTTTTTCCCCTCCAAAAATGAAGGGGAAATCTGTGTGCGTCCTATGGGGCGAATGCAGGCTTTCACTGAAGCGTGGAGAGCGAGAGGGGTCAGTGCGGACCAACCCCTCTCGCTCTCCAGGCTTCAGGAAGCTATCAGCAAGCATGGAGAGCCCGCGGGAGTTCCCGCGGGGCTCCCCATGCTGCGGATAGCAGCCTGCTGCCCGGCGCGCAGGGTGCCCTGAAGCAGAGCGCCCTGCACGCCGGGCAAACATCCGCAGCATGGGGAGCCCTGCGGGAGTTCCCGCAGGGCTCCCCACGCTGCGATAGCAGCCTGCCGCCCGGTGCGCGGCATGCCCTGAAGCAGAGCGCCCCGCGTGCTGGGCAGACATTGGCCAGCCTCACAAGCTCGGGGTACAGCAGGGAGGCGCAGCGCCACCATCCTGCTGTTCCCCGACCTGGTTTTTTGGGGGGGAAAGAAAGGAATTTTTCCCCCTTTATTCCCCCCCCCCCCAAAAAATTAGGTGCGTCCTATGGGACGGAGCGTCCTATGGGACGAAAAATACGGTAATTCCGTGTTGAATTAAAACAGTGAAATCCAATCTAGAATGCCCAGCTGTTTAGGAGAACAACGACCTGCGGGGGATCTGAAGAAAAATGCCAAAGTGGCAAGGAACCTAATAACTTTGAGCATGCTTTCTTTATTGTCTTGCATTGCAGTTCTTACGACTGCCTCTTGGACGACCCTTTTGAGCACAACTGGCCTAAGTTGCCAGAGCTGCCAGGAATCAATTACTCCATGGATGAGCAATGCCGCTTCGACTTTGGTGTGGGCTACAAAACATGCACAGCTGTGAGTATAGGAACCCTGTTGGTAGGGGGTCTGCTGCTACTTTCCCCGTCCTGCTCTTGTGTAAATGAAAGGGATGTCCCACATACCCGCTTTTGGGCTGCTGTGTGGCCCCTGGGAAGTTGGCCTTGGGTGAATAAAGGGTTAGGCCACCCCTGTGATAAATAAATCATAGTTCATGGTTTACCATGTTTTGCCCCAGCTTCACTTCTCCCCTAACAAGAGAAGAAGCAACACTCTGCAACCTCTGGCTTAGTAGCATCAGCCTCCAAACAAACCATGATTGGTAAGCCACGAACAAAACCTTGGATTCTCATTAAAAGTTGTTTGGACCTAAAACTAAGCCAGAGATGTTTGTTTGTTGCTCCTTCTGCTAGGAAGGAGTGAAGCAGGAGCAGTCTCTGCACTCACAGTAATGGTGTCAGCACAGCTGGTGCTGTTGAAAACTGTCCTGAAATCTAGCAGGGTGGCATAAAAATATTTGAAATAAAATAAAGGGTGTGTGTGTGTCTTAGACCCATGTAGGCTTGGATTCCTTCAAAAACGGAGAAAATCCAGCCTTTTTAATGTGGTTTTGAAAGTACTTTGACATGCATAATTTAGCAGGTGAAGCTTTTCCTTGTGTAAAAGAATAATGTGATGGGCGGGGGGAAACTTCACTTGCCTTAAATTCTGTATTTTCAGTAGGGGCAGTGCAAAAAGCAGCATCCTAACCTCAAGGTTTCCTCATTTAAATAGATGGTACTCTGGGTGTTATAATACAATAATACATGATCCTCATTAGATCATAAGCTGAAGTATTGGTGGGAACAAGCTACTTGCACTTCCTGTTGGATTAAATGTACAAAGTGAGTCCTTTCTTTGTCTGCATTGTATTTTCCTTCTTCACAGTTCAGAACCTTTGACCCATGCAAACAACTGTGGTGCAGCCATCCTGACAACCCCTACTTCTGTAAGACAAAGAAAGGACCTCCCTTAGATGGAACTGAGTGTGCATCAGGCAAGGTACCCATGCTGTTGAATCTGATATTGGATGGTTTCATCCTTGGCAGAAGGCTGGCGTGTTCCGCCCTTGCCCAAACCCTTTTGCACAATACATGCGGGCATCCAGACCATGCCTTGTTATAGGACTATGTAGGGACTGTGTGTATCTCTTTGGGCAGCAATACGCAGGCACCTTTTATTCGTCTAGAACATTAAAATGTTTTGTGTATGTCCACAACTTTGCCCAAAATTGACAGTGGTTGAAAACAACAACCAAGCCTGAGATGTCAGTAACATTCTGCACCTTGGAGAATAGCTTCCTAAGATTAGTACAAAAGTATCATATACTTGAGGGACGCAGGTGGCGCTGTGAGTTAAAGCCTCAGCGCCTAGGACTTGCCGATCGAAAGGTCGCGGTTCGAATCCCTGCGGCGGGGTGCGCTCCCGCTGCTCGGTCCCAGCGCCTGCCAACCTAGCAGTTCGAAAGCACCTCCGGGTGCAAGTAGATAAATAGGGACCGCTTACCAGCGGGAAGGTAAACGGCATTTCCGTGTGCGGCTCTGGCTCGCCAGATGCAGCTTTGTCACGCTGGCCACGTGACCCGGAAGTGTCTCCGGACAGCGCTGGCCCCTGGCCTCTTGAGTGAGATGGGCGCACAACCCCAGAGTCTGTCAAGACTGGCCCGTACGGGCAGGGGTACCTTTACCTTTATCATATACTTGAAGGGATGTGGGTGGCGCTGTGGTCTAAACCACAGAGGCTAGGGCTTGCCGATCGAAAGGTCAGCGGTTCAAATCCCCGCGATGGGGTGAGTGCCTGTTGTTTGGTCCCTGCTCCTGCCAACCTTGCAGTTCGAAAGCAGGTCAAAGCGCAAGTAGATAAATAGGTACCACTCTGGCGGGAAGGTAAACTCTGTGCGCTGCTCTGGTTTCGCCAGAAGCGGCTTAGTCATGCTGACCACATGACCCGGAAGCTGTACGCCGGCTCCCTCGGTCAGTAAAGCGAGATGAGCGCCACAACCCCAGAGTCGTTCGTGACTGGACTTAACTGTCAGGGGTCCTTTACCTTTACCTTTTTACCATGGACTTCTAGAAAAACAGGAATCTTTCACCTCTCCATCCTCCACTGTGAAAACCATTATGTTTGTACCTACATGCCGCTCATTTATTCCCACGTTAACTTAGCAGAAAAGTACTTCACTTCTGTTATGCTGATGTGGTTGTTTCCATGCAGACCGTGTTGCCGCTCTTTCTGTCATCTTTGCTCCCGAGAAAAAGACAGGCCAGAACACAGCAGCAAGACTTTTGTCAGGAGCTAGCTCCTGGAAGCACCAGCAACTGTTGTTGCTAGTTTATTTACAGGCTAAATTCTTGGTGCTGCCAAAGCCCTATCATGACCAGCTCAGAAATAATCTAGAGCAGGGGTAGCCAATGTTGTGCACTCCAGATATTGCTGGACTACCTTTCCCATAATCCCAGACTATTGGCCATACTGGCTGTGGGTGATGAGAGTTGCAGCCTCACAGTATCTGGAGGGCACCATGTTAGTTACTGCTGTCTCAGGGAATACTCCGCCCTCCGCAACACAAAGACTAGTTGAGATCTCTAAAAGAGATGATACTCTTGAGTCCACCAACATTGGGCATGAAGTTAAATGCCACCAGAAAGCAAACTTTTAACAGTGATGGCTCTTGGATCATGAAACTCCCTCCCCAGGAGAGCCCACCCAGACACGTCCCATTGCAGTAATTTGACACCTAGTGCGAAGAAGCATTTGTTCTACCTGCCCACCACATGTTTCTAAATCTGGTTCTGTTATCTTTCAGTGCTGTCAACTGCTGGCTTTAAAACGAGACTGTTAAAAATCAAGCTATTTTATAAGTTTCATGACTCTTGCTTTAATTCTGTTGTAAGCTGCTTTGAGCATCGTTTGGTGGAAAAGCAAACTCCTAAATTTAAATAAAGAATAAATGCATACGTCTAAGGGTACTGGAACTTGGTCCAGCGCCGACTGTTACATAGGTCTGCATTGCTCCACTTGGTAGCTTGTGTTTGCAAGGCTATGCTGGCCTTACTCTGGTGGTCTCCACAGTAGAGTACAATGGTTAGCTGTGCATCCTTAAATACTCAGAGCTGCACATCAGGAAATCCTCACTACCAGCAGCTCCCTGGTGTATGCCCACTGCATTTTTAGCAACAAGCATTGGGTGTTTGCGCTTTGTGTTCAAGTGCAGTCATGGAAAACAGGAGGTTCGTTCCATCCCTTCCCATTCCGGTCTTTTGAGCTGTTCCAGTGTAAATACTGCAAAGTTCTGATGTGGAAAAATCAAGGGCAAGGACAGGATCGCCGACCTCAGTGTGGTTTCAGATTGCAATCTGTGCCAGGGGATTAGCTTGGTGCTGCAGAGGTGACAGGCTTTTTTTCATGAATACACTGTGCCACCCAGGCCCCCTGAGACCTTTCTTTATTACTTTAAGGTTTCGTGACTTCACAGCCGTCACTGTCCGCCTGACCAATGAGAGTGGGAGAAACAGATTCCGAACCCTATTGTAAAGCCGGGTGCTTCCGTGGCTGTAGAACTGATCTCCTCACTAACACTGGACAGTAATGAAGAGGCAGGTGTTCAGGTAACCCCTGTTTCTTCTCCTGTTCCAGTGGTGTTTCAAGGGTCACTGCATCTGGAAGACTTCAGAACAACCGTACAGCCAGGATGGCAGCTGGAGTTCCTGGTCCAAATTTGGTTCCTGCTCCAGGACTTGTGGGGGTGGGGTACGCTCCCGCAGCAGGAACTGCAACAACCCACCGTAAGTTTGGCCCTTCCGCTAGGAGCATCATTTGGGGAAATCTCATCTGGCAGGGGACCGAAGGGGCCTCTCTTCCTTCTAATGCATCTGGGTCACTGAAAAACAAAAAAGGCAGGAGGAGAGTTTGTGGGAAATCGTAGCTGAAGGAACAGTAGAACAAATCATAAATGAATTGCAATAAAATAAAGCAGAAATTCATCTAGTAACAACTGAAACATGTGATCTGTATCCTTGAGCGATATTTCAGTTGCTGGGTTTACCATTTTATGCCAAAGATATGAGCTATCTCATATGCATGTTTCTATATTTAAAACTAAATGCATTGCTTAGTTGGACTGAGATTCTGGCAGTTTTCAGGGACTCCACTCTGTTTTACCAATCATCATCATCATCATCATCTATTATTTATATCCTGCCCATCTGGCTGGGTTTCCCCAGCTACTTTGGGTGGCTACCAACAGAATATTAAAAATAGAATCAGACATTAAAAACCTCCCTAAACAGGACTGCCTTCCAATGTCTTCTAAAAGTCTGATAGTTGTTTCTTTCCTTGACATCTGATGGGAGGGCGTTCCACAGGGTGGATGCCACCACTGAGAAGGCCCTCTGCCTGGTTCCCTGCAACCTCACTTCTCATAGCAAGGGAACTGCCAGAAGGCCCTCAGCTCAGGACCTCAGTGTCTGGGCTGAACGATGTGGGTGGAGACGCTCCCTTGGGTTTGCCCGAGCTTCTGATGCAAAAATTTTGGTTCAAAGAAAAGAAATTAGCTAAATTAGAAAGCATGGAAGTGAATGCAATTTCTCTTTAAGGTTTTTTGGGTGGTGAGAATGCAGGGCTCCCTAAACAGCAGCTTGCTTGTTTTCCAGCCCAGCCTACGGAGGGCGCCATTGCCCAGGTGCCACGTACGAGTACCAAGTCTGCAATACAGAAGAGTGCCGTGGTCCCTATGAGGATTTCCGTGCCCAGCAGTGCTCCAAGAGGAACTCTTATTACACCCACCAGAACTCCAAGCACACTTGGCTTCCCTATGAACACCATGATGGTAAGGCATTGAGACACTGCTGATCCACCCTGAATCGAGAGCTTACCGAACTGGCCTGACTTCATACGCTAGGAGAGAGATCGACTCACTCTTATCATCACTGTTGTTTCCACACTAGCTGAACATTTTAGATGTGATTCATGCGCAGGCGCCTCCGCGTTATGTGCTCCCTATCCTCCCAAGTGGCTGAGAGCAGCAGTTTGAAAGCTTCTGCTTTTAGTTGGCTACAGTTTACTGTGTAATTTGAACCTGGAACTGTGGTTATTGCAAACTATGGTTAGCTTCAGCAACCACAGTTTGATGTTGCCTCCCCCCCCCACCGCAATTTTCAAAGTCAAGTTTTTATTAAACTTCAGAATCTTAACATATATAATCGAGATTTCAAATTTGTTATACATTTCTCTTTAAACTTTGGCTTCCTGCCTTTCCCTCCATGCTGTTCTTAATCCCATCCCATTTACATACTGCATTTCACCTAAGACATTTTCTTCTATTTCATATATTATCAATCTTCTACCAATTCTCATATTTCAAATCCTGTTTGCAATTTCACCTGATTATAATATTCTTTCAGCTGTTCCAAAAACGGCTTCCATTCTTCCGTGAATAGTCCGTCATGTTGGTTTCTTATTTTTGCTGTTAGCAGCTCCACAGTTTGATGTTGGCTTTTGAAGTTAACCATAGTTGGGGATTTTCACCACCATCGGGCAATGCAGCGCATTTCATGGTTAAGGGAAAATTAACTCAAAAGCTTTTGGATTCTTCCTCTTGGCCAAGAGGCAATGGGCAGTATGTGGACCCAAGGCTTGTTCTTGCTTGTGCATGCTATGCTAAACAGTGATTCAGTGTGAGGTACTCTTTAAGCTGTCCCTTCTCCTGCTAACCTAGGAGTTCCAAAACACGTCAAAGTGCAAGTAGATAAATAGGTACCGCTCTAGCGGGAAGGTAAATGGCATTTCTGTGTGCTGCTCTGGCTCCCTCGGCCAATAAAGCAACTGGACCTAATGGTCAGGGGGTCCCTTTACCTTTTTACTCTTTAAGCCAAGGTCCTCCTATAAGTGTATCAAGAAAAGTCTTAAGTGTGGGCATTTTTAAAAATTTGTTTCAAAATGGAGGATATGAAATGCACCCCAAACCTGCTAAGCTCTTTCACAGGCTAAAATATGGTACACATGTGTTCTTTGACCTCCTGATTTGGATGCCCTACGGGAAAACATTTGGGATAGGGATGTTTGACCAGTACAGAGCAAGAAAGTTCGCATATGGTACTAGAGAATGTTGGGCTTCAAGAGGCACTTGAATCCCATTTGGATGGGTGGAAAAAAAGCTTTCCAGGAGCAGAAGGCAAGGTGGACTTCAACTTAAGAGTAGTTAATGTGGTGCTATGCAGATGGTGTTGAACTCCAGCTCACACCACCCCCCTCCAGCATTTTTTTTTGGGGGGAGGGGGGCTCACCATTGACAGTGGCAGCAGCAGATTTTATCTCCCTCCACTCCTCCCTGAAGCGAAGGGTGCTGTGTGTGTTTTGCCACTGTTGCAAGTGACAACGGCAGCAACTGCGTGTGTAGCCTGGGTGCCATTTTGCATCCTCCACAAGGTCTGGACCCAGCCTCATTCTGGTATGGGGGAAATGGTGGAGAATATCCAGAGAAAAATTCTGCAAATTCTCCATTTTCTAGGAGGGTGAGAAAAATAAAAAATAAATCTCTTCTGAGAACATTGGATCAGTCCTACAAAATACTGTTGTTTCACTTTTGTCTGAAATCCTCACACATAGTACCAAATGCCTCTGTGTGTTTGTTTTACTGCAGATGCCCAGAAGTGTGAGCTGATTTGCCAGTCTGAGGAAACTGGAGACGTGGTATTCATGAATCAAGTTGTTCATGATGGTACAAGGTGCAGCTATAGAGACCCATACAGTGTCTGTGTGAGGGGAGAGTGTGTGGTACGTAATTGAACTTGCTGGTTCATCTGTTTTCCTATACTTTTTGTGTCAAAAGAAAGAGCAGAGGACAGCTATTTATTGTTGGTTGAACCTTCACAGATTTTGGTAGATTTTTCTGGAATGGGATTGAACAGGGCTTTGCCAGATGTCCTGTAGTTTTCATATTTGTTTCCAAAGTAGCACATTTAGTGCACCAAAGCAAACTGCCCCCCCAAATACCCACCTTACAGCAATTTCAGCATCCTTTCAATTCTCCAGCTTCTAGGTGCCATTTTCCTTCTCCTTTGCCCATGTAATCCTGAGATTCATTTACCAACACAGCTTCGAATCTCGTCACTTGAGTTGACGCACATGATTTTGTCTTGAGTGTCTGTAATGTCATTGACAAACCACATGGGCAGTCATAACCCATAGGATAGTTTTATAACCAGAATCATACACAAATGAGACTGGGGACTTTGTGAGGTTGAGAAAAATGGAAAAGGGGGCAACGAGGAAAGCATCAAAACAAGGCAAATGTGTTTGCGACAAGTGCAGAAAACTCACCAAAAGTGATAGCTTTTTTTTTTTGATGCTCACAAAATAGGAAATATGAGTAATTTCAGCTCAGTCTTAGCTTAAAATTCCTTTCATGTTGCAATTTTGGTTTGAAGAGATATTAACAAGTCTTTGTTGTTTGGATCTTTAGCCAAATTTCCTCACTGTTATTTAGGTTGCATGGAAGGGAATATCCCCACCCTGGGTGTGTATTTGAATTTTGCACACACCCTTTTGCAATGCATTCATTTAGAGAGTAGTCCAGTGGATGTGTAGGGAGTTTGCTTCTAAGTACATGGGCATAGGATCTCATCCATCCTTCTTTATTCCTACAGCCTTGCAAAGCAGGCCTATGCCTTGCCATTTTGCAGACGGGGAAACAATCCACGAGAGATCGTACTTGCTTGAGGCCACCCAGCAAGTTCGTAACTGAGAAAGTGGGTTGAACTTTGCTCCCACAAACCCAGAACTCCTCACCAGACAACCGCACTGGCTTTTTGTGTGTTGCTGCTATTCATTCGCACCACACACAGGGCTGTAATTGTGGTGATTGCAATAAATCCTCTGGCTTACTATTTCAGTATTTATAGCATGCTGTTCAGTTGCCGAAGCTCAGCTTGCTAGATATAGAATAAAACACTGGACAATGCTGATTGCTTCCAGGATAATAGGAAGACTTTGGTTGACTGTGGTGTTGCAAGATCCAACGCAGTCTGAATACCATTACACCCACACACCCAACATTTTCTAAAAACACTTGGGATCATAACTTTGTTTTAATGATACTGGTGATACATAGACTCTATCTATCTAATCTGAAGCAAAACTCTATCTGTGTATATATTTTCTCTGTGTTTGTGCTTTTCTTCTACTTATGACAGCACGTTGGGTGCGACAAAGAAATCGGCTCCCTCAAACAGGACGACAAATGTGGTGTTTGTGGGGGTGACAATTCCCATTGCCGGACGGTGAAGGGGACTTTGGTCAAATCCCCAAAGCAGGCAGGTGAGAGTATGAAGACAAACGTCTCTCAAGGCGGGGGGGGGGGGGGGGAGGACCTAGAGTGCTTCTAAGACAGAGTGTCTTTTAAAATTTTCCTTACAAGCTATATAGGCTGCCATAATTAGCAGCAGCCCTTTCCCCACCTCTATTATTGGAGGGGGGAACTATTTATATTGGAGTTAATGTGAGCTGTATCTAGTGTGATAAACACTGGTGATGGAGTGTATCTGTATGACGACATGCAGAGTGTGCACCAATGAACACGCAGGGAATTTCTGGATGTTGCTTTCCCAGTAGCCATAGTCTCTGGGTGACTGAGGATATGAACTCATCCGAGGGATTCCATCCATTTGTATATATTGACCAGGCAATGCGCAGAACATCCTGTTTGTTCTCTAATTTTGTGTATATTCTCCAATGTCATTTGAAAGCTACACGGGTTGAAATTTCCTGTTTATGCTCTCCATCTGGGCATATTCTGGTGTGTGTGCATTTCTTATACACAAGTACAAATTCCCTTATTCAAAAAAATGATATAATTGGCTTCCTGTAATCAAGATCCGCAGAACTGGATTGGATTACTCAGTCCATTGGGGACATCTCCATTGACTTTCAATGTGGTTTTGTGCCGGAGGTGTCCCTAGGGTGCCAAACACATACTTAAATAAACATAGTTGTAGCAAAAGTCAAAAGAGAAAAATACTTGTGTGTGTTTTTCAAAGCCTGTTATTTCCTGCAGCTTCAGAGAGTCTAAAAGCGAATGTTTCGTGGAACTTATCTCTGACTGTAGCTCTACCCAATTTAAGAATGGTTTCTTTTCTTCACGATTTTCAGTGGGTGCTTTGAAAATGTTTGAGATTCCAGCCGGCGCCAGGCATGTGCAGATTGAAGAGATGGAGCCAGCAACCCATACAATTGGTAAGAACCGAAAATGGGTTTAGGTAGACAGGGTCGATTTTGCCTGACACTCTTTATACAAAGGTCTTTTTAACAGTTTAGTTCTCAAGAAGAGCTTGTTAAAGACATTTGCAGGGTTCAGTCCAGTCAGCATTAAATCACTTTAAAGCCTTGCTCATCTGAACAGGAGAAAACAAACTAAAGATGTTTAATTCTCTCAATGAAATAAGTGAGATTTTAAATTTTGGCTGGATCTCACTATCCTCCCCCCCCCAATCCCCAGCAAGCTGACTTTGGGTATTAGGCCACACATTGCTAACACCACATGTCAGATGCACATTAGTATTTATCAAGTTGTTTTTCCTCTTTCTTGTCCTGTGCTAGCTTCATTAATCATTGTGTGTGTGTGTGTGTAAATATAAACACACACATACATATACATACAGTGTTATATATATATATATATATATAATCTGTATACATATATATACACATACAGCTATATATATACTGTAAATAAGCATCACAGGCTTGGCTTGTGTATTTGTATATGTTGTGTACTCTGAGAAAAGGGCTACATGGGAGTATCTCCTAACAAACAATTCTTCACTGAACTCAAAATATTGAGGTGCAAAATTTTACAAAGTAAGCCTATTCCAGATCAATTGACATAATACCCACCATAAGATATAAGGGTTTTGAATGGCTGTTCCACAAATTACTACACGTGATAAGTGCTTAATATGGAGTAAACAGCAGGCTAGTCCATACCCTGGTCTGAAACTAAACTTAAACAGATTCCCCCATATTTATCTTTGTTTCTCTTGTCGCTCACCTTTCTTCTCTGTTTCCCTCTGTTCTTTCAGCATCATTACACAACTATTAAGCCCCTTATGAGCCCATCTGAACCTGACAGCTTTTGTAACACGTTGCAGCATCACAGTAGACATTTTAAATTGCATTCCACCAATGTGCTTAGTAACGTGATATCAAACCTTTATGATGATGATGATGATGATGCAAGGAAGTGTGGGTGGCAGGAATTGATCAATTGGTAGATAATGTGAAGCAGTGGTTTCCCTCCCTCTTGTGCGTCTGTCTGCAGCTCACGTCCTGCTGTCTGTAAAATCTGTGAGACTTCTGGTGGAATTGGCTGTGATCCTTTATTGCTGCTCACACAATGCTCCTCTATGCGCTGTACAAACTTGGAGAGGTCCAGACTAGAAGCCAAATCTCTCGTGCTCATAGGGGGAGAGGAAGGGGAAGAGAGAGTGTATTCCCGCCCCCTCTTTCTGTTTACAAGCTCTGTTAATTCAGAGGACGACTTGGAATGCCAGGCATGATTTAAGTGTGCCAGCTGATTACAAACCAGCCGAGCAAAATGAAAATGAACAATAAAGAAGACGGAGGGGAGATAGATTGGGGTTTTATTTTCTACCTTTGCCCAAGAAGAGAGGCAAATGTATTGCAGAAGGTCTAGCTTTAAAGAGTACTGTTTTTACATTGCAGCAAAATGTCCGTCATACTGATGGATGAGGAAGTGTGCAGAAGGAGAGCCTTTATATTGCAAGAGGTCTTGGCTTGTGTGTGGATGTTTTGCATGTCTGTATGTATGCATATGTGTTCAGCAGCAGGTTTTGCTTTCATTGCGTCAGTATCCCAAGGACAGCACTCCTCCTCCCTCCATAGGAGCAAACAGGAGAGTTGTAGAATCATAGAACCGTAGAGCCAGGGACACCACTGGAATGGGAACAAAGCTTGGTTCATGATCACCCCAGTTGCCTCCCTTTCTCTGCGCCCTGGGGCTTGTTTCTTGGTGCAGGGCGGAATCTTGGAAGACTTTTCAGCCCCTAGGCACTCAGCGTGATTTAGCAAATGGATCCAATTTTAAAAGTTATCTTAAACCATCTCAAAAAACGCCATCCGTGCCAAATTATTTTATTGATTAGTAAATTATATAGCCTGCTTTTCTCCAAATGGTTCCATAATAAAATTAAAACACAATATAGTAAAAACGTAAACATAAATCAAGTATGCACACTACAGGGGAACTTCATCCCCTTGGGAAGGGACAAAGTGCCGTGCTTCTTGCCCTGGAACAGAAAGAGAACCTACCCAACTGCCACTGACACAAAAACCCCCATACATACACTAAAAGGAAAAGAAAAGGCTTGAACACTCCTGATTGCCTAATGCCCAAATTCTGCTGCATGTAAAAGGACGTTGATGAGCGGAGATGACCCTGAGCACTACTTTCCCCCACAGCTGTTAAGAACCAAGCCTCTGGCAACATCATCCTTAATCCCAAGGGCAAAGATGCCAAGAGCAGCACTTTCCTGGAAATGGGCTTGGAATGGGAGTACGCCATTGAGAACGGCAAGGAAAGCTTGAAAACCAGCGGGCCCCTTCATGAAGCCATCAGCGTCCTGGTGAGTCCTGGAGAGAGCTAGATGCATGCATGTGTATGCTCAACAACACATGTGCAGTCTCTCCCCCCCTTTTCCTTTTGCCCTTTAAGCCTTTTGCTTAACTGCACCAGACAAAACTATTTCAATGCATAAACTAATTCAAGAGCACTTTGCACAACCAGTGTTGTTTGCAGAATCCATGGAAAAAATAGGAAAGTTGGCATTTTCCTCTTTTGCACATGAGAATGAGAGAGAGAGAGGCTAGGTTCAGGTTGAAACACAGCTGTCCTTTCCCCCTTCGCTTTCCATTCACTGGGCCACGCCTGTGCCTTTAAAAAAATTCTGCTGGAGTTTCAGAGGAAAAAAATAGCCCTATTGTATTTCCCCTCACGAAATTTAGCATCTTATAAAAAGACTTTAGTTTGGCTTTAGCCCTTGGGAGCCTGGATCTGGTGGACTCAGCAGAAAACTGAAGAACTGTGCGCACAACTATACATTTGTGAAGACTTGTGTAACAAGTGGAGAGAGGTCATTTCGTCTCTCATTACTCTTTCTTCCCTTTCTCTGCATCCTAGGTCATACCGCAAGAAGACGAATCCAAGAGTAGCTTGATGTACAAGTACATCATCCACGAAGATCTCCTTCCTGTCATTGGAAACAACAATGTCCTCCTGGAAGAAATGGACACCTATGAGTGGGCCCTTAAAAGCTGGTCTCAGTGTTCAAAAGCTTGTGGAGGAGGTATTTTCCCTGCATTTCTTGGTTTAAGTGCCTTGGATGCACTTCCAGTGTATGGAATGTTCCTTGCTTGCAGAGGTCTGGTTCATGTATCAATGTCTATCCCAGGACTGCATGCATGAACCGACTCTTGAAAAGCAGTGTTTTTGATGTGTTCACTCTATGGTACTTCATTCATCACTTTGGATTTGGTAGTCAGTCTTTCAAATAATGAACCTGCATGTGTGAAACTAGCTGTTAGCTGCTGTGTTTGGAAACCTTGAGAAAAATAAGAGTGCCTTCTTTGTTGCAAGCTTTTGACAGGTTTTATTTAGGTGTTTATTTCAACTGCTTAGTGTTAAACATGAATTCTTTAAAAATGAATGTCTATGCAAGTGGACATTCTGGTTCCAGTCTAGGAATGGCATGTTGCGTGTCACTTCAGGTAAAGCCCAAATCAGTCTGCTTTAAAAGGAGCAATATTTTTTGCATGCTGTTACTGGCGCTGCAGGGTAAATCAGGACATCCCCTGGTGCACATTTAAGTGCTCCCACCTCCTAAATCTTGGCATTAGTCATATGCTGGGATTGCTCCCTATAATTTCTCGATGTTACCAATACGAAGAAAGGAAAACCCTTGGCAATATTAATATTCTTGCGTTTTTGAGGCAAGTAAGCTGCTTTTAAGAGAGCGTGAATTCAAACTTTAGATGGGGGTCACATTTCTTCTCAGTGCCCCTTTTGAAAGGAAGTGAAATAATAAATATTGAGCAGATCAACACAAGCTTCTGTCTAGAGCATTTAAATACACAAAGCAGGTTTTGAAAAGCCAGGTCAGAACTTGCTGACTCAAGCCTGCCCTGCTAACATTGGAGTGGCATAAACTGCATTTCCATGGATATATCCTGGGAACAGCTGACAACGTCCACCCTACACACCCCAAGTTGTGTTGGTGACTAGGGTTTGATATCTGTGTTGTTCTTTACTGGGAAGGTGAGTAGCACATCAAAGCAGCTGCCTCGGTCCTCCCCTATCTATGTTTGTCTCAGCAGATATTATGCCAGAAATATTGCCCCACCCACGCCCACCCACTCACTCACTCACAGCAGTCACCCATGTGTGGAGCTGTTGGATTCTGACCTTGTTCACTTGTGCTTGAGTCCAGGCTGAGGGATCAGCTCTGCACCTTACAAGGAGGGATTGCGCTAGTAAAACTGGCTAGGCTAGAAATTTCCTGTGCAAGGCGGGGGTTACAGCCTGCATCTGTCCAAACAAATGGAAATACTTGAGAGAAGGTACTCCGATCTGTAGACCCTTGTATCATAGACAGGGTGTTTTACAAGTAATCACTGTGCTGCCTTTGGGTTTCCAAGCAATCACAGTAGGCTGCCTTTGGTGGGCCGTCCTACGAAGTGAAAGCCAAGCCTGAAAGACCGAAGCTGCCGATTACACCAAGACCCAGCGTCCGTTTTGTACTGCGTTTCCGATGCAGAGTGCTTCCTGCCCCTTTGCTTCCTCAGAGCAGTAAGGAGCTAATGGTGGCAGCAGCAGCTGTGTAGTATCCATTCATTCATTCATGTGGTGCAAAGATGTGAATGGGAAGTCACACACACAAATACTGTAGTATATTGAAGTCCGTTTTTCAATGGGCACGTTTTCTGTATGGCTGTGCTATCTGTGTAATATGGCTGTTCAGTGAAGTGCCCTACTATGCAAATGAGCAAGGTGTGAAAGCGGAAACAAAAATGGGGAGGGGAAGGGGGAGGATTTCAGCTGCCTCAATGAGCCTGTGTTAGCCAGAGACAGAGGCGGGAAAAGAGAGAAGTGATTTTATCAGGTGGCATTCATCCAAAAGTAGTTTCTTATGCCGCATGGAAGTGGCCTATCTGTCCCTGCTGGGCACTGTGACACCAGGATTCCAAATACCTCACTTGCACTATTTTTTAACGTATTTGTTGCATCATGACACTTTTTCAGTGTCTTTACTCTCAGGCTATCTCCATATATTGTCTGGACCTATTTCCCACTTATAGTTGACAAGAGTACAGTCATACCTCGGGTTACAGATGCTTCAGGTTGTGTTTTTTCGGGTTGCAGACCGCTGAAACCTGGAAGTACCAGAATGGGTTACTTCCGGGTTTCGGCGGTCGCGCATGCGCAGAAGTGCTAAAGCGCACTTTGTGGATGCGCAGAAGCGCCGAATTGCAACCTGTGCGTGTGCAGACGCACAAACGTGGGTTGCGAACGTGCATCCTGCACGGATCATGTTTGCAACCCGAGCGTCCACTGTAGAGTACATCAGGTGCCTTCAGGCCATTTTCTGGACCCCCCAAAGGCATTAGTGGCTGTCAGGAGGATGCCCACTTTGTGCCTTGAGCAACCTAGACTTGCTGACTCCTTCGTAGCTGTAGTTTTGATTCTGCTGTTTTGCAGGAATACAGTATACCAAGTATGGTTGCCGGAGGAAGAGCGATAACCGGATGGTGCCCCGGAACTTCTGCGATAACGGGAAGAAACCAAAACCCATCCGTAGGAGATGCAACATGCAGGAGTGCACGCAGCCTTTGTGAGTCATTTTTTCATTGTCTTAAAGGTCCAGGGGCCAATTCACACAACCATTTTTGATGTGCAGAACTCACCTCAATATTACCACGGTATTGTGGTCTTGTGAAATAGCCATATGTAATAAAATCTCAAGTAAGTGGAAAACCATTGAGATCGCTCTATTTATCCAGAATGCGGCAGCTAGACTGGTGACTGAGTGTGGTTGCCGAGACCATATAACACCGGTTCTGAAAGACCTACATTGGCTCCCAGTACATTTCTGAGCACAATTCAAAGTGTTGGTGCTGACCTTTAAAGCCCTAAACGGCCTCGGTCCAGTATACCTGAAGGAGCATCTCCACCCTCATTGTTCTGCCCAGAAACTGAGGTCCACCTCCGAGGGCCTGCTGGTGGTTCCCTTGCTGTGAGAAGTGAGGTTGCAGGGAACCAGGCAGAGGGCCTTCTCGGTGGTGGCACCCACCCTGTGGAACGCCCTCCCATCAGATGTCAAGGAAATAAACAACTATCTGAGTTTTAGAAGACATCTGAAGGCAGCCCTGTTTAGGGAAGTTTTTTTTATTCTGTTTTTAATCTGTTGGGATCCGCCCAGAGTTGCTAGGGAAACCCAGCCGGATGGGCGGGGTATAAATAAGAAATAATTATTAAATTGTTATTATTATGAACATTGAAAGAAAAAGCCACCATGTGGCTATCACTGCATAACAGTCGTGTGAAATCCACTCTGGTGTTCTTGCTTTTGACAGATGCTTATTCTGTGGTTATTTGGCAATGTTTTTTTGGTTAAGATCATACTATTGTAGTGGCGAGAACTTAAGAAGTTCCCTGCAGGATCAGAGCAACTATGTAGTTCAGTCTTTGATTTTGATCTGTGCAGAGCCAGACACCCATAATCTGAAATCTCAACAGCCTTCATATTTTCAACCTAGGTGGCCTAGGTCTCACTGAGATGGTAAATATGCATCTGGGCTAACTACCCTCATCCCTGCCTATAGAAAACTTACATGTCAAGGTTGGAAGCTAGGCTATATTCCTCCCTACCCTTGATATCTTGGTTTTTTTCTGCCAAGGGAATTTGTTTTGTGAGCTTGTTCCTGCAGGCTGAAGTGGCCCAGCCCAGATTTATCCTGTTCAGTGGGAACCGAGCTGACGAGTCTTTCTGTTAAGAGTGTCTGGTTTTGCTATTCTCTTTTCAGCTGGGGGGCAGAGGAGTGGGGGGCCTGCAGCAAGTCCTGCGGCAAGCTGGGAGTCCAGGTCAGAGTGGTGCAGTGCACCCAGCACCTACACAACGGCACAAACAGGACCGTGCACACAAAGTACTGCACAGGAGACAAGCCAGACGCACGCCGGCCCTGCAGTCGCATCCCGTGCCCTGCCCAGTGGAGGACAGGTGCCTGGTCTCAGGTAAGGGGCCGCCGCCACTTGGCTACTATGCCGCAGCCAGCATTTCGGTGCCCTAAGCAAAACAAGGAAAATATCGACACTTTGCACCTCTGCAGTGCACCACAGAGCACCTTGATTTGACTAGCAGCCCTATGATGTGTCAGAGCACAGTGGGACTTTTTGGGGAAGGAACCTTAGGCAGCTGCCTAATGCCAAGGCAGAACAGTTTTCCATCTAGCTTGACATTGTCTGTACTGATGAACAGCTGCTCTCCAGGGTTTTGGACAGGAGTCTTCTAGTTTTTCCTGGATCCTACTGCATGCAGAGCATATGTTCTACCAGAAGGCCACTGCCCTACCTTAATCCACAGTCTCATATTCCCTTTGCTCGGTGACAGTAAGCTTAGGAGCCAGAATTCCCAATGATGATGCTTGTTGCTAGGAGTTATTCTTTTAAAGATACCAGTAGACACCTGTCCTTCCTTTGACTTCAGCCCTCTCCTTAACAGAACCTGTCTTACTGGGTTTGCTGTTAAGGAAGAGCCTAGCCAAATAGCTCAGACTACATGGCAATATTATTTTTCTTATTTGGCTGGATTTGAGAACCCTTAGCTGTGCCAGGAGGATGCTTCTGAAAGAAAGAAAAAAGAAAAGAAAAGCGAGCACAGAGCAGTGCCACTGGTATTACTGGGTGAGGAAAAACATGGCTTGAGAATGGTGTCGGAGCAATTACATTTGCTGCAAGCAAACAAATGATATGGGGTCATGATGCAGCTTTTTAGACACTTTTGAGCTGCCTGGGAGATCTTCTCAGAATCCTGAACATCCTAGACCTTGCAGCTACAGAGAAGTTCAAAAATATCTCTGGCAAAAACTGATAAAGGATGTAATTACTGAAGTTTTCCCATTCTTTTTAATGCTTTTCTAAATCTGTATATCAAGACACAAACTGGCGTTCTTTTGAGGGGGTCCTTTTCTTTCTTTCTTTCTTTCTTTCTTTCTTTCTTTCTTTCTTTCTTTCTTTCTTTCTTTAACAGTTTGGGAGCAGCCAAGTGAAGGTAGATGGATTAAGTGAAGTGTTGTAGAATGTAAAATATTGACATTCTCTCTTTCCCTCAAGGTTGAGGGGATAAGTTACACTGCAGTCAAAAGAATCATTTTATTTGTATTTCTCAAACGCATACCAGTCCTCATCCAGAACCTCCGACGGCAGCTTTGAGAGTCAGCCACTTGTTGGAGGGGAGAGGACATTATGTGTTTGCAGTCGACCCAATGCGGTGACTGAAATCACATTTGTTTTGGGTGTATGAATCCTGACAGAGGAACCACCTGCCCTGCTCCAGTGACATGTAGTTCCTGCAGATCCTCCTTGCTAGCTCAGCCCTCTTTTCATCAGGGTGTAACAGGGGAGTGCATTGAAATTGCTCCAGCCCTTCATTTCCCCTTAGCCTTGATAGATGGGTTTTCCAGTGTGGTGTAGTGGTTAAGAGCAGTGGACTCATAATCTGGTGAACCAGGTTCGACTCCCTGCTCCTCCACAGGCAACTGCTGGGTGACCTTGGGCCAGTCACACTTCTCTTAGCCTCCCTCACCTCACAGAGTGTTTGTTGTGGGGGAGGAAGGGAAAGGAGATTGTTAGCCGCTTTGAGACTCCTTCGGGTAGTGATAAAGTGGGATATCAAACTCTTCTTCTTCCTTCTTCTTCTTCCTCCTCTGTGGCAGTGCTCTGTCAGCTGCGGAGAAGGCATCCAGCAGCGCCAGGTGGTCTGCAAGTCCAACGACAACAACCTCGGCCAGTGCGAGAGCGAGAAGCCAGAGACCATCCAGGTTTGCAAAATGGCAGCATGCCCAGGTAAGAGAAGAGCTGCAGTTGCAGAAGGAACAAAATAAAAAAATGCATGCAAAGTGGATGAAATAGATGCAGCATTAAAACACACACACACAATCGAAACATGCTGATGCCCATGGGTGTGTGGCATTGTGCTTGTTTACACCTAGGGGTTGGGTCATTTGGTTGTTGTTGTTGTTGTTTATTTAATTTCTATACCACCTTTCATCCCAAGATCACAGGGTGGTTTGTACCATATATTGTACATATGTGTAGAATCCTAAGGAGCCATGACACCTAATGACCCCCCCTCCAAGGTACTCTGGCATCCTGTTAGTCTCTAGAATGCTGGAGTGCACTTTATTTTCTTCACACCATTTGAATCCATTATTATAGGAAAGTCTCTGGTGTCCCACCTGCCCCGGAAAAACAAAACAAAAACTTGACTCGCTGTTGTGATCTAGATACTTTGACCCGCCTTCCTTTTTGTTCCCCCAGGAAACCTACCAAGCATCACAACAAACTCAGGCACCAGCGATCATGTGACTCCCAAGGTCCAATGGGTGCCTCAGGAGAGTGCCAAAAATCCTGTTACCAAGATATCATCAAGTAAGTGCCCACCTACTTCTGAGTTCCACAGTTTGGATCATCACCTGTTCCCCTCTCGGTTTCTTTAAAAAAAAAATAAAAAAATTCAGACACTACTCAGAAAAGATGGGTTTTGTAGAATATTATAACAGTTGTTGAGGCTTTGCCAGGTTGTACAGGTCAAACAGCTGACTTCCCGTGACTTTAATGGGTGGGAAGTTGGTGTAGGGGCGTAATCCAAGGAGAAGAAACCTTCCTTTGCCTGGAATGCTTCTTGGGCGGCTGCTGTGTGCTTGAGAACGGGAAGCCGCCATCTGGGACCTCCCCTTACCCTTGGGGAACTGAGAAGAATGAAAACTTTAGATGTTCTCTGTCCAGTTCTGCAAGTGAGTAAATACACTAATTCTGAAGTCAGAGGTCAGAGGTGAGGAACCTCAGTCCTGGAGGCCAGGTGTCTCCCCACCACTGCCACCAAGACTCTCCTCCTAGCCTTTGGGACTCTCCCCAGGCCGTAAACCCTCCCTGGCCTTGTTCCACAACCTCTAGAGTATTTTTGTCTTGCTGGAATGTGGCCTTGAAGTCTGATGACTCTTGCTTGTTTGCATTGGATGGGTGAGTATGTAGAAACTAGCCTATGGCACAGAGGTAAAGAGTACCTTCATTGTCTATGCACTCTGGCCTCTGGCCTCACCCACCTCTGGCCCCTGGAAAGCTGCCCATTAGGGAATGTGGCCCTTGGGCTCCAGATAGGTTTTCCACCCCTGCCATGGGCCATTACATGGAAGTCGACGCATCCCAATTCAGACTTCTGTTGTACTCTGTAGATCAGGTCTACTCAACTGGGGGCCCACCAAGCTGAGTGCAGCCCACCTGCCAGGTTTCTGGACCAGCTCCAGCTGGAAGCATATTTATTGAGTTCTCAGTGGGCCACCATGCCACAGCTTGGTTCTCATGTTGTGCAGGCCTGCTATAACATCACATATGGTGAAACATAAATAATTTGCAGAAAAGGTTAACTACAAGTGGATTTGCTGTTGTTGCTTCCAGTGTAACTATATAGCCTAAGCTGAGAGCGCTTATAATTATAAGCAATCACTGGGAGGAAGAGGCCAACCTTATTTAGCTTAGAGAGCCAGTAGAATCTTCTGCACCTTAAAATACACCAAATAAAGTGGAAAGGCTTCCCTTTATATGGATCCCTAGATTCATGATCCCACTTCAGAATTAATTTTGGATTAATGCTCATCCGAGAGCCTTACAGTGCAAGCTCAACTCAGAAGCAGGTCCCATTGAGTTTATTGGGGCTTACTCAGGTAAGTAATTGCAGACCCTTGAGATCATTGTTTGAAAATGAATCACTGCCCTCTAGCGTTCATCTGCAGGTGTTTCTCGCTAGTGTTGACTCTCTGGGATGTTTATACAAATTCCTGTGTAGGTGCTTCTGTCTGCCTGTTTGTTTGTCTGACTGTTTCTCTTTCAGCTGTCTGTACACTTGCATCTCACTGACTTTTACGTTCCTCTCTTTGTCTTCTCCTCTTAGGCTCCCCAGCTGACATTCTGCAGTTGCTGACATATCCATAGGCCTAATGGCGTTTGGGTACATGCTTTTCTGCAACTTGATTCCTGTAAAGAGTAAATAATACAGTGGTTGTCTCTATATATGTATCATCTTGAATCTTCAGACACACCCCACCACTTATGGTTGTTTCCCCCCCAAGTCCCCTCCCCTCAGCACTGTTTCTCTTTAGAAATATGGTTTGAGTCTTGTAGTTCTTTAGTCTTTGTATCATAGGGGCTGGGATTATCCCATAGAAGGAAAGGTAGTGTGACACACCCACAATCCCAAATTTCTAACTCTGAATCGAAACCACCATATGCAACCAGGATCATAATATGGATGGAACCCACCCCTCCTGCATCGTTGACACTCGCCTGAGGTTGCGATTGCCCCACAACTCTACTGGGGTCTGTGATTCTTTCTCCTCCTTCTTTTTTGTCTATTCCTATTTCTGTTTCTCTCTTTGCTTGATTCCGCTTCTGGTATCACTGCTATGTATTGTTTGTGTAACTGATATGGAGCATTCCTTCTATGGCACGGGGTGGGGTGGGGAAGCCCGTGGCTGTCCATAAGTTGAACTCCCAAACCCAATGAGACCCACCCAGCATGGCCCACTCTTCATGGATGATGGGAGTTGGAGCCCAGGCACATCTGGGCAGCCACAGATGCTATTCTATGGCTAGAAGAGTGTTGTAGCCTAGGTTGACATGGCTTAACCACACACATGAGCCTTTTGAGATAATAGTCTTAGACTGCATTGTAGCACTGTTCTCTTGTGTGCGGTCGTCTGAAGTCACGGTCACTTTCACGCCAACTTTCCGTAATTTCCCTTCGTTGCAGAGGAGCCGTGCCTTGGAGACAAGTCCATATTCTGCCAGATGGAAGTCCTGGCTCGCTACTGCTCCATCCCTGGCTATAACAAGCTCTGCTGCGAATCCTGCGGCAAAAAAGTCCCCACCAGCCAGCCTCCCGCCGTTGACCAAGGAGCTTCTGAGACTGGCACCCGCGGAGGCGCTGCCCTTCCTGGCCCTCTCCCACAACTGTCTCCCCATCCCACTGCCACGAGCCAACTGCGGAGGATGAAGGGCACTTCTCCGAAAGAGACAGAGGCATCCCGTGGCCTCCTGGCTACTCTCGCCGGCTCCACGGCCATTGGCACCTGCCAGGTTAACGCTGCTTCACAGCCTCAGGGCAGCCCAGACAATAGCACTTCGAAAGTGGGCATGCCAATTCTACTACCTCCTCCTCTTCCTCCTCCTCCTCTTCGGCAGGCTCCAGCAGGGTGGGACCCTGAGGAGCATCGGAGCAGCTCTCTGTCCCAATGGCTCCCTGCCGCCTTGGACAAGCCTTCCGTTGTTTCGCAGAAAGGAGGCCCATCTCCTCCTCAAGATGGAGGTGGGTGGAGAAAGGACAGTGTGGGGCCCAAACAGTCAGCTGCCACTCTCAGGACCTCCTCCCCTGTTGTGACATGAGTGGGGGTGGTGCTTTCTTTCCCCCCCAGAAACCCCTCTCTTATTTTTTTGGCGGGGTTTCATTACGTCTCTCTACACCGTTTACATGCAGAGGAGTGGAGCGGCAAAGCCACCATGATGTTGTTGTTTTATCTGGGGCCCTTTTGCAAAATGGAAGGCGTAACCATTGCCAACGCAACCACGTTTGTTTTAGCAATGGCGGTGATTTCGCCGTTGTTCGGTGCCACTTTTTAGAAATATATATGTATATATATATATTTAAGAAAAAACCAGTGAAGGAAACAAATTGAAACTGCTGAGGTTGGACACACACACACACACACACACACACACAGTGGTTCCGTAGCCCAGGTTAGGTCGCCTCTGAGGGCTTTTCCGTCAAGGTTGCTAACAAGTTTCTCAATCAATTTCTCAGTCAATAAGGCAAGAAAGAGCCAAGCCAGCTCAAGGACCTTGTTTCCCCTCCTCAGTTTCCACTCATTGCTGCTGCTATCCCAGCCATCCGATGGAGCCTTGAAATGGTGCTGCAAGGGACATGGTTTTAGTCTGAGTTACTGTGGACAGCGAGCCTGACACGTCTCCATAACAGCACGCTATGCGGACTGAAATTGTGTCAGGAGAGAGGAGGAGACCTGGGGTGCTTCCAGGTGGAGGGCTTAATACTGCAAACGGGTCTTACAGGTAGCGCAAACGGGTTGTTGGCAACAGGTTATTGTTGTTGTTTTCTACCTTGGCAAGGGCAAATCTAGATTAAAAGTGGTGGTGGGGAGAGAAATGCAGGCTGGCTTTTTTGTTGTTGATGATGATGGCACCGTGTAGATGCTGCAAAAACCTTGCATGCACGAGGGGCACCAATCCCGGGATAGTGTGTGTGGTTTGGACTAATGGGCTCCTGAGCCAGCAGGCCAGCTGCCTCCTTGCAATGCTGAGCTGGTGTGCTGAGAGTCCTGGGATGGGGGTGTTGAAACACCCCCTCCCCAGCTCACTTGGAGTGTCCCTTGAACAGGGTATGAGCAATGAACACCTTGTCTTTAAAAACCATTTTTATGACCTTTTTGTTCACCATGGCAGTGACAATTCTCAGTCAAAAGCAGGGAGAATATGAGAACATGAGGATTGCCTTGCTAACTGGGTCCAATGTCCATTTGTTCCAGCACTTTGCTTGTTCCAGTGGCCAGCTAGACACCCGCAAGCAATTCATGATTGCTTTTCAGCCATTATTTGTCTGCCCCCAGCAGTCATCAGTGGTATGCTGCCCTCAGAATGAGTAGATTTTCAGAGCAAACCAGGGAACCAGATACCCAAGCGTGTTACCAAATGCTTTGTGTTTTAAAACAATGTTATTACTGCAAGGATGTTGTGGGCTTCCTGGTTCTCTCTCCCCACACCTCCCTCTCTCTCTCTTCTCCCTCTGAAAAGCCACTTTTGTTCCTCACAATGCAGTTTATGTCACTTCTGAGTTTGAAGATGTCCTCTTGCATTGGCAGGTTGCTGTTCTGGAACTCTGCTTGTGATGTGAGGTGACACCAGTTTTAATAAAATATGCCCACCACAGGAATTCTGAATAAGTTAGGTAACAGGTGCATTTTTAAAAACAACAACTCTGGAGTGACTTTTACCCAAGAACAACAACATGAGCTGCAATAGGCAGCTTTGAAACTGTCTGATACGAGCTGTGTTTTGCCAACGGTGGATGCTAAATAAGATCGAGCTGATGTAAGGTTATGCAAATAATTGAATTGCCTTTTGGGGAGAAAGGCTGGTTTAATATTAAATGGACACCCCATTCCACCCCACACAACACACTTGAGTCTCTCTTTTCTGGGATTTTGGTTTGGTGGTGGTGGGTTGTTTTTTTTATTATTATTTTGGTTTGCTGGTGGGGTTTTTTTTTTGGCTACCCCTTTTCTTTTCTTTTTAATCGTGTTTGCACCATGTTATCTGTCCTTTCTAGAACCTTGCAAATGCCACAAGCGTAGTCTCAGGGATCAGGACAGTTTTGGATGGTGCCCACTGAACCGCATTGATCACTCGTGCTGCTTTTTGTGTCTGGGAGATGTTTCCTATGTCTGAAAAGACAAAAGTCCTATCATTTTAGTATCCAGACAAAAACACATCAGGCCATGGCAAAAAGAGATGAAGGAAAGCAGGGCAAATATCTGGAAAGTATAGGGGACAGATTCAGCAGCCGCATGTTTGCATTTGCAGAAAGAGACTTGCATGTTTTGAAGTTCATTGTTTATAAAAAAAAAACACACCCTCAAATTATACTTTCCACGTTGCATGTTTTCATGGGACTGTGCAGAAATGGCTATTGTGAGAAACATATGTATACAGTGTTTGAGGCACTGCTAGCTTCCCTCCTTGCTCCAGACACTGATCTACTCATAGGATTTGTGTAGCTCTACTTGGAAATCTTCCACCGAGAGACGTGTTGGAAGGGTGCTCAGCTGTCCAGTCTGTTGAGCAACTTAAATTTCTTCAGTTGAATTCAAGGAAATATAAAAGTGTTGATCAAATGCAAGGGGACTGTACCTTTGGTTATACGATAGCTGCTTTACTGAAGCCCATCACAGTTTTGCAGCATGATAAATATAGCTATCACGTTCTCGTCTCCTGCTGAAAGTTCATTCACAGAGGCTTGCTTCATCTGTCACTGACGTGACAGTCTTTCCTAATAAATTAAGTTACTTCGTTTTTTAAATCACCATTTGCTTTATACTAGAAAGCCATTTTATACAAATCATGTCACTGCAACTAGATTTTTCCTACCAAGAAAAAAAAAACAAAAACAAATCTAACAAACACCACCAGAAGCTGCTTCTGGCTTTGCTGCCTTCCTTCTAATTAAATGTAGCAAAGCTGGAATAAGCACATAAATAATGAAGTCAGAACATTGCAATGATTTGGTGACGGTTAGTTCTTACAGCGTAGCTTTCTCTAATGTGTTGATGGACAACCATTTCCCCTCTAAGATTGTAAGACCTGCCTAGTTTTTCAATGTATTTGTGTATCAGCTTAACCAATTGTCTACCGGAGGCTTCCTGTTTTGTTTCCCATGATACAGAACAGCTCACTTTAATCACCTATATTACATGCCACTGCTCCTGAAACTGCTCTCCAAATAACCACAATTTGTCCTTAACACAGGGCCTTCTTAGCTTGCGGTGATGAACTCATCACAGAATGCATATAGGTGTAGCACACTCTCCATCCACCAAGCATCCCTTTAGAACAGGCATGGGGAACTTCTTGATTCTGCGGGTCAGAACCTTATCTGATCATGGCCCAAACATATCAAATGTGGCAGGTGGGTCAATCAGCTGATATCAGAATGACACAAAGTGTTTGGGTGCTTTGAAGTCCTCAAGTTGGGGATTCAGAGCACTGGGTAGGGCTTGCAAAGTTCCTGAGGCTTCAGCTTTCCTGCTCATCAGCTGCTGGGTTGCCACAGGCCAAAGCCTGTTTCCCTTTGCTAAGGCATCAAGGCCTTGGTCCAGTATATCTGAAGGAGTGTCTCCACCCCCATTGTTCCACCCGGACACTGAGGTCCAGCACCGAGGGCCATCTGGCAGTTCCCTCACTGTGAGAAGCCAAGTTACAGGGAACCAGGCAGAGGGCCTTCTCGGTAGTGGCGCCTTCCCTGTGGAACGCCCTCCCACCAGAAGTCAAAGAGAACAACTACTACCAGACTTTTAGAAGACATCTGAAGGCAGCCCTGTTTAGGGAAGCTTTTAATGTTTGATGTATTACAGTATTTTAATATTTTTTTGGAAGCCGCCCAGAGTGGCTGGGGAAGCCCAGCCAGATGGGCGGGGTATAAATTTTATTATTATTATTATTATTATTATTATTATTATCATTATCATCATCATCATCATCATCATCATCATCATCGACAGCTCAGTTTAAGGCTCCCAATTGTGCATTGGTAGCTGCCTCTACCTGCCCCATACCTGACATCAGATGGGCATGGTTTGGGGAACATGGTGTTGTAAGTCAAACAGTGGCTCAGAAAGGCTACAGAACGGTGCTTCTGAGCATCTGCTCAGCTGGGGGGAGAAAATTCAGTTCGCATGTAAAGGCATATCTGGAAAATGGAACGAGGAAGGAAAGTTAATGGCTCCTCCCTCCGCTCTACTGCTGCCCCCCTCACCAAACTGACCACCCACCATGTGTGACTGTATTTCAGTGAAAAGGTCAAGCAAGGAGATGAATCCATGGACCCGCTGCATAATTATGTACCTTGACCCTCAGGCCGCAGTCCAAAGGACATGTCCCTGGGAACTGGTCCTGCTAAACTCAGTAGGACCTCTGAGCAAACAGAAGTTAGCAAACATTGCTCAGGATTGCGATGCATGACTCCGCTCTGTAGTGATGAATAAGCAGCCATGGACAACGGCGTGAGAGCTGACTGGGCAGCAGTGGTTTTTATGAAAACAGTCTCGTGGCATCTTAAAAGAAGAATAGAATTGTGTTGTCACATGTTGGGAGTAGAACTTCCTCAGATGACTGAAGTGTTGTTCGGTAAACACTACCCTGGTACATTTCGCAGCAATTTGCTAACCCCCCCCCCATCTTTTTCAGTTTCTTCGATCTATACCCAGTTATATCTGCCAATGAATGTGCATGTAACTGAGGATCATACATCTGATCTAGGGCTCTAATCTACTAAAGTTTATGTCACAGTAACTATATTGTAACTTGACTAATGGCACAGTCCATGTTCAGAAGCATATCCTGCTGAATTTAATGGGGCTTAATCCCAGGTCAGTGGGACTTGGGCCTCAGCCTAACACCCCCCTTCCAATAATGTTCATATAAGTAGCACATGCATTCTACATGTTCTGTCTACATTTCTGCCTCTCTAAATGGTGGTAAAACAGTCACAGGTCATTTTTACTCTGGGCCTTAGTGAATACAGTATTGTACACCTCTGCACACTGAGTCTTTTGGGCTGCTTCCTCTGGTGGATGGGAAATATTAGGCAATGCATAGCCAGTTCAAGAATTTGAACATATTTTCTTTATCCTTATAATAAAAAGAGCCAGGTATTGTTGCATGAGAAAGACCAAAACTTAAGTTGCAGGTTGCATATTAATATGATGCTTCCATCATAGTAGATACTGGAATTTTGCGGACAGGAGTCAGCCATTCTCTAAAGCTGTTTGGTTTATTTTTTTAAAAATCCACTCCTTCACCATTTTTGCTTCCATTGAAAATTGTTGGTGAGTGAGCAGGGGTTTTGTGTCCACACAGTTTACTGAGATTTCCCCCCGCACACCATTAAAAGAAGTTGACATCCTTCCTTCGGGTACAAGGGCTTTTGTTTCAGTTCATAGGCACTCGTTCAGTTGCATACACTTTGCAAGCACTAGAGGTCACTGCTGGACTGATTATTTCTGAGTTCAATGTCAGCAGTTTGGAAAGATCTAATGGCCAGGCACCTTTAGGAATTGAGACACAACGTTGTTTGATGATCATGCAACAGGATACAAACCAGGTCCTGGCAAAGTCAGTGGCAAAGTCTCCCAGTGATTCAAATGGTTGTCAACTGCAGCCTTAGCAATTACCGTATGTTTTGCTCTGTAAGACTCACTTTTTCCCTCCTAAAAAGTAAGCGGAAATGTGTGTGCATCTTATGGAGCGAATGCAGGCTGCGCAGCTATCCCAGAAGCCAAAACAGCAAGAGGGATTGCTGCTTTCGCTGCGCAGCGATCCCTCTTGCTGTTCTGGCTTCTGAGATTCAGAATAATTTTTTTCTTGTTTTCCTCCTCCAAAAACTAGGTGCATCTTGTGGTCTGGTGCGTCTTATAGAGCAAAAAATACAGTAAATAGGGCTCTAATATGGAGGTGTCTTTCTAGTGGGAACAGCATTAAAAATTGAATTTTTCTCCCCTTCCTTAATTAATTCTTGTTTATACTTCTGAAAACCTCGGAATCACCCCCCCAATTATCTGAAAGCTTATTCAGCCCCCTTTATTCAGAAGCAAAAGCAGAGGACCAGCAGTTGTTGCAGAAAGGTGATCCGATAGCAAACAGCAAAGCACAATCTTTTCTCCCCCAATGCCCTGCAGCAGAGGCTGGAAAAGAACAAAGGGGAACATTTCAAAGAATGGACTAGCAGGGTGAGCCAAACTTGAGCTATCCCATGTAAAGGGGCTGATATGAAAGAAGCTGTGAAATGATCAAAAATGTTGGCGAGAGTTCCTTTCTTGACTCTCGTGTTTGAACTACCGCCTTAGCAACTATATAAAGGCACAAAACAGCATTTGTTGAGATTGGAAATGTGGAGGATTTGTGACCTGTGATGTACTGTTTTGGTCCATCCAAAACTTCTGTCAGAATAAAAATGTAAGTGGAAAAACGGGACCAGGAACTTGCACACTTTAAACTTTGGCCTAGGTATAAGATGTGAGTGGGAAAAGAGAAACAGCAAGTACAAGGTGACAACATATGGATGCTGCTTTTTTATTGTTCCGTTGTCTCTGCAAGCAGGATCCTGCACATTTCAGAGTTGGCTCTGTGAAAGGAAAGCTCGCGCCCAGGGATGGTGGTCCATTTCCCTTTGCGGACAGTGGTGCTGTGCTTTGCAGAGGATTCTGAGACCGAGAAGATTTCTCTGTGAGGAAATAAAACACAACCAACAAACAGTGAACTCAATCTGACCTAGCGTTTCGTATCTGTAGGATGGCTTCTGGGATTTCAATGAGTGCATGTACAGACATACAAAAAAACCCCACATTTCTCTAGGACAAGTCATCCATGCAACTAACTTTAGATATGTCCCTATGGCCTGAAAATACCACCTTTCCACAATATCACCTAAACCAACTGGTACTGAAGAAAACATATTCAGGTAAACTATTTTCACGTTATATGGTCCTGGAAGACTTGCTTTGGGAGACATTCATTGTATGTAAAAATAGCTGGTTCTTAACATCTTTACGAAATAGTTTTTGGAGGGATTCTTAAAAATGTACTTTTCCCATCTCAGATGGTGAATGCAGCCTCAATAAGCCTTTAGACAGGACTCTCTCTCTCTCTCTCTCTCTCTCTCTCTCTCTCACACACACACACACACACACACAGCCTTCCCAGTTTCCCTTCCTCCTCTGCAAATATACTAGGAAAAGTAGAATCTTTGAAAACTCTCAAGAACTCCCAGTAATTTACAACATATGGGACCTGCAACAAAATGTGCTCTTGTTCAGGATCCTAGCCAACCAGCTTAAGGGGTCATAGACACTTCTACTTCCCCTGTGCCTAGAAAGCACATGTTCAAGAGGTGCATGCCCTCTCCCAGGATATTCCATTCCATTTCCCCCTCCCCTTGCATTCTATCCTCCCAGTTAATATTCCATTCCTTCTGAGCATTGCTCATTCCTTACCGAACAGTTTATGCCCCCCCCCCCAAGTTTCTGCGCTAAATATTTGTTGTATTTCTGCAAACTTTTGGAGTTCCTCCATGCCTGCTGATTTTACTCTCTTGTGCATGAGTGATGCTGTTTTGGCTACTCCAGGATAGGGCTAGGAGTGTCTATTTTGGTTCTTTTCAGGTTCTCATTTTCCCAGATTCAAATCTACATATTTCTACAATTTTGCAAAAACTCCTCCTGAAAATTCATCAGTGCAATTTTTTTTAAAAAATATACCCACATTTGTCTGAAATTTTGCCTTTCACACTCAAATTGGCAAGGCACTTGTAAATGTTATTTTTCCTAAAAAAATTTTACACAGATTTGTACATATTACTTGGCTGAAGAAGTGCCTTGTGAAAATCACTGAAGTTTTTTTCTTTTTATATGGGATGCTGTGTTTCAGTTTCTGTATTGTTTAGAAAGCGTGAATTAGGAAAGCTCTCCTCTCAATGTGGATGGCATCGCATTTACCTTCTCTGCCCAAAGATCCGCAATTGGAGAATGAGCTTGCCATTAGTGTATATAGGATTGGAACCTATCTGCACTTTGCCTTTTGTAGGAGCATGTCAGGCAAAGAGGCTGAAGGTTTGGCCCTTTGGGGAAGTTCTACAAATGAGTTCTACAATATCAAAACCTGAGAGCATATGACCTCCATGGAAGAGGCGGAAGACATGACATAGTTCTGATTTCTCCCTAGTGCCAATTCCAAACCTGTTTGTCCCAAAGTTTGTCTCATGTCCCCGAACTAGACAGATATGCCAAGACCATTCTCTTCTACACAAGCAAAGGCTCTGTCTCACAAGCTTGGATGAAGCCTGGGAACATTGCCAAGTGCATCTGTGCTGGATGTCATACACAGCACCCGAAACCTGCTCTGGGTCTATTTATGTCAAGAGGCAGCCATGAAAGATTTATTGACGAGAGCACAAGAGAGCAGTGATGTTATGTCTGGTGGGAAATCAATCTTGGCACAAGATGCGGTAGTTATGGTCCTAAGGAAGGGATTTATTGCCATAACACTGTAAAAGATAAGCCTGCATTCTTTGTATTTGGGCAGCACCTCTTAAGCTCCTTAGTCTGGCATTGCCCAAGGCTTCCATTAACCTCCCGGCAACCTTCCTAGATGGTGGATTTATTTTAAGAGAACCAGCTTCAGCTCAAACGGTGGGTACGGAACTCATTATCGCTTGTTGCTGAAGACAAGGGCGATAAATATTTGGCTCTCTAAAAGGAGAGGCTATCCCAGCTTCCCTCGGCCTGTGGCTTCTGCATTTTTACAAAGCCCAAGTGGCAGCTAAGCTCATGGCATAGTTGAACCAAAGCGCTGCAGTAGCCAGGGACAGAGGCATACCTAGGGGTTGGTGAAACTAGTCCCCGCCACGGGCACTCTCATGAACTGGCAGGACGATGGGAAGGAGGAAGAGAACCCTGGCAAGGTGTGTAGCTGGCACTGGGGCACACCAGGGCAAGCAGCAGATGGGGAAGGAAGTACTTGCAGGGTGATGGAGGATAGCATGGGGATGGGGGTCCATGCACAGGAACGAGAGTAGCAGGACCCAACACGGCAGGCTCTGAGGTGTAGCGAGCAGCAGGAGGGACACTCCCAGACGCTGGCAGGCAAGGGCCCACAGCCCAGCTCCCTAGGTGGCCAGGTGGGGCTTGCTAGTTCTGGGAGGAGGGTTGTGATTCCTCAGCTGGAGTAGGCTTGGAACAGGTGAGGGTCACATGCCTTGTCAAGCTCAGATATTGCAATCAGCAGGCAAAGTACAAAAGAGAAGCAGAGCTGAGGTGATGTGTCTGCTCAACTGCTCATGCTGGCTTGGAGGCTCCTGGTCCTCCAGGGTTGACTCTGGATTGTATTCTGGCTGCTGGACTTCAGACTTGGCTTACTTGGACTGTGTTTCCTGACCTTTGGACTCTGTTTGTGTGGCTTGGCCCCCGGACTTTGACCTTTGGACTTGACATACTGACTTGCTGCCAGGTAGGCCAGGGGTTCAGGACAGGTGCCTATCAGACTATGGAGGATATGATATATATGCGTGTGGTGACATGACACCGCATTCACAGCGAGATGCAATGTGGGAGGAGCTTCCTGTCCTTCTTGCACCACAGTAAAATGATTTGGGGGGCAGATTTACTGGGGGTGCAAGGGACCCTAGGTATGCCTTTGGCCAGGGATTTGGTAGAGACTCCAGTATTAACCAGCAGCAATGTTGACCAACAGAATCTAGGCAATATCCATCAACAGCAATGATGGCCAACAGACATGGAGGACTACTGTGCCCAACTCATACTTTATAATTCAGGGATGGGAAACCACAGGCTGAGGGCTAGATGCAGCCCCCCAGACTTCTCTGGATTCTCTCCAGCAACACTTCCCCTTGAGTGTTTTTGCCTGGTTGGAATGTCTCCTTGAACCCTGACAATGCCTCTTATATGTGTAGAAAGTTGCCTTAATCAACATTAACTGCTCTGGCCCCACACACGACTGGCCATGTGGCTCTCAAGGGTAATCCAAAGGGAATGGAGCTTTTGGACTGAAAAGTGTCCCTCGCTCCAAACTGTGGTTGGTATGTTATATGTTTGGAAGCTCAGACTATGAGGTGGACTCTGAATAATGGTTAGCCCAAAAAGTGTGATATGCTGAGTTGAACTTTTCTCTGTATTTGACCTGTTATGGTGGTTGTTATCCATGCAAGTGATTCCTTAATGTTGAGGTCGTTGAGTTTTGCATTCTTGGACAGGGCTCTGGTTGTGTGGATATATGGGAGTCAAGAACAGCACCTGCTCCAGTGCCCCTTATGGAGAAGCCATTGTGACTTGGGAGAAAGTTAGGTGTTGTAAAATTGGAGAACATTTGACATTATCCTTGGTTTGGATTCCATAGCTATGGAAGGTGCTTGAGATCTACAGCTCACCTGTAAGCGACTTCTTCTTCTGTAAGCTGCAGACACATGAGCACGGGCACGGTAGAAACTCTTCCAGCTGTATTGAAGTTTGTGGCCATTTCGACTTCTGTTTGGGTTTTGACTGTGGCTTGAAAAAATGGCGCATCCAGTTCTGCTTGGAAATCAATGGTCAATGCGCCCCTGTAATTGGAGAGGGGAAATCAGCACTGTTTTTCAAGGAAGTTGGCTAACTATTGTTGGCAATGGAAAGCTGGTTTTAACCTTGATTTGCACCAAGTCCTGCTGTCGCTGATCAGTTATTTCAGGTGTCCCCCCCCACACACAATGTAACAGTTGATGTCTGCTGCTTCTTAGCAAAAGAGTCATCATCTGAAGTGCCATGACTCTTGAGTAGCATTGATGCAACTGCTTGGGCCCAGAAAACAAAGGACACACATATCTGGCTGCTTTGGCTTGAAGACCAGAGGTGCCATTTTGGACATGAAAGTAAACTGGGATGGGTCTGAAACAGTGCATGTTTAGCATGGTTGATATAAGGGGCAATGCAGACTCTGAATTGTACCTTTGTCCCAGCATAGAAAGCATGTCCAGCAATTTGCATGTGGAGATGGAGATTGAAATGCAGAGAGCAATGCTGGACAATCAAATAGTCATTTTATGGGCTTTATGGAGTTGGGATAACACTACGAATTTTCCAGTGTTTGACAGAGTATTGGGTAAGGGTCTATCATACTTAAGAGATGAATCCACTTCTTACTCACACGTACCTGGTTTCGACGCCTGTTTTGAACTCCTGCTCCCACAAATTCACATTGATGTCAGCTGAAACATCTAACCCAAGTCCTCCTCGGAGAGTGATCACAGTTTGCAAACCAGACTGAAGTGGGATTGCCTATGCAGCACAGTAACATTCACTTACTGGATTGTTCAAGCGCTTATCATGGGCTTATCAATGGGGCTTACTATTGAGTAAGGTTCATCTTGTCTGTACAGGTGTCCCCCCCCCCCCCCCGCCAGCTAGTCTGCAGGGGACAATTGGTGCTCATTGCTTCAAAACAGTAATAACTGCAATCACATTCCTAGCCCATCTTTCTCTAAATCAGGGATTTAAATGTAGTGCTCTCCAGCAGGGGTTGGGCTGCTGCTTCCATCAGCCCCAACCAACATGGCAAATGGTCAAAGACTGGACTGAATAAGAGCCCTTGATCAAGGAGCCCCGCTAAATAGCCCTACACAAAGAAGTCCTGCTTCCTGTAGCTCACCAAGCTAGCCTCCAAAGGTGGTGGCACCAGGAGCAATGGGATGTTCTTATGGATGCAGCTCTTCACCTCTTCTCATAAGCAGTACTCTTGATGCACATGGGTGACTGGAAAGCTAATGCAGATGTACAATGTTGTCAGTTGAAGGGTGGATGTCCTTAGGCTAATATATCAAACTGCAGGCACTGGGAATGTTTGGTGTTGTACCTGAATGTACCAACTGTCATGGGAGGACCTGTTCTTGGTGCTTTGGTTCCAACATGGCTTAAACAAATGCAGCGTAGTGGGTGTGTGGGTGGGTGTGAGTAGGGGGGGCTGGTCCCACCATGACAATTCCTTCTATGCCGTCAGTGTACACGGGTATGCAGGGGCTGGTACCTGTAGATGGTCCATCAGTAATACGTTCCCTTTGACCACATTTGTGGGTTCTCCTGAGCTCGTGAAGAACTTCGACATCAGATCTGTGTATCCTTCAAAGAAAGTGATTGGCCGTAACTGGACATCAAGCAGAGCAGCAGACATGCCGGCCATTAATTCGTCTTCTCCGTCGGCTGCGTTGCCTCCCAGGATGCCCTCATATCCTTTTGCTTCTATGGCCACCTAGGATACATGAGATGGGAAAGTCTGTGTGATGTTCAGGACTACTCCTTTTTCTGCAGCACTAGACCACCACTTCAGAACATACTCCTCTTTCTATGTTGTTGTTGTTGTTGTTGTTGTTGTTAACGCTGCTACTACTATTATTTTGATTTATTACTTATTGTATGCCCTGAAACCTTAGGGTGAAGAATATCACACTTGAAAAAGGACGGGCCCTGAAAATGCACGTCTCAGGTGTCAAAGGCTAGAGTAAAGGCCAGGAGCATCTTCAGCATTCCCCAAAGTCTGTATGGTTAAGTTGCCAGGTGTGCCTCCATGGAGAGGCAGTTCCAAAATTTAGGGGCTGCCACAGAGAATACCCTCTCCTGGACCACCACCCACCTGAACTTCTAAGGGTGGTGGAACCACCAAGAGGGTCCCCCCCGCTTATCTTAGGGAAAGAGTTAGTTCAGATGTTTAAGGGATGTGTACTCCCCACTCCACTCTAGTTCCCAACAAGAGAGCTCCCTTTTCCTAAATAAAGGGAGGAAAAGAGTCAAGATGTTTCTATACACCACACAGCAATGCCTCACCCCCTCATCCTAAAGCAGGTCTTCTACTATGGCATTGAGCCAATTATCACTCAGCAGCTATCTTCAGGATTTGGGCTGGTGTGTGGAAAATGCCAAGTACCTGCCTTGGTTTCCAGAGCATTATTGGCCATTGAAACTCCTCCTCCTTTGGAGTGGGGGCCACTGCCTAAGCAAATTGGGACGCATCTTTTTGTATAAATTGACGAATACCGCTAATAAAAATTGGGAGAGGGAGAATCTGTTGAAAATTAAAGGGTATGCTTGGACGACAATTACACATTGCCCATAAGGCAAGGGTGACACCTAAAAAATATTCAGAACTCTCTCGAGCAACAACAGAACAATGAAATATGGGCTGGATCTAGACATGTAAAAAAGCATTTCAGGAAAACTCGTTGTAAACCTCAAAGTGGGAAGCCACGTTGGCGAAAGATGGGACTTCACAGTGCCACCTGGTGTCACAGTGTCATAACGCATATAAAACGTTTTTTCTTTACTAATGTAGCCGAGTCCACAATGGCGCAATAGGAAGCACCATACCTGAGCTGCTTGGAGCTGGTAGCCATGGCTTAGGATATTGAAACTGGTGGTGCTCTTCCTCAGAATGCCAATGTCTGAGAACAGGAGATCCAGGCCAATGGTAGAGAGAGTGTCATTGGTGGCTGAAAGGGAGATCCGAGAAAGAGACACATAGCTTCACATCACGGTCAAGGAATATTGCATGAAGAGGAGCAGACAGCTTTCCAAAGGTTTTAATAAAAGTGTGGCAACATGGGAAGTATCTGTCTGAACATGTGGTCTGATCCCTTGACCCCAGAATATGCAGGAGACTATGGCTGCCTAGTGCATGAAGGGGAAAAGTTACCTGTCACTGGTCCTGAGAAGGAGATGGAGCTGCCAGCTTCAGAGGAGAGGAAGTAGTAATTATTTATCTGCGGGTCATTCAGAACCTCTTTAGCAACCTTCCTGTGGGGGAAACAAAACAAAAAAACCAGGAAGGGGTGTGTGATATGGACTATATCTGCAAAGGAGAGTAAACTTGTTTTGGGGAACCTGGCTGCCATTTTGGAAGAGGTTAAATTGATTTGTGAAATATATGGTAAATGCAGAGAAGGAGGAGTGGATTCCATAGAATAATGTAGAAAATCTGTGACCATGGACACCCACAACGTGTGGGGGGGGGAGGGCAGAGAGGTTAATTTCTCACTTAAAAAACAACCAGTGCTAGTACATTTTGCCTTGTAGTTCAGGTGCTACAAATGCTAGAAACGACCGCATCCTGTCAGACAAGGATTTCCGCTTGTGCAATGGGACTTCCTCTTGTGCAGGCGCCCACACTCTCCCAACTTGCTCCAGAGTGTTAGGGGAACCCCTAAAGTATATGTGAGATACACTGGGGAAGAAGAGGGGGAGAAGCAGAAATCCTTTCACTGACAGAAACATTCACTTAGTACTACATTGGATCCTACCCTTACACTTTCCTATAAATAAAATCTGAGAATCTGGGGATTATGATTCATTGGGATAGGGCTGCCTCCCCTTGCCCCACACCCTGTGAATGCCTATGTCTGCCATGTTCCTAAAAGCCAGTTTGAAAGTGGGGTTGTTCTGATCTCTCCCCAAGCCCAAACTGAATATTATCATACAAGGATATTTTTACCTGGTTGGATGATGACCGGAGTGTACGATGTTTTGGATTTTTGACAGCAGAAATCTTGACATTTCTGGTTCAAGTTCTCTGGTGGCCAACAGGATATTGGTGAAGTCCTCTGGCAATGGATCATTGTTCAACAGGATTTCTGCAGCAGCCAGCCTTGAATTTTTTGGATAGCGTCTGTGCACTTCATGGAATATGCGTTTCATTGCCATTTTAACCTGGCAACGCAGAAATTGAACACAGTCTGTTTGTTTTTAGCATGACATTCAGCAACTAGGTTTGTACAGAGATCATTCATGAAACCAAGCTACAATTTTAACCCTGAAATACTAGTTTTCTACATGTAGGGGTCTCCCCCATGCTCTCAGTCATGTAATCCCTTAATTGCATTGTGAAGTGGTATAGTCACAGGAGGATTATACCATATGCTCTATTTATTTTATTTTTTTGACAGGGTGATATATTTATACCCACTGTGGTCACCTCCACACCCATACATTGAGAGCATTCTTATACCACTTTAACAGTCATGGCTTCACCCATAGAATCATGGGAATTGTAGGCCTGTAAGGGGTCTCCTAGCCATAACAAACTACAGTTCCCAGGATTCTTTGGGGGAAGCCAGGACTGCTAAAGTATTATAAGAGTGCTCGCAATGTATGGTATAGAAGTGACCCTTGACTCTCCCTAAGTAAGGGGAGTCTGTCTCAAAGTCCAGCCTCAGAATATCTCCAGGTCCCACCAGTAGCGGGAGATGGAGAAGAAGGAGGAATATAACCTTTCAAGCAGAAGTGGAGGAACCTCCAAAAACCACAGAGGGTTGGTGAAATTATTTTCTGTTGGATAAACCGAGCCCTTCTTGACACAAGAGGACCTAGAATGTTTCACTGATGAAAGCTTACATAGGAAAAAAAGAGATATATTTTTGGGAAATGCTCTTTAAGTAACGGAGACTGTGCCATACCGTGTTTGAGATGTGCTGTGCAGAATACCTCTGTAGTGCGTTCAGCGCTGTGGCTGAGACCGTGGCAGAGCCCTCTTCTGCATAATGCAGGAAGATGGGGATGGATTCTGGGAGCAGAGCACTTTTCAGGGACAACAGATAAATCACCCTCTCAGAGTCCTTCTTGGTGTTCTTGAGCCTTTGCACGATGGAGTCTACTTCAAGTCTTACTTCCTGTTTGTTTGACACGGGAGACACAAGAAAAAGGGAGGTGGGCACTAAATTGACAAGTCTGAGCTTTCCTAGGTGAGGGTGGGTGGGAGTAGAACAAGGCACTGGACGGGCGTCAACTCACTTGAAGACCACACAGTTTCATTTGGCACAGCTTGCCAATCAGGCTGCCGATTACAATATTCCCCGTTTCCCAGGTGGCTGCTTCTAGTTTCTTTCCATTCAGCTTATCCTGGAAGAGGAATGAAGACCGGTCATAGCATAGAGATGCCTGAGAAATTTGATTTGATTTATTTGTTTTTACAAATCCCAATCGGGGATGACCTGATCCACACCTCTTGGGAGTACCGGGAGGATCAGAGCACAGCCTTCCTGGGTACTGTACAAACCTTTTGAGCTGCCGCCTTTAAAAAAAAAAAATGTATCGGAAGATGGCTTGAGATGCATATTTTGTGAGAAAACGTGTTCAAAAATACCTATGTGAGCATGGACTTTCATGCAGGTTTTTCACACGTGCATGAGAAACGTTGGTTGGCAAGGCCGGAAGCAAAAGTAAGTAGAACAATGAATATAATTGTTTTCTTTTGTACACCAGTTTCTACACACTCACACATCTCTCTGTATCCTCCATCCAGACAAGCAAGAGTCCTTATCTAAGTTCAAGGATGCCTTTCAGCTAGGCAAAATCACTTAAGGAGGGTGCAAAGCAGGATGCGTGAGGGGGTGTGGCTTAGGGTGTGTGTGTGTGGTCTGGGGAAAGTCCTATGGGCCAGATAGAGAGTCTTGTATTCAGCTCCCGGAACAGAGATGCCCCCACCCCTAGCTTGAGTGTTAACCTGCATATATGAAGAAGCCACCACTGATGAATCACTGCCAATATTAGCTACCAATGGATATCAACTCAACATCACTTGTTTCAATGGAGCCAGCTTAAACATTCACCTGAGAGTCATCATGAGCTGAGCACTCGAGTACAGTGCACAGGTGTGTGAACAAGCCCAAGAAAATCACTAGAGTGAATTCTAGGTTTCCAGAACGTCACATTCATGCATTTCACATTTTCAAATTCATTCCTTCCTTAGGGCAGCAAAAAAAAAAAGGAGCAGTTTGCCCCATTTAATTTCACCAAAGCCCTGTGAGGTAGGTCAAACTACGCCCAGATCTAAATCTCTGTCCATCCTATGTCACAGGGACATCCATTCATAAATAAAAGGGGTGAAGTATAGCTCAAGAAAATGCCCAGAGAAATAAGCCACAGTGCCCTCTACTTACTACCACCAGATGCAAGAGCTCCTTTGAAGGGCGAGGGGAGAAGGCTGCAGCGTAGAAAAACTTCTCCAGCAAGGCGGCGTTCTCTCTGCTCCCGAAACTGAGAAATTCAGACAGGGCCATCAAGGAAGCTGTAGAATGGGCAGCCACTGCAGCTTCAACGTAAAAGGACCTAAAAGGTGGGAAGGGGTGGAGACAAAAAAATCAGGTGTGTTGGAAGAAAAGAGACCTGCAGAGAACCCAGGATTAACAAGACAGGTGCAAATTATAGATACAGTATATAAATTAGATGGGCATCTGACATCAGGTGACCCAAATTTAAATATTGGCGCCACACACACTGTGACAGCAAGGGATGGGCAAATCTGTCAATTTTTGTTTTATTAAGTTTCTCATCCTTCCATTCTTCAGTTTCGTTCTCCATATTTTCACATCAGTTTGTTGTTGTTGGTTTGTTTGTGAATTTTCTGGGCTTTTTAATTGAAAAAACAATCACTTTCATTCAAATGTCTCCTAACATAAATGTTTTTGCATGCAGTTTTGCCCAACAATTTTTTTTTTGCAAAGCCATTTTCTCTAATATAATGCAATTGTATATTACTTTCATTACTATATTCACTTGTATGCACACTTTACCCTAATAAAATGCATTTTTTTGTGTCCATTGCTTGGCTAGAGAAATATATCTTAAAATTCCTCCTGCAAACAGATCAGAACAAATGCTCAACAAATAGCAGCTGTCCTTGAAGCTCCCCACAAACTGTGTGCAAACAAATCAGGAAAGGTGCTCAGCAAACAGGTTGTCTGATTTTAACTGTTGCAGACCACCCTGAGTCATCCCTTTAGAAGGTTCTGAGTAAAAAAATTCATTTTTTCAATAAATACATAAATAATTTCCAGGGTCTTAAGAAAGAGCAATTCTTTATTTGCCCTGCCATCTCTTTCCTTACGCCATCTCTTCTGGTGCTTTCTTCAACAGCAGCAGGATGTCTTTCTTCTTGGCATCACGCAACATCTGGACAACTTTGCAAAAATGCCAAGTGGTTGATGCCTCAGAGAGGTCCATTCTTCGTCTCTTTTTAGCCAGTGTTTTCAAGTAGGTTTTGAGCTAAAAGGGAGAGAGGAGGAGAGAGAGAGAGAAATTGAAATACACAAACATCCTTCTTCATAACAATATATATCAGCAATGTATGCTGATATAGATTCCAAAAACAGAAATTTGCAGAACACCTTCCTGACAAACAGTCTCCACAAGCTATGTGCTGTTTTCACACCTTGTGAACCAAGAAACCAAGGGATGAGGTCTCAACGCTCTAAATAATTCCTGATCGGGCCTCCTCTACTCTGAAGTTTAAATAGAAAATGGGTAAATCTAGAGATAAGCAATAGTTTTCTGTTCCACTCACAGTTGGGTACTGGGTGTTGGTCCTCTTGACAGGATCACTCGCTATGTTAATGGGTTGCGGTTTCCTCAGCACAGCCGCCAGGGCTTCCTGAAGACTTTCCCCCGGTAATTCTTTTGATCCAGGCACTTGAGTCACAAGTTCAAGGTGTTGCCTGGGGAGTGAAAAGACACTTGTTGACAGGGCCTCCATCTTTAAATATCATGAACATAACTTACTGTGTGGCATGGACTCACATTTGAAATTATGACAGTGGGGACCCCTTCTGAACCAAAGTAAGGCACTTTTAAGTTTAGTTAGGTGTTAAGTATTGGTAAAAATGCAACACTCAAGTGTCCACAGTATCCTTGCAAGAGGAGAAAACCAGAACAACTTGGGCACGTCCTCATTAACACTAATTGGCCACACTCCCATGACCACCTAGCAGCTCCACCAGACACATAGTGGTCTACTGTGGTTGAGTGAAATAGATATGAATTCAGGTGAACTCCTTGGTGTTTTCTGCAGGTTGTGCAAATGGGAGAGACAGTGCTGTTAGGGTGCTGGACCAGGACCTGAAAGAGTAGGGTTGAAATCCCACTCAGCCTTGAATAACACTGGGTGATCTTGGGACAATCAGTCTCCCAGCCTCACTTCCCTCACAAGTTTATGAGGATAAAACAGGGAGGAGGAACTGTGTATGCTCACCTTAAGATCCTTGAAGGAAACATGGGATATAAATAGATGAAGACATTTGAGAAATGGTGAGGAGGCCCTCAACAACAGCCATTAATACTACGTTGTTGCCACTTGTTTGGGGCTTATAGGTTTCTCCTCATACTCTGGCCTCAACTCCAAGGAAATCAAGATTCTACAGGACTCCATTTTCTAATTCTGACCAAAGAAGGCACCATTTGCCACCCCCAGTGTGCCAGGCCAACTGAATGTAGCAGCGCAGAACCAACCTGGAGGTGATATCGACTCCAACGGAAGACTTCAGGTTTAGAGAGATTGTATGACTTTCTTCGGACAATGCGGACTTGAGGAGCTGTCCTTCCACAGAATAAAGACTTTTACTTACAGGTTGCCACAGGACTCCAAACATCTGTAAAAAGAAGATGAATATTTCCTCACTAGACCCTCGCTCCACTTCTTCAGGTTGCCTGGAAGAGCAATCGTGCTCCGTATAAAGTTAGCTTTATCTAACTTTCAACCAGTTAAACTAAACAGATAACTAAAATCAACCAGTTGCTATTAAATATTATAAAGTGCCATTAGCCTCCAATGGTTTTCCTCCAAAGAGAAGTCAGACCCCAGTAAGTGGTTGCCTATGGGGAAATGTTGCTGCCTCAGTGCAAATGATAATGATAATGATAATGATAATGATAATGATAATGATAATGATAATAATAATAATACTCCGCCCATCTGGCTGAGTTGCTCCAGCCACTCTGGGTGGCTTCCAACACATATAAAAACCAAATAAAATGTCAAACATGTGGGAGGGAGAGAGAGAGAGAGCTTAATGTGCACTCTATGTATGGCATTCATTGAATATTGCACAGTGAATCAGCCTAGGAAAAGTAGTTCTACATGGACTTTGAAATCAAAACCCACTAATTTTCAGGCGCAGGATAGACTGATATTCTGAAAGTGGTTAGAGAAAGCTGGAAAATGGGTAGAGATGCAATTATCAAACTTGCCTTGTTAACAGAGCTGAATCCAAACTTTGTTCTTTTGCATCCATGTAGGTCTTTTGTCTTCAGAACAGAATCCTTGGAGACTGTGTAGGTCACTGGGCAGCTCCCAGAAATGTCATCCTAAACATAATAAATGGGAAAATTAGGAGTAGAATAGTGGATGCTAAATTAGCCCTGTGTTTGGTTCAAATGTCTTTTTTACTATTCCAGTGATGGATTTGGCTGGATCAGATGTTTTCTGAATATGCTGCAGACTCTATCCAGACGATGCAATAAATGGGATTCTGGTGCGTTGACTCATCTGTAACAATGGTGGCGGATCTGTAGCCCTCCAGCTCCCATCCACCATTGCAAAAGGGCAAGGAGGATGTTTTCCAAATTCCACGATTCCTACACAAGATGCACAAACGCTCTTTATCAATGCTGAAAGCACTTGGTGTTTGATTTTTTGCAAACATAAAAAGGGGAGTGGCTACATGAGCAGAACTGGCCGATTATAAAGTTGAGGCACAATGAAATAAACCCCCATGGCGCTTCTTTAATTGTTGGCCATATTTTGTGGTGGGCAAGAGCACTTTTTAGAGGACGTAAAAGGTGCTAAGTATTCCAAGTCCTATTACAGCTGTATAAGAATACAAGGATACCACAAGAAAGAAAGAAAAAGCCTTGTTTTACCTCAGTCACTGTCCCAGGGTGGGTCTGAAACTGGAGAAGGCTGATCAGGCCTCTCTTCAGCTCCAAAGTTAAGGGGCTTCCAGCTTTGTCTTCATAGATGCCTTCAACCTGCAAAGTAAAAGCAAGGCCATGGTGGGAGGAAATCCTGAGGAAAAAAGTGACCAAGGACAGCAGAAAGAGGTGCATGAACTAAATGGTCATCATTTCTCTTCCTCTTGGGCTATCAGTAGTTTGATAATGAGTAACAGCAGCATGAGGTAGGAAAATTGGAGTATCCCAGACAACTTTTCAGACAACAGAAGGATGAATTGTGACTCTGAGATGAACAGGCCATCTCAGGTCCAACACCACAGACCAAACTTACGCACCTCCTCAAAACAGAATGCTTTTTCAGCAAACTCAATCCACACACATCAGCTGTTAATTATCAAGCATTTAAGTCAGAGCTATGTGGAAGCAGCCTCTTGAAATTTTGTGCCCCATTTGTGAGTAGGGAAATTTGGTGGGTGGGCTAAGTACTCCACCAAATTTCTCCAGGGTGAGGAGAAATTCTCCAGTGGTTTCTCAAGAGGGAGGTTTTCTACTTGCAGTGGCAGTAGAACAACTTATTTTTTTCCTATCTAAAGCACCACTTTAGCTAATGGGGCCTCCTGCTGCCGCCGCGCCACTGAAGCATGATTTCTGTTCTCATCCTTAAGCAAAGTTCTTAACCCGAGGTACTATTTCTGGGTTAGCGGAGTCTGTAACCTGAAGCGTATGTAACCCAAGGTACCACTGTAGATAAAAAGTTATTTGAGAACTGGAACATTTTAAAATGTTCACCGAAATATGAAAGCACAGGCTTCTGTTGTGTCCTTTGCAATATTAGTTCTATCCTATATTTATTGTGAAATATATCTGGCTGAAGCAGGCTGGGTAGTACAGTCACTTCCGTCTCCTCCTTGGCTTGCACAAGTGCATTATCAGTGGTGTTACTACCTGGCATACTACCTGATACTACTTGGGCACTGCCACTAGCCCATAGAAAGCTGTGCTTGTGGTTTCTGAAGGGAGCTTCCTCTTAACTCAGGCAAAGATGGACAATTGTCCGCCACTAATTGCTTTCTAATGACAATGAAAAGTATAAACATCCTTGTTGGTGATGCTTGCATGAAGCTGAAACTGGAGAGAAAAGTGAGCAAGCCTTTACCTCAAAATGTCTGCCTCGTATTAACATACCTTCCCATTTTTCCAATGCAGGAAAACGGGCTGCTCCAGTTCTGTAGTGTTCAGTGAAACTTGGGCAGGTTGATCGTTGTTCTCAGTCTGACTCTTACTTTGTTCCGGATCATGATGGAGTTGCAGGCCATGGATCTAAGTTCCCAAAATGAGCAGAAGAAAATTAAGACTTTTGCCCACCTCCCCAGTCCTTCAGAGTTACACCTTTGGGCCAGGTGGTCTGAAGGGGACAAGGTGGCACCCCTTCTCATTCTATCTCTTGCTTTCCCATCCCACAAATTATTTGCAAATGTACCACACCGTGATGTCCCTCTCTTCTCCCAGCTGAAAGCAGTGGGGCTAAGTGTCTATAAACAGAACAGGTCTTCAAGAGAAGTATCCATTGGTTATTCTATGTACCCAGGGCTAGCCTGAGGAAAAAGACCTGCATTTCTCTACTCCCCTTTGAATAACAATGCTAATTATTTGTCCAATCCCTTTTTAAAGCCATCTAAGTTAGTGGACATGAGCTCCCCTGCTGGCAAAGAGTCCTATGTGCTTGCAGTGTATAAAATAATAAGCAACGTTCTTTTGCTTGACATCTGTGCAGATAGTGTTGGCAGGGAACGGGGAGGGTTGTTAGTTGAGGCGGATCAATTCCAGATCAACCTGAGTTATTGGTCAGACTAGGTGAACATTCTAAGTGAGCAATGTCAGTTCTAGTGCCGAACAGAAGCCCAGCGGTAGCAGGAGAGACATACAATCTGAACATGCTTAATGAAATCTCCGGCATTGGTTAGTAATGGAAAACCAGTATTTCCCCTCTCAATCGTTTAAAACCCATTGTAGGATGAAGACGTCACCAACTTGGACTTGGAGAAGGTGTTCCCCGGCATTGCTGGGATTTCTCCACACGAGATGCACATCAACCAGAGCTTCAGCCTGCAGCTTGCTTCCTTGCAAAGATGGCCTTGACAGGTATCTTAGCTGGCCATCCAATGAGTAGCGGTACTGGTATAGGATTCCTGACTTGAAAGATGGTGCCTCCAGGTTCTCTATAAAAGAGTCCTACACTGAAGTCACTGGAACACTTTTAAATAAGATGCTGAGTCTCAGCTGGTCCATGTGAGAAGGAAGGGCTGGATTTGTTGGAGGTGCTGGACCCCAAGATTACTGACCAGTTGAGTTTCCCCACCAATCTCACAACCCCCCTTTGGTAAGGCAATGTGGCTTGGTCCTACATCACCCCAAGGACGGAATATCAAGCTCTTATCATGTGCACTGTAATTCCTTCTCATGCCATGAACAGCTGGACAGAGGTAGGAGAAAGTCACGCTGGATGGCAGAAAATGGAACAGCTAGATGAGCATAGTTCTGTGTGATTATCTGCCATGGGCTTTGATTAGTATCATAATATTCTGGAGGGGCAGTGCAATTATTATGCTCACTCCTATAGAGTGTGGGGAGCCTGTGGCCCTCTGTTTTTTTGGACTCCAACTCCTGTCAGCCCCAGCCAGCATGGCCAGTGGTTAAGGATAATGGCAATTGTAGTCAAGTAGGCTCTGGAGGGCCACAGGTTCCCCACCCCTATTTTAAATAGAAGAGAGAACAATCATTGCTGAGATATTACCATGTCTGCAGGAAGATGCTCTTAGACACTATTACAGATATTAATGGACATTTGTTAATCCTGATCCACACTGGGTAAGTAAGTTCCAATGATTTGAATAGGATGAGACTTCCATAAAATATATTTAGAATTTCAGCCATAGAGCTTAATGGGGGGTGAGGGGAAATCAGCCCAATCCAGTTAGAGTTGATCATTTTCAATCCCCGTTGCCAATAGCTTTAAAAATGTATTTAATTTTGGTTGAGGTGTGCCACATCTGAATCGTCTTAATACGGATGCTGTCCAATTTAAGCCCCCATAAATTGTAGGGTTTAAAGATCCTCCTTGCCAAACGCTAGGATGGTCCAATACGTTGTGTTATTAAAATGATTGTTGTTTTATATAACATGCTATTTGAATGCTCATAGCAACCAAGTAGTTACATTTCATAACCCATGTCGATTTGGCATGCTTAATTCTGCAAAAAGTCCATAGCAGATCCAAGGATGGGGTTGGGGCATAGCTGTCAACGTTTTCCTTTTTTTAAGGGAAATTCTCTTATTCTGAATAGGATTCCTCACAAGAGAAGGGAAAAGTTGACAGCTATGGGTTGGGGGGGCATAATCAGCTTTCCACTGACCGTTTGGTAGCTATGAAAGCTAAGTCATATTTAAATACTTTCTGTGTCACTTAATTTTATATTTCCCATGAACATGTGGAAAACAACAGGTGCTCAGGGAAATTTGCAGGCAAGACTCTGGGATCCAGAATCTGAGTCACAAAGAGCTGCCCCTCAAGATCCACTGGTTGATAGTTGCCATGGCAATAAATTGTACATAAATGGGACTGAGAAGGGGATCCTTTTCACAGCTTCCCTCCTTTGAGCTTGAGAATCCCAACGAGCAAATAAGTTAACCAGGACTCACCACAGTGAGATATTTTTCAGATTTCATGCCCTCCCCAAAAGCTTTCCAGTGCCTTGTCTCTCTTACCTTTTGCTGCAGAGGGAAAGAAAAAGAGAAGCAGCCAGCAGTATCTTGAAGCTGCCGGCGAGTTCATGGTGCAGATTGTGTGCGCAAATCAAAATGCATGGATGGGCAGCGAATCCGAAAAGGGGGTGGGGAGAGACCCCTCGAGCTGAGACTCACAATATATTGCGGCCAGCCCTGACTTGCTTCCTATCCCCAAATTACACATCACAGGGAAGGCAAATGATTAATCTGCAGCAGTAAAAGGCACTCAGGGCCTGGAATGTGGTGGATCAACATTTACCAAAGCTCTGGGGATGAATGCTGCAATGGACGTTTGAATCGGAGCCTTTGGAATCTGCTTGCCTGTTTTGTAGCCTTTCTTACTCCCTACCCATCAGCCCCCATCTGTAAGAAAGTTCTGCAAAGGGGCCCCCTTCACCTTCCTCCTCCAGAGGGAAACTGACGTGGAGGAATCGGGCATAGCACTAAGAGGCAGCGCCTCTCTCTCTCCTCTTTACCAACATCAAGGGGCTCAGTGTTCCAGCCTCTAAGATCAAGTTACTTCAAGGGCAGGCTGGGAGGGAGGAAGAAGCTTGGCTTTGTGAATGCGCTTCTGGAAGAACGGAGCACACACATGCATATGCATGCACAAACACAGCCCATTCTAGCTTGTATGAAGGCTTCCCTCACGCTGAGTTGGATCGTTTGGGAGGAAATCATTCATAGTGAATGAAAGGCAGACCCGATACTTCCTTTGCTTGGATGAAATTTGGCATCCCTGATAGGGATCACATGGCGGCACAGAAAGTTTAGGTGTTTCCCTGACACTGGAGGAACAGTCCCTTTGCAGAACAGGCTTTCCATTGCAGAGGAATGTGCAAACCGCAAGCACTTTGCATCCTTGTTTCGCCTCAAGAACTGAACGGCTTCTGGAGGCAGGCAGAGGCATGTGTCAAATGTTTTTGCTCATCGTAGATTTATTGTTAAAGAGAATTCTACAGGCTGACTTTAGAAACCCAGCAGCAGCAGCAACAACAAAACAATTCCGTACGATTAAATCCTTGTTTCACGTAATATACATTAATTTCATCAGCAAATTCCTGAGCAGGAGGAATCTTTCTCTCTGTCCTCTCCCCTTCACTCTAGTCAGTTTCACAGCCCAAACAGGTAACTAGAGTCTGCCTCTTTAGGAAAAGTTTCAGCTCCTCCACGCCCAGGACAATTCAGAGCACTAAGCAGCAGCCTCAAACAACTAGCTTTTTATTTTTAAAAAACAAAGCTGCAGAATTTTGTAACATCTCAATTGCACTCCTACTATGGTCATTAAAAAGCAAGCAAGCAAACAGCAGTGTGGGGATGGAATGCAAATGGTTCCAAGGGAGGAAATAATTAATTGACATACTACCAACTATCAAAGAAGGAATGAAAGGCTCTGAGTCCTTGTCTCAAAGTTCAGAATCATCCTACAACAGGCACCATGCCATTAAAGGTGCACCTTCTATGTTCATCATTCTGCAACTTCTTGGCGTTCCTCTCTTGAATCATGCTGAATACCAACCTGGGACACAGGGGGACACAGCAGAATGGGTCTTTCCAATGGTTTCAGAATTGTCCAGAGTCTCATTGAACAACATCTCAAAATGTCATCCCCCTTGAAGACTGCAGTGCCTCAATCCAAGAGGCACATTCTGAGATGTCAGGTCTTTCTAAAGAAGCCCTTTTTCTTGCAGCATTGTTGCCATTGGGTGAGTAGCAGGAGCGGTAACACTACAAGCTGGAGCAGCAAGAGGAGTCACATCAGGAGGAAGGTTTCTTTCTAATTGGTTTGGTCTGATTGGTTTTGCTTTTCATCTGCGGAGGGGTGAAACTGGAGAACCTCTGCAGAGCCGATGTGCACTGAAAATGGAAAGCACAAATGAGACGGTTTGGTTAATGTGTTTCCAGTGGATATGAGTGTTATGTACTGAAGTTCTCACCCTGGGCCAGCAGGGGGATACTGTAGATAGCTATGCAAATAAGGGATCGAAAGTGATGTTCAGTGATTGGATAGTTTTAGAAAAGTTGTTACAGTTACGATGTACTGGAGCTCTATATAAGCAGGCTGACTGAACCCTTCAGTTCAGTTCAGTTCTGTGAATAAACAAGAGCTGTTTGAAGAATCGCTGTGTCGTCTGATATGTTCACCCACAACTTAACAATGAGAACCAGAGATTATGGCCACATTTTTGTAAACCCCCTGCCCAGATTTGCTCCCCTAAACACTATAAAGGCATACCACCAGACTTCCAAACCTCCTTTGGGCAACTAGGTAGCATATTATGAATGATGGCTGATTGCTTGCATCCACCGAAGTAAGCCAAAATCAGCAGAGAATTCAATAGGGTTATACAAATATAAAGTGGAAAGATAATCCAAGTTAACTTGGTGCCTGAGGTCAAAGATCAAAAAGGCCCACTCAGTTGTGTGGGGGGATGGGGAAATAGTAATAGAGAATTTTTCACCCCTTTAATGGTATTCAAAAATATATATGAAGTATGAAGGAGTCCCCTCAAACTGTCTAACAGTAAGGCCGGAACTGACTATAACCTAAACTTGAGACCAAAATGCTGGGAAGCGCTCAGGAAAAGTAATCTGCAGGAGAAAATTTGTTAAATTTTGTTAGCAACAGAACAGTATAGTATCGATCCATTTCAATGAAGGATCGGGGAGCCTGTCATTTAAAAACAGGTCACATTCACCGGTCATCCAGTAAGGAATGTTAATTACAAATATCTATCAAGTCCCATGGGAAGCATACATGGCTAATTTTCTTTCTCCAGTTGCTGGTTACGAAATATCAAGTCATGTGCTATGTCTAGGAGCATTGCTGATTTGGACTGGGCCCACTGCCACGACAGAAAACGCAAACAGAAAAACCTTGCTTAAGTCAAAGATCACTTTGATAAACCTGAAGCTTTTTGAGGAAGTGCCAGCATCTTTCGCTTTTTTGGATGCAGCTCACCAAAGTCTTGACTTCACACAGGCCCCAGGTGAGAACACCTTCCTTCTTTGGAAATACAGGAAACGATTGTGCCATCCTTTTTTTAATTATATAAGTCCTGCTGTAATTATATGTCAGGAGGGCACAATGTTGGCTCTCTGTGTGGTTCAGCATGCACAAAGCAGGGATGAAGCATAATTCCACATGAAGTGCTTACACAATACATATGCAGTCCTGCTCCTCCACCTTAGGGTAGCTCACTGAGCCTAAGGAGCAAGCATACCCTGCGCAGACGGCCTCATATGAAATAGTTTGATGGGAACATGTTGGAAGCTGAGCTGTGTAATCGGGCACTGCCCTTGGCTTATTCTGAGTCTAGAGTCTGATTCTCAACCCACCTGAAGCACATCCAGCAGCTAATTTCCTGCTTAAGATTCCTACACAGGACATTTCCACTGGTTGCCGCAGGGGCACCTACTTAATGCCTTGCATTTTCCAATGAAAACACAGCATTTTCTACAGGGTTTTTTTGTTTTTGTTTTTACCTGGCTTTTCTTCTTCCGGGATAGGTTCTTGTTTTTGTCTCATAACAGACAGCCTGCAACAAAATAAACCAGGGCCAACATGATTATAAGAGAAGCTACGCACCTTGGACAACATTTCTGGCATGAAAACTACTTTTGTCATTTTGCGATCATCTTGGACAATCTGTTCATCTTCAGCATTTGCATAGCCCTTCAAATGGTTTCTTTCCAGCAGGAATGATGCTGGGGAGACTTTAGCAGTCCGCTGGCTGTGTCCCTAATGTTCATGCAGTGCCACATTTACATATGAGCTAAACAAGCTATAGTTTAGGGCCCCACTCTCCCCCCCCCCCCAATTTCACTATTAATATACTTCTTAATTGTATTTCAGTTCAACCATTACTTTGATAAAATACATATTTTGGTTTGTGCAAATGGCTTTAGATACCTATTAGGCCCATAAATTACCGTATAGCATATATTCAACACAAAAAACAGTGACAATTGGCTGTTGACAAAGGACAGCTGGACATATAAAGGGCCCCATGACCTTCAGTAGCTTTGGGCCTCATCAAACCTAAATCCAGCCCTGTGTTTATATAACATATAACCAGTGGGTTTGACGCTCTACTGGAAGTAGAAGATGATAACAATAATGAGAATGTATTAATTGTAGTCCATCCTAGCCACTTGTCCCAGCCACTCTGGGCAGCTAGGTGCCATTGATAGTTTTACCCTGCATGAATTTGTCTAGACTTCTTTTAAAACCATCCATGTTGCTTGCTACCACTACCTCTTGTGGGCACAAATTCCATGATTTAAGTCTGTGCTGTGTCAAGAAGTACTTTCCCCCATAACGTGTCTAGTTATTTTCTGTAATATGCAACAGAAATTCATTTTAGCAAACATTCAAAGGACTTGCAAAGAGGGCACCTGGACACATGATTTCTCCCAAGGTTGCGTTGTTTGGGAGCAAATCCTGAAGTATCTGGGGGCAACCGTGATGGATGCTTTCCATCACTTTCCATGCTTGTGGTCAGCTCCTGAGGATCAAGATGTAAATTGGCAGTGGCCGTCTGCAACAATCCCATGACAAGGTCCTTTTCTGCAGGGAGAGGAGAGGACATGTTTAGGAATCAAAAGATCTCACCTGCACAGTTTTAAGGTAAAATAAATAGGTTTGTTCCAGCTGCCCTTCTTTTTTTTCTGCATGCAATTTCACATATAAATAAGAATTAGCCCACAAGTTATCATTCCCATATAAAACTATCAGTTTGTAAATAACCAAATGAACCTGCCCAGACCTTGAGATATTTGAGGGGGATCTAGATAGAGCAGGGTTCCCCAAACTTGGGTCTCCAGCTGTTTTTGGACTACAACTCCCATCTTCCCTAACTGGCAGGACCAGTGGTATGCAAGGATGGGAACGGTAGTCCAAAAGCAGCTAGAGACACACGCTTGGGACACACTGATGCAAATAAAGGGCGCATTGTGAAAATATTATCCAAGAAACATTTTATGCATATGAGATACAAATAGGGCCCAGTCTTTATTCACAGCTGGAGACCCAGGTTTTGGAAATTCTGTGGGTTGGTGATGAGAGAACAGGCCTTCTTTGTAGTAGCCTCTCACTGATGGAATGCTCTCCTCAGGGAGGCCTGACGGGCACAAACTTTGTCATCATTTCAGCATCCGGCAAAGACATACTTGTTTCCCCAGGCATTTGAGCAACCCTGGTGATAGGACTGTGCTTAATAACGCTTGTGTGATTTTATTATTGCATTTTCACTTTGGCTGTAAAGTCAGTTGGGGACTTCCTTAGAGGAAGGCGTTGTACAGGTTTAACATACCTGAACCACACTTAGGAATTATTCCTATGTTGCTAATTTAGGTGCATATCTAGGAATCTAATTTATTATGTTTATTCATCATGCAGGTTCATATACTGCTAAGTCACAAAAAGGGTGATGTGCCTAAGACACCAATAAAACAACATAAAATTAATAAAACAAAGAAAACTGTTCATAATATGCAGATTGAACACAGCTGAGTCACAACACCTGAATGAATAAAAAAGCTTTAAGTGTCCGATGCTTAATAGTGAGGTGTCTGCTTAATATCAGTTGGGAGTTCCATGCTTTTGGCACTGCCACTGTTAAGGACCTATTCCTGGTAGTTCCACCATGCACCACTGGCAAAAGTGTCGTTCCTAATGATCTAATGGTCTAGCCAGGCTATATGGAGTGAGGTGGTCCAGCAGGTAAAGTGTTTGGCCTGGTGGCATATTGGCAGCCAGGGCAGATATTTCAGCAGAGGTGATGTGTGCGGTCTCCATAGTCCAGCCAGGGGTGGAGGTAGGGGAGGGTGGTGAGGGTGTGTGCCCTGCCCTGGGTGTGTGTGTGACTAACTGCCAGGTGGCACTCACCACGGGGCCTGCAGCATGCCTGAGCCACGCGTCTCTCCTGGGAGTGATGCGGTGGCTTAAGTGCCCACAGGCTCCATGCTGCCCCAAACAGTCCGCCCACTGCCTCCCCCTCAGCTGTAGGGCAGCTGAGTGGGAGGAGACAGGCAGACTCCTCTGAGGCCCTGTGGAACATCCTGCTCCGGCTGGCCCCGCCCCTGCGGGTGGCTGGCCCCATCCCCAGGCTGCCCCATCGGCTTGCTCTGCCACTGGACCCAGCCCACTCAACAGCTGAGCTGCTAAATTCTGCACTAGCTGCAGCTCCCAGGCCAGTTCTAAGGGTGGCACCACACAGAGCGCATTGCAGTAATGCAGGGTACCAACTCATGGACCACATTGGCTGGGCTATATGCAAATGAGACATAGCTGGAAACAATGGCCAGAAAATCAGGACTGACTTGTTGGCTGCACATTCTGCTGCTGTGTTGTAATGTGTGGAAAGGCCTATGCTTCAAGGTGGCGTTGCAAACGTGCTGCATGCCCTGAGTGTTTCGATGCATTAGACAACAACCCACTGAGCTGCAACGGGTGTTAATAGGGGAAGATTGCTGATAACAAAGTAGAGATAATCCACATTTCCAAAGCCTTTTGCTCCTTGCAGGCTCTGCATACACCTTACCCCTCTGCGCAGCCATGAGCAGCCATTGCTGGATCGCAGTCAAGGAATCTGTCTGCAGGATCTGACAGAGCAGCTCCAAAATCTGTTGGCAGAAGAGTACAGTGGGAAAGTGTCAGCACAACCGGGGTCGGAGTGACATTGAAACAACAGGGTCAAGAGGGTATACACACAGGCTTATCTCGGTAATTTTTATGCTGATGAGAACTTTGCCCTACCTTACCATTCGTTGTTCCTATGGTGCAATCTCCCCACGCCTCTCCCCGCAGTCCCAGGCAGGGGTCAGAATGAGGACGCTGGTCAAACCCTTGGTGGGCTTCCATTTATACCTAGTAGCTTGCAGGCAGCAAGGTATGGAGACCTATCTTAGGATAGTTACAGATAGGTAGCCGTGTTGGTCTGCCATAGTCAAAACAAAACAAAATTCCTTCCAGTAGCACCTTAAAGACCAACTAAGTCAGTTCTTGGTATGAGCTTTCGTGTGCATGCACACGAAAGCTCATACCAAGAACTGACTTAGTTGGTCTTTAAGGTGCTACTGGAAGGAATTTTGTTTTGTTTTGACTATCTTAGGATAATTAGCATTGCCATGTGTCCTCTTTTTCCAAGACACACCCTCTTTTTCAGGAGTATAATTTGAGTCACATTGCATTTATTTGCTTTGAATGTCCGTCATAAGGTAAAGGTAAAGGGACCACTGAGAATTAGGTCCAGTCGTGGCCGACTCTGGGGTTGCGGCGCTCATCTCGCTTTATTGGCCGAGGGAGCCAGCGTACACCTTCCGGGTCATGTGGCCAGCATGACTAAGCTGCTTCTGGCGACCCAGAGCAGCGCACGGAAACGCCGTTTACCTTCCCACCGGAGCGGTACCTATTTATCTACTTGCACTTTGACGTGCTTCAAACTGCTAGGTTGGCAGGAGCAGGGACCGGGCAACGGGAGCTCACCCCGTCGTGGGGATTCGAACCGCTGACCTTCTGATCAGCAAGTCCTAGGCTCTGTGGTTTAACCCACAGCATCACCCACATCCCATGGCCGTCATTGTCTCCTCTTTTCTGCTCTTCAAAATATGGCAACCCTAGAATGCTTAGGAATTCCAGGAAAGGTCCTGGGAACTTTTACTTGGTGTTGGAGAGTAACCTAATGCCATGGGCAGTGTGAGATCTTCCCCGTTGCCACCACACTTTCCTTAGGACCCCTCAATCCTTAGACAGGCGTGCTTTCTGAGAGTCCAAAACAAACACTTATGAGGGGACAGAGCTAGCCCAGAGCCCAAGGTATAGCTAGCTTTTCTTTGTCAAACCCTGCACAAATGCAGCATGAGCCAATTGGATCTAGGCATGTGAAGGGGAAATATCCCTTTTGAGTCTGGCCAGAAGTACGCCCAGGACCCCGACACCAACTTTATGAAATTTATTAAGAATAAAAGAGGCAATAAGAGGACGAAAATAGGCTGCTGCTTCGGGAAAAGAATAAAAGGATTCTTTATGTTCAAATCTCTCCAACCTATCACTGCTACTTATAATCAGGCTTCAGGTCTCTGCATGTATAAGGTAGCAGTAATGCTGAGGAACTGGCAACAGTAATCTCTGAAAGAGTTTCTGATCCAGGAGGGCCTTGGTGGACAGGTGGTTGTGGCCTGCCAATAACTAGTCAGTCAGGTCCACCAGGGAGATGCCTCAACATCTTTTGGAAGTTGGGAGATGGGCTATGGAAAAGTTGAATAAGGCCAGTTTTCCCCAGTTCTACCAGACGAAATCTATTTGTGTATTCAAGAGGAGAGACATGAACTCTCTGGGGGGTGGGGGTTGAGAATAAGATCTTAAATAGGCAGGTTAGCACGCAGCAGGCCTGAGTTACACAGCCTAGCAAAAGTTGTGTCTCATGAATCTCCGGTCTGTTTGGGCACTCGCTCTACGTAGGGCTCTCAGACAGTGGCTATTTAGAACCAGGTTTTATTCTTTTCAAAGTGCAAAGAGTTCTGCACTAGTTGCCCATTTGCTGCTGGGCTGGGCCAAGTTCAGTGTGTTACTATTGGCCCTTAACAGCTTGGGACCAGTTTACCTGAAGTATCACCTTAATCCGTATACCTGTAAGCACATGCAGCTGCTTGAATTTGTGAAACTGGCGCTGTTACTGATGCCATATAATACTCATTCCACAATTGTAAGAAATCAGTCCTTTAGTTCAGCAGCATCTACACTTTGGACCCCCTCACCTATTGACACCAGGCAGGTTCCTTCGCTGTACTCTTTTCAGAACTTGTTTAAAACGTTGTTTATGCAAACTACATGTGCTTGTCTCTTTTTTGGTTACTGTTCATTTTAATCATCTTTTGAATGTTTTCAAATACCTGTTTTTAATGGTTTTTTTAATCAGTGTTTAACTTTATAGTTTTGTAATCCACCTAGATTTCTTACAACCAAATGGTATATAAATTTTGTTTTTGTTTTTTTTAAAAAGATAAACATCTCTGGGCACTTTGCTGCTTTCCTAACTTTTTCCCCAAAGCAAATGAAACATAACAATCGTGTTTGTGATAATTATCTGCTTTATCAGATTTAATTTCTAATCCATTCTGAGTAGAAACTGTTCTTATTATTCCATCAATTATCAAATTTAATTTATAATCAGCTCTGAGCAGAAACTTTTCTTATTACTCCACCAATTAATTTCTAGGAAAATAGTTGTAATTGGTTTGTGGTACAGGTTAAAAAGAAGAAGAAGGGTCTGTTTGCCCCATTTTTTTCATGCATGGCTTACTATAAGTTCTTGGTCCCGGAAGAGCAGGGTCGCATCCTTGCTTTTATTCTTGGCATTGTTCCTGTGCAAACGGCGGGACGAATGGCAAGCTGTAGCTCGAGAGGGAGGTGGGATGAGACGTCCTGTTTCTTCTGAGTATTGCGTCTCCCTCCGAGACTTTTCTGCCTTAAAATACAACAACAAGCTACAGTAGAGGAACTGGACATGGAAGAACAAGTCAGACACAAATATTGCAATGTAGAGTGTTCCTGTCCAGAGTTGTAGTAAGCCAGCCATACCCTCTTTCAGGATTCGCCATTCCATTTCATTCCCCTCCTGCCCAGGTTTTCCTTTCCCACCTGCTCTCATCTGTCAATCAGTATTCCATGTCTACTGAGCATGCTCTGATCTTGCTGAGTTGAGTTTGCAGCCTGCCCTATATTCACTATTAGCATATATTACAGCAAATTAATTCTCTGATTATGGATCTGATAAGGAACCTTTAATGTGGACATAAACTCGGGAGCCTATTTTTGCTCCAGTAAAGGAAACACATTTCTTAAGAAACCATTGTGAATCCATTTTGGCCACATTTAAAGGGCCCCCACACCACTTTAACAGTCACTGCTTCCCCAAAAGAATCCTGGGAACTGTAGATTGTTAAGGGTGCTGAAAGTCCTGAAGAGACTTCTATTCCACTTACAGAACTATAGTTCCCAGAGTCTCCTAGGAAGAGAGATGGACTGTTAAATCAGTCTGAGAGGGGAGCAGGGGTCCCCCAGGATTCCTTGGGGGAAGCCACAACTGTTAAATGTTGTAATAGTGATTTAAAGGTGTGGCCTTTCAGCATCAAGAAAATTTATGTAAGACTCCAAAATATGACATGGGGAAAGTACTAGATGTTGAAATCAAAATAACCCATCCTTATTTATAGCTGAGGCTTGTGAGCCATCTACTGGTGGCCAACAGTGTATATGTGTGTGAGAGATTTGTAATGACTTTTAGTTAAACACGATTGAGTGGTTGGTTGGTTGATGTGTACGTGAGAGAGATTGTGTGTATAGTTGGATGGATGGATGGATCTAGATAGATCTGTGGTGCTAAATGTTTAGGTTTAATGAAAAGAATGTAATTAGAACTTGTATGTTATATGTTGCAAGACTGTCTCAATGTGCATTAGAAAGGGGTTATGCAAGAGGTTTAATCAGAAGTTATCTGTAAAGACTGTGTCCAATGTCGAGAATATAATCAAGATCCATGTGTACTGGAATGTGTGTACCTACTTCTGAGCATCAGCAATTAGCATGGAAAGAGGTAAATGTTCTAAGTGCTTACCAATCTTTAATCCTAGTCAATCAACAAGTGTTGATGAAGGCAGGGGAACTCATTTGTTAGGTGAAACCTAGCCATGAGTACTCCAAAGCATCAAAAGAACGAAACTGAATAGAGGAGGCTTAGTTTTTAGGAAGGTATAATTAGGAGAGATGCCTTGGACTGAGTGCTGCACTGACCCTCTTGAGATGACCATGCTATAAAATCTGGTCTCCATCCATGCAGACTAAATAGGTGGGGGGGGGGGGAATCATATTTCTTAAAGCTACAATGGTCTCCGCTGCTTTCAGTTCTCCAAAGGAGCCCAAACCCTGGGCGAGTGCCTGAAACCTTATGGACTTTTCCCACTGCTCAGCAGAGAGAGGGGGAGGCACCCAACTTTTGTGTATCTATATCTATATCTATATCTACGTGTGTGTGTATGAACCACTGAGCTGTGGCTTTAAATGACTGATATGGAAAGAGAGAGCCTTGAATCTTCTGTTTCTAAATATGAGTGGTTTGTAGCACTCAGTAAATTTGAGCTGGGTGAACAAAGCTCCTCCCAGAAAGTGCAGCACTTCATTTTTGGTTTTTTTTTCCAAATGAATTTTTATTATTAAACATAGTACATAGAACATAACACAGAACAAAACAACAACAACAACAACAACAACAAAAATAATAATTTCATATCGTTTTCCTAACTTCTTTCTCTTTTGAACTTCCCTCAGCTGTCCCGTAAATCATCCGTGTTCATCACATTCTTTACGCATTCCTCAAACTTGTATTGACATTATTTATCTCTTTTCCCCCTATTCCCTTTAGACAATACTTGCTGCTTTTTTACAGTGCTTCTTTAAATCCCTTAAGCGTCATCTGTCCTTTACTTATGCTATCCAGATACTCTACAAATTTCTCCCAGTCCCCGATGAACTTTTGGTCTCTTAAGTATCTGATCTTCCCTGTCATTTTATCTAGCTCTACATATTCTAGCAATTTTGTTCTCCAGTCTTCTACAGTCGGTATATCCTGTTGTCTCCATCTCTGGGCCAATACCATTCTTGCAGCCGTAATTGCGTATCTAAAAAATTTACAGTCCTCTCTTTTAATCTCCTTTCCCACCATTCCTAACAAAAAGACCTCTGGCTCCTTCCTAAACGTATATTTTAAAATCTTCTTTAACTCATTATATATTTTTTCCCAGAAGTCTTTCACCTTCCCGCAGCCCCACCACATGTGATAAAACGTGCCCTCCTTATCCTTACACTTCCAGCACCTATTGCATGTCTTATACATCTTCGCCAATTTCACCGGTGTCATATACCATCTATAGAACATTTTCATCGTGTTCTCTTTTAACGTCATACATGCAGTGAATTTTAAACCCTCTTTCCATAGTTTTTCCCATTCCTCGAATTCTATATTATGGCCCACATCCTTTGCCCAACTGATCATTACCGACTTAACCTCTTCGTCTGCCAGGTTCCAGTCTAGCAGCAGTTTGTACACTTTAGATAGATTTTTCATATCATTATTTATAACCTCTTTCTGAAATATCGATTCCTTCTCCATAAAACCTCGCTCTTTACCGTCTTTTTTAAACACCTCATTCATTTGGAAATAGAGCATCCAATCATCTACATATTCTTTCACCTGCTCATACGATTTTATTTTCCACTTTCCCCCTTCTTTATATAACAGTTGATCATATGTTATCCACCTATTTCCCCTATTTGGTCTCTTTATGCTCTTTACTTCTAGGGGTGATAGCCAGCGTGGTGTTCTAGGTTCTAGCAGATTTTTATATCTGTCCCATACTTCAATTAAGGGGCCTCGAAAGATGTGGTTCTCAAAGCCCTTGTGGGCTCTCTTTTTTTCGTGCCATAGGTAGGCGTGCCACCCAAATCTATTGTTGAATCCCTCTAGATCCAGCAACTCGTTATTCTCCAATTTAATCCACTCTTTCGTCCAGCAGAGACAAGAGGCCTCGTAATATAGCTTTAGATCCGGCAGGGCAAAGCCGCCTCTTTCTTTTAAGTCTGTTAGCAACTTAAATTTAATTCTCGGCTTTTTGCCCTGCCATATGTATTTCGAGATCACTCTTCTCCACTCCCTAAAGATCTTACTTCCCTTAATTATAGGGATAGTCTGAAATAAGAATAATATCTTGGGGAGCACATTCATTTTGATAGTAGAGATTCTTCCCCAAAATGACAACTTCAGTTTTCCCCACATCTCTAAGTCCTTTTTGATTCCCTTCCAGGCTGGTTCATAATTGTTTTTATATAGGTCTATGTTTTTGGGGGTTATCCAAATACCCAGGTATTTTACCTTCTTAACCACTTCTATTTGGGTTTGTAGTTGTAATGCTTCTATTTGTTCTTGATCCATATTCTTGACCATCATTTTTGTTTTATTCTTACTAAGTTTGAAGCCTGCCAAATTTCCAAACTGTTCCATTTCCTCCAAAACTGCTTTTATCGTACTTATTGGTTCCTCAATCATTATAACCAAGTCATCTGCGAATGCTTTGATCTTATATTCGTTCTGGCCGATTGTCACTCCCTTTATAATCTTGTTTTGTCTAATCGAGTTCAAAAGAACTTCTAAGGCCGTTATAAAAAGTTCATTTTTGAGCTGCCATCCAGGTTAGGTTGGAACAAGCTGCTCCCAGTATTGTCTGTATTTGAGGAAAAGCTCAAATTTCGGTTGTGCTAGTCTTCTGCTGCTCCATAATTCTGACCTCCAGTAGAGTTTCAGCACCAACCCTTACAAAACTAGAGATGATGGTTTTGTTGTGTAGTTGGTTGGCCTTGTGTAACCGGCCACATATATTTATCGTTCCAGGCAGCTGCTCCAGAAAGTCAGTTGGAGCCAAAGTTTCAACAATGGGAAGGCTATCAACTGCATGCCGTTCTTTGCCTAGGAACCACCCCAGTCTTTCCACAGTGCCCTGTCCTCTGGTACTGGACCTTAGCCTCAAAGTTCAGAGAAGTAAGCTGGATTGGAGTGTTGACATCCCTAAATCTGGAGGTTGCTTAGATCTCATGGGTTTTCCATGGGCACCTGGTTGGTCGCTATGGGAATGTTGGACTAGAAGGGCCATTGGCCTGATCCAGCAGACTCTTCTTATCTTCTTCAAGTTTCAGTCTCAGTCCAGCCCTTGGTGGAGCTGAGTTTGGGAGCCTAATCCCTTCCAGATGATGGCTCCAGCTCCCATCAGCTCTAGCCAACAGAGATGATGGGAGCTGGGAGTCCAATGACATCTAGAAGTTGCAGGTTCCTTGCCCCCTGCAGGGGAGTGTTATGCATGCTTATTCATTTCAGCAGAAGTTCATCATGTAACTATATCATAAAATCATAGAATTGTAAAGTTGGAAGGGACCTTGAGGACCATCTCATTTAATCCCCTGCACTGCAGGAATCCTGCCCACTGCCATTCCTGGGTGGGCTCAAAGCACCAACCTTCTGGTTAACAGTCAGACACACCAATCCACTGTACCATGGGTTTATCATCCCATACCTGTACATTCCTGCCAACCTAGCAGTTCAAAAGCACGTCAAAATGCAAATAGATAAATAGGTACCACTCCGGCGGGAAGGTAAACGGCGTTTCTGTGCACTGCTCTGGTTCACCAGAAGCGGCTTAGTCATGCTGGCCACATGACCTGGAAGCTATACGCTGGCTCCCTCAGCCAGTAAAGCGAGATGAGCGCCGCAACCCCAGAGTCGGCCACGACTGGACCTAATGGTCAGGGGTCCCTTTACCTTTTACCTTTATCTGTACATTAAGCATTCCACTAATTCGTCTTTGGGTATTCTTTGAATGAGAAGTAATTTATTCTGATATGTACAAAATGAGGAGTTGTCATCTTCTGAAAGAATCACTAAAGAAGACGGCCCAAGTCTCAGCAGGGTTACAAAATGGAAAACAGCAGTGCTATTTTTCCTCATTATCTGGACAAATAATTGTGCTGGACTGTTTTTGCTCCCACCCACTGTACTTGGTTACTTTCATTCCCAGTGTTGGGCTCACCCTCTTCCTTAGCAAATCAGCCCCACGGTATGGGATCACAATGCCCCGCCACCCTTTCATACTCACTGCCTCCTTTTTCTCAGTGGACGAGGCGGCTCTGACTCTTGCAGCAAGTTCCCTCAATTCTTCTCGCCAGGCATTGGACAAAGAACCTGCTTGAGAGAGAGGAGGAATGAGGAAGGTGGCAAATTCAAAATAAAAACAAAAGCGGCTGGAATGTGGTCATGCGGGAACCAGGATCAGCTGCAGATTCCCTCCCTGAGCTTGCCTCTGTGTGTAATGTGTGGAACAGTCTTATAGGCAAAATACATGACTGGCAGTCTTGTGTGATATATTGATAGCAGGCAGTTGGACTGTACCACTTCAGAAGGCAGACTGAACGTTCTGCTACACAAAAACCCCTTGTGCATTCAAAACTAGCATGCTCGTTCTATTATTTCTTATATGCTAGTTTTGACAGAGGCATCCTGGCCTCTGGGTTATGACGGAAGATCATTGTTTCAAATGCTGTTGAACATTCAGCAGCAACTTGATGAACATTCGGAAACAGATCGGAAACGAGGCCACATTCACGCCATACATACGAAGCACTCTTTTACCACTGTAATTGCCATGGAGTTCCCCAAATAAATCTTGGAAGTGTTGTTTGTTAAGGGTGCTGACCTCACGGGGCTACAATTCCCAGCACCCTTAACAAACGGCATGGCTGTTGAAAATGGTATAAGTGGTATAAGAATGCTTTGTATATATTGGTATGGATGTGAACCCAAGTGGAATCTGTTAAACCCCTGGCAATAATTTGATGCAGATTCAGAAACAGTTGAGAACCACACTACAGCCTGCTGAGATCACGTGAGGCAGCTCAAGAAAGAGGCACACGAACACCCTGTTTCTGCTTTAATGCGGGTGCTATTAATCACCGTGTCCTCAGGAGGCATATTCATCATGATGATATTTAATGGCACAGTCTGTGATATAATAGCATTGACAACCCTTGTTGATTAGGATAGATTGCAGGTGGTGAAGTGGATCTCGGAAGGAAGCTAAGCTGAGCTTTTTGACAGTAGTGCTCTCTGTGGTATCGTAAGACGGGCAACAAATCATACACACACCAAAACCTGTTTCATACGACTATCAGGACTGTGCGAAAAGCTTTCTCTCCTTTGGAGACAAGCTTCCTTGTAATTGTCCAAACAGGCAGGAAAAAGTCTTCACCCGGAGACTCTTATCAGTATCTGATCTATGCACCAAGCTACAAAATACGCCAGCTCCAGATCTGTGCCCTTATGCACAGATATTTGGATGCGGGTCGTGCTGTGGTCTAAACCACTGAGCCTCTTGGGCTTGCCAATCAGAAGGTCAGCAGTTCAAATCCACACAACGGGATGAGCTCCTGTTGCTCTGTCCCAGCTCCTGACTACCTAGCAGTTTGAAAGCACACCAGTGCAAGTAGATAAATAGGTACTGCTGTGGCGGGAACGTAAACGGCGTTTCTGTACGCTCTGGTTTCCATCATGGTGTTACGTTGCGCCAGAAGCAGTTTAGTCATGATGGCCACGAGACCTGGCAAGCTGTCTGTGGACAAATGCTGGCTCCCTTGGCTTGAAAGCGAGATGAGCGCCACAACCCCATAGTCACCTTTGACTGGACTTAACTGTCCAGGGGTCATTTACCTTTACACACACACACACACACACACACACACACACACACACATACATATATATCCCACAAATTTTGAGCATGAGGAACATGATCCAGACTGAGACCCTAGCATGTTTGTGGAATAGGGTGTGTGTTTGTGTGAGTGTGTGTGTGTAGAAGGTTTAACTATTAGCCCCAATCCAGATCAAGGCCCCTGTGGGCTATTTGCATAATGGGAGGAAAGCTCATTTTGAAGTGAATGGGAGGTGTCCCCCCAAAAAAACTCTTGCTTTGCAAATTGCCAGTGTGCACCCCTGGAAAGTTGTGCATGTGTGAGTGTGGCGCTTGCGTTGGAAATATTCCTGTTGCATACTAACCTGTTGATAGCCAGGGGACTGGAACAGGTTGTGGGTCTCCGATGGGTATCTGAGCCCCAGGCGCCCCCAAAATAGAAGCACGAATCTGACTTTTTATCATTGGGTGAGGTGGCAGAATGGTCTGCTCGCACCACTCGTCATTAACTGTGCAAACAGGAGCACCATTCAAGCCTGCAACAGAAGAAGGCATCCATGGATAAGTTGCACAGGAAAGAACCACATTATAGAAGAAAACTGGCTTGAACTAGAGATTGGAGGAGCTACCTGGTTCTGCTTCAGAAAGGATTTCCTAGACTCAGATTCTTCACCTGTGTGCCTGCTGAGTCTTTAGAACTCCCTTTTGGAATCCATTTCGGATTTTGAAGGCTCCAATTCTGCCTTCAAACTGTCTCAAAGGTGAGCCTCCAGCTATGTACACACCATACATTGAAAGCACCCAACAGCCCTCAAAGAATCCTGGAAACTGTTGTTCCCATCACCCTTAGCAAACTACAATTCCCAGTGTTATTTGGGGGAGGTCATGTGCTTTCTGTGGCGTGGTGAGCCTACATTAGGGTATTAATTACCAGAGGATTTTTTGTTGTTGTTGTGGCATGCCTTAAAGAGCTAATTGAATTGTCACACATTGTACTTTTTGCATTCTATTGCATGCAAAGCACATAAATATGCCACTGTAATTTACAGCTATAAGCAGCAATTTTGTGCTGCAACATTTGCGCATTTTTATTTATTTATTTAAGCGCTTTCGGATTTTCATTACCTAACAAAAGCAAGCCTGAACTTTACTTCTGAACAGACTTGTACAGGATGGCACTGCTGTGTGTTTACCTTGAATATGAGTGACTCTGTGAGGGTGGGGATTGTGCCGTGAGAAGAAAGAGTGATGGCTGAGGCAGCCAAACCGAGCGCTGTTCTTGGAATGGGGTCTCAAGGCCTGAGCGCTGAAACGGAGTGGGGTATTCAGGGCCATGTGTTTAAGTTTCCCCGCCAGAACAGTGATGTCTTTGCCTGTGAAGGGGCTGGCAGACGGACTCTTCAGATCCCCCATTTCCTCTTTCGTAGATGTTCCTGAGTAAAAAGAGAAGAGGCAAAGTTATAAAAAAACAATTATACAACTTGCAGAGCAACGGATGCCTAAAGGATGTCTCTCCTAGGAAAACAGCGAAATTTGGTTTCCTTGGCTGCTTACGTAGTACCCAGGCTCCTCGTTCCAAATCCACAAAGGTGTGCAAAAATAGTTTGACAAACAACTTTAAATAATTGCAAATACCCCCGTTTCTAGTGAGACAGGGCGCTTCTAGACTGTGGCGAGTTTGCAAGTAGAATTGCAGCAAATTCAGCTTGTGCAATTAAAATGGTTTTGGATCTGGTGCTCTTATTGGCTCCTTACCTCTCTCGCCCTGACCTAGCCACTGTGATCCACGCGACGGTCACCTCCAGACTGGATTATTGTAACTCACTCTACGTGGGGCTGCCTTTGAGACTGACCCAGAAACTCCAGCGGGTGCAGAATGCTGCAGCGAGACTCCTTATGGGGTCTTCGCTGCGAGATCATATTCATCCGGTACTATACCAGCTGCACTGGCTCCCGGTGGAGTACAGGATCAGGTTTAAGGTGCTGGTTTTAACCTTTAAAGCCCTATACGGCCTAGGACCCTCGTACCTACGGGACCGCCTCTCCTGGTATGTCCCACAGAAAAATTTACGGTCTGCAAATAAAAACATCCTGAAGATCCCAGGCCACAGAGAGGTTAGGCTGGCCTCAACTAGAGCCAGGGCTTTCTCGGCCGCGGCTCCAATCTGGTGGAACGCTCTGTCACAAGAGACTAGGGCCCTGCGGGACCCGACATCTTTCCGCAGGGCCTGCAAGACAGAGCTGTTCCACCAGGCCTTTGGTCAGGGCGCAGCCTGACCCCCTCCTCTGGCAATCTGCACAGAATTTTGCTTAATGGTTGCCATCAATTTGATTTTAATTTGATTTTAATTAATTTTATAATGAATGTTTTTAGAATGTTGGATTATTTTGATTGTTGTTAGCCGCCCTGAGCCCAGCTTCGGCTGGGGAGGGCGGGATATAAATAAAATTTATTATTATTATTATTATTATTATTATTATTATTATTATTATTATGCATCAAGCCTGGTTCAAAAATAACCTGACTTTCTACAGCAAGGAAGGCAATGGAAAAGCAGTGAAAAAGCGTGGGATAACAATTACTTGACATGATGCTGTATAAACAAGCAAATCCGAATAAATTCTGAATAAAAACACATTGTCTGGAAGCCAATACAGTTTAAAACATTTCTATTCCCTCCCACTGAAGTGAATGCCTTTAAAAATACATTGATTTTGCTCTGATCTGGCCTAACTATTACACGTTATCTTTTACACTCCAGGGAATCCAACCAACTTGATTGAATCCAATGTCTAGATGAACGCTGGCGAGTTCTTATATTTTTCTCTCTATAAAGAAGTCAATAATCCCAAATGTTGTACCAACCTTAAAAGCCACTCTTAAACAGATTGCCGCAAGTAAGGATGATGTGAACAATCTCGCATAGGTGTGCAGGAAAGGTTTTAATGGCAGAGACTCTATGACAGGGAGCCTGAGTCATGTGATGAACGCGAACTTGAGAAACAGAGTCTGCAACAGGTCTGCTGAAGAACAAAACAACTGGCCATTTAAAGACACCCTCCCTTCTGACAGTTTTGAAAGGTGACCTGGAGTCTTGGCCGTGCCACTGAGATCATATTCTGAAGACCCAGCAAGCTCTTTGTCTCAAAGGATTGTGTGCTGTTCAACACACACACGTTGCACCGTCAGCATCAATAAAAGAGATGCAATTGTGAAGAAGCATTGAAGCATCTTAGCAAAACGAAAACAGAAACTCAGAAACACAGCTCAGTTTAATGATGCTATCTTGATGCCCCACAGTGCTGCCCAAGTTGACTTTGATGATGTTTCCACGTAGACCTGTGTACAGCATGTGCTATATGGAAAGCAGCTAATTAATTACATTAAGGTGTTATGGTTTCAAAGTTTTGTTTGCCCAACGGAGGTGAACAGAGCCAACAGCTATTACTGGAGGTGAAGCCTGGAATCTGATAGTAATCAGAATTTGTGAAATGGTGATCTTGCAACTTGCATTGCAATATTAACTAGCCCCTGCTAGGTCCTGTTTATTCAAACGCTGCTACCATTCCTGGGCAGGGATATTCCTATCCTACATGAGTGATGATACATAGCAAGAGTGGGGAACCTGTGGCCCTTTAGATATGGCTGAACTACAACTCCCATCGTCCCTACATGTTACTGATGGGAGTTGGGGTCCATCAACATCTGGGCGACTGTAGTTTCCCCACCTCTGGTATACGTTTTTCATTCAAGGAAAGATATTGCATGTACCATTTAGGCTCATGGAAATGAGATTGCCAATTAGGGTCTTGATTTGAGCAGCACCAGGCCTGGAATTTATTGTTGAACCCGTTGTTCAGTTTGGGACCTGGCTCTCCCATATCAAGTGCAACCCAGCACCGTTTCCCAGCCAAATGGAAAAGAGTGTTATCTCTGAAGTCTGTCCCCTCTTACCAGTGACTCCCTGCAGCTGCTCTTCCTATTTCTGACTTTGGGTGAAAGGATTCCTCAGTCAGCTTCCAGGTGGGCTTGAACCCTCACACTTTTTTTGTTTACAAACAGATGCAATCATCCATCTGAAGAGCTTTGAAACCCCCATTTCAATGGAATATACTTAAGCCAGTGGTTGTCAACCAGTGTGCCATGTCACCCTGGAGTGCCTTGAATGGTGGCCAGGGGTGCCACAGGCAACATTGGCCTCAGTCCTTCTTTCCTTCCCTCCCTCCTCTGATGCCTTCTTGCATCTCTGCCTCCCAAAGGCTTGTGTACCTCTTTGTTGCAGCAGCCCTGGCTATAAGCTCCCCAGGTGAATGGTGCCTCTGTGGCTGGCTAGGGGGTGCAGTTGCCAGGAGCTGAGATGGCCTCGGATTAAGCAAGCAAGGAAGTTGGGCAAGGAAGTCCAGACAGCCAGTCTGCCAGCCTTTGCTGTTGGAAATGGACAGACAAGTCCCAGGCCCCTGTGGGGCAGTGTGAGGAGGCATCTCTCTTTGGCAGTGGTGGGGTGGGGACGTAGTGCAGAGACCAGGGGCAGCAGCACGGCTGCCTGAAGGACTCTCAAGGAAAGGAGGCTGAGGAAACACTCCACAAGGGAGGTTGTTTGGAAAAGGGTAAGAGACTGCCAGTTCTGCAGGCAAGGGGTGACATAACTGGGCCCCTGACCCCACAGGGGTGCCTGTGCTGGGCCTGGGGGTTAACCTGAGCAACGTGGTCCAGGTCCGGTCCTGAATCCAAGGATTCTGCAAGGAGTCAGTCCGACAGGGCCAAGGCAGGACACCAGGAAACAAGGCTAGGTCAGGCACAGGGTCTCAGGCAGGTTGTGGCAAACAGCAATGTTGGTCCCGCAATCTGGGGTGGGGTCCGGCAGCCTTTTATCTTTGTCGGGGTAACAGCCAATCCTGATCCCCTGGTGACTCAACTCCCTGTCTCGCCCGAAGGCGAGCACTCGGGTCTCTCCTTCTCTCAGACCTTAGTCTCTGCAGCTCCGGAAATATTGGTGGGTTACTAGACCCAGAGGCCGCCTCAGCCTCTCCTGACCCAACTGGAAGCAGAGCAGCTGTGAGTGGTTGCCCAGCTGAAGGCAACAAGGTAATCCCTGCATCTGGAGCCAGGGCAGGCTCAGGCCCCTGACTTGGCTCAGCTGGTGCTTGTTGCAGGGGAACCTGTGCAGACTGGGGCTCTTCAGAATCAAGCCCCAGACTTGGTTCAGATGCCGACTGAGGAAAAGGATCCGGTGCGGACTAAGACTCCTCTGGTTCTGAGCCCAAGTCCCAGGCATCACAGTGCCACAGAAAGAATGTAGTTGGTCAAGGGAGCCGTAGGCTCAAAAAGGTTGAAAACCTCTGACTTAAGCACATGCTCTACTACTCTTCTATAGAAATCAATGATGCTTTGGTTAGATTGTGCCGTTGTTACTGAAAGTAAATACTTCCCTCCACCCTTCAGTTCAAAAACAAATTTCACCATCCTATCATGACAGTGAACTGTCTGAGTAACAAAGGTAGTTGCTTTTGTTTTTTATTCTTTGCAAGGATGGGGCAGATGCCTTCACATTTCTTTCATTCTAAATACTGTGTACAGTTCTGGTTGCCCATCTCAAAGAGGATGTAATAGAGTAGGAAAAGAGGCAGAGAAAAGAAACCCAAATGATCAAGGTGAAAACACCAGAGTCCTTTTGGCTTAGAAAAATAGATATACAGTATGACTAAGTGGGGCTGTCATAGAGGTTTATATAATTATGCATAGATGGAAAAAATGGAGAAACATATATCCCCTTTTCTCATACTACTAGAATCTGGGAGTCAGCCACAGAAATTGGTTGATAGCAGATTCAAAAAAGCAGAGATAGCAGAGACAAAAGACAGGATTTCTAGGTATAAGACACAATTAATACTATTCGCTACTGCCAGGTTCTGATGATGGCCAGCTCAGGTGGCTTTAAAAAGCAATTCGAGAAATTCACGGAGAAGTCTGTCGATGGCTCGTAGCCATGATGACTACATTCAACATCCTGATTCAAAAGTAGTGTGGTAATGTGTACCAGCTACTGGGAGTGAGTCATAGTGGTTGGCCTTCACACTCTGTTCATGGACCTTCCAGAAGATTTGGTTGGCCACTGTGGAAAACACAATGTGGAACCGATCCAGCAGTTCTTCTGATGAGCTTGTACACATGTAGTACACCTAGTGCTGAAAACAGGCTGGTCTCCTTTTGTGGCATTGCAAAAGTTTTAGTGCAATGCAGTGTAATGTCTCAAGGCCATGCCAGGGACTGACACAATGTCCTATTTCTCATCACTCTCTGCCTGCGCCTCTGACAGAAAAGGCAACCGTGGAGAAGGGTTTATGTTGTGCAGATGGGCCCGTACCATCCAGGGATGCTTACGTAGTGGTAGAAAGCATAGGTGAGCCTGTGGTGGACCAGGAAAGTCCTTGTAAGAGAGAATGGATTTGCAAGGAGGAAGGGGAGTTGACTGAATGGACACAGTGAAGAGGTAGCTACTTCACTCACAGTCTGATTCAGACGGTGTTGAAAAATCTTTATTTGCCACCATCTCCTGTTGAGGCACTGGTCTTGATCCAGCTTCAGTAGGCTCGTCAATGTATAAATGTAATTTGTGGGAATGGGTTAGGGTTCTCGTATTTTGAGTTGCTTCCTCATGTCCTATGGAAGTGAAAAGAATGGGGAAACTGACTCAACCAAATCCTAAAGCAATTTCTGATCTAGCACCCATAATGGAAAGTTTGTACTTCCTTTTCTTTGTTAAGGGTCACATGACTGGCTGGTGTGGGAGACAGAGGAAAAAGGATCTCCCAGGGTGGGAGGCTGGAGTAAGAAACAGAAGTTATCAGGTGAGAGCTAGGAAGGTCTACTTTTCTGTACAGTGGTACCTCTGGATACGAACGGGATCTGTTCCAGAGCCCCGTTCGCATCCTGAAGCGAACGCAACCTGCATCTGCGCGTGCCGTGATTCGCCGCTTCCGCGAATGACGTCATTTTGACCATCTGCGCATGTACAAGCTGCGAAACCCGGAAGTAAAGCATTCCGTTACTTCCGGGTCGCCGCGGAACGCAACCCGAAAGTGCTCAACTTGAAGCAACTTCAACCCGAGGTATATGGATAAAGGACATGATGCCACTACTTTTTATTTCTTTTTCTCTTTCTTCTCTCTCGCCTTCCTATTTCTTGCTTTTTATTCTCTCTTTTCGCTTCTCTTTCTCTTTCTTTTTTAGATTAGATCGGTTTTTATTCTATTTTATGTCGAAAACTTTCTCAATAAAAATATTTTGCAAAAAAAGGGGGAGCTGTTGAAACTGTGGGCACTTCCTTTTTCTTCCACACTCATGATGATTTCTGCTTATGGTGCTTTTGGGGCAGTCAGACATGATACCGCTTTGAATACCGTGTTTGAAGCTGCAAAACTTTTGGGGTGCTCAAACTGCTTCACTTCCCGTCAGGGCATAGCCTGTAAATTCCTGCTGAAATCCCACCACCTTTTAAAACATACATGTTCCCGTTTGTTTTTGTCCACGTTTGTTGCACTTCCAGACAGCAACAGTGTGGTAGCGTTGGGGCAGCATCCCAGAACAGAGAAGAGCAGAAAAAGTTCACAACTAATGCACTATTGTCATGTGAAGAAAGCGTTGCAGAATACACCTGTGATAAAACACCTGTCTGGAGGGGCCCCTAATTGAGCCACCATCCAATAGACTTATGCAACAAATACATAAAATGTCCAGTCTCCAAGATGAATATGGAACAAGACGTGAAAAGAAATTATAGCAGTCGGTCAAACAGAACAAGAAAAAATATACTCCATATGCTTGAAAATCAAGGTGGTCCGTAGTCAACAGCCGTATGCAATTAATTTAAATGCCTAGTAAGAAGCAGAAAGAAAGTGCTCTTGTCTCTCAACTGTTTTTAAAGCCGTTGTAGGATACTTATGGAAATTTGATATAGGAGGTAGTATATTTCTTGCTTTCACTCCCTTTCTTCTCTGCCCGCCCCCCTTGCTGAGTTCTCAGAAAGCAATTGTTTTTTTAAAGGATCTGCATAAGCTAATTTGGCCTGCAGCTATGGCATTTGAACAAAGACAACAACAAACCCCAGATGTGCTTCTTATTCAATATTTATAAAGGAGCGACTCACCATTTAAGCTGTTGCCACATCCATGTGGGGAGTGGGGTGTCCTTTTGACTTACTGTCTGGCCAAAGGCTGCAAAAATAATCTCACTTCTGTACATAACAAAAGTCTGCCTTCTTTGTCCCCTGACTGTGTCAAAGTTGCTAGGTAACACTTTTTCTTGACAACAGCCAATGATTGTCCCTCCTACCCCTTCTCCCCTTTCATCTGCTCTGTTTTCTTTTCGCCACCCCCCCCCCCCACCTTAACCATATAGTCAACTCCTGGTTTTCTTTCCTCCAGAGGCAAATTCCAGTTAAGAAAATTCACTTGAGTTTTGTTTTTTGTTTAAATCCGATTTTGTTTCAGCAGTGGGAGGAGACGTGGATTCATCACGATCGAGACAGGAGGATTGAGATATTTTTCTATTTTATTTTTATTCCTTTTCCATTAACAATCTCACGCATACTTGTCTTGCACTCTGTGATGAACCCAGTGCTAGGCTCAGCTTGTACATATATGCCAATAAAGCCATATCGCACAGAAATGCCTTTGGTCTCCAGTGACCTTCACTCCAGGGGAAATAGCCCGGGTGTGAGCTTGAAGCCCCTGAAAGGTCTCACCGCTCAAGAGACTGGGGTTCATGTAACTTGTTTATGACAGGCACTCACCTTGTGGAAGAGAAGTTGGAGATCATGTATCTCATCAAGCTGCTGCTTGATGAGTTCTTTTGACACGCTTGCATTTTCAGGCTTCCGTGCTGACATCAGTAATGTCTTTGTAAACAGCACTGGATCACTTCCTAGGGCATGGTATAGTGTTACTTATGCGAGTGAGAAGACTCTGAGATACATTACAGTGGTACCTTGGGTTACATACGCTTCAGGTTACATACGCTTCAGGTTACAGACTCCGCTAGCCCAGAAATATTACCTCTGTTTAAGAACTTTGCTTCAGGATGAGAACAGAAATCGTGCAGCGGCAGCAGCCTAAGGCCCCATTAGCTAAAGTGGTGTTTCAGGTTAAGAACAGTTTCAGGTTAAGGACGGACCTCCAGAACGAATTAAGTACGTAACCAGAGGTACCACTGTACGCACTACTGGTATTATTTATATTGACTGCATGCAAGTTTGAAGGCCAGCGCCATGGTTTTCAGTGAGGTCATGGCTGGAATGTTTTACATGGACCCCAGGCCTATTCAGACTTAAAACTAGTTTGATAATCATTCTTTCTCTGCAGGGAACTCTGAGAATTGTTGCTCTCAGAGAAGGCATGGAAATGTCTAACTGAGAACTCTAGCAATCTCACACCAAACTATTGCTCCCAGAATTCCCTGGAGGAAACCTTGAAAGATAAGCTAATACAGGCCATGTAAGTTTGCAAGTAGATAAATAGGTACCGCTCTGGCAGGAAGGTAAACGGCGTTTCCGTGCGCTGCTCTGGTTCGCCAGAAGCAGCTTGGTCATGCTGGCCACATGACCTGGAAGCTTTATTGGCTCCCTCGGCCAATAAAGCGAGATGAGCGCCGCATCCCCAGAGTCAGTCACGACTGGACCTAATGGTCAGGGGTCCCTTTACCTTTGTTTGCAAGAAAGAATATGCCCTCTGTGTATGTCCCTGTGGCAGTTGTCTGCTGCCTCAGTTTGGTACTTCTGCAACTCAACTGAAATTATTAGGGCTGTCAGCTGGTTAAATAAATATTAGTTACTTACTTGCATGGATTTTTAATCAGTTAATTAAATGACCCCTTAAGGGTGCAATTCTAACCACAGCTTAAAACCAGCTGAGGAGCCTTAAGGGCATTAAGCTTTGCTCTGCTGACTGGGCTGAAGTGTTGATAAGCAACACTTATGCCACTGGCGGGACTCTGAATAGTTCCTCCAGTGAGGATGTTCTATTTGTGATGTCCTGCTGGTGGAGCAAGTAAAAATGGGGCATGTCAGGGACATGCGTTGTTACACCACATTCAGAACCTCTTAATTCCCTCAGCATGTCCACAGAAATGGCACAACTTTTTAGCAGCTCTGGTAGTAAAAGAAATAGCTGCTCATAACATTTCACATCTCGCTGACAGAATCACTGCAGGGCAATGGATTTGGCAGCCGTCCTGTAGCGGCATCTCCTTTCCTCTCCCTCTAAATGTCGATCAGAAGGTCGGCGGTTCGAATCCCTGCGACGGGGTGAGCTCCCGTTGCTCAGTCCCTGCTCCTGCCAACCTAGCAGTTCAAAAGCACGTCAAAGTGCAAGTAGATAAATAGGTACCGCTCCAGCGGGAAGGTAAACGGCGGTTCTGTGTGCTGCTCTGGTTCGCCGGCTCCCTTGGCCAATAAAGCGAGATGAGCGCCGCAACTCCAGAGTCGGTCACAACTGGACCTAATGGTCAGGGGTCCCCTTTACCTTTTATGCATTTTTTAAAAAGGTAACTTTTAGACGATGTACTCATGTGCTACAACAGGTATCAGCTTAGAATAATTCATTTCTCTCTCACACACAGGGAACATCTCTTTGAAGGCAGTGCATGTCATCAGCAGCTTTTATTACTCATTGTAATAATAATAATTTAAAATATATTGGCCTGTTTACAGTGGCGTAGCGTGGGGGGTGCAAGGGGGGCCGGCCGCACCGGGCGCAACTTCTGGGGGGGGCGCGCTCGCTGCCTCCGGAGTCGCCGAGGAGCCGCTGCCTGCCATGCCGCCCTGGCTGCTTCAGCCGCGTCCGACAGCCGGCTCGAGGCTCCTTCCGGCCGGGTCTCCCGACGGCGCTACGGGCGGAGGCTCCGGCACCAAGCGCCACGCCGCCCAGGCTCAGGTCGCTGTCTGGACGCGCGCAGCCCGCCAAATGCGCCACCGGCGGTGAATGAAGCGCCCAGCCGGAGCCACCTACGCTCTAGTGCCTGCGCGCCAAGACCGCCCACCCGCCCCGACGGGGCCCACCCACCCGCGCCGGAGGCCGGCCGACGCACTGGCCCCAGAGGCGCCCCCTCCCCGCGCCAGAAAGAAGCCGCGTCGGGGCTAGCCGGCCGGGGAGGGAGACCGAGAAGGCTGCGCCGCGACGCCCAAAGACGTGCGTCTTGGCGCAAAGGGGCCCGCGGCACCCAGACGCGGAAGGGACCCTCTCCCCCTGTCCCGCCACTGAACTGCAATTCCCAGCTCCCTTGGCAAATCCCACTCCCCAATCCCCAAGATGCTTTATTTGAGGCAGGGGTCCTTTAATTGCAAAAACAACACCATGGAGGGCAGTAGTCACCACGGAGTTTGCCCCAGAGTAGAGCCGTCAGTATTAATGACCATGGTTAGGGGGTAGGGGGCGCAAGTTACTTGCCTTGCCCCGGGTTAGGGGGCGCAAATTACTTGCCTTGCCCCGGGTGCTGACAACCCACGCTACGCCGCTGCCTGTTTATCAGGCACAGCTTTGTAGATCCTGAAGAATTTTTAGGCTGATCTTCTGATCAATTAACCAAATAAACACCACAGGACTAGAAATTCTAGTTTTATGTCTTGCTTCTGAATTGTTTCATCTAAGCCAGGGGTCTGCAACCTTTAAGACAAAAAGAGCCACTTGGACCCGTTTCCAAAGAAAAAAAACCTGGGAGCCGCAAAACTCGTCATTATAAAAATAACTTTTTTGTCACTTTTTTATTATTTCTTTGTTTGACCCCTCAGAATTACTCCTCCTCATAGAAGTAAACGTTAAATTAACAAGTTACCTTTTTGTGTGTGTGTGTTCTTCACTCCCCTTCAAAACAGTGACCAGCGTACATGCCCTCTTTCAATGCAGTGATCAGTGTACATGCCCCTTACAATGTAGCGGGTGGGCGGGTGGGAAGGTGACGTCGGGACGGTGCGTGACTAACGCACGCACCGCCCCCATGCGCCTTCTCCCCTCGCTAGTATCTGCCCCGGAGCCGCGGCAAAGGTGTTAAAGAGCCACATGCGGCTCCGGAGCCGCGGTTGCAGACCCCTGATCTAAGCAATGGGAAGATATGGTTACACTTAGCCCTATGGTACCTGTAGCATTACTGACAGACAAGCTTAACTCTGTAGGACTCCTTTCAAGTTAGCTTCCTACAACAGAAAAGGAGTTTTGCACATGCAAAAATTATTGATTTACACTGAATGACTGAAAACCTTAAACCATAGGCACTCTTGCATAGGAATAGTGGGAAAAGGCAACATAGTTCCTGCAACATCAATTGCATTAAAACATTTCTTATAAGATTTTGCAGCATGTATTCTTTGTAATAGAGGACCCTCCGAACAACCAAAGAGTAAGCATGTAACACATGGGTAGGCAAATTAAGGCCCGGGAGCCGGATCCGGCCTAATTGCCTTCTAAATCTGGCCCATGGATGGTCCGAGAATCAGTGTGCTTTTACATGAGCAGAATGTGTCCTTTTATTTAAAATGCATCTCTGGGTTTTTTGTGGGGCATAGGAATTCATTTTTTTCCCCAAAATATAGTCCGGCCCCCCACAAGGTCTGAGGGACAGCCCCCTACTGAAGGTTTGCTGACCCCTGAGTAACAAATATTTTATAGAACCTCCAGTTCAAGAGAATATTTGTGCATACAGCTGGTGTCAAGAAACTGAGTTTTTCCCTTGTGTCACTGAATACAGGGAGAAAAAGAAATCTCAGACATGAATCCAAAGCTTTGCGCTTGATCAACAGGGTGATTTGTGATGTCTTTGATGAAAACAGAGAAAAACTTAGGACGGAAGAGAAGTTTGGTCAGAGACAAGCTGGATTTCAGGTGTCAATGAAACACCTGAACACAAAATGTCAGACACAAATGGAGACCTAAGATTTGGTGGAAAGCTCTAGGTGGTATGGAAAGCCACAAACTCTGATGTTGTCCCCCAGGTGTAGTGAGAAGAGAAAGAAGAGGATTAAGAACAGATCCTAAGAGTTCCTAATGGAAAGAAAGAAACTACAAAACGTTTCACCTTGTGGTGACAGTAATCACTGAGCAATTAAAGAGGTAGGAAAAGAACCAGCAGGGGACAGTCAAAGTATCTCTGGAGCAGAGACTCCTTACAAAACAAAAAGGAGTTGGAAGTGAGGTGATTGGTAATAGGGCAGTTTCTGTGGGGTGCAGTGGGTGGAAGGTGGATTGCAATGGATCATAATCATTGGTAGGACAGTTTCTGGGGAGTTGCACGGGGTGGAAGCTAGTTAGTAACAGGCCAAGAGCATGAAGTCGACAGCAAGGAATAAGTGGCATACTCCAGGGAGTTTGGAAGTAAAGAACAGAAATGTATTTACTTCATTAGAGTGATGGTGGATTTTTCCTCTCTTTTCCTTTCTTAATGCGGGAAATGGTGGTGTATTTGAAAAACACTATATACAGTAGTTAGTCTGAAGTGGGCAAAAGGATAGTACTGTAGTGGTAATTTTGGAGTCTCTGTGGTACTTAAGACAACATTCATGCTGGTAGTAGCCATGTTAGCCTGTAACAGCCAAACCAACAAAGTGTCTGCTAACACCTTAAACCCTCTCACGTTTATTTGAGCATGTCTTCCTGGGTCAGAGAGGCTACCTTGTCAGGTGCATGCAGTGCGGTCTTTAGCATTTCGGGTCATCACCTCTCCCCACTTTCCTAAGCAGAAAATTGACAAATCATGGAGGATAAGGTTATGCCAAGCACAACCTCCAGTATCGGAAAACATGCTCACGAGTGGGAGCAAGCGCTGTTGCTGTCAGGTCATGTTTGTTTATTATCCTTTTATTGTATTTAGACCCCACTTTTCCTCCAAGAAGTTCAAGGGAGCATAGTTCCCTTTACTCTCCAAATTATCCTCAAAACAAGACAAGTCTATGAGGGGTAGGCTGAGAAGAGAGGCAGCCACCGGCCTACGGGTGAGCTTTCCCGGCAGAGTGAGCCTTTGAACCCGGGTCTCCCTCCGACCCACTCTAACCCCTACCCCACCCTGGCTCTAGCAGGCCGCGGTGAGATGTGTCTTCGTTCTGCTCTAGCCAGCGCTTCCCCTCGCGCGCCAAAGGCTCCCCTTGCAGCTGCGTCCCCTGCCCGCTTCGCTTTCGCCCGAGCCAGGGGCAAAGCGAGCGTGCGGCTCCGCGGCCTTTGGACCCAGCGGGTCTGCGGCAGAGGGCGCTGTGATTGCCAAGGCCTGTGGCGAGCGAGCGAGCTACTCGAGGCGGAGGCTGCGAGGGCGCCTAGGCCTGCTTCCGGGCCGGCACCCGGAGAGGCGCGCGGTGGCGCTTCTTGCAATCACAGCCGCGCCGGAGCGAAAGAGGGCGGCGGCGGCGGCGGCGGCGACTCCTCTCTCTCCTGCCCTCCTGTCCGCCCTCTCCTTCTCCCTCTCGCTCTCTGTCCAGTCACGCGCAAAGAGAGGCAGGCTGGGGTGGATCTGCGGGCGGCCGCTCTCCGCCTCCTCCTTTTTTTTGCAAAGCCCAGCTCTCCGCCCGACGCTCAGGCCGATTTAGTTGAGCAACACAAACAACAGCAGTAGCAACAGCAGCGTCCCTCGCTGACCCCGCGCGTGCAAAGGCTGCCCGGAGAGGCTGTGGAGAATCATGGTGAGTGTTTGTGTCGTCCCCGCAGCTCCTCTCTGGTTTTGTTTCACTTATTTGGGGGACCCGCCGGACGAGGAGGTGCTGGTGGCGCGCGCGCGGCTCCTTCCTCTCCATCACTTCTCGGGTCCCCTGCTCCAGTTTCGTCAAACTTTCGCTCCGCTTTCCCCGTTCCCCGCGCTCCCCCACTCCAGGGGAAACTTCTCCGGAGCCCCTCTCGCTCCCGGGAGTAGTAGACACGGCACTTTGGCACCCTCTCGTGTGCACACGCGTAGCCCGCGGGGGTCGACCCGTGTGGTGGGGCGCCGAGGGGAGCGTCGGGAGAGAAGGAGCCCAACCACTAGGCGCTTGGGCCGTCTCCTCTAAACAGTGCGCCGAGGTGGCGGCGCTAGGTAGGTAGGCAGGGGGATATAATTAATGCCAAGCCAGGAACCAACTTTTCCAAGGTCAGGTTGGGATGGTGGGGCAAGTGAGCGAGACGTCGTCGGATACCACACCCCCCCCCCCCATTTCGAATGGGATGCAGTACGGATTTTCTGCTTGGGGGTCTTTCAGTCTTATCTGTTCATAAGCTCAGCCAGTCTCAGGACCTACCCTCCCCACCCCCATCACTATGTTTTGCAGATCAGTCTGAGGGACGGTCTACCCCTTGGGTGGGGAACCTGCGGTCCTTTGGTGGGCTGCATTTGCCATTAGTGTTTATGGATGATGGTATTTGTAGTCCTCTCGCATGTGGAAGGCCACAGGTTCCCCTATCCTTGGTCTCCTCCCGCCGCCCACCCTCTCCCCTTATAAAACAAAGTACTGGACTTCTCTATGGGTCTTATTCATCTCCCTGTTTCCAGATTGATCTCAAAGCCTGGCGTTAGCTTTTCCTTGCTGAACTCGCTCCCCGTAATGCTTTTGTGCTTTGCTCTCTTAGATCTCTGGATAACTTCCCTGTTTGTCTTTCCTGTTTTCTCTCCACAACTCTCTCTCTCTCACTCTTTCTCTCTCTTTCCCTCCCTCCCTCTCTCCACTCCATCTGCTTCCCCCTTACCTAATGGTAAATAGGAAAGTACCCAGACTGGGGAAGTGGTTAGATGGGCACCCTGCGTGTGTTTGGTAATAAAACAAAAGCTTGTGAGTGGAGAATGGAATGGAACAGATTACTTTCTCAGTAGAGAGTTTACAAAACAGGAAGTGAAGGGGGGCGGGCAGATAAAAGTGGCCTGCCCTAAATATCCTTTAAAAAACAGAATACTTTAAATGTATCCTTTTCAAGAGAGTCTTTCTGGGGAATATCTTGAGTTAGCCCACGCTGGTTTCCCTGCTCCATTCTAAAAGCTTGGCTGAAAGGCAGAGATTATTACCCTGAAAAGGCTAAGGGCTTGATGGTTGAAACTGGTGTTTTTGCATGGGCAGAAAACCAACTATTGTGCCTAGCTTGGTACTTGGTAGAAAAGAAAAAGGCTGCTTTTCATATTCTTTTTGGGGTTGTTTTCTCCATAGTTGTACAGCAAAGTCTATTGTGTGAACTTGTAGCACGGCAGCTGCACTTTTGGTGATTCCTGCTTTTGACGTATCAATTGGCCCCCTCCCAGAAAAATCACGGCAGAGTGTACCCATAAATTTCTGCTGTGCACAACACACTACTCTTTCCTCAGATGACTGAGTGCCCAAAGAGGATTGCATCCATCAGGATTAGGCAACCCCCCCCCCAAAAGAGCCTAGGGGGCCATTGGTCAGGGTTCACATGCTGGCAGTGGGCAGAGCTCATGGTGGGTGGGGCCAGAATGAAAAGTGGGCATGGCAACATCTTTTCTCCCACCTGTAGGCCCAAAGGTTGTCCATAGGTGAATATAGAGAATTAACATTGGTCACTATGTGATATTATGGCAGTGGACAAAACTGTACTGTAACTTTTTAATAAATGGATTTTTAAAAAACAAACTAACTAACAAACACAACATCAATCCTAAATCCTGCTGAGTGTTTTATGTTGCCAGTTGTAGCTTCCCACTGTATGTATGCAGGGGGAAATGGTTGCATGCATTTAGTACATGTGACCTTGTACACAGGTTTTTTTGTCCAGAGGTGATACCTGTGCAGGACACCGACCATATGTGAATCAGTTCTCGAATATGGGCTGAGTTTGGGCATGTGGTAAAAATGATCCAGGCCTTGTCCTATGTCGAAATCCTTCTTTTTAAAATGCAGCCTGACATGTTGTGGCGAAGGATGGTCGAGCAGAGGTGTGATCACATCATTCCACACTGCAAATGTGGCAGTTGCATGCTGTCACTTCTCTGCATGTCCAACTGTTGCGTACAATCCAGGGTGGATAAAAATCAGTAATTAAAAAATAATAATCAAAGAAATCGGATTTTTTAAAAATTTAAATCGGATTTTTAAAATAAAATACTTTTGGAGGAAAAATCTTTCTAAAGATAGTTTTCTGTTTAAGTTACATTATAGTCCAAAGGTTGTTCATCAGGAAATAAGGATTTGTTTTAAGTTTTTCATATATGCTAAAACTCAGCCTAAGTTGTTTTTTTTAAAAATTGTTTAACTGCATCAGTTAACAAACATAGATACATATGCTATAATGCTATTGTTTTAGTTAAATAAATTGTTTAAATTGTTATTAAGGAAATTATTATTTTTCTCCTTCCAATAAAGTATAGTAGAAAAGTTGTCCAAATATAAACAGTTAACTATGTATTTCTAATAATATAACCAAATAAGTAATTTTTGATATAACTGTAAAAACTACTCTGAAAATTTATTATTCCAAAAATGAAACCTTCATCTGGTTGTAAATATTAAGATTATACCAGCAAGAATGAGCCTTTCTGTAAAAAAAAAATGATTTAAATCAAGTCTTACTGACTAGTGATTTAAATCAGATCTTACTGACTAGTGATTTAAATTGTGATTTAAATCAAATCCACCCTGATACAATCCATGCTCATGAGACTCACCATCTGTTTTTAATAGTGCCTAAAAGTTTAAGACTGTGCATGAATTTGCTCCAGTGATGTGAGGTGAAAAATTTGACCCCCCCCTTTTATAAATTTGTGACAATTAATGGATACTAATTGAAATTATGATATTAGGTAAGCTTGGCCATTTCAGTGCTTTTAGCTTTGATTAATAAAGGCAAGTAGAATCAACATGAGAAATTAGATTATTCCCTAAGCAGTGGTGTTCAGCCAGTTCAACTGGGGCGCCTTGAATGATGGCCAGGGGTGCTGCGGGCAACACTGGCCTCTATCCCTCTTTCCTTCCCTCCCTCCTGATGCCTTCTTGTGTCTCCCAAAGGCTTGCAGAGCTGTTTGTTGCAGCAGCCCTGGCTACAAGCTTCCCAGATGAATGGTGCCTCTTGGCCATGGGGTTCTGGTTGCCAGGAGCTGAGGCAGCCTCGGAGTAAGCAAGCAAGCAAGCAAGCAAGCAAGCAAGCAAGCAAGCAAGGGATTCAGCCCGCCTGCCTGCCAGGCCTTGCTGTTGGGAATGGACAAAGTCCCAGGCCCCTGTGGGGCAGTGTGAGGAGGCACCTCTCTTTGGGGCAGGGGGGCAGCAGTGGCTGCCTGGAGGACTCTCAAGGAGAGGAGGCTGAGGAAGCACTCCACAAGGGAACGTGTTTGAAAAAACTCTGCAGGCAAGGGGTGACATAACTGGGCTCCTGAGCCCCACAGGGATACTGCAGAAAGAATGTACAGTTCTTTGGTTAAAGACAGTACTTTGGGTTAAAGACGCTTCAGGTTAAATCTTTTCAGGTTGCGTTCCACGGCGACCCGGAAGTACCGGAAAGGGTTACTTCTGGGTTTCGCCACTCACGCATGCGCAGTCGCTCAAAATGACGTCACACGTATGCACAGAAGCGGTGAATCACAGCACACGCAGACGCAGGTTGCGTTCTGCTCAGGTTGTGAACGGGGCTCCAGAACGGATCCCGTTCGCATCCAGAGGTACCACTGTAGTTGATCAAGGGACCCATGGACTCAAAAAAAAAAACCACCCCTCTGCTCTCCTGTGCATGTTACCCTATGCAGATTACTCCATTTTCCCCTGGAAAACACGTATTACTTATCTTCCATAAATCAAAATGCCCTCCTTTTCAGGTTCAGGGTAAACCTCAAAAAGAGTGAACACTGAGACATCTTGGAAAGCAACAGTTGTTTTTCATTATTCTGATTTTTCTTAACAATAGATAAAGAAGTCACTTTAAGCATCTAGTCATGGATATAGCTGAAGTCCCACACAGTGTAGGATATGCAACAACTAGTGGATAAGCAGAACATACCTGTATCAAAATACACATCCACCCAATTTATTGGGACATGGATGAGTGTTGTGGTGGGAATCCAGACATGCATCTGTGATGGCCGCATGTGGGATCAGGCCCAGAATGACTATATTTTCAGTACTCAGTAGTGATCTTTAACATCTAAGGGAGATAAAACACACAAATAGGCTTTGTAAATCAGTAGGACTCAGCTGTTTCCAAGCATGTCTCCTTCTTTCTCCCCCCCCCCCCGCCCCATCCTATTCTAGACATACATTTCTGAGATCTCCTCTCTTATTAGTCCTCATTTACAGTTCTTTTCATTTGTAGTGTTCACATGTTCACATGGATCTTTCATGTGGTTTGTCTTTATTTCAGACTGTCTCAAAGCTTTCCCACTGCGGTTTGTTGTTAATTTACATAGCTTCTTCATCTATTCAGGAATATATGAGCTTGCAGTTTAGATCAAGGAGCACCACACAATGTACACAGAATTGCGGGTCTTCAGCTTGGCTATATATCATATCAATGAAAAACAAAACAAATTATACGTTTGCAACATTCTTTTATCACAGACTCCTACCAGTCTGGGCTGATTTTTCATACTGTAGGTCAAAAATGCAGTAAGGTTCCTTAGGGTATATAGGAATTGAGCAAGAAAGCAGGCATGCCTTGAATTTTATCTATAGTGATCTCGTTGTCACTAAGAAAGCAAACCTGTTTATGGACTGTGTTACTTTAGTCTTCAAGTTGAGGCTCACAGAGCTGAATATATATTTCCCTGCACAAAGAATGCTAGCATGTCAGGCTGAAGAGTTCTAACTTAAATCTTCTCCCTGACAGGTCAGCTTTCTTTGTTTTGAACTTTCTTGTGTGAATATACTTTACAGTGTGATAAAATGGCATAGCCCAGACTGCAGGTTCTCTGTTTTGGTGAGAACTGCATTTCTCTGAAGAATCTGCATTTGAAGAGCAGGGACTTTAATGGCCTCTGGAATTTTGGATCTTCAGAAACTGTCTTTGTTCTTCAGGGTGTATCTGCATTCTTAAACCACGGCATTGCTTCTAATTCTTTCCAACTTGCTAATTGGAAACCACTGAAATACCTCTTGTTAGACAATTTTTGTTTGTTAAAAAAGTACAGGCAACTGTTGGAGTTGAGGTTGCTCTTAATAAGAGTTGGAGTGGTATGAGGGGATACAGAAGATGTCCTCAAATTAGAAGACTAGTAAAGAGAATACATAATCATTAATATTGCTTAGATCATGGGTAGGCAGACTAAGGCCCAGGGGCCGGATCTGGCCCAATTGCCTTCTAAATCAGGCCCGCGGGCGGTCCAGGAAACAGCGTGTTTTTACATGAGTAGAATGTGTCCTTTTATGTAAACTGCATCTCTGGGTTATTTGTGGGGCATAGGAATTCATTCATTCCCCCCCCCCAAATAGTCCGGCCCCCCACAAGGTCTGAGGGACAGTGGACCGGCCCCCTGCTGAAAAAGTTTGCTGACCCCTGATCTAGATGATGCCGCAGCACTGATAAGCTGATGAAAGGCAGTTTACTATCCCAGAGGCTACCGGGGACTCTGTGACAAAGTTGAGTCAAAGAGTAACCCCAGATTGCAATTTTGATCCTTTCTGGGTATACAAACAAACCCATTTCTGACTCCTGTTTTGTCATGCAGATCATTACTGGTTTCACATACTTGTTCAGTACTCGCTTTGCCTCACCTGAACGCCCTGAAAAAGATAGAGAAAGGGTGTTTAGTGTTGTCAGCATACATGGAGACACCTTGTTCTGTGTCCCTGAGTAGCTTATCCCAGCAGTTTCAAACAAATGTTAAAGAGGATTAACTTTCAGTTGCTAGTTGGAATACCCAGGGAGATGGTTTGGGAGGTTGTCCAGAACCAGGTGGTTCGTTTTTTGCATGCCATCAGCAGTTATGTTGTGTAATGGTGGTGTAAGGAGAAGTAGCAATAAAAGCTGGGGGGGGGGGGTTCCTGTTAAGGAGCATAGCTGCAAAGTAGAGGCTTGTTATCTCTTGTACTCTGGTAGAAGACACAAGCTTAGCAGGTTCTAATCTTCAGATCCGTATTATATAAGCATCCTGATAAAGAGCAGATAGAACAGTTCATGCTGAACTTCAAACCTCTGTTAAAAAAAAAGGGAACATGAACCTCTCTTGGATAAGAAGCACCTCTGCATAAGACAAAAAAGGGATTGCTTGGCTGGCTTTCTTTGTTCCTCTTTCGAAAGGCTTCGGATAATGAAAAATGCATGCAGCTTACTTGCTGCGGCCTAATAAAGTAGGCTTATGTACCGTATTTTTCCTTCTATAACACGCAGATTTTTTCTTCTAAAAAGGAAGGGAAAATGTCTGTGCGTGTTATAGAGCGAATGTGTGGTCCCTGGAGCCGAAAAATCATGCAAAAATCAAATCGCGGCGCTGCACGCTGCACGGAGAAGCGAAACCTGAAAAGAGGAAGCAGCTGCTTTCCTGCATTCTGCCTCAGGGTCTTACTGCCCACCCCCTCTGTTTCGTTGCTGTGTTTGCTGAAACGGAACAAAGAGCAGGGAAAGCCCCTCCCCTCCAGGCAAGCTCCGGTGCTGCTGCGGGAGAGGGAGAGAGAGGGGGAAGGGGGAGAGAGAGGGGGGAGGGGGAGGGAGAGAGAGAGGGGGGAGGGAGAGAGAGAGGGGGAGGGAGGGAGGGAGGGAGGGAGGGAGGGAGGGAGGGAGAGAGAGAGAGAGAGAGAGAGAGAGAGAGAGAGAGAGATGGATGGATGGCTGGCTGGCTTGGGTGGGGGGAAACTTTTGCCTTTCTTTCCTCCCTCCCGTTAAATCCCTCTCCTGCATTCTTAGCCAGCTGCTTCTCTGCACACCCCTCTAATGCCCCTTCTTTGTTTTTCCTTCGCTCCCCACTTAAAATGTGGTTACAAAGCATGGATCCTCAGGATCTTTGCATTGGGTCACCCCAAATTCACCATCAGATCACATAGCATGTCCATGGCTACAGCCTGCACCAAAAAAATCACGCACCCACTGTTGCCTGGGGCTGCAATGGTGCAAAAATGTGGTTAAAAAGCATGGATCCACAGGGATTCTCAGGATTTTGGCATTGGGTCACCCCAAATTCACCATCAGATCACATAGCATGCCCATGGCTACAGCCTGCCCCCCCAAAATCACGCACCCACTGTTGCCTGGGGCTGCAATGGTGCAAAAATGTGGTTAAAAAGCATGGATCCACAGGAATTCTCAGGATTTTGGCATTGGGTCACCCCAAATTCACCATCAGATCACATAGCATGCCCATGGCTACAGCCTGCCCCCCCAAAATCACGCACCCACTGTTGCCTGGGGCTGCAATGGTGCAAAAATGTGGTTAAAAAGCATGGATCCACAGGAATTCTCAGGATTTTTGCATTGGGTCAGCCCAAATTCACCATCAGATCACATGTCTGTGGCCACAGCATGAAGCACAAAAATGATACATCCACTGTTTCATTCAGAATGTTTTTTCCCTTGTTTTCCTCCTCTAAAAACGATGTGCGTGTTATGGTCAGGTGCGTGTTATAGAGCGAAAAATACGGTATATATGCATTGATATGGAAGTAGAAATTACTTACCGTCTATAAGCATTACTTACCGTATTACTTACCGAGTATAAGCCGACCTGAATATAAGCCGAGGCACCTAATTTTACCACAAAAAACTGGGGAAACGTATTGAGTATAAGCCAGTTATACCACACCACAAACCTCCTGGTGGGCTGGAGTGCGTGTGTGTGCGCGTGCATGCGCACAAAGCAGAGGCGGCTTCTCTTTCCCCCCCAGCCCCTCCCGTGCCCCTGCCTACCTAGGGTGCTGCCAAGAGGCTGGTGGCAGCAGCAGTGGAGGAGGAAGAAGGAGCAACCCGAAAGGGACCCTCACTCGAGTATAAGCCATGGGGGGCTTTTTCAGCATAAAATATGTGCTGAAAAAGTCAGCTTATACTCAAGTATATACGGTAAGTCAGATATGCACCTGCAAGTAAACAAATGCATAGGGATTGAAGTGGCAGGCAGGGGAAGAGGGGAGTTGTGAAACTTCTGTATTTCGACATGTTAGCAACATAGGAACCTGCCGTCCGCCAAGTCAAGACCATTGTCTCATCTTGCTGAGCATTGTCTACACCAGAGGTAGAGAACCTGTGAGACTCCAGATACTGGAATACAATTCCCATGCTCCCCGGCCATTGGCCTTGTTGGTGGGGCTGATGGGAGTTGGAGTCCAACAACACCTGGAGGGCTACAGGTTCCCTGACCCTGGTCAACGCTGACTACCAGTGGCTCTCCAAAGCTTTGGACAGTCCTTATCTTGCCAGCTGGTGATGTCAGGAACTGGATGTGTTGAGGAGAGAAAGAAGAACAGCTGCTGGAATGTATAATGGCTCATGGTATCATATTAATGATTGCTGAGGATCATTCTAGACCAGCCTCCTGCAATGCAGGAATAAGCAGCTACCCCATACGGGGATCGAACCTGCAACCTTGGCATTATCAGCACCACGCTCTAACCAATGGAGCTATCCAGGCATATCTGGTTACAATAATGATTGGTGCACCAAAGTAGTGAGTCTCCCCCCCCCCCCCGTGATATGTCTCGTATTAGTTATCCATTGTTGGTACTCTTCCCACAATTCAAATTATTTCCCCTTTGAATAAAACTGTTCTGTGGCTCCTTGTAGGGCCACTGTGTTGTTGTGGCATCAACTATCAGAAGTTGCTAGTCAATAAATGTGTCAGACATCTAAGGTGTCAAGGGATCCTTCTTGTCTATAACTTCCCGTCTTCTCCGCTTCTGGGGGTGCAAATGTTAATTGCATTCATGATGTGGATGGCCCTAAAATGTGTAATGTTTTATTATGTTTTATAAATGTTGCAAGCTGCCCAGAATGGCTGGGCCAACCCAGTCAGGTGAGCGGGGTACAAATAATCAAACTATTATTATAATTAATTAATTCAGAACAAAAGCTCATTTGAATTAGACCAGAGGCATCTCCAGCCTGGCATTTTGCTTCCCATAGTGGCCTATGCAAATTCCACAAGCAGGATTCCACAGGCTTACTCACTGCATTCTGCTATTGTGCATTTCAATTAAGGCGAAAAAGCCACACCTTGGTAGGGACCTTGCTCAGAAGAAGGTTTCAAAAGTTGGATGTGGAAGAACAGGTCTGAGGAGCAGAGTGCAGCTGTGAAAATTTGTATTTTCTGCAGCGCGGCTTTAAGAGATTGGGAGCTGGATATGACAGATGTGGTTGACAAAGGACCGCAACTGTGAATTTGAAATATCAAGGGTTGGTTTCTTTAAGGGGTGTGGGCTCAAGGTTACACAGTGAGGTGGGAAAGGGAAAATGGTAGGAAGCAACACTCATCAAGTACAGTGGTACCTCTGCTTATGTAATTAATTCGTTCTGGAGGTCCGTTCTTAACCTGAAGTACCACTTTAGCTAATGGGGCCTCCCGCTGCCGCTGCGCCACCGCCGCACGATTTCTGTTTTCATCCTGAAGCAAAGTTCTTAAACCCAGGTACTATTTCTGGGTTAGCGGAGTCTGTAACCTGAAGCGTATGTAACCTGAAGCGTATGTAACCTGAGGTACCACTGTATTGAGATTGAGACTGGAAAGGCATTTCTTCAGTGCATTTGCTACAGCAGAGGTCTTCCCCCACCTTCTACTTACAACAAAAGATGTTAGGAAAAATAAAGGAAGCTTGTGTTTAAGGAGCTACGCTTTCCAGAGTTGTCCTTTGTGGGGCTGAAGTTCTGGAACCTCAAGCTGATATGGCAGATCCTGCATTGTCCATTGATGCCATTCAAAACTCACGGTGCAAGACAGCCCTGTGGAAATGAATGGGAGGCTAACTTTGCTGGAAGATGTTCCGTGTTGCTGTTGAGCTGTAATTTTAAACTTACACAGGGAGAACTTACCTTGAGGAAATCTTGGCTGATGACGAAAGCAGTTACAAAAGACACAGTCTCAAGAACAGCAAACACCGGTTAGTTTTAGTGGGAGAAACTAAACATGGATTTATCCCTGTGCGCTGGTGGTTCTTATTTTGGATTAACGGGGACTGATGGAGAGGGTTGCTGTTTTCAGATAGGATTCATTCACATGCCAGCAAAGTCAGGCGGCATAATTGAGGTTGGTTTAGTGCTCTTGTGCAACAAACATAGCCCACGGTCAGGGATGATGGGAGTTGTAGTCCAGCAACATCTGAAAGACCACAGTTTCCCCAACCCTACGCTAAATGGTTTGGGACACAGTTACCTTCAGAGCTGTCGTCCCATTTGAGCCAAAATTCTCCCTAAGATTTCCCATGGAGGCTCATTTTTGCATCTCCCTCAATATCTGAGTTGTGCTTGGTTGGGACACTTGATTGGGACACTGAGTTGTGCTTGGTTGGGACCTTCATTGTGGCCACTTCTTGACCTTGGAACCTCCTGCTGAGAAAAGCCCACCTCATCCCTCTTTGATGACTCTCCACCTCTGTGCAACATCACTTATCACTGAGCAAGGATTTTGCCTGTCCATTTTTGGGGTAAATAATTTTTATTAGTTTTCCCGATACACAAATATTGTAGCTGAGAACTTTAGAACAATAGTATTGTAGAGTTGGAAGCGACCACGAGGCTCATCTAGTCCAACCCCCGGCAATGTGGGAATCTTTTTGCCCTATGTGGGGCTCGAACTCCTGTCCCTGAGGTTAAGAGTCTCATGCTCTACCGACTGAGCTATCCTGCAGGCATCCTGCATTGTCGAACAAACAGCCATTCTTATCTATACACAAAAGAAACTGCAAAGCATACAATAACAATTTCTTTAAACACAAAGAAACCACAGGTGTATAATAGTTTGTTAGGGCTGTAATCCGGATTCAGTAATCGTAACTGAAATCAAAAGCAGAATCATAAAGCCCTCTTTACCTACAAACAAGATAAAATTGAACCAAAGTGTTATGAAATTATCCTTCTTCCTTTGGATCTTGGTAACTCAATTTGCTGCCTCCCCGGTTTTTAAATAAAGTGGTACCTCGGGTTACAGACGCTTCAGGTTACAGATGCTTCAGGTTACAGACTCTGCTAACCCGGAAGTAGTACATCAGGTTAAGAACTTTACCTCAGGATGAGAACAGAAATTGTGCGGCGGCAGCAGGAGGCCCCATTAGCTAAAGTGGTACCTCAGGTTAAGAACCGTTTCAGATTAACAACGGACCTCCAGAACAAATTAAGTTCTTAACCCCAGGTGCCACTGTACCACCTCTCTGACATGCTAATTGATGTGTTTATTTGCTGCCTCTTTTCTTCTCAATTTATTTTTTTGTATTTTATTGTTGGCGTTACTTTTGCTTCGATGGTAAAACTGCCTTGGGCATTTCTTTGAAGGGGAAGGTGGGGCTAAAACACTCATAGCAAATAAATCAACCTCACTTTCCAGCCACATTTGTTCATTCTGCCTGGGCCTTGCCCTTGCCCTCTACCTCATGGGTCCTTTGTCTTCTTTTCTAGGATGCGGTTGTTCCTTACAAAGAAATCCTTCTGCAATATTTAAACGAAACAAGAAATGTCGTGAATGCAAAGTGTGCTGGGGCTGAGCCCTGGCAACTGGTAACATCCACATTTGGGGCTACCCTCCTGGTTGTTTGGCTATACAGGTTCCTCTTCCAACAAGAAAGTAAGTGCTTTGTGCGTCTCTGATGTGAGGAATTGGGGGGTCCACTGCATTTGTGTAGCATGATGCTCTTCAAACAGGATTTCATTTTAAAAAGCCCCTGACCTTTGTGGTAGCAACGAGGTGAGGTTAGAAAGTCCCAACTAACACTTCCCCTTATTTTATTTCCAAGTCGATGGCTGTGTTTGGCCCTAAGACTAAACTATAATTTATGAGCGCTTGGCTTCTCCTCCAGTGCAGCTTCAAGGAGGAGAGCAGAAGTTTCCATTTCTCTTTAAGATTAACCACAGTTTGGTGTGTTGTCCAGATCTTAAACCGTGTTTAACCATAATATTAGTGGAAACAAGCCAGCCTGGTTTGGAGTTGGTTTGTGTCCATAATCAGAGTTAAGGATAACCACAGTTTGCTCAGGTTTAGATGCATGAGCAAGCTTTAGCTGATCTAAAACAGAAATGAAAGCTTTCAAATTTCCTGTGGCTCAGCCAGGAGAGATGGGAGGGTGTGAGCTTGAGGCTCACTCAGGTCCATTTCTCTAATGCTTTATTCCAGGGATTGGGACCACAGACGCAGGGGCTTCTTCCCTATATAGCCCTTGGGACTCCCACATTGCTTTATGATTTCATTGCGATGCCCACTGCCTTGATACTTAATGTGACCGGGCCGTATATAAATACTTCTAGAAATAAAAGGCTTAACTGTGGTTTCGTTTTGAACAGCTGGCTCGAAAATGTTCAAAGTTGGGTGTTGTAGAATAGGTCCACCAAATAAAGTTATATGTTGATAGGGTTCATGGCGAGAGAGAGAGTGTGTGCACAAGTTACGTACTCAAATGCAACAAATTCATAAATTAGCCATCACCTCTGCAGTTCAGGGTTATGGTATTGAAGAAATGTTATACTCTCTGTTGTAGGGTGTGATAGGTCTTGATATCCATGTGTGTGTGTGAGAGAGCACATGTGTCCTTGATGGAGAAAAGAAAGGTAGCATTTTAAATACAGACATGTTTGATAACACAGGCAACAAGTTGGTTCTTAGTTTAACACAAAAGCCTAGTTTTTGGCCTTCATTAGGTTCCACACCCCCTTGTTGGTATTAGTGTTTTTTCCTACAGCACATGTCCAAATGTGATCCGTGCTGCTTTCTGTGTTCATTCCATCCATAGGCTTTTGGATTGAGTTTATCCCCCCACCCCCATTGCTATGCACAGACAGGAATTCAGAAGGCTTAAGAGCATTTCCAGCTTCGCAAAGCAGACATGCATTTCATTTATATCCTTGCCCCTTCTGGTCTAAGAGCATCTGGGGAAGCTTCGCAGCTCAGAAACTTCGTGCATGCCAGCCTTCTCCTGTGTACATGCAGGGTTTTGCAATTCCCAAAGATGTGCACACGGATGTTCTTGGGATCAGTAGGGGCAATGCAAAGGTTTTGGCAACAAATTGCTGGGAACTTTGATGGCTAGAGGGCAGTGCAGGTAAGCATGCAAGAGGGGTAGAAGGCAGCTTTCTGAAGCAGGAAGCCTTCTGTACTCAAGAAGCAGGGATTCTTCTCTACCCTGGCAAATAAAAAAAAAATACATTTGGAAATTTTAGGGCTGAATAATAATTTTTTTTTTAATGTTTTCTTTCTAGGTTTAACATCACGATCTAAAAAGTGGTTCTTCAGAAATTTACGCAAATTGCCCTTTATTGGTACTATTGTAAGTTTTTAAGCATTGAGCTACTTACCTATTTAATTTGCTAGGAGGAAACATATTTATTGCTCTTTATCATTTGATGCTCGGGGGGGGGGGGGAGGGAATTAAAAGCATACCTGTCAGAAAAGAGGTCAGCTTGTTTAAAATTGAACTCAAGGCTTGAACTATTTTTTTTGCAAGGAATTTGCAATTAAATTATCCCCATGATTAGAATCTGTTCATATTATATTTGCATGTGTGTTTGTCTATCCTAACAGATAAAGAAACAGATGAATAAGACTATGGAAGATATGGCCAGCACCTTAAGTTTCTTGAAAGAAAAAACGGGTTATGTCAAAGTCCTGCCGGCAAAAGGCTTGAGCCAGCCAGATGTGCTGAAGAAGATGAAAGAATACAGCTCTATGGGTATGAGTCTGAATGCATACTGGCACGTGTCAATCAGTTTCAGCATCTGCTATGCTCTGCTCCAGTGCCAATGTTAATTAATAAGCAGCAGCAAATGGCTGTGTATTGCAAATACTCAGCCTTCATTCTCAATTAATGATGGAAGCATAGTTCATGGAGAAGAGAACAAAATAAAAACCCTGCCACTGTCTCATAAAAACGAAGTAATGTTGTTAGTTGCATGAATATGAGGAAATACTAACTTGACTTAGAAAGTTTGGAGAGCTCCTGTTTGGAGGGGTGTAAAACCTGATTTTCAATATTTCTCCTTGCCATGTATTTTTCACAAGTGTTGGACATTTCTCTTTTCCAGTAATAGATTATTATAAGTTTGGGTCCCATTCTGCAGCATGATTTCCTGCCACCTGCTGTTGTAATAGTAATAGTAGTAATGATAAGGATATTAATAATAATAATAATATTGTGAGTAATACCCTTCTCATCTGGCTGGGTTGCCCCAGCCACTCTGAGTGGCTTCCAACCCATATAGGTTAAAGGTAAAGGACCCCTGGACAGTTAAGTCCAGTCAAAGGTGACTATGGGGTGTGGTGCTCATCTCGCTTCAGGCCGAGGGAGCCAGCGTTTGTCCACGAACAGCTTTCCTGGTCATATAGATCAAGTAAATCAATATTCAATAATCCATTAGAATCCAATAGTAAATAGTAAAATCAGCAAATAAGAACTTTACAGTTCCATGGTTAATCATTGCTTTTTAGCAATAGTTAGAGAGGCAGGCTGTTTGCAAGTGCTTAAAAACCCCCATGCCTATCTGCTGATAGTTGTCTCTGACAAAGCGTGTCTTAAAACCCCATATTGCCTTGTTTTTATCCGCCCAACGCCTGGTATAAGGTCAGGCGAGCGGCAGGTGGGTGTGACTTAGAAAAAAACCAGCCTTGTGGGTCAGAAAAGGAGATCTGCTGGGCCTAATTCTGCATGCAGAGTAAGGGTTCCCCAGCTCTGTGCTAGACTGTAGTTTTAATGTTGTCTCCATAGACCGTTGTGTGAACAGTCAGTCAACTGCAGTTTTGATTGGCAAAGTGCTTTTAAATATGACGGGCGGTTTCTTGTCTCCGTCCTTTCAGGTGAAGTAAACTGGGAAGACGGGAAAGTGTCTGGGACAGTGTACAGCGGGGATCAGAAACTCACGGATCTGCTTGTGAAGGTAATTCAGTGTGGTAATATCTATATGTTTATCCTTCAGTTTGTAGAAGAAGCGTTTGTCTTCAATTTTTTTAAAATTTATTTTCACAACATTATAAACAAACACATAAAACAAACATAAATCATAACCTAATAAAAAATTACACTCATTAACATTATTAAATTACTTCCTCGCTTCCCCTTGGTTGAATTTCATTGCATGTCCTTTTAACGGTTTTCCAACTCATAGTTCTTAAAATAATTTACCGTAACTTAAACATTAACATCCTTAGATTTTCACATTATAAAATTAAACCTATTAATTCATCACTTAACTTAAATAAAATCCTAAGCCAATTAAGTATCTGCAAGCTGTTTTCAGTTAGTTTAACTTAACATGTTTAACTAAGTAATCATTAAATTTGATCCAATCTTCCTGATTCTTCCTGAAGAAGAAGAGTTTGGATTTAATTTTCCGCTTTATCACTACCCGAAGGAGTCTCAAAGTGGCTAACATTCTCCTTTCCCTTCCTCCCCCACAACAAACACTCTGTGAGGTGAGTGAGACTGAGAGACTTCAGAGAAGTGTGACTAACCCAAGGTCACCCAGCAGCTGCATGTGGAGGAGCGGGGAAGCGAACCTAGTTCACCAGATTACGAGTCCACCGCTCTTAACCACTACACCACACTGAATGCATGTGTGCAATTTTTTTTATTTTTTTAATGACTTATTTTAAATGAAGCAAGTTCTCATTTTGTATTTTTAATGTTGTGAACTGCCCTGTGCTCTCTTCGGGTGAAGGGCGGTATACAAATTAAATAATAAGGATAACTAATTCTCCCTGTAATGAGGCGTTCTACTTTGAAGGAACAGGAAGGAATGTGAAGTGGAAAACAAATTGTGACAGGGAAAAAACCCCCCATCCAACTTGTAAGTAAATGAGGTTCAGGCAGGCCAGTGAAGTAGGTGTACTGGTTAGGCATCACACACATTGGAATTGGAAGCAGAAATCCCCTGAATTTGTGCCCTGTGAATCATTTCAAATGTATTAATGTGTCTTGCTCATAATTGTAAGGTGTGGTTTGGCTACCACATGCTGTGACTTCCAAGCATTAATTCAGTTAAACCTATCCTTCCCATGCCCAATGGAGATAGAAATTGTAGGGAAAAGGTGGACGAGTTTGGTAGACTGTCCCTGCCTCTGCTACAGTCAGTTTACAATGAGGTTACTTAAATCATTTTATCGCGAATCACTTCCTGTGAAACAAACCTGATGCGATTCTGCAATGAAAGCACGCATAAAAAGAATTTCAAGCTTCAGGCCGGGATACAAAATCTCCGCTAAGAAGGCTTGTTAAAAAAGAAAGGTTTTCAATAGTCTGCCTGACTCCCAAACAGTCCTCTGTATCTCTTTTAAAACTTGTTTTCCTTCTGTCATAGAAAATAAGTAGGAAGAAATGTCACGCTAGCTTTGTAGAGGCACCTGAGGCCCACGTGATTAGAACTGCAGGAGAAGAGCAGGGCTGTGCTTGCTTCCTCACTCCTCTGCAGGGCCCCCTCGGAGGTTCAGAGGGACCCTGGGCTGCTTCTAGGTTTTGAGGCCCCCAGCCACGATAGGAATGAATGGCGACAGTTGAAAATAAAACACCTCTTCATGCCTTGGGTGGGAAGCCGCCTCTGTGTGTGCATATAGGCTTCTCACATGGTTTAGCCTAGGGGTCCCTGCTTCAGACTTTGCAGCCAAGGTGTGGATGTTGGCGAATGCGTGGAACAGGTAGGGTCTGTGAGGTTGAGGCCACCAAGCATAGCTCCACTCGTCACTTCACACATCACGTGAGACGTAACTCCTATTCAAAGCTTCTGCGGCATTAGAACTCGGTATTTGGATGATATGACAGTATGCAAAGCATTCTGGGACTAACTTTATAGCAGAGAAAACTCTGCAGGGTCCTCCTGAGATTTCTCCGAAACCAGTCATCTTTGATGGATGGGGAGTGAGGTGACTTTCTCCTGTACAGTGCAGCATCACCTTTTCAGGGTTTACTTTCGAGGAGCTATCTCACCTGTGCCAATTTTCTCCCTGAAGGTTTATGAGGAATTTGCATGGAGTAACCCACTTCATCCAGATATATTTCCGGGCGTGAGGAAGATGGAAGCAGAGGTCGTGAGAATGGCTTGTAATCTTTTCCACGGAGGGCCCAAATCTTGTGGAACAGTAAGTAACACGACATGAGTCCCACTAGCTGCAGCCAGTGTATTTGTGTAAATGTTAAAAGATCCATTACAGAAAAAAGTGTGTGTCTTTTTTGCCTTGTTTCCAAGGGAAGCTGCCTTTGCTTTGGGTCTAGCCAACTCTAATGAAATTGTTATTTTATTTATTAGAATATGTATATAACCTGCTCGATGAAAGAGCTGCCTAAGCAGTGTACAAATGAAATTGTAGACAAACCACAGCTGAAATCCACAAAACAGTTGAGAAACGAAACACTGTTAAATTTTGTTAAAGTTTGAAAACAAATTTTACGTAGCTACAATACAGGTAGTTAAATTATTTGTCTGTGTAGGCAGAACATATATAAGCTATCCTGACAATTAACAGCTGTGCTGGCAAACTGGTGACACAGTGGAAACCAAAGGTAATTAAGAAATTGTGGACAGCTTGCCAAATACCTTGGTAGTTATGCAGTCCTATTCATTAACCTCTCTTTCAAGTTGCACGCTGCTTGGCTAGTTTGTTTACATAATGTTGATGGTTGACCTGTGCAGGCAATGAACTTGCTTGCAAATGTAAAAAGCCTTGTCATTTCTAAAGAGGACAACACCAAGAATTGTGGGTGTCCAGTTTTTGAAAAAGTCAAAATTGAAAGAGAATTGTGTTCTCCCCCCCCTCTCCGTGTGTGTGTGTGTGTGTGTGTGTTATCAGAGCAAGTTGTATGTAATAAATATGTTGGGTGAAAATTGTGGTTGGTATTTCAGCAACTCATATGTTTAGTAGCAGCATCTTCTATATTCTGTTGCCAAGAAGGTGAGCGATTAGGCAGGAGTTCCTTTGGATCTAATGTGGATGGTGTTTGTTGCTGGAACAGTTTAGGGTCAGTAAGATTCATTCATTCATTCACTTTATTTGTATACCGCTTTTCCACACACACACACACACACACACACACACACTTCTCAAAGCTGCTTACAACAAAGAAGCAGAGATGCATTTCAAGCAAACATTGCAAAAACTTTCATAACGTAGCAAAATAACGCGATAGCAATTTCATAACAACCTAGCAAAACAAAAATAACATACAAAATAACCACATTCCAATGCTGTAAATAAAACAAGATTAATTGACAGGCAGCGTTCAATAGCAAAAAGAACAAGGGAGTGTCACAGTTTCATTTTAGACCTAGAAAAACACCCCCGTGGTTTGACTCAGTGACCCTCTCCTGCAGCCACTTGCAAGGTTTGCAAGAATAAGGGGTGGGGTAGCAGAAAACACCCCCCCCCAATGTTGCTAATGAAGATATGGGATGAGAGGCCTAAATCCAGCACAGATTTAGGCATGCTTAATTTTAACTTTGTGTCGCAGTTAGCCTAGGGTTTATGACCCTAGCAATGCAGCGTCCAATTCTATAAACAGTGTTTCTCCAACTTGGGTGCCCAGCTGTTATTGGACTACAGCTCCCACCATCCCTGACCATTGGTCCTGCTAACTAGGGGTGATGGGTGTTGTAGTCGAACAACAGTCATGCCCTGCATACTGTCAGTCTGTTAAATTCAAGAGGCATTGTATGTGGGCCAGGATCTGGGAACCCTGGCTTTCAAAGCTGCGAAACAGTGCATCTCACGTATGCCAAGAGGGTGATGGGGAGGAGAGAATGGATGCCATAGATGGACTTGAAACCAACTGGACAGTTGTTTGGCTACAGATCTGTAATAGGTCAAGGGCTTGCCTTTTGATGGGTTTGATGTTTTACTGTGGTTTTATAGTTTGCTGGAAGCTGCTCAAGAGTGGCTGCGGCAACCCAGTCAGACAGGCAGCATATAAAAGATAAATCATCATCTCTTTATCCTGGCTTTTGATACATGAGATGCATGTATTCAGGACCTACCCTGTTCTTGCAATTTGTTTTACATATTTTAAATACTGAATTTTAAATGGTTGTAACTGCCCTGGAGCCTGATGATGAAGGGTAGGTAATAATCGAAATAATAATGATGCACTTTAAGTGAAGTATACTGATTTGCTTTTGTACCAAGAGAGATGAACATCTTTATGTCAATATTTATATTCTCCAGACGTTTCCCCAGAGTAAAACTGTCAGGTTCACAATACCGTTTCCAGTTCCTGGACGTACATGAACTTGCAGGATGTAATATTGCCATTCGATATGCAGGATGGTGTTAATCTTCTATCTCCATGTAAATAAAAGCTATCAGAAAAACTACCAAGAATTAAAAAAAAATCTGTTTTTCTTTAGCCTCCACTGTGTTCCTTATGAACAACAAAACCAGCCTCTAGAGTTCTACTGCTTATCTGTGCTACGGACTTAGACTGAAATTTATGCAATAGTTACCCCTTTCTCCAGGGAACTCTGGGAACTGTAGTTCACGAGGGATAGAGAAGGCTAAGGGTCTCTAGCAACCAGCACCCTCACCATACCACATTTCCCAGGAATCACAGAGGAAGCCACGATGAATAAACTGCAATACATCTTAGTGATTAATGTAGATATGCCCTAAGTTTGCCTTTCACAGTCATCTGCGCTGATCCAAAAATACCTTCTGTACATTGTCTGTATTCGCAGGTGCTTCTGTGCTTCATGTACATTTTTAGGAATGTGAGTGTGGGGTGAATAATAATAATAATAATAATAATAATAATAATAATAATAATATATTTATACCACGCCCATCTGGCTGGGTTTCCCCAGACACTCTGGGCAGCTCCCAAGCGAATATTAAAAACACAATACAGCATTAAACATTAAAAACTTCCCCAAACAGGGTTGACTTAGATGTCTTTTAAAAGTAAGACAGTTGCTTATTGCCTTGACATCTGATTGGAGGGTGTTCCACAGGGCGGGTGCCACTACTGAGAAGGCCCTCTGTCTGGTTCCCTGTAACTTCACTTCTCGCAGTGAGGGAACCTCCAGAAGGTTGGCGCTGGACCTCAGTATCTGGGCTGAATGATGGGGGTGGAGATGCTCCTTCAGGTATACAAGACCTGAATGGGAGAGCAAGGATAAAATTCCAGTTTTAAGAACTGAGGCAGCTGCTCTTGTCCAATGGCAGATGAAAATTGCCAAGTGACTTCCCTGAAAGAGGCTTATTTGTGAGGAGGGCTGGTCCTCTTATGAACCGGAGACTGTTGTTGTGCAGTCTTGCCCACCAGTTGAGGCTGAGTGCTTCCAGCTAAGCAGCGGCGCACTGAAACCACTGCTCTCGGTGCCCAGTCACCAGCCGTGACCTAGACTGGGTAAGGCATTGTTGCTAAAGAAGCAGCAGGCTCCCAGGCAGTGATGTAAGGAAGCGAGGGTTGTACTCTGCTCTTTTCTGATATGCACAGTAGCTGGAATGTTTGGAGACGCTTTTGCACAAAGAAGTTAAGAAAGAGTGGCTTGGATGCTGGATCCCACAACACCAGGCCAACAACAACAACAGCCGAGTCTCTTAAGCCTGTCTCAGATTACTTCAATGTCTCTTTGGGTTTATGTGTACCAACAAGTCTGGCTGCAGAAAAGTCCTTGCCACAACTGCTGTCATCCGTTCCTCTTTACTGGAAAGGGTTTCATTGTTGAATATATATATATATATATATATATTGAATATATATATATATATCTATATATATATATAGACAGTTGTTGCTATTTAGTCGTTTAGTCGTGTCCGACTCTTCGTGACCCCATGGACCAGAGCACGCCAGGCACTCCTGTCTTCCACTGCTCCCACAGTTTGGTCAGACTCATGTTTGTAGCTTCGAGAACACTGTCCAACCATCTCATCCTCTGTCGTCCCCTTCTCCTTGTGCCCTCCATCTTTCCCACCATCAGGGTCTTTTCCAGGGAGTCTTATCTTCTCATGAGATAGCCAAAGTATTGGAGCCTCAGCTTCAGGATCTGTCCTTCCAGTGAGCACTTAGGGCTGATTTCCTTCAGAATGGAAAGGTTTGATCTTCTTGCAGTCCATGGGACTCTCAAGAGTCTCCTCCAGCACCATAATTCAGAAGCATCAATTCTTCGGCGTATATATATATATATATATAGGAATATATATATCCCTATAGTTGGAAACGACCTGCTGCCTACAGGAGCTTTTGTAGTTAACATGCTGATAGTCTCTTTGTTCTGTTTGTGCAATTTGTGTGTGTGGAATTCTTCCGTTGTTAGGACAGGGCATTGCATCTCATTGGCTTGATTTCAGTGTTGCTGTGGCACTTAAACCCTCTCCTGTGATGTGTGTATGTGCGTGCGTGGGTGTCTATATTTGTGTGTGTGCGTGTGCGCACTTGACACTCTTTCAGAGTTTCTGATAACTAGGGACTAAAATTCACTTTCCAGTATAAGACGGTACTTCCATTTCTATGTGGTCATTTAAGTGTGTCTGCTGTTTTAAATTCCTTCTGAACAGATGACCTCTGGTGGGACTGAGAGCATCCTGATGGTCTGTAAAGCTTACAGGAATTTGGCTTACGAAAAAGGAATCAAGCATCCAGAAATGTATGTAGCCCATTAGCCCATCCCCCCCCAACAAAGTAACTAATCACACCCTTAATATAGGAGAAGCTATTTTCATTAAGCATCTTTTTAGATTGGTCACTACTTTACCTTTTCATATGCTGGGCCAATACTGTTGATATTTTCACCCCTCCCATTGCAAGAATCTCCTGATCTGATGTTTTGAGAAAGGAGGGGGTGGAAACTGCTCTTCTACTCTTCCGCTCCTGACTGCCTGCCTGTGTGTGGAGACAGTCTTATCTACGTAGTGACTAGATGGCTGACTGGGAGATCTAACACTCATGCAAGCCAGTAGTTCTTTAGTTTGTAGTAGCTATTAGAAATAAAAGGAGTTATGCTTCACAGCTAGCTTCTGTGTTATTTATACTCTGCATGAGTCTGGTGCTCACAATGCACAGATGACCTGTTTCCAGGATTGGAAGGTCTCTGAAAGTGCTCCAGTCGCCTAGCCCCGTCGGGGCAGAACCAGTTATGGAGCCCAGTCGCTGACATCGGTTGAAAGGTGTACTGACAAATACTTTACACTGAAGAAAATGGAATCAAAAACTAAACGGGAGGGGTAGCCAGACATGGTTCCCTGCAGATGTTTTTTGGACTCCCAACTCCCATCAGCCCCATCCCCTATGGCTGATGGTCGTACTCTGAATTAAACTCTGAATTCACTGCAGAATGGCAAGAATTAAAAAAGCACAACTTTGAAACCTCTTCTAAATGCACCCCCCCTCCAATACTTTTGCTTATCTAGGAGCACTTTGGAGTTTGGTTGTTGTTCATGGAAGAATAAACTGTCAGTGGAGGCAGAATAATAGGATCACAGAGTTGGAAGGGACTAGGAGGATCATCTAGTCCAGCCCCCTGCAATGTGGGAATCTTTTGCCCAATGTAAGGCTTGAATCCATGACCCTGAGCCCTTCCATTTCAAAAGCTGCCTGCCATGCAGAGGGTGGTGACTGTTGTTTGCGACAAGCCAAATGCCCCACTGGGCATACAGAATAACTTGGGCAGTTTTCCAAACTGTGGTCTTGTGTGGTTGCTGGTTTTTTAATAGCAAAACCAACTTATCAGAGGTCCATACGATGCATGTATTTCTTTAAGTCCCCCACATCTCCCAGGCTTTCAGGTATATATCAGTTTATTTTTGTGCAGACAAGGAGGGGATGAAACAGGAAGGATACAAATCATGGGCAACTACAAACGTTTTCTGAGACATCTTGCTATATCTGTCTTCCCCAGGCTGGTTCCAGTGAGTGTCCATGCAGCATTTGATAAAGCAGCTCATTATTTTGGGATGAAGATTGTGCACATTCCATTGACCAAGACGATGCAAGTGGATGTTGAGGTATTGCTCAGATACTCTCAGACCTCTTATCAATAGTGACTCTGTAAAGTATTGAACATCGTTGGGCTTCCTAGGACAGGGTTCATCAAAAGGCCCTGTATCCCAATCATAGTTGCAGGCCTGATGTGCCATTCTGAAGACTGGTGTCTAATAGAGCATCTTGACTGCCTGATCGTTTCCTCTTGATTTTTTTCAGGCAATGAAGAGAGCCATTTCCAAGAATACAGCCATGCTGGTCTGCTCAGCACCGCAGTTTCCTCATGGAGTCATGGACCCAATTGAGGAGGTCGCAGAGGTAACTACCTTTGTGCTACTTCAACCTGAGATATACATTGCTTCCTGTGAGGGGGGAGGAGAGTTGTTTTCAACACACAAAGTTTATCCCTCCAGCCCCCTGGTCCATAGCTGATGAATGGAAAACCCATGTACAGATCTGGCCTCCTGCAGGGCATCATGTGTTCATAAATACAAACTCGCATCACTTGCAAAGTGACTGCAATATCCTGATGTAGCTGAGTGCAGCTCCACATCTTTGGAAGATAGCAAACGGTTCTATTACCATACCTTCTGTGGTCTTAGGCCAGGGGTCGGCAACCTAAGGCCCGCGGGCCACAAGCGGCCCATGGGGGTCGTTTAAGCGGCCCATGGACCCCCACCGCCCACTCGGGGACCCCCATTGCCCGCTCGGTCGGCTCCTGTATGCTGCGCTAAACCAGCGCTGAGCAGAGTGGGGACTGTTGGCAAAACCTATTGGTCTTTCCCAACTTTCTGACTAGTTGCAGGACCTTAGCCAGACCTAGCAGAGTAAACGCAGAATGCACGGAAGCAATTGGCGACTTGGCTGCAGACAGGATAGACAAAGCAGGAACCAGGAACTTGTAGTTAGGTGTTTATTATATACAGTGGACTATTTACAGGAACAGAACGCGGATCTTTTGCTAGCTCTCACAACTCCTACACTGACACACAGAACTCTGAACTCCAAACTCTTGAACTAACACATTCCAGTTAGTAGGCCATTATCACTCCCTTGAGATAGCTTGACCAATCAGGGAGCTGTCTCCAGGGGCACCGACTTATAAAAAATATTGGGGGGGCCCATACCGGGGTCCTGCCCCGGGAAGTTTTCTAAATTTTAGATGAAAATTAGTGAGTTTTAAAGTTTTTAAAAAGTATTTTAGAGTCATATGATCAACATTAGAACCCCGAAAACTCGACTCTCTATAACTCCACACTCCGGGAAACTCGACAAGCCTGAAACACTTTTTGGCTTTGAAAAAAGAAACAAAACATAAACACGCACGGTATTTTCGTAAAAAGCTAATTTAATTTACAGTAACAATTATGCTTATAGACTATTACAGAGCAGTGAATATAAAGCTCTGAAAAGACTGAAATGATATTTAAATAAATCCTAAACTATCATTAAAAGAATAAAACATAAAATATTGCTGTCGCACAGTAATAGCACTTTGATTAATAAGTGAAATAGCTAATTTAAGCTTACTTTGAATAAGGCTGAGGGTTCATTAAATAAAAATAATATCTCAAAGTTAATGCTTTAATACAGTTAATAAAGTTAATACAGTATGCCTAATACTGTATGTAAATACTGTAATACTGTATGTAAATAACGGGCTTTAATTGGGTCTTACACCCTAAAAATATTTAAGTATTTGAAAATAACTAATACAGTACTATAGTAATATAGAAATACAGTACTAAACTAGTACTAATATTTCGAAACTGAAAATTTAACATTCTGTATGTATTTAATTCTCTATTTTATAAAGATTTTTAATATCTGACAGTGAGTTTGGAGTAGCCCAATGCAAAAATCCTGAGGATCCATGTGGATCCGTGCTTTGTAACCACGTTTTTGCACCACTGTGACCCTAGGCAACAGTGGGTGCATGATTTTTTTGGTGCAAGATGTAGCCATGAACATGCTATGTGATCTGATGGTGAATTTGGGGTGACCCAATGCAAAAATCCCGAGGATCCATGTGGATCCGTGCTTTGTAACCACGTTTTTGCACCATTGTGGCCCCAGGCCACAGTGGGTGCGTGATTTTTTTGGTGCAGGCTGTAGCCATGGACATGCTATGTTATCTGATGGTGAATTTGGGGTGACCCAATGCAAAAATCCTGAGGATCCATGTAGATCCGTGCTTTGTCACCATGCTTTAAATGGGGAGGGAAGGAAAAACACAGAAGGGACAAGAAGCACAAGAGGGGTGTGCGGAGAAGCAGCTGGCTAAGAATGCAGGGGAGGAGTTTAACGGGGTGGGGGGAGGAAAGGAAGGCAAAAGTCCCCCCCCCCCAAGCCAGCCCTCTCTCTCTCTCTCTCTCCCACCTGCGAGTCCCTAGAGCACGGAGAGGAGGAGGTGGTGGGCTGGAGCCTGCACGCAGTGTGACTAGGAAAGAATTAGAAGGAAGGACTCGATCCTTTCCTTAACCCTCTGCTTGCCAGGAGGGCAGGGGATTCCCTGCTCTTTGTTGAGTTTGAGCAAACGCAGCAACAGAAGCGGGTGGGAAGTAAGACCCTGAGGCAGAATGCAGGAAAGCAGCAGCTTCCGCCTTCCCTCCGCCTGACCGCCCGATCTTATTTTTGCCTGATTTTTGCCTATTTTTGCCCCTGCGCTCCGGCGAGTCAGCTCCAGGGACCACACATTCGCTCAATAACACGCACAGACATTTCCACTTACTTTTTAGGAGAAAAAATCTGCATGTTATAGAGCGAAATTTATGCTAATAATTTTCTTAAATTATTGGGGGGGCAGAGCCCCCCCAAACGAATTTTTGAGGGGGCTCGGGCCCCCTCAGGCCCCATGGAGTCGGCGCCTATGCATGTCTCTGTTATCACCAGGCGGACTTACTCCTTCACATGACCTTCTGGCTGTCTGTCAAACCTTAATTGACTCTGTGTGAGTAGCTGCACGTACACAGTTTCCCAACAGGGACCGCCTTCCGCGATGCTGGCCCGCTTTCCATTGGCTGCATGAAGCCCCTGCAGCCAATGGTAAGCTGCACACACCACCTCCGCTCTGGAAGGAGCACTGGAAATAGCGTTTGCACATGCATGTGCACGCACGCACTCCGGCCCACTGCGGTGTCTGCGGGACCGTGAACCGGCCGAAGCCACAAAAACTTTGCTGACCTCACAAGGACTGTTCCTTGTGATCAGTTTTAGATTTGAAGCAACCCTGTATTGATGCAGATCTCCCGCTCATTGACTTCATGAGGATCAAAGGGAGGATAACAGTTTGGAAGTTACAAATAGAAGGACTTTGGTATACACTACCAGAATCTGAAGCCACTGGTCAGGGCCTCCTTGCTTGTAGAATGCCTTGAGAATGGTAAATTTTGCATCTTTTTGGGGAAGAATACTCAGTCGTCTTTTCAAACAATGTAAATAGGCTTGATATATTTGAGATTCACACTTGGCAGGAAGTTTCTGTCTTGTTGCTTTTGGTTTAGCTGGAGAAACTGAGTTGATTTCCCCCTTTGGCACAGCTTGCATTGAAATACAAGATTCCCTTCCACGTGGATGCTTGCCTGGGAGGCTTTCTCATTGTCTTCATGGAGAAGGCAGGGTACCCTCTGAAGGGGGGTTTTGATTTCCGAGTGAAAGGTGTCACCAGCATTTCTGCAGATACGCACAAGGTGAGTTTAAGCAGGTTTAATGGAGAAAATCTAGCTTGAGTCAATTGCCCACTCTCCAAACTGGATCAGGCATGCTTCCTTTAATTCTGCTTCTGGTTCATTTGTACGGAAAGACTTTTATGATCATTGCCACTGGGCATTTGCCCTAAACTGCAATCCTGAACATAAGTCCTTGCAAATAATTCTCACTGCACTTCTGAGTAAACTTGTTTAGGTTCAGGGTATATAAGCATGATGGCAGGTGTGTACACAGCAGGAGAATTTACCTTTGCAAGAAAGGAGTGGGCTTTAATAGAAGACTAAATGCAATAATTAATACATTAATCTTCAGAATGTTTGGAACTGGGTTCAGATGTGATCCTCTTGTCTTTTTAGCAAGTTGACACCTGTCCCCTTGTTATACCCCATCTTTGAACGAGAGACTCCTAAATAGCTTGCAGTCTTCCCATAGGCATCTGGTTGGCCATGGTGAGAGCGAGATCCTGGTGCCGGTGGGTCTTTGGCCTCATCTGGCAGAGCTCTTACCTGCCCATAGACTTTCAGCAGCTGGAATGCTTTATAAGAAAAAAGAAAACCCACACTTAACATTTTAAAAATCACTGAAGCCAGTGTGGAATCATTAAGCTGCTGGTTTTACCCTGCAATTCCCTGCAGAAGAGGTTTGAACATGTCTGTGGAATTCAGTCTCCATCAGATTCTTGTGTGTGGGGATTTGTATTAAATGCTTGCTTTTTATTGTTTTGCAACTTGGACTCCCATCTTGTCCTCTGCAGTACGGCTATGCGCCAAAGGGCTCCTCCGTGATCCTGTACAGCAGCGAGAGATATCGGCAGTATCAGTTCTTCATTGCCCCTGACTGGCCAGGAGGCATCTACGCCTCCCCTACCATGTCTGGTTCCAGGCCAGGTGGCCTCATCGCAGCTTGCTGGGCGACCATGATGCACATAGGAGAAGATGGATATGTGGAATACACCAGGAAGATAATTGCAGCTGCACGCTTCCTCGAAGCAGAGTATGTGCGGGGTTTAAAGGGGACAAAGCCAGATGCTTCAATTAGAGATTTTGAGAGATGGTCGGGGCCACCCATCTGCCATTCGTGACATCATAATGTTGTTGAAATTTGTCCACCTGCCAAATTTGGCCCATGAGGTTGATCCTGATAATGACATGGCCCATGAAGCTAAAGGAGCCCTCCATCCTTGGGATAGCAGGTGGTGGCAGCTTCTTGAAGACGAGAGGCACACAGACTTACTCTATGAAAACTTAAGAAAACGTTAAGATGGCATGCTAGACAGGGGATGGGGAAGCTATGGCCTTCCAGATGTTGTTGAACTACAACTCCCATTATCCCTGACCATGAGCCACAGGTTCCCCACCACTGAGACAAACCATTGTTTAGTGTGATATGCACACTAGGCCTATGCAAGCCTAAAGCTCACATGCTGCCCTCTCCTGCTCCAGCCAGCATGGCTGCAAGGAGTTTGGAAATGTTTGCTTACATTTTCCTGTAACAGTGGCGTATTCGTCAACCTTTCGTTTGTGTGAAATGAGCCAACTTGAAACCGTGGTTAAGTGACAGTGGGAAAACTTCCGAATTGCTCCTTGCAGCTGTTCTGGAGGGGAAGAAGGGTGACACTGATAAGTAACTGCTTTCTGTGCTCTTTTAGGGGAAAATGGAGGGATTCCCTGAATTTAGAGGGAGGGAAGCCAGCCTTTGACGATAATAAAAATCTGAACAATATTATCAGAATTAAATGTAATTAGGGTGTATGAATCATTCCCCCAGTATCAAAAGGCAATAGGAATATTTTGATTTTGTTCTGTGAAGCGCCCTGAGACCTCTGGGTATAGGGCGGTATATAAATTCAATAAATAATAATAGTGTAAACTGTGTAAACTTTTTGAACTTGCATCTTTTTAAGGCTGCGGAAAATTGACAACATCTTCATCTTTGGAAATCCCGAGGTGTCTGCACTTGCTTTGGGGTCGGACACATTTGACATATATCGGTTGTCAAACATGTTAATAACAAGAGGATGGAATCTGAACATTCTGCAGTTTCCTCCAAGGTGAGCTCATTGTGATCCTGGGTTCTGTGGGCTGAGTGCTTTGGTGATCACCTGGGAGGTAGGAGAACGAGCAACAGTCAAGGAGCTGTTTTGGCGCCCCCCCCCCCACCTCTGAGGAAAATCTATTTACTGCAATAGCGACATTAGAAATTACTACATTTTACATGAGCCAAGTACTCAAGGCATCTGGAGTGAGAGGGCATGGCAAGGGCGGGCAAAGGAATTCACATGCCGTTGCGCCACGATGCGACGAGGACGGGAAGCTTCTCCGGCATTTGATCTCGCAAAGACGCTTTCTTTTTTAACTATTTTTTTTAAAACCAAAAAAGTGTTGGCACAGATGGCTTCTGCATTTCAATAGCAGAGCAAAAAAGGTATTGACTCGTTGGGTGTTCTGTGACTTCACAATGCTCTGAATAAATAGCTTGGTTTCTCAAGAGGAACAGGAAGCACAGAGAAGCAGCGCTTGCTGTTGCATTCATGTAAATTTACAGCCAGCTCCAGTCTGTGTTCGAAACCCAAAGCAGCTGCTGTATTCCACACAGGTGAGCATCGTGTATGGATGAAAGATGCTCTTCGGATCTACCAGCAGTTTTCTAGAACTAAAAGAAAGGCTATATACAAATGCCTGCGAAACAGAACAGCACTATTGGGAACAAAGCTAATTTTTTTCTTTTTCTCTCCTTCCCTAGTATTCATTTTTGCTTAACCCAACTGCACACAAAGCCTGGGGTGGTTGAACAGCTGCTGAACGACATCAAAGAATGTGTCCATGATATCATGAAGTTCCCCAAGGGCAAGACCACTGGCCTGGTAAGATGACTCTCAAATTCAAAGGGGATGCTTTGGGTTGAATTTCAGCAGGAGTGTCTTGCGTTTGCAAAAAAGAAGCTTGGACGCATTTACTGACTTTTCTTTTTGTTTTGACTTTTATAGGGTGCTATCTATGGCATGGCCCAAGCCATCCCCGACAGGAATATGATTTCAGAGATTGCTGGTTCTTACTTGGACTGCCTGTACAGCACAGAAATGTCTCCTTCGTCTGAAGCACATGTGAATGGGTCTCCAGGCCACCACTGATTCTGTGTGCCTTGTCCGCTGATGGATGGTATTCTAAAGAATGCCAGGGGAAGGGAATGTTGGTCTTCCTGCAGATCATATGGCAGCTTGATCTCTGTTCTTGTCCCATCTCTCTTTCTGATAGGCATCGGCTCTGTTCACCATTTTGTTTATGTGAGTTTTCAGAGTCAAGTGGTTTCCCTCCCCACTTTCTTTCTAATACTAACTCCTTGTGTTTCTTCACACTTGCTCACTGCTGCTACTACTAGTCTTCAACAGAACAGCTATATTTATGGCCACTTAGACTCCATTCTACTCCCCTCGTTCTCAGGTGTTCAAAATCTATACATTCCTTTCCTTCCTCCTGGTTGGCTTGCTTGCTTGTTTGTGCTGAATGATGAGACATGGGAAAAGAACTGAAAGTGTTGGAAGAGGAGAAAGGAGAAACTCATTTGTTTGTTTTTTCCAAATCACCAGGTGTGGGATTTGCTCTGAAAGGGAGATATGAGGTACTTCGTTTCCCCCATGGTACAATCTTGCTGCTTTCCTTTCTCTCTGGATTTTTTTACAGTGCCGCCCACAGCCCTATTAAGTCGTGGCATATCTGTGGAACAGCTTCAAGGGCAACACACTTATTCAGTTATCTGAATGTTTTGCTCCAGCTTAAAATAAGGCACTCTCAGCAGTGTTAGAAAGCGATTTTGCGATTCCTAGGTGCCAGAATTGGATTTTGAGAAGTCCAGAGCTCTGCTCTCCTTCCTGTAACTGGATGTGAGCTTTTATAAAAGTGGAGAGCACTAACATCAACTTTTTGTTTTGTTTTAAATGTAATCTTACAATAGCGGACTCCGTTTGGCTTTGTTCGTGCTGCGTTGACTGTAAGGCACACTCCTAAAAAGAGCACTCACAGGTTTGCCTTAATGTTGATAGCATTCCCCCTGGGAAGCCCAGGAAGGGAGCTGAATACCGTCAGTCAACAGGTGATCAACTCTTTTGTGGTACTACACTGAAAGCAACCTCAGTGGTGAATCAGCCTCAGGTATAATGAAAACATTCCTCTCCCCGTTCCTATTTAAAGGTAGAACAGGACTTCACAACTGTGTTTTGGGCTACCTGCTGACTAGGAGGAGTGGTCTTAACTTGTATTCTGATTGTATAAAGTTTGCTTTTAGAAAACAGCTATAATTCCTGCACAAAGCTGAGAAAAGCAGGGCACCAGTAGCTTCTTCCAAGGCTTGAAGTGAGGCTGAAAGCAGAGTTTTCAGTTGGGACTTGAGCCATTTTGATACAGCACTAAGTACTTCACTGGGTCAATCTCATGAAATATTTCATTACCTCCTACTTGGTAGGAGTGCTTCCTTTGAAGGAAGCACAAATGTGAATTTACAGAATTGTAGATTTGTGAAGCACATTGTTTTCCACCATTATGACAGAATCCTTTTTGTGGCTTGATTTGTTCCGCGGGACATCTTCCCTTTTGACTATTGGGAATATTGGCTTAGCCCTCCATAGCCATCTTTCTGAATTAGTTTTAAATCTAGCCAGTCCCACCAGAATGTTTTGCATACAATTTGGACTTGTGCAGAGCTCATGATAACTTACTACTGTGTGCTGTTCACCAAGTTGACAGTTCTGCATTGTTTAAGAAAGGGAAACGTTTGACCATCACATCCTTGTGCATAATTCACCCAGAAATGTGTTTCAAGTAGTTCTGATTATGTTTTAGAGTGGAATGAAACTCTTGTCAGTTTCTGCAAGAAATGAGTTGGGTTTTGCAGTCCAATCAGGAAGTCGAACATGTGTTTGCATACCACTTTTTAAAAAAATTATCCTGTAGGATACTGTCTCGGTACTATTTTATTTTGAACGCATAATCCATGTTTACTTTATCATGCATCATGTATACAATTCCAGGTTTAAAATAAAAAAATTCTAGGGCAGAAAAAATAGTTGTTTTTTTCATATTGTTGGGATGACTTTTCCATTTAGCAGATAAGATTTTTAAATGTAGAGCTGCATTCACCAGTAAACTTTTTTCAAATTAAGAGAGTAAGTACTCACCTATTGGGGCCTTTCCTTCCAAAGTATTGTACAGCCTTCCACAAATTATCAAGTATTATTACAAATGCAGGTCTGCTGCCAAATTTGTTTTTAACTTGGTTTTACAAAAGTGTAAAATGTAAAATGTAAGAGTACATTCCATTTTCCTTTTCAGGTACAGTGGTACCTCGGGTTACATGTTTCAGGTTACAGATGCTTCAGGTTACAGACTCCGCTAACCCAGAAATATTACCTCAGGTTAAGAACTTTGCTTCAGGATGAGAACAGAAATCGCGCAGCGGTGGCGCGGCAGCAGTGGGAGGCCCCATTAGCTAAAGTGGTGCTTCAGGTTAAGAACGGACCTCCGGAACGAATTAAGTAGTTAACCCGAGGTACCACTGTATAGTGGTATCTTGGTTCTCAAACTTAATCCATTCAGGCAGTCCATTCGACTCCTGAAACCGTTCAGCAACCAAGGCGTGGCTTTCAATAGGCTGCAGAAGCTTCCTGCACCCAATCGGAAGCTGCAGAGGACGTTCAGCTTCCGAAAAATGTTTGCAAACCGAAGCATTTCTGGGTTTGAGAGTCAATTTGTTCGACAACTAAGCCCTTTGGGAACCAAGGTATGATCCTATGGTCCCAGGGGCCAGAGCATAGACTGGATCTGTCCTTCTGACATCATAGCTTGGACCTCTGCAAGGGATTTCTCTCCCTTCTGACATGGTACAACTAGAAATGGGACATCCTCGGAAATGGTTTGGATCCGAAAGTCATCCGAGTTCCCTACCCCACCCACCTCAAACGTGAGAGACATTTTATAACATTTATATGCCACTTTTCTTCCAAGGATCTTGAGGTGGTGTTCATTGTTCCTCCTCCCCCTTTCATCCTCACAACCACCCTGGGAGGTATGTTAGGCTAAGAGATGGTGACTGGCCCAAGGACACTCACTGAGCATCATGGCCAAGTAGAGATTTGAACCCTGCTCTCCCAGGTCGACACTCTAACCATTTAATTATGCTCAGTGAAGTAACTGTAAAGCTGAAAAGAGGACATGGCAATGGAGGACAGTCCTGTGCCCTTCCTCCACCCAATAGGATGCTGGATAAGGTGGCAGGCTTGCCTTAAAATCCCCCACATGCACACATCCCTTGCTTTTCTAAAAAAGCATGCAATCATTTATCGTGCACTGGTAGAGAAAATGCCTGGTTTGAGTTCAGTCTGCTCATTGGTGTTCTAGAATATGCCCTTCAGCAGAAAGAAGGTAAGACTCGGGTAACGGGACAGATGTTAGGTTTATTGTAAACTGCTTAAGTCACAAGCCAGGTTGACTGTAACTGTATCACAGGCAGGGCTGGGCGATACCTGGTTTTATCACCAGCTAAAAACATTGCAATAGACCGATATATCACGATGTCTGAAATAAAGGATGGAGCTATGTAGAGGCACTGGCTGGCTTCACAGTTGTCCCCACAATGTCATTTTTGCATAGCACAAACATACACCATGATTCACGATATATCGGCAGGTCAAAAATTATGAAACGGATATCACGATATGGACTTCAAACCAGTTTTGGACGGTATCTCGCCTACCCCAAAGGTAGCTTTTTACTGTGCTGGTATAATACTGCTTGAACAGACTACGGAGTAGCAACACTGAATTCTAAGAGGCAAAATAATGCAATGGCATGGATTTTTAAAATGACAGGGTACCATCATGCACTGGGCTAATACTAAGGCTTTGTCAGCAACTGGATAAAAACAATTATTTGCATCAACATCTCACACTTCTCCCTTGGCATTGCCTTGGTCAACCGAAGACTGTAGATGGCAAGGGTGGCCGATTCTAAGCCAGTGTGTTTGCCACTTGCTCAATGAAGCTGGCCAAGTTGATATCCCGCTCCGATAAGCCTCCACACTCATGGGTGCTCAAGGTTATGTGAACCTACAAATACAAAAAAAATTAAAAAATGTCATCATGCTGAGTGGGAAAACAGGAAGCACACGTTCGCAAGCACCCTAGAGCAGTAGGGCACATTTTAAAAGTTCAGTACCGCTGTACGAAGTATCTCTTTTGGCCCCAGAAAGTAAACCAGCACAACTTAAGGCTTAATCCAGAACTTTCGATGTTGGTGACACGCTTTTTAGACGTGCATCATTTCACAGCACGGTATAATTCAGTTTTGCATCATTTCGTGACACAGTAGTTCAGTTTTTACTAGCGAACTAACCCCTTTCCGGCCCCGGGAGGAGCGTGGAGAGCATTGGCGCAACACACCTACACACTGCAGCCCACACAGTGTTTGGAAAGCTCTGGCTTCATCTATGCCACATACATTAGAAGGATCCACTTTGGATCTAGGGGAATTCTAAAGAGCTCTGTTGCTTCCTAACTGCTGGCGAAACACTGATTTTAAAGTGTAAAAAAGAAATACTGATGCCCTGGCCAAGGGACACGATCCTCCCTTTATGCAGCCTAAGAGGAAGGCTATGAATTACAGTACGCTATAGGCATATATAGCAAAGCCCTAGTGGTTGCTTCCCCTTCTTTTGCATTGGAAAAGGAAGAGTTGTTTACGCAGGCAGAGGACTGTGGTTCAGTAGTAGAGAATCTGACTTGTTTGCAGCATACGTCCTCGGCATTTGCAGCTGGGGTTGAGAAGACTCCATGCCTGATACCTAGACAGCTGCTGCCAGTCAAGGGTAGACTATACTGAGCTAAGTTGCACCCATCTTCTGGCTCTGTCTAAGGCAGCTTCCTGGTTTTCTAACTGCCCCCTGTCAAGCCCCTGCAGCATACCATACCTTTGAAAGGAAGATAGGGGTAAAATGTAGCTGGTAGGTGACATTTTGGAGGGAGGGTTAACACCCCTCCCCTTCTAGTCTCCTCAATGGTACATGCTTAAGGAGGGAGGAAAACACAATGGGAATTGAGGAGATGGAAAGCACAGTTTGGTTATCTTGATCTTAAGCCAGTAGCATTTCATCACATGCAGCTCAATCCTACTCATGCCTACTCAAAAAGTTAGCCTCGTTGAGCTCAGCGGGGCTTACTCCCAGGTGAAGGGTGTATATTATAAGATTGCATCCGCAGACCGCTTTGTCTAAGCTTGGACAGCCAACTGTTCTCTCTTACCTTGTTGTAGACATTGAACCATTCAGGGTGGTGGTCCAGTTTTTCTGCCTGCAGAGCAACTCTGGTCATAAATCCAAAGGCCTGCTCACGAGATGCAAAGAGTGAGTTAGGAAAACACACACATGGAAGTTCGCACATGATGAACTTCATAAATATCAACCAATACTCATTTCTCTCTGCACAAACTTGTCATTGACTCTTACAGAGTTTAAAAGAATGGACAGTCATTGACACCACAGTACTGTACACAATGTAATAGTTTGGTAGAGAAGGGGAGGCTTAAACTGCATTTAAGTTAAGCTATTGCCCTGAGGGGTGGGGACGCGGGTGGCGCTGTGGGTTAAACCACAGAGCCTAGGATTTGCCGATCAGAAGGTTGGCGGTTTGAATCCCCGCGACGGGGTGAGCTCCCGTTGTTCGGTCCCTGCTCCTGCCCTCCTAGCAGTTCGAAAGCACATCAAAGTGCAAGTAGATAAATAGGTACCACTCCGGTGGAAAGGTAAACCTGCTTGAGCTTCCCTGGAATAAAATGCAGACAAAAGAACTATGATGCGGGGATATTATTATTCTTTGTACCCGATTGAAGTCTTTGAAGTGGAACTCCTTGTAAATGGCATCTCTACCCTCCACCTCATTCCATCCAACAGCTCTGAGATTGGGCAGCAGCTGTTCTCTCTCTTCGCCGCTTAGTCTGTGGGCTTTTCCTGCCTAGGAAAGACAGTGAGAGAGAGAGAAAGTGGAACTGTCACAAGAGCTTTAAGATCACCTTCAGAACTTCATAATATAAGCTTCATTTGGAATGCACACTCTCAACTGGGGTGGAGAGCAGGACAATCTGTCTTGGAAGAAGAGATAAAATAGTGTGCACATCAGCGAATGACAAAGCAAAACACCTGAACTCTCCATTTCGAGAAAGTAATTCGGACTGAAAGCTCAGAGGGTGGTTTGTTCCATGCATGCGAGTAGACTTTGACTTGCAGCTGAGCAACCAAAGAACGTCCGTCGGAGCAGGTCAGGTGTGGGAAGGGATTTGTCCACGAGCCTTTTGATAGGGTAAGGCAGGCATGGCCAAACTCAGCCCTCCAGATGTTTTGGGACTACAATTCCCATCATTCCTGACAGCTGGTCCTGTTAGCTAGGGATGATGGGAGTTGTAGTCCTAAAACATCTGGAGGGTTAAGTGTGGCCATGCCTGGGGTAAGGTGTTCATACTTTGCTTGTTTCAGAGTTATTCTGGATCAACTGAACCATCTGGGTGAGAACCTCTAACAAGATGTTTGCCCCACTTTTAACTACCACTCACAACATTTGGGTCTTGCTACATTTTTTTTCTTTGTGGGAAACCTCACAAAAAAATTGTAATATGCCATTAGGAACAGCCCAGTGTATATGTTACCTACAGTAGACATGAGGAATGGAGCTCTCCAGGTGTTGTTGGATAAAGCTCCCATCACCCCTGGCCAATGGCCATGTTCTCTAGAATTATAGGAGTTGAAGTCCAGGTGTTCGAACCCATCCTTTGGCCAACAGGCTAAATTGCAAGCCCTTCTGTATCCCCTACTCACTGGGCTCTATCTTGGGAGCAGTTAACCAGGTACACTAGGCTATACACCTAGGGCTTATGAACGAGAGAACCACCAATTTGAAGATACAACAGTACACACTGCTTGGCAACTTTACCTGGAATCTAGAGAAAAGAGCAACACTAGCAACAGAATCCTGCTTTTAGACATTTTCACTGTCAACAAGTTGCTATCAATTTGGTTTTTTGCATCATGAAGTTGGTGTCTGTGATTAGATGCTCTCCTAAACTGCACCACAACGCATGCCTCCAATGTCACATCATGTGTGCTGTTGGGGTGCAGTGCATTTTCTGTCTTTGGGAAAGCTTTTCTTAAAGCATGTGGCTATTATTCTCTGGGAAATAGGAAGTACCCATGTTTATATGAAGAGAGAAGAAGAGGAGTTTGGACTTGATATCCCGCTAATTTATCACTACCCTGAGGAGTCTCAAAGCGGTTAACAATCTCCTTTCCCTTCCTCCCCCACAACAAACACTTTGTGAGGTGAGTGAGGCTGAGAGACTTCAGAGAAGTGTGACTGGCCCAAGGTCTCCCAGCAGCTGCATGTGGAGGAGCGGGGAATCGAACCCGGTTCACCAGATTACGAGCCCACCGCTCTTAACCACTACACCACACTGGCTCCCAGTGAAGGGGGGGCAGGGAGAGAGAGAAACACTGCTTCATATTAACCAGCTTGTTTGCGGTTAATGGTTAAAAGCTATTGCATTACTTTGTTCTGCTGTTTAAACTCGCCTGGATATTGGGAGGGACAGAGAGCGGCAGATCAGGAACAGCCAGTACTGTTGTCCATAGGACAGTAACTTATTGGAAGTAGGCTCTCTAATGCAATGAACCCCTCCCCAGTCTGCAGCAGATTTTGTTTGAACCAGAATTTGGATAATAAATCGAACCACTTTGGGTAATATTTTGTATAACTGCTATTACCGCTGGGGTGGAGGGAAGGTGGAGAAAACCCACACCATTATTATGCAAGAACAAGCTTCCCAATCCATGGTGATCCAAGGATAGGCTGGCTTATGTAAGGCAGTGTCGTCAGCAGGAGGCACAACCAGCCTTTTCCAAGCCATGGCCTTGCAAGGTCTTTGATAAGGTCATGAGACTGAGTGTCCCAACACAGCCCACTGCCTACTAATTGTATCATACTTGCTGCTTGCCAGCTATTCCCATCCTGTGCTAATTGCTGATGGGACTGTAGATCCACAAGGCACCTACTCAAAAGTAATCTCCATTTTTTTAATTTTATTTTTTTTTACAGAAGAGAAGGAACACTAACTAGGGAACCCCCCCATTCATCTTTATTGGGTTTTTTTTACAACAGAAATGCTTTCTTAACATGGAATCACAATGTAAAATTTCAGTTTTCTTGTTGATAAACATGTAATTCTAAATCATAATAAAGAAAAACAAAGATATATTCTTATTCCTTTGATTCATTGATATTCTAATTACCTCTCACTTCCCTGCCCCTCTTACTTGGGTCTTTTAAAGTTCTTGGTTGAGTGCATATCATGATAAAGCTAGGTTGTTGGTAACAAACTTTTATTACTATTTAATGTTTCCCATTACAAGAGTTAATCTAAACCAGTCAAAAATTTTAGTGCTCCGCAGTGGTCTATCAGGTATTATTTAAATATATTCCAATCTTTACTTTTTTGTTGTTGTTTTGCTTGATCCCTTATCTGCCCTGTCAGTTTGTCCATCTCAGTATATTCCATCAGTTTAATCAGCCAATCTTTTTTTATGGTATGGTTTCACTTTTCCAATTCTGTGCAATCAAAACACTTGCCGCTGTGGTGGCATACATGAATAGTTTCTTTAAGTCTCTTGGAATCTCCCTCCTGATAATCCCTAAAAGAAATGCCTCAGGTTTTTTGGGAAATGAAATTTTGAACATCTTTCTCAACTCATTGTAAATTAAATCCCAAAATTCCCTCATCTTTTACAGTTCCACCAAACGTCCTGCCTCCTGTTGACGGCACTGCCTTACATAAGCCAAACATTGATCCCACCACCTCCCTGCATTTCCAACACCGGTCTGAATTATTTTTTGTACATTATTGCTAATTTACTCTGTTTTATGTACCAACGGTAGAAGATCTTCATATAGTTTCCCTTAATAGTATAACATGCTGTGAACCTAACCTCTTCCCTCCACAGTTTTTGCCAATCTGAGAGTTGTATATTATGACCTAGATCTCTTGCCCACTTTACCATCATGGATCATACCTCCTCATCTTTAACTGACCATTCTAATAAAATTGTAAACATTTTGGAACATTTAACAAGGCTGTAGAAGCCTTGTCAACCTGTTTCCTTATGTAAAGCCTCTTCTGTGTCCAGGCTCACTACGGTGGTACCTCGGGTTACATACGCTTCAGGTTACAGACGCTTCAGGTTACAGACTCCGCTAAGCCAGAAATAGTACCTCGCGTTAAGAACTTTGCTTCAGGATGAGAAGAGAAATCGTACTCCGGTGGCGCGGTAGCAGCAGGATGCCCCATTAGCTAAAGTGGTGCTTTAGGTTAAGAACAGTTGCAGGTTAAGAACAGACCTCTGGTACGAATTAAGTGCTTAACCTGAGGTACCACTGTATTTGCCATCTGTCCACTTTTTTGTCCCCCCCCCCATGCATCGATGGGCTCTGTTCTAGAACAGGGGCTAGGAGAGCACCAAAGGGGGGGGGGGCTGGAGCCTAGGACAGGCAGAGCCAACACATTCTAGCTTGGACCACATCCTCATCTCTGCAGAGTTCTCGAACAGCAAGATGGAGGCTGAGGAAGCTGGCAGGCAATTTCATCCCTGAAAGTAAGAAGGCAGTTAAGGGGGAATGGGGCTGGCAGTGCCCCACTTTCCCTAAAGGACCAGTCTCCTTGAGCTGACAGCACTATGCTGGTGGGTTGTGCTTTTCCACAACTAAAACACAGCAAAGGATTTGTTTTTGCCAAGCACCCAAGGCTGAATGCGCACAAGTTAAACTTGCGTAAGTTGTGGGCTTACTGTACATTGTTTTATAACACAACCACAACTTTGCATCACCATGCAATACTTAAGATAAGTTACTGAATATCAAATATTTGCGTAATTAGCCTGCCTTTCCCGTTAGGGCAATTTGTTTGGACTAGACGCCACGGTGGTTTCTTAAAAGGACAACAAAGAAGCTTTTGTGGATAGCTCAGTTGGTTAGAGTGTGGTTCTGATGACGCCAAGGTCACAGGTTTGATCCCCATATTGGGCAGCTGCATATTCCTGAATTGCAGGGGGTTGGTCCAGATGAACCTGAGAGTCCCTTCCAACTTTGCAATTCTATGAAAACAGTATTCATATTAGATCAGGGAAGCATCACTAAGGCGATGTCTGGTAGGTTCCTGCTTTGACCATCTTACAAACCAGCTGAAGATGTGGATTGTTTAAGACTCTCGTCATATATAAACACACACACATACATACATGTATATGAGGTTCTTGAGGCTTCTGTCGTGTATGAGCTAACTCACACTGCTAGTGTGTAGAGCAGGCTTCCTCAAACTCAGCCCTCCAGATGTTTTTGGCCTACAACTCCCATGATCCCTAGCTAGCAGGACCAGTGGTTAGGGATGATGGGAACTGTAGTCTCAAAACATCTGGAGGGCCTAATTTGAGGAAGAGAAACCTTCACAAGACTGGAATCCCCCAAAGGGTGGGACCTTTCCTTTGAACCTCCAGATGTTGTTTTATTCCCCTTAGATCCCACCAAGATGACCAATGGTCAGGTATGGCTGGAGATGCACTTCAACAACCATTAGAGAGCCACCCTAATGTAATACAGCAAGCTCACGGAGGGCTAAGAACAGCCTCCCCCCAACCTGGCACCCTCCAGATGTTTTGGACTACCAACTCCTGCCAGCCCAACCAGTCAGGTATGATGGGAGTTTCCAGTCCAACAGTATCTGGAGGGTCGCAGGACCCTCACCCCTACACCCTGCAGGGAATATTCAGGGAGTCACTCAAAGGGGTTTCTTCCCATTTTCATCTCAGCCAATTGTTTTGCTGAAGTGCAGCTGCACTGAGTAAACACTGCTCAGTGCAATAAAGCTCCAGCCTTTGCCCTTTGAGTGAGATCAGTAGATAAGCTGGCACAAGGTATCTTAGCAACAATAAAGGAGAAGGGACAGGAGGAAGGGAGACTGTCGGAGCCCACTGCTTTTTGCTCTTCCAATAACCGCCTGCTAGAAGGGAGGAGGCAACTGACCAGAGAAAAGGAAAACAGGGGTTCACCTCTATCATGTGAATGGATGTTTCAAGAGCTCGCATTCAGTTTTAAGATGGATGTCGGTGCTGTCAAGGCAGAACACACTGGTGCGGTTCTTCCACTTTATCCTTAAAGTGGCTAGTTCTCTAGCAATTAATGGAAGGTTAAAAACAAATTCAGATAAGGCAACTGCAAAAAGCAGACTCTCCACTCCTGAAAGGGATAAGTCTCTGGGAGTGGGATTGTGCCACAACTCTTGCAAATCCCGGGCCATGACAAAAAAGCAAGATAAGGTAGTGATGACTAAGCAAGGATAAATCAATTCTTTTCAGTCCTATGTGGAAAAAAACAACACTTCTTTCCATGGGGGGAAAAGAGGGATTGAACCACCCTTTTATAGGTTAAACAAATCAACACTTTAATTATGCAACCTTGCCATACTATGCAAGAATCTGATTTTAAAGTGACACTCCTTGATTTCATCTATTCAGTTTGAAGACGACGTTCTCTTCCTGGCACAAAGCAATAAACATCTACCTGACATTCAGAAGACATCTGAAGGCAGCCCTGTTCAGGGAGGTTTTTAATATGTGACATTTTAGTGTATCTTTTATCTTTGTTGGAAGCCGCCCAGAGTGGCTGGGGAGACCCAGCCAGATGGGCGGGGTACAAATAAATAAATATTATTATTATTATTATTATTATTATTATTATTATTATTATTATTATTGACAGGCTTTGCCCCACTTTCAGATGCTGCCCAGAAATGGAGAGAGATTACATCCATCAAGGATGCATATAGAAGTCTCATAGACAAGCCTAGAGAAGGCCTCACCTGCTAAGGCAGGGATGGAGAACCTGCAGCATCTTGTTGGGCCCCATCTCCCATCATCCTTGATCACTGGCCATGTTGACTGGGGCTGATGGCAGCTGGAGTTCAGCAAATTCCCCATCCCTGTGCAGAGTCTGTGCCGCTGTTAAAAATGGCAGGCATCCAGTATGAAGACATTCAGAAGACACAAATGATGGGTGGAGAACAGTGTCCTTCAACCTTAAGTCTGCAGATGCTGGTGGGACGCCTCTTTCCATTATCCCTAGCCAGTTTGGCCAACAGTTAGGAACGGAGAGAGCAGCCGAGGTCCAGAATATCTGGACAGCACACATTTGTGGTAAGTCAGAACAAGGTATCCACTAGCAATCCCATTGCTGCTTGTAATTAGGTCCTAAAGTAAACACTTTCCAATTCATTTGACAATTGTCTATTTATAAAGGTCACAAAGGGTTGGATCCAAACTGCACGAGTTGCATTTAGGTCCCACTGCTGTCAGTAGAGCTTAAGTTAGTCATGTCTAACTCAAGCCCCGTTGATAGCAGTGGGACCTCAACACAACTGGTGCCAACCTATGTTTTACTGTAGTTTGCAGGCTTATGAGTAAACTTGTTACTAGGATTCTTCATCCCTGGTGTTGACAGCCACTAGCTTTAACAATTTCCTTACCCATTGAGTATCATGCCTCTTGTCAGCTTGCTCCCCCTATCTAATGCTTCTGACCATGAGTCCTAAGCTGTGGGTGTGTATGTTTAATGCCTCACAGATCTGATGTGCTTTGCCCCCTTTTCTCTTCAACATAGGAAACAAAAAACGTTTTCCACATGCTTTCCACAAACCATTAAAGTCCACATGCTTCTCATTACAGCAGACTGCCGAAAGCATTTAAGGGGGAACGTCACACCAACAAATGCAATTTTCTAACTTCCTGGGCCCAGTTATAAACAACAGATGCATGAAAAGCTAATTCAGGCATACAACAGAAGTTACTTTGTCTACTTACTTGGAACTTAAAAAGGTATAGCAACTCCCTTTCAGGCTTCAGCTGGGGATGGCAAAAGTTGCAAAATGTATTACCCAAAAGGCAACAACATCCTCCACTCCCCCAAAACTCACACATGAAACATTGACTGTGTATGCACCATCCATTTAAAGCACACGACCCCCCCAAGAATCCTGGGAACTGTAGTTTAAAGATACAGGGAATTGAAGCTCTATAAGGGGCAAACAACAGTTCCCAGAGTCCTTTTTTGGGAGGGTGTGTGTGCTTTAAACCAGATGTTCCCAAGCTTGGGTACCTACATATTTTTTTTACTACAACTCCCATAATCTCAACTAGCTAGCAAGACCAGTGGTCAGGGTTGATGGGAGTTAGAGTCCCACAACATCTGGGGACCCAAAGCTGGGAAAGGCTGATTTCAGTGCCTCTTTCATCTGTCTGCTTCAGTCCCTTCCAAAAACAGGAGCAGCAATCTCAAGGCTGAAGGCTCTTAAAGCAACATTTACACCTAGCCAGGGACAAAATTAGGCGTTATTTCACCCGTGCATTTGTGCGCGCACATACACACATGCTGGGAACCTCAATGGCGCCCCTCTGGAGGCTTCACGGGGGGGGGGGGAACCTAGCTAGCCCCTCCTCACCCCCTAGCTAAAAACAGAAAATGCCAGACGCTCTCTCCTTCCCTCCCCCCACTGTCCACCCCCTTGCTCTGCTGGGTTCAAAGGTGCCACGGTTCTTACAGGACGCCAACCCACCGTATTTTATGACTGTCCGTGTGCCTAACAAGAGTACAACTGTCGTAGCCGTAGAAATACTACAGCTTTCAGAGAGATCCGTTGAAATGCAAAAGAGAGTGGCACCTTAAAGACATTGGGATTCTCCCCATCTTCGAGTCTTGAGCCTAAGCACAGACACGAAAAACCCTTCCTCCCGCCCCACCCCTCCTTTAAAGAAGGGCAGGGCGTTTAACTTGGCTTATGCATTAACTCGTCCACCTATTTCACCTGAGCGGCTCCATCTCCCTCAGTGCCTCCGCCGCTTTTGCACCGGGAGGGATCTCTTAAGCTAGCTTTGCAAGCCACCGTGCAAAGAACCTGCAACAAGAAATCACCTTCTCTAACTTACCATGCTTGCAGCCGGTTAACTAGCAGCCGGGTTGTGCAAGCAACAGGAAGGCGGGCAGGCGGGCGGGCGCTCATAGCACCGCCCGGGCGCTTCGCAGACGTCCTGCTCTCGGCCTGGCGTTGGCGGAAAAGGGCGGGGCCTCTGTCCGCAGGCTGCTCACTAGGAGCGGGAGTAGCTTTTTCAATGATTAACCAGTGACGTATCAGCGGAGGTGGAATCTCGAGGCACACAAGGTTCCGAAGCGGCCCTTTGATCCTGAATGGAACAAGGGTTCGCGCGAGGGGGCGGGGCAGGCCAGATTAAGGGTGAGCGAAGTGGGGGAGGGAATACAGTAGCAGCCTGCTGCCCGGTGCGAGGGACGCTCTGAAGCAGAGCGCCCCTCGGGCGGGGCAGACATCTGCAGCTTGGGGAGCCCTGCCGGACTTCCCCACAGGGCTCTCCAAGCTGCGGATAGCAGCCTGCTGCCCCGCACGAGGGGCGCTCTTAAGCAGAGCGCCCCTCGCGCGCGGCAGACATTCACAGCTTGGGGAGCCCTGCCGGACTTCCCCACAGGGCTCTCCAAGCTGCGGGTAGCAGCCTGCTGCCCCGCACGAGGGGCGCTCTTAAGCAGAGCGCCCCTCGCGCGCGGCAGACATTCACAGCTTGGGGAGCCCTGCGGGGAACTCTTCTGAAGGCTGGAGGCGGGAGAAGGGCTTTTCTTCCCACCGCCAGCCTTCAGAACAGCCTTCTGAATGTTGGCGGTGGGGAGGAAAAACCCTCCTCCCACCGCAAGCTGTGCGCCTTCTCCTTTGTTCCCGACCTCCTCCCACCGCAAGCCTTCAGGACAGGTCCGGGAACAGAGGGGAAGGCGGCAGCTTCTCCTCTCTTCCCGGGGCTTGCCGTGGGAGGAGGGTTCCCCGCTGTCCCGGATATTTCCCTATGGGCTTTCGTCTTGCGAAGCAAGCCCATAGGGAAATTCGTCTTGCGAAGCCGCTAAAAAATCGGAAAACCCTTTTGTCTTGTGGGTTTTTCGTTTAGCGAGGCATTCGTCTTGCGGGGCACCGCTGTATACAGAATTTATCATGTGAAAGGCTGGGCTGGATGAATCCCAAACCGGAATTAAGATCGCCAGAAGAAATATCAGCAACCTCAGATATGCAGATGACACAACCTTGATGGCAGAAAGTGAGGAGGAATTAAAGAACCTTTTAATGAGGGTGAAAGAGGAGAGTGCAAAATATGGTCTGAAGCTCAACATCAAAAAAATGAAGATCATGGCCACTGGTCTGATCACCTCCTGGCAAATAGAAGGGGAAGAAATGGAGGCAGTGAAAGATTTTACTTTCTTGGGCTCCATGATCACTGCAGATGGTGACAGCAGTCGCGAAATTAAAAGACGCCTGCTTCTTGGGAGAAAAGCAATGACAAACCTAGACAGCATCTTAAAAAGCAGAGACATCACCTTGCCAACAAAGGTCCATATAGTTAAAGCTATGGTTTTCCCAGTAGTGATATATGGAAGTGAGAGCTGGACCATAAAGAAGGCTGATTGCTGAATTGATGCTTTTGAATTATGGTGCTGGAGAAGACTCTTGAGAGTCCCATGGACTGCAAGAAGATCAAACCTATCCATTCTTAAGGAAATCATCCCTGAGTCCTCACTGGAAGGACAGATCCTGAAGCTGAGGCTCCAATACTTTGGCCATCTCATGAGAAGATAAGACTCCCTGGAAAAGACCCTGATGTTGGGAAAGATGGAGGGCACAAGGAGAAGGGGACGACAGAGGAGGAGATGGTTGGACATTGTTCTCGAAGCTAGCAGCATGAGTCTGACCAAACTGCAGGAGGCAGTGGAAGACAGGAGTGCCTGGCATGCTCTGGTCCATGGGGTCACGAAGAGCCAGACACGACTAAACGACTAAACAACAACAAGATGGGCAGCAACTCCTGATGGGAGCAGAGCTTTGCTCCTATTCCAAGGTTCCATTGCATTCAAATGCACATAGAAGTGAAATCCCAGATAAGTGGGGTCAGGATTGCAGCCCTGCTTACAATCCATTAAAACAGGATGTGGAGATCTGAAAAAATGACATAGGACAACAAATACCATTTTATTTGTGGTTTAGACTGATGACCTGATTGTTCTCAGCTTGGAGAACAGAACGGAAAAGGTCTGCAGGGTACCAAAAATATTGAGTCAGTGGTAGAGACAGCCTTGAATGAATGAAATGGTTGCAGCACAGAGTGCCAGTGAGATGTTACCAGAAGGGTCTGGATACTGAGATGCCTGCCTGTGACTGCCTCAAGAGACAGAAGTAATAAGGAAACCTATCAGATGGGTTGTTTTTAGAAAGAAGAAAGGGACAGGAAGGGAGGACTTAGCAGCAGGGAGAACAGAAATGAGAACAGTGTGCCAGTGTGACCACCTCATCAAAAAAAGATGATGAAATTTGCATCAATTTTGCCTGTATCAACATATATCTATCGATAATGACATAAGAAGAGCCTGCTGGATCAGGCCAGGTCGTGTATCCATAGCAGTGGCCAGAGGAGGAATGACCTCTGGGAGGATGGCAGAGAGAAGAAACTCCATGGTGCATCTGCAGCAGAACGCCTTGATCTGCCCCAGCTGCAACAAAACATATGTCTCCTGAATCTCTACAGCCACAGCAGGTGCTGTAACTCTCCAATGGTTTGACTTCACTTCCAAAGGCATACTCCTCCATTGGCTCCCGAGACAGATGGATGCCATGAATATACATCTCTATGGACTAGTATGACCTGGTGAATTTGTCCTTCTAGAACCACCGGAGGGGGGTTCCTCACATCCTGGTAGCTCACATAAGTTGCCAGTGCTTCTTAATTATCCTCTGTATGCTCCCAGATAAAGTGGAAAATTCAAAAGGGCAGGTGAGCTGGTCTGACCCTTGCCTGTCTCTTACCTACAGGAGAGTTCCTCTGAGTAGTACCTCTTATGCTGGGTGGTGGGCATAATAAACAACATTCTCTGGGTAGCCCCTAGATCATAGAGTTGGAAGGGACCCATCTAGGGTCATCTAGTCCGACCCCCTGCAATGCATGAATCTTGAGCTAAAGCATCCACAGATGGCCATTAGCTTTTTTTGCTGCTGCATCACACACATGTTGACTCATGTTACGCTTGTGTTCCACCAAGACCCCTAGATCCTTTTCACATGTACATCTAGTAAACCAGGGGTTTCCCCATCCTATATTTGTGCATCTGGTTCTTCCTGCCTAAGTGCAGAAGTACATTTGTCCCTACTGAAATTCATTTTGCTAGCTTGCACCCAGTTCTCCAATCTGCTAAGGTCATTTTAAATTCTGATTCTGTCTTCTGTGACATTAGCTACCCCTCCCACTTTGGTGTCCTCTGCAGATTTGATGAGCATCCCCTCAATTCCTTCATCCAAGGATAAAGATGTTAAACAACAACGGGCCCAGGACAGAACCCAGCAACACCCCACTTGTCACTTTGTTCCAGGATGACAAGGAACCATTAATGAGTACTCTTTGGGTTTGGTCAGTTAACCAGCTACAAATCCACCTAACAGTTACCCCATTTAACCTACATTTTACCAGCTTCCTCATGAGAATATCATGGGGGACTTTGTCAAAAGCCTTACATCAAGATACACTGTGTCCACAGCATTTTCCTAATCTACCAAGTTTGTAATTCTATTAAAAAAGAAATCAGATTGGTCTGGCACAACTTATTTTTCAGAAACACATGCTGGGTCTTAGTAATCACAGCATCCTTTTCTAAATGCCCACAGTCTGACTGTTGAATTACCTGTTTAAGGAACTTCTCTGGTATCTATGTCAAGATCACCTGTCGGTAGTTACCTGGGTCTTCTTGTCTCCCTTTTTTGAAGATAGGGACATTTGCCTGCCTCCTAGATTGCAGTTGATTCACTGTGGTTTGTTAAGGATGCTGTGAGATGCTAGAAGACCCTGTACCCCTCATGGAGCTCCAATTCCCAGAGTGGTTTAACAGGCAATCCCTCATCTGGGAATTGTAACTCTGGGAGGGAAAAGTTTGCAAGAGTGCAGCTCTTACAAGAATAAAGAAAATGCTTGTGTGACTCACATAAGTCGATTCATCATAAGCATGAAAGATTTTGGAATGGCTGTCAGAATGCTAAGATCAGGAGTCAGAAGGGGCACAACTGCAATATTTGACCTGACTCCCAGCATGTCCCACACTCCCTGATATTTAACAGCAAGTCTAGCAATTGTCTTCTTCTGGTGAGATTCACTTGTTTATATGAGTCTTTTGGGATCCATAACTCTGAGTCTCTGGCATCACTTCTGGGGTTTTACCTTGGCTGTTGTTGCTGCAGTGATTGTCCATGTTTGACTTCCATTTCTTCTGACCACTAACAGCGACGCCTTTGTGAACTAGCACACTGCATATATCTTGGTTCATTAGAATGGTGTTTGGGTTTTTTTTTTGGTCAGAGCAATCATTCCAGGAGTAATGCTGATCCGAGGAAAGCACTTCATTATATTGCCGGATAACTTTTCAATAATATATGGTTCCCTTCAGCTGCCATTTGTCAGCAGTTTGCTAAAATAGATCTTTCACAAATCAAAATTAAATTTGAAAGAAATATGATGGCAGGGACGTGTGTATGCGTGAATCTGGCAATGGAAATAGGCACATAGGCTATAGAGTTAATAAAAGATTTACTGGACGACTTGTACCATTCTCAAGAGATTAACATTGCCTTGCCACACACTGCTGGAGCACCATTTGGCAAATCTATTGGTTGCATCAGACCTAACTTACTTAAGAGCTGTGATAATTGCTTGCTTTACGCAAGCTATGGAACGGACTGTGCTTTGCAAATCTCCATAACAAGAGTTGATTGCTGCCTGCAGAGGTACCATGGCACAAGTGTCTTCCAGCTGACCTGAATATGCCCAACCTGCTACACAAAAGCAGTAGGCAGGTATGGGGAGCCTTCCAGATGACTACAACTCCCATAATGCCTGACCATTGACCAGACTGGCAGCAGCTGATGGGAGCTGGAGTCCCACAAAATCTGGAGGGCCACAGGTTTCCCGTCTTTGCAGTAGGGAATTTAGAGATTCTGCCAGAGAAAGGACAGACAGGGGCCCTTGTGGGAGTGCTTGCGAAGCTGGAACATTGGCTCCAAAAGTTCCAGTGTTTGCAGGAAGGATTAAGGGCAATTATATTCTGTTTCCAAAATCACAACTGCTTGTTTGCCTCCACCTGTACTTGGCCGGATCTGCTGTAATCATTCAAAGGTCTTTCCTCCCAACAACTCTGCCAGGTTAAGCTTGTCCTAGCAACACAGGAAGCTGCCTTGCACAGACCATTGGCTTATCTAGCGCAGCATTGTCAAAACGACTGGCAGCTCGTCAGGGTTTCAGACGGGACATCTCTGGAGATGCCAGGGATTGAACCGGAGACATCAGATACTCTGCCACTTCCAAATGATCTGACCCCTTTAGCAGTCCCCTTTTACGATCAGATTCATAGCACTGGGGAGGGGAAGCATTGAAAAATCATACAACCGTCCTGCTCCCACCAGATCTCATTACAGTATTGTTATAAGTTTGGCAGAGGGTGAAAAACGGCCTGTATGCAGAGACTCCTCTAATCCCTGCATCCAGCAAAGGTTAGAATTTAACCAAGGCTCTCATTCTTCGAATAGCCAGGCTAGCAAGGGGAATAGCCAGGAAGCAAGGGGAACAAGGGAAGGGTTTTCAGTGGGAGATGACAAATGTGTGGGGCTGCTTCCTCAACTCGCAAGTAGTGAGGCAGACAAAAGTCAGCATTGAGAACTGAGAGCTTGGACAGTGATAAGTAAAGCAGCAAGCTGGAGAGAGAGTCAGAGCAAAGTTTGATTTCCACTTGAATCCCAGGCTGTAGCTATGGGAGAAACGAGATGCTTTTTGGGTGTTCATGCTGTGCAGGGGTGCCAACAGGAATTAAAATATTGGGGGGGGGGGCAAGTAAGCCCCGTCCTGCACAATTGATCACATAATGTGGTGCATACACACCATTTGAATGGCAATGATCATCAACCTTTTTTTTTGGGGGGGTGGTCCCCTCCAATATTTTATTGGGAGGAGGCGAAGACCTTTTGGCCCCTAGGAGTTGGGTCCTGTGATGCCGCGAACCCCTGCATCGGATGCTCAGGTTGTATATTTGTGCAAATAAACCATATATCATAAAGACTCCATGGTCTCCACTGTGCCTCATTCCTGAAGGAAATGGAAACCTTGCATAAGCTCCCGGAACCCCTGTCATCTCAAACCATTTGGAGATTGGGGTGGAATGCAACAGTACGATTAGCCATTTCTACACCAGAGGGAAAAGGTTGTACTTTAGATATCCCTTTGAGTTCCACTAGTAAGGAGTGGTTGGTTGGTTGGGGGTAGGGAGGCATTGGCAAAAGGCGTGCTTGCTTAATTATAAGAAAGGCAATTAAAGTGACTTCGTGATTTCAAAGACTGGCATGTACGTGTGTGCTTATGCATAATTCCGTGGGAGGACATTTTGAATAATCAGGCTAAGAATAGCTGTTTCAAAGCCAGCAGGATTAAGTTATAGCTTGGGTGGCAAAGGTGCCTGCTTCCCTCCCCCACCCAACTCACCTACCAGAGCTGCCTCTCTCTACTCTGCCGGTCTCTGCTGGCATCACTGCAATCCCTGCTGCAGCAGGTTCTTCCAGCTCCGTCAGTATTTATAACATTGCCGCTGTCTTTCACACACAAAAGGTTTAATTAAAAGCCTTGTTTAGTGTTTTGGATTTAGTGGATTTGTGGCAACCTTTACACTGACTAAAGAGCCAGATAAACAGGGATGAATTATTAACAAGTATTAATTATCCCCCGCGCAAGGCTCGGCCTTGTCGTGTTGCCCTGCCAAAGTCATTGAGGAGGACTCATTTACTCATTCGCCTGAGAGGGAGAAGGAAAATGGACTGGGGGGAAGCAGGTGCGCGGCCAGTTGGCTGTCAGGGCAAGCGAAGGTCCCCCCCCCAAAAAAAATGCAATGGGCAGAACAACTCTCACTGGGTTGTGTGTTGCAGTTCGGGGTGGGAGAAAAATTCGATTCAGTTTGCATTTAAAGGCTGAGAACCTCCCCAATTCGCACTTTCTGAAACAATACAAGAACAGAAACGCGGCAGAAATGCGTTGCTTTACAAAAATGTGTACGTTAGGTAAAACTGCATGAACGTGTGTATTAGGAGAAAGTCACAGACTGATATGGGAGTGCAGAGAAGGGAGCTTAAAACGGGGGGAAACGAGAAATAATAATAACAATAATAATAATTTATTATTTGTACCCCGCCCATCTGGCTGGGCTTCCCCAGCCACTCTGGGTGGCTTCCAAAAAATATATATTAAAATACTGTAATACATCAAACATTAAAAGCTTCCTAAACAGGGCTGCCTTCAGATGTCCTCTAAAAGTCTAGTAGTTGTTGTTCTCTTTGATATCTGGTGGGAGGGCATTTCACAAGGAGGGCGCCACTACCGAGAAGGCCCTCTGCCTGGTTCCCTGTAACTTGGCTTCTCGCAGTGAGGGAACCGCCAGAAGGCCCTCAGAGCTGGAGAAACTGAAATTGACAAGATTTTCCCATCCCTTCCTGTTGAGAATGCAAATCAGATCGATTATTTCATGAGCAAGGAGGGGCTGATGGCTCTCCTACAGACCTGCACAGATCAGCTGAGGTATGTGGGGGGTGGGTCCTGTATGCCTCCTCCTCCTCCTCCTCCTCCTATTTTCCTCATTTAATTTTTTTTATCTCCCATTGACGCCAATGGACGAAAATTAACCTGGCTATTGGTGTATTTGTTTAGGAGTGAGGGGGCTTTGCATCTTGCAGAGCCAAGGCTGTCCCTGTCCTCCTCCACATCTCAGTATCAGTGAGAATGGGACATTTATGTCCCAGAGCTTTCTTCTTGTGGATCAGGGACTCCTTGGAGGTGCCATCACAGGGATGGAGCTTTTCTTCCTGTGGTAGGGTTGCCATATTTCAAAAAGTGAGAATCCTGACACAAAAGTGGGTGGGTGGGAATTCCAGACGTATGGAAGCCCTATCCTGGACTCCTCTTGCTCATGTTCTTAAGGCCCCTTAAGGCAGCCTGACTACCTCTTTGCATGGCAGAAAATCTTCTGTCCTGGCCCATTGCCATAGGTGGTAATAGCCCAAGTTCACTTCTCTGGACTTATAGGAGTTTGACATTGAAAATACATTCTAGGACATACAGTCTGTTGTAACAGGGTTGGAGAAAAGTCATAATCTTTTATGCTCTGTCCAAATTGTTTTTTAAGAGAAAGGGAATAAATCACTGTGGAAAGCGCACATGAATTTAAATACCTTGAGCGGAGGCAGGGACCAAGACAAAGGTTAAGGCCATCATCCTGTGCACACCTGCCAGGGCTCGTTGTTTTTAATGGGCAGCCTGACCCCAAATGGGCAGAACAAAAAGAATATTTGGGCAGCTCAAAAATTCAAGCCACACAAAAAATTGTATTATGTTAGGTGACGTGAAAAGTAAACAATGTGAGAAGTAAATTTGGTTGTCCGTGTTCCCCTAGAACCCCTGATTCTGACCAAACATACCCATTTCTCCCCTCCCCCAAAGTCCGCAATTCATGTGTGGTGCTTACAACACTTTTCTGCGTTAGTGCCATCAAATCCCCAGTTCTGAGGCTTCTTCCCCACTCTTTGCGAGCGTCTAAATGTCATGGAATGTGACTGTAAGCAGGAAAGTGTGCACACACGCATGAAGGAAATGCACAGGTGTGTAGTGCTTTGTGCATGAGTTATAATCACATACCACTGGGCAGTTCTACGTTTTCTTTCCAAAAAAATCCCTGACACCCAGCTATGAGTAAGGCCTATGAGCAGAGTGGGGTTTACTTCCACACACACTTGCATAGAGTCCCTTTCTGTGAATAGGACTCAGAAAAGGAACCGGGTTGTCGCTTGAGTTGAGGTTGATGTGGATGATGACCATGACAAGTATAAAACAAGGAATGGAGATGGTAAACAAAGGGGCCTTGCTGAGGAGTGAGAGTGCCACCAATGAAGGCAGTATGCCTTTGGATATCTGCTGCTGGAGAAGATCATTGCATTTGGCTCCGACTTGCCGGTTTTCCACCTGATTGGCCACTGTCAGAACAGAAGGCCAGACTAGATGGACCTTAGTAGAACTGCCCCTACAAAACTGATTGCCTTGTGGCTAGGTTGTTTCTTGAAATAGAAATCAGTATTCGCAACTCTCAGGGTGCTGTTAGCGCTTCCCGGTTGGTTGCCCAGGAAATTATAAATTTAAGGAAAAGTTTATTACAGTCCTTTTTTATTTCAGTCTTTACAGAGAGAGGCCATAGAACCCAGCCTCTTGGATAATGCACGGTGGTTCAGGACGCACAGCCAGTCCCTGGGCTTCAATGCATGTAATGTTGCGTTGCAAACATGCATTTTCTGAAATGTATGCTGTTGTGCCCATACACGGGCACACAAAACACTTCAGCTGCACTTGTGATGATGATGGCGATGATGATGTATATCCCGCTCATCTGGCTGGGTTTTCCCAGCCACTCTTGTTAAAATAGGATATGCGAAGCAGCCCACAAACCCTTATTAAAAAAGGGTTCTCTGTCACTGGCCTGCAAGATCAGAGTTGGTATGCATTGCGGTCTAGCCAGGTCTCAGTCTTCCTGATTTGGCTGCCTGTCTTAGCTGACGGTCTGCATGAGGCTGGTTGAATCACAAGTTGTGCAGACTGGCTGCACCATTTATGAACATGTTGCAATGCAGTGTTCTCTGCCTGCCACTAGGGGTCAGGGAACAGCTACTGGAGAGCATGTTCTAGTGAGAGTTTCTAAAAGATCAGGCGTATCTTTTGAAAACCCACATTTCTCAAATCAGTTTTGTGCATTGTAATGCTCTGTGCTTCCATACCAGTGCTGGTTGTTTGCTGTTCTTGCAGTTTGTTCGACCAAAACCCACATGTTCTGCCTAATTTGTATTTCACATCTAGGTGCCTATTGATCATGAGCCCCTGCTCACAAACTTTTCATAAGCAGCGCATAAAACCCACTGATTTCTGTTTCCGGTGGAAAGAAGAAAGATGCATGTGCTCTGCTTGCTTCTCTTTTACCCCCTGCATTTTTTTGTGGGGTTGGGGGGCATTGTTAGATTGCTAGATTGCTAGGGGGGCATTGTTATATTAGATATGCGCCGACTAAGCTTCCACAATTTCAGAAGCAGGCCTCAGTGGATCTGCCCTAGGCTGCTTTCTGGTGGTGCAGCTTTTGCTAGATTGTTCCACCCAGTGGGTGGAAGAGCACATTATGGGCTGGTGGGGAAAGTGGAGGCCGTTGGCACGTGTTGAAGCGATGAGCAAACCAGAAGTAAGTCAAATATGTTGAAGAGACCCAGTGAAAGGTGCGGGACGGTACTCGGAAGCATGGGAAATGGGGGCAGCAGCAGAAAGAAAAGGGGGCAAAGAAGGGCAAGTAGAATGTGACATGATTGTGGGCATAGGCAGGGGGTGGGCTCTGAAAGCAGGGATAGCCCATATAAGCCCCAAACTGTGACATGCCAAACACACATCGCGCGCTCCAGTGGAATGTAATCATTTTAGACAACGTTTCACGCAGCTAATGGTCAGGCAAAAAGCAGATTTTAGGCGCTAGAGAAATCGAGATGTCAAGCAGATGGTGGAAATGTCATGTGACCCATATCCCCAAAATGCAGGTGCAGGTAATTTATAAGGTGGTTTTTGAGATTGAATCCAGTGTTAGCTAGGAATCTGATACCTTGAAGACATATGGCCCAATGACAAACCCCTTCTTCTGTCCGGACCATCTGTCAATGTTTTATTTAATTTATATACCATCTTTATCTTCCAAGGACTTGACACATGAAAAGCTCTCATCACCACTTGTGGCAACAACAAACTCAAGCCCTAATCTCTTGCTCTGGATATTGAAAACCTCATTCCCAAGTTTTGTTGCTGTTGTGTTTTTTTGTTTTTGTTTTATGCTGTGTGAACCAACATAGAGTTGGTTGGATAACAGAGGCTGGATTCAGAGATTATATAAAAGTTCCGTTTGGGGAATGCCAGGCAATCTCAAGTGAGACAAAGACTTTAGAAAACGGGTCTATTTGTGGTTATTGGGGGGTGGGGGGTGGGAATGCATGGTAACTCCCCCTCCTGCCCGCAACACACACCCTTTCAGGTAAACCACTGGATTTGATGAATGGCAGAAATTACACATGGCAAAGTGGAGAGGTGTGTGTAGCCTCAAGCCCTTGATGTTCTGCCAAGTAGGTAAGCATAGGCTGCAAGACGCTCTAATTTGCTCAGCAGTCAGAGTCTCGGAGGCTTTGTCTGCCTGCTGTGAGTAGCCAGGAAACATCATGTTCTGGCTGTTACATCATATTACTCCTGCAGTGGAGGTGGCGTGAGCTGCCGGGTTGTTATCAATGCTCTGTACTGGACATTTCTTGCCAATGTTGTGCCAGGCTCACTATGCTTCGCTGTGCTAGGGCTTGCAGGCCTGGCATTGCATCCACGTTTTCTGACCCTTTCAGTCACGTGGAGAGCCCGGTGTCTGCAGACTGCACCTTTGAAAGAAATCCCCTGCCAAGTACAAAAAGCACAGGGGAGGCAGAAAAGATTCCCAGTTTGTACTAATCTTGCAGATTGCTGTCAGGCACCCTCACAGGGTTTGGACATCATCCGACTCTAGGCAGAGAGCAGGGCAAATTGGATGTGATGCTGGAGATCTGCAACTGGGACTCCTCTAGGTTTAAACTAAAGTTCATTTGCAACAGCAGACACACACACACCACCAGCTGAGAGAGCCAAGGGCACTGGAGGGAGGGGAATAGGTGATTAATTTTCCCTTCCTGTGCCAAATTCCTGATGAAAATAGCCTCCCTTCCACTGTTTGCTCTCACGGGAAAACATAGAGCAAGGATTGGGAAGCTGTGGCCCACCAGACTGGACTACAACTCCCACAATCCATTTCCATTGGCTGAGGAAGATGGGTGTTGGAGTCTTTCAGCTTCTGGAAGGTCACAAGTTCCCTACCCCTCACACAGAAGTGCCCATATGATACCTGAAAGCGTTGCTCCATAACGATGCAAATACAGTGGTACCTTGGTACTCAAACAACTTGGAACCAAAACACTGGAAACCCAGAAGTAAGTGTTCGAGTTTGCGAACTTTTTTCAGAAGCCAAATGTGCTCCATTTTGAGTGCCGCACTTCCGTTTTGAGAGCCACATTTCCATACTGAGTGTTACACTGACGATTTGAGTGTTATGCTGAGGTCTGTCTGCTTTTGCTATTTATTTTGCGTTTTTGTTTTTGCGGCTCTTTTTGTTTTGTTTTTGTGACTGTGTGGAACCCAGTTCAGCTACTGATTGCTTGATTGCTTGTGTGACTGCAGTACTTTGTTTATTGCTTTCATTTTATGGATCAGTGGTTTTCTAAGATAGTACAATTCATGTTAAATTGCTGTATTAGGGGTTGTTTTTAAAAGTCTGGAAAATATTAATCCATTTTGCGTTTCTTTCTATGGCAGAGCGCACCTTGGTTTTGGAACGCTTTGGTTTTGGAACAGACTTCCGGAACAGATTAAATTTGAGAACCAAGGTACCACTGTTGCAGCTTCAGGGTAGCAATGTTAATTAGGGAAAATAGCATGGGAGAAAGGTTAGTCACCATGCCATTATCAAAAACCTGATCAGAATGCAACTATTATCTTTACCTCCAACAAAACCAACGCCATTATGGGATATCTTAATGACAGAACTTGCAACAGATCAGATTTGTCTCTCAGGGACAGAGTGAATCAGGCAATGGCTTTTTCTATTATGAATTCAACAGGTATGATCAGGCAGTCTTATACATAGCTACTGAGAAGTAAAAAGGTAAAGGGACCCCTGACCATTAGGTCCAGTCGTGGCCGATTCTGGGGTTGCGGCACTCATCTCACTTTATTGGCCAAGGGAGCCAGCATACAGCTTCCAGGTCATGTAGCCAGAATGACTAAGCTGCTTCTGGCAAACCAGAGCAGCACACAGAAATGCCGTTTACCTTCCCGCTGGAGTGGTACCTATTTATCTACTTGCCCTTTGACGTGCTTTTGAACTGCTAGGTTGGCAGGAGCAGGGACCAAGCAACGGGAGCTCACGTTGTCGCGGGGATTCGAACCACGACTTTCTGATCGGCAAGTCCTAGGCTCTGTGGTTTAACCCACAGCGCCACCTGCGTCCCTTTACTGAGAAGTAGGTCTCACTGAATTCACTCACAGGTAAGAGTGCACAGGGCTTACCGTCTCAGGCAAGTGACTTTTCCTTAGCCCCTCATCCCATCTGATAATGGTAGGACTGTTGTAAGCAAGCATCGCTGAGGTAATGCTGGCGAAGTACCTCAAACACTTGAAAGCACTTTGCAAGATGCTCAGTAGCATTATAATCTCATTTAAGCAAATAATGCATGACAACACACATCAGTGAATGATTACAAAAATCCACAGGGTTAAGCATCACAACAAATGGATGGGTTGCTCATAATCCAAAGCTTCCAAAGGCCAACATAGCAAATATTATCTGCAGCTTTCACATTTTTAATGTCAAATGTACCCTGCTTTGAGAACCTTTGAGACTGAAAGGTTGGCTATGAATAATCTTGATAAGGAGAAATGAAGAAGTCTTGTGTAAATGCTGAGGATGTTCTTAAGGCAGAGGAGACCACCACCTTCTTGAAGGTTAAGGAGATATGAGTCTGGTCTAGTCAGTGTCTAGATTTGAGACCCCTTGGAATCCACATATATGATACTTTGGGATCCATGTTGGAAGAAAGCTAGAAAACAAAAGTAAAAATGATACCACCATCATCAGAACATTGGAGGTTTTTAAGGTTGGATAGCCATCTGTCATGGGTGCTTTAGCTGAGATTCTTGCATTGCACTAGATGACCCTAAGGGTCCCTTTCCAACTCTACAATTATATAAGTCTATAAGAATCAGGTCAGATGCCCATCTAGCCCAGCATTTTGTTTTCACAATGGCTGATCAGATACCTCTGGGAAGCCTGCAATAAAGATCTAAGCACTCTTTTTCCACTTGTGAGTCCTAGCAGCTGGTATTTAGAGGCATGCTACCTCCAGCAAAGGGATGCGGGTGGTGCTGTGGGTTAAACCACAGAGCCTAGGACTTGCCAATCAGAAGGTCAGCGGTTCGAATCCCCGTGATGGGGTGAGCTCCGTTGCTCGGTCCCTGTTCCTGCCAAACTAGCAGTTCGAAAGCACATCAAAGTGCAAATACATAAATAGGTACTGCTCCGGCAGGAAGGTAAACGGCATTTCCGTGTGCTGCTCTGGTTCGCCAGAAGCGGCTTAGTCATGCTGTACTCCGGTTCCCTCGGCTAGTAAAGCGAGATGAGCACCGCAACCCCAGAGTTGGCCACGACTGGACCTAATGGTCAGGGGTCCCTTTACCTTTACCTTTATATTACTCCTAAAGGTACAAATGCATTCTGCTCCCTTGCAACCAGTCACCAACTTTGTATCCCATCCATTTGGGGGGGGGGTCAGGAGAGGAAACTCCAGGAAACAGCAGCTGCAGACTGGATCAGCTGCAATGTATAGCGAAGTCTGCCCTGAATTCTCCACCCTGCATGGAAAGTAGAACCAAGTAATATGTTGAAAGCTGCTCCCCAGGACTGGAGTAAGACATGCTGAGGCCCTAAGCTTGGTCAAGTTTACATTGCAAAACAAAATGTGCATTATTCTAACAGAGAAGGCCATGAAAATATAAATGATATACTTTTATATTTGCATTTATACCTGCACATAGGTGGGGATACAACTAAAACATTACAATCTAATTTAAACCTATATATTGCAATAAGCCGTGAAATGCCTTTAAACAGTGCTTTTTTTCCTAAAAAAAAAATGTTTTGGGGTACTCTCATTTTCCTACTCATATTGAAATACTGCCCCTCAATGAGGCCAAACTTAGATTCACAAAATGTTTAGGGGTATGCATCCCCCTGTGTCCCCTCAGAAAAAAAGCACTGCTTTTAAATGAAAACACCTTATGATTTCTTAGTTAGCATATATGGGAGCTTTTCACGGCAGCAACCTGGGAACAGTTAAACAGAAACACAACTGTGTTTTGCACATGACATAACATTTAAAAGCACATTCTTTTGTGATTTTTTTTTTTAAGAGGGACGTCACTGAAATTTAGTGTGTTTTTTTAAAAAGAAAATTGTTGAGACCTTTCATAATCGGAAGCCCTAAACTGTAGTTTACTTAACCTGTGCGTAAATCTGCGCCTGCAGCCACATTGCGTGGTGTGCTCATTAACTGCCGAAATAGGTCAAAATAAAAAATAAATAAAAATTGTGGGAAAATGGCTTTGGAAATAGGTAGTGGAAGGAAATAAAAGGGAAAAAAACTGTCAGAGGTAATGATTTGTGCTGTGTTTATGACCGCTACCATTCTGCTTTGTCCTCAAGTCCTTTCTTTCTCTCATTTTAAGAAATCGTACACTTGCTGCTGGAGGGTAACTGTGTTTCTGCAGAATATTGTGCATGTACCTGTGGAGCAGCACCCAGCAGGTTGATTGTAGAAAAGGGAAATCGGGCTGAATAGACATGTCCCCCACCACGCAGAGAAAATATTTCAGACCTCTCCTTTTGTCAGCATCAAAAGGTAAGTTTAAGCGAGTGGAACACTAAAGGCTTCACTATTCCTCTGCTGCGCCTTGGGGGCGGGGGGCGGGGAAGAGGTAGATCAAATCTCATTTCATCCTTGAAACTCTAGAATGGTCATTTTCATTATTTTTTGACCCTTCAGAATTCCTTCTGAGTGACATGGCCGGAGTGGGCTTGGGCTGTGGGCAAAAGGGACCTAGCTTATCTTTCTTTGCTCCATTGGGTGTCAGTTTTCCAACTTCTTAATCTGCTGCCCCTTGACCTGAGTTGGATCTACACTGATTTGTAAAAACACTATGAAAGGCTATTTAAAAAAAAAGTTATATGCCCTGCAGCGCCCTCTGGTGTCACATTTTTATAACTCATTTTTAGCATTATAACCAACCAGTGTAGATTTGCCACTGGACCCATGGCAGCAAACTACATATGCCAGCAGTTCTAGACAAGACCTGCTCTCATAGGTTTCCTTCTTCCTTGACCTCCTACCATTGGCCGTGCTAACTGATAGGCCTGGATAAATTGGGGAGGGTCTGAAACTCCCTAGGAGCTGGCACGAATACTCCGTATCCTTGCTTTACTGATGCATTAGCAAGAAAGAAGCATTTATAGCAGTTGCTAAGGATGAATCCTAGCCAGAAATCATGTGGAGGATTTTAAAATCCTTTTTCGCTTGCCCTTCACCCTAAAGTCACTGGGCAGGTTACGGCAATTAAAACACAGTGCTCAAAACAGCTTGAGACAACTGTTCGTATGAATTAGCAGCAGGCCTAAAATCCAGAAGTTTCATTAACCAGCTGCTTTTGTGATATTTGAAGGGAGCCTCACTTACAACTGGAGAGAGAGCTATCCCCCGAGTAATCAAGTAAATACAAATAAAATCTGGAATCCATATGGATTAACTGAAAGGTTTACTGCTCTGCTGAACTGATGACTTCTAAAAGCGCAGGCGATGCATAGCTTATTAAAAACCTATTTTTAAGTATTTTGAGGCTGCGGTGATGTATTGGTCCCAGCATATCCTAGAAGGGGATGACATTTTCCTCGGAAGATTTAAACACTTCTCAGCAATGCCACAAAACTCTCCCCACAGTCAACAAGGGTGAAAATGCCTCAATGAAAACAGAAGAAAATACAATATATTTTCTCTTCTTGCCGCCCCCCCCCCCGCTTGTTGTTCTTCCATAGTTCTCTGGATCTAGGAAAAGAAAAATGGATGGTTATGAAAGCGGTGAACTAAATGAAAATAAGTCAAAATTTGACTTATTATCTTTATTTTGAGAAATCAAGAAGAAAATCTCAGTTGCATTATTTCAGTAGGCTTAGTGTCATGGATTGATTGGACACAGAGGAACAGAGGGAGGAAGCTGCTGGGGAACCCCCAAGAAGGTTCAGAACCTGGGGATTGGTGGTGGGACAACAATGAGTGGTCAGAGGGAGATGACTGGGAAGAGGAGGCATCGGAAGCTGAAGAGGCAACAGGGCTGAGTGAGCAGGGAGAGTCTGTGGCAGAGAGGAGTCCAGAACTAGAGAAAGAAACTGAAGCAGAGGAGGCGAAGAGGCAGAGACTGGTGAAGAGGCATCCAGCTGCAATAAGCTCCCCTCCCTGCTGGTCTCCCAGAACCAGAAGAGGCATGAAAAAGGCAGAGGAGAGATTAGTGAGACACAGACACAGTCTCTGATTGCTTGGGAAAAACCCTGAAGAGGAGGTGATTTGGGCAGCTGTGGGGAGTCAGGAACCTTCAATCTCAGCAACTGCTTCTTGGGGGCCAGAACTACCAGAGATGAGTTCTTGTGCTCATTAGGCCTGACACTCCTGCGCAAAATGTGTTTTTGCTAATAAATCGTTAACTCCAACTTGTGATTTACTGCTGGCTTGCTCGTGCCACTTAAGCACACCTTAACCCTATATGGGATCAGGGGTGGTGAACCTGTGGCCTGCCAGATGGTGTTGGACTCCATTTCCCATCAACCCCAGGCAGCGTGGTGAAGGGTCAGGGATAGTGGGACTTGTAGTCCAGCAACCTCTGGAGGGCCACAGCTTCCCCATCCCAGCTTCAAGTTATCCAGTTCAAAGCAGACTTTACCAGCAGGCCAATGGGAAGGAGTCTGGGGCTTGCCATGCCTTCATGCCAGCCTGGAAAGTCCCTGAGAATCACAAGAGGGAAAAGGGCTATTGCATTCATGTCCTGCTTGTGGGCTCTCTAGAGGCACTTTGATGGTCCTGGGAGGACAGAGTGCTAGACAAGAACAGCCTTTGTCCTGATCCAGCAGGGCTCTCCATATCTTCTTATAAAAGCAGCCTATAAAATTAGAAGTGAGATTCTTGATCTGTTCTCATCTGCTGTTTCATTATTCCAGTTTACCGCTCCTGGTTATATGCAATGTGGACCAACAATCTGTTCTGTGGCTTTTCATATTTCCATTGAGATCCATCATAATACTGGATTTTAAGCTAGACAATTTTCAGAAGATCTCACCGCATTTTGGGGATCCTAGGGGTGTCATCTATATTTAAATCCCAATCAAATCCATAGGCTTTGGGCTAGGTTGCATCCTATGGCGAATGCCCAAGAAAAATGGTGCTGTGTCAATGAATCATCCAGATACTGTTTCCTTTCATAGTGATGTTTTTCATAAAATCATCAAGTGTTAAGAGTTGGAAGATCCCATAGAGAACATCTGGTCCAGTGTCCAGTCTGCTCAATGTAGTACTTGCAATGCAGGGTGCATCTACAATATCTGTGGCAGATGGCTATCCACCAGCCTTTACTTTGAAAAAAAATCTCCTGTGAAGGAGAGTGCACCGCCTGCCGAAGCAGTCCGTTGTTTTCCATTGGCAAAGGAAACGTGCTGGAGGGACCCACCTGAAACGACAGCCTTCCCATGCAGTTGGGCCCCATCCAACGCAAAGTCTTCTAGGCACCCTTGCGCTTCTCCCGGCGCTTTCATTCAAGTGCTGAGCCATATGGATTTTTGGATCCAAGGCCAAAGTTAATTGCAGAGAAGATGGCGATTTATCTTGGCCGTGCCCCTCTCATTCGGAGGTCAGAGCTGCTCACTGGTGGTGATGAGGGCACCTGCTGCCACCGTTGCTGCTGGTGCAGAAGGTGAGCTGCAAAGCTGTGCTGTCCTATCTTCCTCTTTTAACACATAGGCTACCAGACTTGATTGGATCTCTATTATTAGCAGCTGATATGCCATTAGAGCTCCTCTCCTTACTTCCTTTGCTAATTAATCAGCCCTCCCAGTGACAGCGCTTTACCATTAAATAATTTTCATTAGCAACGAGAGGCCAGCAGTGTAGATGGGCTCATCTGTCTTCATTAACTCTCAGAGCCCCATGACTGGCCAATGCCAATTGGGGAGATTCTTCCCTGGGCTCCTCCCCTTTCTGTTCAGCTTCCTATGAACAACTTGGTTGGTTTTTAGGTGGGGGTTTTTTTTTGTACATAATGCGTCTCTTCTAAATTAATTGGGATTGCCAACAACCCCCTAATCTCCCTTTCCATCAGGTTCTTCAGCTGCATGCATGTAGCAGCTGGTTTAAAGTTTGGGATTCTGGTTTTTTTTTGTTTTTTTCCTAAGAGAAGAAAGAAATGAACAGTAGTGGGGAGGAACAGAATAGAGATTGTGAATCTGACTTTTGGAAAGGAAGGGCTGAAGCTCGGTAGCAGATCATTTGCATGCAGAAGGTCTCTGGTTCACTCCCCAGTTTCTCCAGGTATGCAGGTTTGGGACTCTGGCGAAGCCCCTGGTCTGAATTCCTGGAGAGTTACTGCCACTCAATGTGCGCAGAGAATTCTGAACTAGATGCACCAATTCTTTGACTTGGCATAGGGCATAGCTTCCTATGTCGGTATATGAGAAACATATCCAATATAAATGCAGGAGTTTATTATTATTATTATTATTAAAGAGGGAGGTGGAAAGGTCATTATTGTGCCTCCTTCCCTCCCCATCTCCAACGCTCCTTCTGGCCAGATTTCTGTGTGCGGCTTGAGGAAGAGAATGGACAGTGAGCCGTTTAAGAGGCGGATAAATAATGTATAGTTTCCTTCGTTTTGGAAGTAATCTGAGAATGCCTTCCTAGGTCAAGAAGGGAGATCAATATTCATTGATATCTGAATTACTATTCTCCCAGACTAAAAATTGACTTCCCCACTTGCTTAGCAGAACTCGCTTGGGAAATAACCCTGTAGACCTCAGGACTCATGCGCACAAAGTCCCAGAAGGGCAGGGTAGCAACTGCCGCATTTTATGGCCGTGCAGTGAAATAGGCTCTCATTCTGAGACTGGCAGAAATATCTCCCCCCTCTTCCACTCCAAGTTTTACACAGCTCACTGGATGAAGAGCTGTCCTTTTGACTGGGCTCCAGTCTTTGTGCCATCATGTCCCCAGAGCCAGAAGGACAAAGAGACTCGTTGGTGTGGGAGACACTGCAGCGGCAGAGAATGCCGCCTTCTCATGCGCCTTGAGGGATAAGAGTGGCGAACCATCCCAGAGCGTCTTAAGGAAGTGACATTGAAACTTGAGGGGTTGTTTTTTCTCTCCTGGCTTAGCGCAACTGTAAGAAAGACAAACTAGCCACTCCTAGAGGTTCTTGCGGTGGAAGAGGTTTTTCTGGTTGCCACGAACATTTAATTGCTGTCTCTTTGTACAAGCAAAACACAGTGGTGTTCCCAGGGTAACAATTCCTGATTCCTGAGCATGATTGTTCTCCTGCTTAGATATCAAGGCTGTCATCTCTTTTCTGGTGGCCATTAACTGCAGCAGTACAGGCCGAAAGGCAGCTATTGAATTTCTGCCAGGCGCACGCAAGTTGCAAAAGGTGGGGAGGGCTGGGGAGGATATCAGACCCATTAAGTATTTTGCCAATGGAAACTTCAGCAGATACAGTCAAAGCACACCTAATGCGTACTTAAAACACATGACTCTTCCCCCCACCCCAAGTCCTGAGGACTGTAGTTTCCTCACCACAGATCTACAATTCCCAGTGCCCCTAACAAACTATACTTGCCAGGATCCTTTTGGAGGAAGTCAGATGGTTTAAATATGTGTTGGCTGTGCCTTAAATGTATGTTTATTTTCCTATTTTCCCTCAAAATATTTACCTAGCCTGTTTAGCGCCCAGCTGAAAAATGTTCCTTAAGAGTTACCGGCACGTGTTATTTATAGGGCTTAGACAAAGATTCCAGCTCTTAATGCAAACTCGTAAATCACACTTCCAGATACAGCTATCGGTCACAAACTATAAAGTTTCATTGGGCAGTATACATCACTTACTGTCTTTCTTAATGTTTGTGTATGTTTAATTTCCCACAGACTTTCTCCTGCTGTTATTTCCTTCTGATTAAATAGTAAATCTAGGAGATTTCTGGAGACGTTGTGCTGGGACGGTATAAGTGGAATTCTTTTTAAAGAGACACGCCTGAGGTAAAAATCCATACGTTATAACAACAAGAACACCACAGTCCTAAATTGTGTTACTAACAGTTTGGGTTATCCAGTAAAAAGAATGCACTTAAGTGCATAGGATTGCAACCCGGCCTAGGAGACATTGCCCTCACTCTGAGTTGACTTCATTTGCCCTCGATTATTTGGTAACATACTCAAATCCATTTGGCTATTTACCACCATGATTGGGGTGGACCAGCCCATTTCCCCACCACACTTCTGCCGTGACCCGGGTCTCACCGAACTCAACAGGAGCTGGGGTGCTCCTCAAAGTGCTGCTGCTTGCTCAGACCCCTGCTATGTGATCTCCAGTTGGTTGAGTTTGCCAATGTGATCAATTGAGCAAGAAAATACGCAATAATTGGAAGAGTGGAGGAATAGCACCAACATCGCAGCATATCGGAACAATGGCAGTGAGCCCTGGCAACAGAGAAAAGGTGAACATTCTCAAAGCTTAAAAGTCTCTCCCCAACCCAACCCGGAAATAATTCCGTCTCCTTCACAGCTTTCCATCCCAAGAACAAAACATTTGGTGAAGTCCTAGCTTGATTATGTTTCTCCTGTTATAAAATATGTTTTAATTTGTTTTAAATGGATACGTCATTAAACTACAGACTACAAACTGCCTCGAGCATTAAGGCAGCGGAGAAACTGGGAAAGAAAGAAAGAAAATGTGTTCCCTCGCATGGATATGAGATTCATATAGTTTATTCATACCATTTATAGAAATATAATAAGTAATAATATGCCTCGGTTTATGAGGCATATGGTATTCCAAAGGTTATTCTAAATTTTGCAAGGAAGTCACTTGTCCAAAGGGCACGGCTGCTCTAACATGGTCCAAACTTGCCCATGCCACAGCATTTGGCGGCACAGATCACATTTCATTACACTGACAAGGCTGAGCAAATTCTTCCAGTTGTGTTAATTTTGCCCACAAGTCAGCTTGTGTCACATTTACAAAGAAGATTGTGACATTTCCTAGCCGTTGTCATCCCTCCAGGTTTTGTGGTCCATTGCAGCGCATTTCTAAAGTGGAAGAGGATTTGGTGTAAAGGAGTTTGCGGCTCTCTGCCACGCTGTCACAGTCCAGCAGGGCACCCCCTGCAGTCACCTGGGAAGTCAGATGTGCTCACCAGCAGAGTGGGTGAGAAGTAGACTAGCACATAATGTGTTTGTTTCCTTTCTGGGCCGAGAGTGATGAGTGGCACATTTCTAATTCCTGACATGGAAGGTCACAGCTCAGAAGAACCCTTTGGGAATGGGGGAGTACAGGAAACTGAAGGGCGAGTCTTTGAATGACATTGATTTTCCCCAGCAGACAATGGGTTGGAATACAATTGACACAAAACTTTGTTCCATAGCAGCAAACCATTCAAGCTCCATCAGTATTGTTTTGTGACTATAGCTGTTCCTTTTTATAACTTTGTACCTTCTTGTTTCTCTTTGTTGTATACTTTGTTCATTCCTTATGTTCTCATGACACAGATTAGTCTTGATTTGCATCAGCTTGGTTCACACAACGCCAAGTCATGGTTTGTTAAACCAAACCATGGTTGGTTTGAGCGTGTATACCTAGCCCAGCATACTAACTATGGTTTTCTTTCTGTCAATAAATAATAAAACCATCATGTGAAGGCAAGGTTTGCTGGCAGCTTACAATTTACAGCTTGTTTTAATTATGGTTTCTCATTGTGTTTGAACCCAACTGTCTTTCTTAACCATGGTTTGTATGACCATCCCAGACACTCACCATGAAATAAGAGCAAGCCATCATTTGGTGGAAGAAGGTGGGGCTTATTTGCTGTTCTGCAAGATGACGTGAGCAAATCATAGTTACATGGTTAAAACTTGGCTTAGATGACACAAACAAACCATGGCTTATTGTTATGTGCAAATTCAGCTTATGCCAAGGAGTGTTACTCAATTAAACTTGCTCAGTTAAAATTTCCCTTCTTTCCCCTTCCTTTCATGTTATAATTTAGTGCAGAAACATGCAACAGACACGTGACTTTTTAAACAAATGTGCCTAAATAGTGGTGATGATAGACAACAGGCTGTGCTGGCCTAACACTTAACCTACTGCTCTGAGAGCTAATATTTCCCCAGTGCTCACAGTGGCAATGCGTTCTGAAGTCCCTTTGACCAGTTAATAGTCAGCGCTTGCATAGATCTGTGTGTGGTTCTTTGAAGCCCTGGAAATCACCTGACCCAAACGGGCTTCAGAGTGCACTGCTCAGGGAAAAAGTGGGTCACCTGATGCCATTGTGACATCAGGTGAGTGGACCCACACATCTGTCAAATGTTGCCCATGAGGAATGGGCTTGCCTGCTGGCTGAGTCCACTTTTGCCACTGAACCGGTTTTCTGGAATTGCAGTTGCCACATTGGAATTGCAGTTGCCAAAGCAGCTCACTTCAATTCAGTAAAAACAGGAAAGGAAGACCCTGCTTACATCAGGCTTACAAACTAGACAAAACACTGAAGGAAAGACAGAGTAGAGGGGAAAGCAGATCAGTTTTCCAAGGAGCTTAAAGAGGCACACATGGTTCTCCCCCATCTCATTTCATCCTCATAACAGTCCTGTGAGGTAGGTTAAGCTGGGAGACTTTGACTGTGGGGTTTTGAACCCTGGTCTCTCAGGCCCTAGTCCAACACCCTAACAACTACACTAAACTGGGGTAGTGTGCATATGGCTTAATTAATCTCATACTTCAGCTCCTCATCCGTTTGCTTCGCCTCCAACTGCAGTAGAAGCACCTTACTGGAAAAACAAAATGCCCCTCAAAACCAGTGTCAGATTTTTGCAAATCTGGGGATTGCTGTTACTACAAGAATTCTTTGCCGAAGATTTCCGCACCCCCACGCTTCTCTCCCAAAGGGAACAACACTGAAATTTGGTAGTGTGAATGTGTCCTGTACCTCATTTATTTTGTTTCGATTCCATTGCCTGCAGAAACTTTCATTTCTTTTCGATCAGCCGCGCCATTCCTTCTCCTGCAAGATTTGCAGCTTAGCTGTTTTTCAGCTCACTGCAATGTCTCCCTGCCTGCATGATGAGTTGTGCTTAGGGTAGATTTTGGTTAAGTAAGTAGATAGATACAGCTTTGCTTAAAACAAATGAAGTTGATTTAGTGGACCTATACAGCAGGCAGGCACCAGCGTTATTTAAGAATATTGGCTCTTTGGAGTCAAGGCAGTAAAAGCACTTCATTTTCATTTCAACCCTTAACTGAACATCAGTTGCTTCAATCTGTTCATTTACTAATTCCTCTTGTTTCCTTGCCATCTTCTCTGCCCAGCTCACCCTTAGCCAGTAAACCAGCACATAGTATGAAATGCCCCGTGCTTGCAGTTCATGGACTTCGTACAGTTTTACAAATATTTTTAAAATTCAGCAGAACTTTATGAAAACAGAAGAAGAGTCTAATGTAATCACATCATGTGGGACAGGAACATAGGGAACTCCCATACACTGAGGCTGTGTATATATGTATAGCATATATTTACAGCATATTTAAAGCTTTTGCCCCAATTCCCAAAGTGATTTCACAATAAAGACATACGTATATACAGACTGGGTTATCCACACCTCTCCTTGTTCTGCTGCTTCCATCACCCTCCTGGGGAAAAAACTGCTCTTTAGTGCTCAATTTGAGCTAACAGGAATTTGGGTTTTGACCAGATTGCCATTTGTTCTGATATATCACTAAAGAGTGGGTTTTCCCTTGTAAAGGAGCTGGGCAAGGGAAAAACTTGGACCCACGCTTAGAAAGTGTGGGTCAAGTGGGAAATAGCCAGGACTTGTGCTTTCTAGGCACAGCACATGTAAAAGTGTGGATGAGCCCTGTATAATATATCTGTATATGTATATGTATATGTATGATCAAGAATTGCAGTCACCTGTGTATGACATTTTACATTTTTTTATGTGCTGTGAGCTGCCCAGAGAGGCTGGGAAAACCCAGCCAGATGGACGGGGTATAAATAATAAAATCATCATCATCATAATTCCTTTCCCAATTCCCTAGCTTTTTAAAATAAGCATGGAGCCTCCACAGACACAAAAGAGAAGGAGGGCAAATGGGAATGGCTGCTGCAGCAGGTTTGACTTTATCATGCTTAACTCTCCTCCCCCGCCTTCTCCCATGCTTAAATTTACCTTATTGTAACACCTGAAGGCAGTTTAAGAGTTAACAATATCAAGATGGGCAGAAAGAAACCTTGCATGAAGGAGCTCCAAGATTGCATGCCGGGATGGTGTGGAACTGGGGGCAGAGTTGCAGAGGCAGAGACCACATTTATATTTTGCCTCGGAAAGCAACATACCAAAATTACGATGCGCAGATGCGGTTGGAGGGGAGGAAAGGGGTAAAATCTTCTTAATAAATCCATTCCACGCCTGCAGAAGATGAGACAGGAGTCGCATATTCAACCATGTCATTTTGCTGAGCCGAAAGCAAAAGTGTTTCCAAATCCATTTGTTCTGTTCTGCGGTAACTCTGCTTATTTTGGGCTTTCAGGGAGCTTGGGCTCCCCTCCAGCACCTGGGAGATGCTAAAGAAGCAGAGGGAATAAGATATGGATCCTGGTCCGAACGCATGCCATGAACCCATTAGCTGGCCTTAGCCCCTTCTGCTATACTGGGAAAACAGTTAAGTAATCTACCTTTCAGGATTGTTGTAAGTATTACAAATAGGTGAAATAGGTGAAGTGCTTTAAACACAATAAAGCAATGTATGCAGCTGTAATTGTAATTATTATTATTTACTGCTGTTAGTATAGCTGTTGTTCAGCTGAAAGAAGAAGAGTTTGGATTTGATATCCCTCTTTATCACTACCCGAAGGAGTCTCAAAGTGGCTAACAATCTCCTTTCCCTTCCTTTCCCACAACAAACACTCTGTGAGGTGAGTGAGGCTGAGAGACTTCAGAGAAGTGTGACTGGCCCAAGGTCACCCAGCAGCTGCATGTGGAGGAGCGGGGAAGCGAACCCAGTTCACCAGATTACGAGTCCACCGCTCCTAACCACTACACCACACTGGCTCTCAAACACCAGGCAAATCATTCCCAGCAATGTTTGTCAATATCCCGTTTGTCCATCAGCAGGGCTGAAGCTTCCTAAAGTGTTGGACCAGATGAAGGTGGCACTGTGGTCTAAATCACTGAGCCATCTGGGCTTGCTGATAAGAAGGTTGGTGGTTCGAATCCCTGTGACGGGGTGAGTTCCCGTTGCTCTGTCCCAGCTCCTGCCAACCTAGCAGTTTGAAAGCATGCCAGTGCAGGTAGATAAATAGGTACTGCTGTGGCAGGAAGGTAAACAGCATTTCCGTGCGCTCTGGTTTCCATCAAGGTGTTCCATTGCACCAGAAGCGGTTTACTCATGCTGGCCACATGACCCAGAAAGCTGTCTGTGGACAAACGCCATCCTGAAAGCGAGATGAGTGCCGCAACCTCATAGTCACCTTTGACTGGACTTAACTGCCCAGGGGTCCTTTACCTTTTTTTTTAACCTTACCAAGACTCACAAACTATGATACACATGGCAACATCTCCCAGCACGGAGTGTGTTCTCTGTGTCTGCCCCTGGAATTTCTGTGATCTGTAATGTGCAGAGACTGGGATGTTCAAAGAGATTCATGCCATGGTTTTCTGGTGGATTGCACAGACTAGGTGATGCTGAATCAGCACCACACATGTCAGAACCATGTTATACATTTAAAGCACATTCACAGTCACAAGAAAAAAACTGAATTTTGGCATGATCCTTCACCTCTCCCCATTGGTCCACAGTAGGAACAAGCAGCCCCTTTAATCCGTGGGATTTGCACTGATTCATGCTTTACACTCCACTCCATAATAACCAGCTACATCAAGCAGCCATTTCATTGGTTTAAAAGAAACTCGCCACTTTTCTGACCAAAATGTTACAGATGTAATCATTCCCCCCGATTATGATTATTTTACACACTGCAGGGTGCCAACAATAATAAAAATGTAAACATCACATTATTTTTTCACCTTAATGTAACTTCAAATTAAAAGGAAGAAGAGGCCAAGGCGAGCCATAATATGTCTTGAAGTCTTTCCAAATGCAAAACAAATAAAGTCCTGCGAGATGCTGACGGCATTTTGAGAAGCCCGCTTTGCTTTCTCACCCTGCAGTTTCAATCTGATCCAATTTCTGAGAAGGAAAATATATTTTCCTGAAAAATCTGAAGGGGGAAAAATTAGTAGAGGTTGGCACCAGAAAAATGATAGCGGAACCCTGCTGTTCTGTAGACACTCTTTAAAGAGATTGAAAATAATCAAGGTGACAGTAATTTTGTGAAGTGTCTTTCCAGTTTTGGAATCCAGATTTAAAAGTTTGAACTGGTGGGGGAAATGCAATGGAAGCAAGGATACTGCTAACCTATTCAGTCCCACTGAAGCCTTCCTCCCTCCCTTCCTCCCTTCCTCCCTCCCTCCCTCCCTCCCTCCCTCCCTCCCTTCCTTCCTTCCTTCCTTCCTTCCTTCCTTCCTTCCTTCCTTCCCATCCCCATTCTATTCATAGGGTTTTATGGTATGCAGGGATTTTACAGTGGGCATCCATAGCTTATGACCCACCAAATTGAACACTACCCACCACTAGTCATGTATGCAATCCATTAGCAGCTCAATTAACTTCTTGATTTTACAGCTTCTGATGAACTTCAGAAGGTGTAGCCTGGGATGTTTATTAACCCACTGGGTGCGACCGCTGAACATGTCTGGTGTGGTTAGTGGGTCACATCTTGAGCAGGTCTGCTTTATGAGACTTGGGCTTCATGTTGTTGACTTGGTTGTGCTGGTGAAGGTGGACTTACCCTCCCAAATTTGGGGAGCATGCCATGTGACCACGAGGAATAAGAACGTAAGAAGAGTACAAGACAAAAGTCTACGTAGTCCAGTGCTCTCTTCGCAGAACCTAGCCAGATGCCTATGAGAAGCACACAAGTGCAACCACGTTCTCCAAGTGTAGTTCCCTCCTAGCAACTGGTGTTCAGAGTCATACTCCTCTGACAGTGGAGGTGGAACATATTCATCAAAGTTAGTAGCCATTCATAGCCTTCTCCTCCTCAAATTTGTTTAACCCTCTTTTGGTGGCCACCACTACGTCTTGAGGGATCAAATTCCTGACAGGCAACTGTCAGGGATTATTTCTCCTCTGGATAGAGAGACATAAGGCTACATCCAGCACCTCTAACAACCGGGATGCGAAGCCTGTGGAATGACAAATGATGTCGAACTTGAACACCCGTCATCCCAGACCATTTCCAAGCTGGCTGTGGGTGATGAGATTTGGAGTCCAGCAACACCTGGAGGACCACATGGTCCCCACCCTTGCTTTACTGGCAGGGCTTGTTATTTGCTACCTGGAATGAGAGACAAGATATGACTGCTCAATTCTAGAAACAGAGGCCAACTAGGCTGGTGGCTGAGAATTTTATTTCAGCACTGGCGATGGGATACCAACCACCACCACATCTCAGGAGAGTTGAGGGGACGGGGCAAGCCAGAGGACACACACAGCTCAGTTACCACCACTTTGAGCTGGCTGCCTCAAATTGCTTAATGGTAGGGCTGGCTGGGGGAGATGGGTCCATTAGGACACATGGGTCACTGCTGCACTGAGCTCAGCCTGCCCTCGACCAGCCTATCTACATCCTTATACATACAACCAATCAAAGGAGTGGTAATGGCTGCCAGCTTCCTCCTCTTTGAATTCACTGAGGAAAGGAACAAAACCAGAATTCCTTGGCTCTGCCTAACATTTGCTCTTGCGCCACCTACTGTTGGACTTCCCTACCTTCCACCCTACCAATCCCAATGAGCTCCAGACTTCACTGAGGCCCGGTGCTATAGGCTTTCAACCTTGACAAATCTCCACCCTGTCCAGATCTTGACCTGGTCCAGCATGCACCTAAAAACTCACCTAGGCTTACTTTCCTTTGGCTCAAACAATACAAATCCACAGTCAAACACACCTAACAAGAGATGCAACGTCAGCCACAATTTTAACTTTCCAAAAGAGTTTTATCAATCACTGTGACACCGTCGGTCATCTTGCTGCGTAAATCTGCACACACACAAATGCGTCATACCATTGAGCTGGCGTTTGTTTGTTTTTACAGGCATCATGCGATATATATTTTTATGTGGAAAATCTGTTTAGGGCCCTGATGGATAAGGCAAGATGAACCCATGTGACACACACCCTGCCCCCATTTTCCTGCAGAGTTTTGTGCTTTGTCGTAAAGAGCGGGAGTTATAGTTTTCCACAGTATTAGCTATAAAAACGGAGCCTTGTTAAAGTTACAGTCAGAGGGTGCAATAAAGGAGTTATTTCAGCATATATCAGAGTTCAGGGCTCTTTTTCGTGACTTGGAGGTAGTGCCGTTATGTGGTGGAGAGACTCTGCAGCCCGGGACTTTCAGGACAAGTGCTATCTGTGCTGGAGCCTGGAAGTCATGTGGCCTCTCCTTTAAATAATGTATTCCCCTACAGTTCCAGCTCTTGACTTGTTCAAAGACAGTTTCTTTAAAATTTAATCAGTAGCTTTATCATCGCCTGCAGGAAAAAAGTGCCAGAGCAAAAGTGCTTTCAGAGCAAGGAAACCTGACATCTAATGAAATAGCACCTTTACTCATCTCTCTCTTCCCCACCCCCTCCCCAATCGGCCACATTTCTCCTACAAGTGTGCCCATTAAAAAGAAAAGGTAGGAAGGCTCCGTGCACTGGGGTGACAATCTGAAGCACCATTCAGGTGACCTTGTTAGAGCCACTGCACAGTGACTCAGGTGGGATGCCATCCTTCTAAAGTTAGGCTGCCTGAACAGCTCTGCGTATGCTGCCAAGGACTCACTGAACACAACTGATGATGGGCAGGCCAGACTCTTCCTAGTTCTTGTTAGTTTCACATGTGTTCATTCCTAAGGGCCAGTGTGGTGTGATGGTTAGAGTGCCAGACTATGACCTGGGAGACCAGGGTTCAAATCCTCACTCAGACATGAAGCCCACTGGGTGACCTTGGGCTTCATGGCTGAATGAGGGCCAGTCAGTATCTCTTGGCCTGACCTTGCTCGCAAGGTTGTTGTTGTGAGGTTAAAATGGAGAGGGAAAGAAATGCGTACACAACCTTCAGTTCCTTGGAGGAAAGGCAGGATATAAAGATAATAAGTAAACTATTTTGCCTCATCATTATGCCATTATTATTATTATTTTAAATCATGCATTTTACATTTATTAAGGTGCAGACTTTGAGCTTTAATATATTTATATTGCATAAAATTAGCATTTTTGGATACATCTTTTGCCCTAAAATACATTTCCCCCCTCATCAGTGTATTAGTCCGGAAAGTGTGATTCAGGCTGGTTTGCTTAAATATGAAGTGCAAATGAAATAATTGTGCATCTCTACACACGGAGCCAGCACCATAATCTAAACTGGAAAGCATGTCTCACCTCTTGAAAATATGCTCCTCAAGAGGTCCAGGTGGTGCTTGCTGTGATTCAGGATGGGCAAATGAGTCACTTTTGGTTTCTCTCAGTTTCTCTCTCTCTCCTTTCCAATCTGAAGTTTGGTTCTGCATATTTTCACACCAAGGCTGTTTTTTTATTTATTTAAGAAAGTCCAAATGAAAATTTGTCAGCATTTTAGTGTGCATTTTTTGTACTGTACACCTTTCTTTTTTGGTATGCTATTTCCCCTAATATATACCTTTATCCCAGTATGGGCATTTTTGTCAACTTTATTTGGCTGGAGAACCACACTGCGAAATTTGGAGATGTTAGAATTTGGAAGGCTGGCTGTGCTTCGGAGGTTGGTGCAGGAGATGATACAGTGGTACCTTGGGTTACAAACACCTTGGGTTACAAACGCTTCGGGTTACAGACTCCACTAACCCGGAAGTAGTACCTTGGGTTAAGAACTTTACTTCAGGATGAGAACAGAAATCGTGTGGCGGTGGTGCAGCAGCAGCGGGAGGCCCCATTAGCTAAAGTGGTACCTCAGGTTAAGAATGGTTTCAGGTTAAGAACTTCTATGGCCTGTATCCCAGGGACTTGGAATGGATGAAGCAGTCTATTTATTTCTCTGTTTATTCATATATTTGTTCCATCATATTTCTGCATTAATCTACCAAAAAGGGTGGAATAACATGCACAAAAATTGAATTTAAATTGAATTTTTTTGTAGCATGCTATTTAAATAGGTATGTATGTCTTTTATTATATACACCGCTTCATATTTTGACAGAAATCTCTCAGCAGAAATCTCTAAGTTTACAAACCCACCCAAAAGCATTCAACATAAGAAACGCAATACAAAACCTTTAACTGAAACACAATAAGGTAGAACTACTATGGCCACTGAACGGCGTTTCCGTGCGCTGCTCTGGTTTGCCAGAAGTGGCTTAGTCATTCTGGCCACATGACCTGGAAGCTGTATGCTGGTTCCCTTGGCCAATAAAGCAAGACGAGCACCGCAACCCCAGTCAGTCACAACTGGACCTAATGGTCAGGGGTCCCTTTACCTTACTATGGCCACTATTAATCATGACAATCCCACATGTTATGTAACTTCATTAAATACATTCCTCAAAGCAATGCAACCATATGCAAAACATAACAGTCCAGGGAACATCAACAGGCAACGAAACGCCCTAAACATATCATAAATATATTTTTAAAGCAACAAAGTATGATACCAAAATCATTCATCTGCATATTCACACCACACCGAACCACACGTCCGCACTGCACAAAACTAAGCACGCAACCTCCGAGTATGCAATTGCTCACCAATCTCCTTTACACCCACCACATCACTCCATTCTCTCTCCGGTAAAACACTTCAAAGTTGAAGGAACGAATAAATACGTTTCAGTGCACGCATTTCCAAATGTGTTTCATCCTAAAATACCCATTTTAAATGCACATTGGCACGTTCTTCTGAATCAAGAGCCGCATTGCACCCTTTGGAGAAGTGTGAAATCCAAAGAATAATTATGTTCCAATCCACACATTAGTCCAGGAGGCAGAGGTAAGATCCATTTGCAATGGGATGGACAGGATTCAAATTTCCCAAGCACCCCTGCATGAGACCTGGGGGAAGAAGGCAAGTGTATGTGTGCCATTCTGGTGGCAGTAATAGTGGTGGACATCTTCAGAACTACACCCAGCATCTCACCCCTGCGTTATCATATCGAACACTTGCCTTTGGGCTTTCCTTTGCAGTTGCATGTGTACTTCCACATCACAGCATTTGACCTAACCCTGCACAGCTGCTGAGAAGATAACTGAAGACTTGTCCTCTGCTGCCTTGTCCAAAACTAAATCTATTAGGTGGGGCAAGGAAAGCAACAATGCTTGCACTTAGGTACCTGAGCCAGTATCTTAAAAAGCAGAGACATCACCTTGCCAACAAAGGTCTGTACTGTTAAAGCTATGGTTTTCCCAGTAGTGATATATGGAAGTGAGAGCTGGACCATAAAGAAGGCTGATCGCCGAAGAATTGATGCTTTTGAATTATGGTGCTGGAGGAGACTCTTGAGAGGCCCATGGACTGCAAGAAGATCAAACCTATCCATTCTTGAGGAAATCATCCCTGAGTGCTCACTGGAAGGACAGATCCTGAAGCTGAGACTCCAATACTTTGGCCACCTCATGAGAAGAGAAGACTCCCTGGAAAAGACCCTGATGTTGGGAAAGATGGAGGGCACAAGGAGAAGGGGACAACAGAGGACAAAAGGACAGTGTTCTCGAAGCTACCAGCATGAGTTTGATCAAACTGTGGGAGGTAGTGGAAGACAGGAGTGCCTGGCGTGCTCTGGTCCATGGGGTCACGAAGAGTTGGACATGACTAAATGACTAAACAACAACAACAACCTGAGCCAGTAGAGGGTGATGGAAAGGCAACCTTTTGCTCAGCTCACTGATCCGTTCACTTTTAGTATGCTTGTTGGTAAAGTAGATCACATCCTCTCAGGCTTACTTCCTTTCTGCTTCTTCTCCAAGGTCTGTTATGAGCAGGCATCCCCAAACTCAGCCCTCCTGCTGTTTTGGGACTACAATTCCCATCATCCCTGACCACTGGTCCTGTTATCTAGGGATGATAGGAGTTGTAGTCCCAAAACAGCTGTAGGGTCGAGTTTGGGGATGCCTGGTTTTGAGTATGAGTCAGCTTCTGCTAGTGTTAACTAATTGGCTCCATCTTGACCACATGTAAAACCTATACCCAAGTTTTCTTTATCCTTTCAGCAGTCTCGTCGGACTATTTATTTCTGTGCACCATTGCAGTATATACCCTATTCTGGTTGATAGCAGCTCTCCATAGTTTCAGGCATGATTTCAGATGCTGCAGCCAGGTTCCGTTGCCCTTTGAAGCTGCTAATGCCATGGATTGGACCTAATGCCTTCTGCATGCAAGCAGGTGCTGTCCTTTTCAGTGGTGGCCCCTCCTCGTTTTTAAAGTTCAGGTGCATTTATTTGGATGTGCAGAGATTTGTGGCTAGATGCATCGCAAGCCATCTGCAAGCTCCTCGTTTTGCAGGAAGAGTGGAGAACTTCACCCCTTGCTTCGACTGGGACGAAGGCTGAATCTTCTGCTCTTATAAGATTTGCTCGCTTCTGGCTGAAGGGCATTCCCAAAAGACAGGTTAATTTTTAGGGGTCGGTTATAGCTGTAATAACATGGAGACACAGAATTGATTACTGTCTCCTCGACAATTTGTTTTTCGAAAGGATGCTCAAGCGGTGATTTCAGTCACAGAATGAGTTATTTGTCAGCAGCGGGGGGACGGGGACGGGGGACATAGCAGGAACTGTGTGCCAGAGCATGGCAACCCCAGAAGGTTAAAGATATCTGCCGATTGCAAAGGACAGTGGAAAACGGCATGTCAGAAGGCGGGAGCCACCTCATCAGAACCGTGCAGCCTCATCTGTTGGGAATCTATTTTATATTATTATTAGCAAAAGGACTGCTGTGTTGGTGGTGCTGGTGATGATGATACAGTGGTACCTCGGGTTAAGAACTTAATTCGTTCTGGCGGTCTGTTCTTAACCTGAAACTGTTCTTAACCTTAAGCACCACTTTAGCTAATGGGGCCTCCTGCTGCCGCCGTGCCGCTGGAGCACGTTTTCTGTTCTCATTTTGAAGCAAAGTTCTTAACCCGAGGTACTATTTCTGGGTTAGCAGAGTCTGTAACCTGAAGCGTCTGTAACCTGAAGCATATGTAACCCGAGGTACCACTGTATGTGTGTTTCTCTCTATCTGTATTTCAGGCCAGGACCTTGTAGGAGTGCTGGCGAAACTCAGCGGAAGGCAGACCTAACTGCAGGAAATCAGCACCACGGCCAGTTCCTTGTGGAGCAAATGTCAGAAACTGGACCAGTGTTTCTCAAACGTGGGACTACAATCGCCATCTTCCCTGACCACTCACCCTGCCAGCTAGGGATAATGGGAGTTGTAGTCCAAAAACAGCTGGAGACTCAAGTTTGGGAAACACTGCTTTAAGCAATGAGGACAATCTAAGCAGGTCGTCTGCTCAGCCAAGTTTATAATGGAAATCAATACATCATTTACGTGCTCTTCAGGTTACATAGACAATAGGAAATGGAGGTGATGGTGAGCAAAAAGAGGAAGCCTGAGAACAGGACAGGAATTCATCGTTCTTTTGAGCTAATTTGGATTGAAACTGATGCTGTTCAGTAGAACCCTGTTCTAGATGAGCTTCTAGATGAGCCAGGAGGCATTTTCTTCCTCCCTACCACCAAGTCAGCTGCAACCATGCTGGGGGTTGGCTCTAGCAACTGTCTGATGCCAACCTTCTTGCCCCTAGCTCTGCCCACTCTGATGGCAACATCTTAGAAGGGTCATGTGCTCATTTCCAAGGCACTGGGTCTGGTGGACTGGGGAGCATCCTGCTGCCCTCTGCCAGCTATATAATGTATTCTTTTTAAACAGATCAAAGCAACAGTAGCCAAATACGTAATAGGCTTGAGAGGACAGGAGCATCTTAACCTTCCATCACAAAGTGAGGAAAATGTTAAGTGTTGTATAAGGATCTGCAGTGAATACCCATTCACCCTGTTTTCTTTAATGAGATGAAAGCGACCTGCTGTTGACCTGGCACATGAGTGGTATCGAACTTTTTGCCCTGGCTTGGCTGGAACTGAATCCAGGGATTCTCAAGCTCCCTTTTCTCTGCTGAGCATGTTTTCTCAAGTGAACTGATTCTCACTGCTTCCAAGAACAAGAGGCTCCCCACCCCATGCTTTGCATTCTCTGAAAAGTAATTCTTTCAAGAGGTATAGGAGAGAGGGGTTTGCAAATACCCGGAAGAGTGGTTAGAAATGGGAACACACAAAAACAGAGTTCTTGTAAGGTAAAGCGCATTATGAATTGGCTAGCCGAAACAAATGCTATTATACATGGAAGGGTGAAATATGTGATTGCGCTGAGGAAGGTACCTGAGAGAGCTAGCTGTTTGTTTGTTTTTAATATTGCGGGATCAGGAGCTTGGTGTTCTTTGGAAGGAAGGGGAAAAGGCAGCTCGCAGTGCTTTGATACAATGGCGCCTGCTTTCTTTGGCACACGTCTACTGATATTTCAATGGAACACCACTTACCTTTCACAAGCCAGCTTTGATTTAGCTTTCTCTGCTTCCCCATGCCATAAAACCATCTGCAATGCTGCCCTGACATTTTTGACAGCTCCTCCTCCAGCTGCAGTGCTTTGTCAATTAATCAGTGGGGTTAATTGAAAGTAATTTTTATTATGTGTTTTTACATACAATTAAAAAGAAAAAGAAAGTAAAGAATAAATGAAGAAAAATGAAAACAAAACCATGAAAAACCAAGGACACAACACAAAACACCGAAGGATTTCCCTTCCTCTCCTTCTCTGATATATTTTCTTTTCCCTCTCTTCCAAGTTACCAAGTTCTACTCTTCTTACTACTCCTACTTCCACTTATACTGCTGAATTTATTCAAGTCCTGCTAATCTGTTCACTTGTTTATACTGATTTTTAAAATACTGTACAAACATTTTCCAATCCGTTTTGTATTCTTCATCATCTTGTTCTCTTATCTTACTGGTCAGACCCACCAGCTCCACATATTCCAACAACTTAAAGTGCCATTCCTTCATGGTCAGTACTACACCTGTTCTCCATTTTTGTGCAAGCAAAATTCAGGCTGCTGTAGTGGCATACATAATATATATATATATTTTAAAAAATATTGGGGGACTTAAAGGTAAAGGGACCCCTGACCATTAGGTCCAGTCGTGGCCGACTCTGGGGTTGCGGTGCTCATCTTGCTTTATTGGCCGAGGGAGCTGGAGTACAGCTTCCGGGTCATGTGGCCAGAATGACTAATCTGCTTCTGGCGAACCAGAACAGCACACGGAAATGTTGTTTACCTTCCCGCCAGAGCGGTACCTATTTATCTACTTGCACTTTGACGTACTTTCGAACTGCTAGGTGGGCAGGAGCTGGGACAGAGCAACGGGAGCTCACCCCATCGCGGGGATTCGAACCGCCAACCTTCTGATCGGCAAGTCCTAGGCTCTGTGGTTTAACCCACAGCGCCACCTGTGTCCCCACCCATTTGCGGACTTATGTTGTTACTATTCCCAGAAGAAAAGCTTCTGGTTTCTTGTGAAATATTCTCTGAAATATTTTTAATTTGTTATGAATCATTTCCCAGAATTCCTTGATTACTTTACTCAACCACCACGTGTGGTAAAATGATTATTCTACCTCTTTACACTTCAAGCATTTGCCTGTCCCAACTTTAAACAGTTTTGCTAGTCTACTTGGCATTAAATACCATCTGTGGATCATTTTCATGTGGCTTTACTTCAATATATAACACACAGTTTTTCAGGTTCATTTCCCATAGCTTCTCCCATAGTGCAGACTCAATATTGTGCCCCACACCCCTTGCCAGATTAATCATATATGATTTCACAGGCTCATCTTTCATTTCCCATTCTAAGGGTTAGACGATCCAATGAGATTTAATAAATAAGTGAATCTATCATGCCACTTGTCAGGGATGATCTACATTCCAAAATGGCTCACAACATCAAAAACAAACAACATAATTCATTAACTATTGCAAATCAGAACAAATGAAAATATTCCTGTGAACAATAGATGAATAAAAGCATCACAGCCTCTCAGAAGATCCATGGTGAGGGAGAGAGTAGAATTCATCTCCAAAGGGATGCTTCCAGAGTGCTGGTATTTTCAGGTGGGACCCAATCACATACGGACAAATTCAGGTCACACAATTGTAGTTCATAGGGAGGTCGTGTGCAACAACCCTCCCCTCCAAAGAGCCAGCCTTTTTGCAATAAGGAAAGTGACAGGAAATTGGAAAGTGTGGGATGACACTTGCTTTCAAGCATCATCTAACCTCCCTGAAAACAAATCAGAACAAACAATCAATAAACAGGCTTCCTGGAAACACCCTAAGATAGTGCCATCCACCTGCATACTGAAAATAGTTACATTGGAAGAGGAAATCTGCCTGCTGATTAATTGAGATTCTTCCACTTATTTATTAATATTTTGTATCCCACCCTTCCTTCCAAAGGAATACCAAAGGGGAAAAGCAATACAATTAAGAATAAAGCCAAAAACGCATTTAAAACAACAAAAAACATGATGGAGATTGCTATGAGATATGCACACGTCATCTCGGAGAGGGAGGGCTTGCATTCAGCTAAGTTCTTCCACTCCTGCAATGACGTCTGCTTGCACAAGGAAACTTCCTCTTCTCCCTGTGTTGTCCAAATTGGTTCTGGTCCCCCCCAATCCCCCCACAGCAGATTCCATGGCTAGGGGGCATGTGGGGCACATAGGGAGAGAAGAGGGAAGGGGAAGATATTGCTATTTAATGAATTTTTAGTCACTTTCTCTTGCCTAAGGAAACCCAAAGTGAGTTGCAACCAACCATCCCCTCACCCACATAAATACATTAAAACTGGGTAAGTTAGTGTCATGCATTCCCTGTCCCCCAAGTTAAACTGTTTTCTTATTTCAGAAGATATTTTCCTTCTGGATTAAAGTTCCCTCTCCTTCATGGCCCAGGACAACATACTACAAGGCACATAAAAATTGATGGCCCATTACAACAACCCCCAAAGCCACAGCATGATAACACCTTGATTAGGACCAGCCAGAATGTCACAAAGTCGGGACTTCCGGGTTGGCGCCATCGCCGAATGGCGGGCTCCCTCCGTGCTCCGGAGGGAGCCGGCTCGGCAGGGGTTGGGTTCTACCGCGCCGGCGACGCGGGGACCCTCAAAAGCCATGGGCACGGAGCCCCATGGACATGGTGACTCGGCTGGCACCTTTGCGCCCCTCCCCGGCCCGCGAAAGAGCCTTTTTAAAGGCTAAGGAACGGGCGCCTGGGGGGTGGTGGTGCTTTGAGTCCGCCGCTTCCCCTGCCGAGCGAAGCCGCATGCCATTCGGTGGAGAGCGCTAGCTTCTTCTATTGAAAATTTGGATCCAAAAGAAAAACCCGTGAGTAATTGGACTATGGATTAAAAAGAGGGATAAATTTTTAAAATTTGATGCGAACGGGGGAGGTGGAAAAAGGAAGTCAGCCCCCCCTTTATTGTAGAAAAGACAAAACATAGGACTTGACAACTAAGATCGAGTGTAACCCTATCTTGATGAACTAACAACTTCGCGAGGGAAAATTATAAGTTTGAGCTGGAGGAGAAAAGGAGAATTTGCATTAAAAAGCAACCCCCCCCCCCCGGAATCCCTGGAGCGATCTGCGAGAATACCTGGAGAAGAGTAATGGAGGTTTTGACAGCTGTCAAAGAGCTGTCAAAACGGAAGAACAAAATAGAGACGGTGTTTTGAGGACTTTGCCAGTTACATTTGGATATAAATTGGATACAAATTGTTTCAAATAAGGATTAACAACCTATTTGGACTGGTGGATGTGATCTGGAAGGGAACTCAGTTACTGCAATCCATCTAGAGGAGCTGAGGGATATTGCATGTGTTTTTGCTAGGAAACTTGAACAGTTGAACAGAACTTTCAACCTCCTGGGAAACTGCAGAAATGGGACATTATTTTGTCTACAGAGGTCTACATACTACAAGAAACAATGGATTTATCTGTTGGAAAATGAAAGGGACATGACGTAATGTTTTGCTCCTGAATAACAAGCCTCTGCAGAGGAATTAGAAGCTTTTGGGAAAAGAACCTTTCTGCGGGAGAACAGGGAAACAAAAAGGAGGAGAGTGACCGACAAGAATAAGGAAACAACAAGAACTGGACAGAACTGGAAGTGGGGACATTTGGGATATCCAGATTTGACAAGCTTATGGAAACAAAATTGGAGTTTTTACTCCTGGATACAAAAATCTGGATAGAAGAAATGAGCCCCTTTTTGAGATAGACTCCTTCTAAGATTGGACACTTGTGATTAAAAATGACTGGTAAAGAATCAGAGAGATATGGGTTTAGTGAAATGTGGGAACACCAGGAAGATATTAGAATTGGAGGGATATAAGGAACGCAACAGGGAAAGAGGGGAGGGAAATTTGGAATCCAAAGGCTGTAAAATTATTTTTTCTTTTTTCTTTTTGTATTTTCTTTTCATCTGCACTATATCTGAAAGGGGGGAACTCGTGGAAGGGAAGACAGATCTTAGGGGATGGGAATTTGAAAAAATTGGGTTATTGACGATGAGTGTAATCTGGGGATAAGAACTTGTTGAATTTAATTGTTTATTTAGAAGATTTGGAACACAAGAGGGGGGGAGGGGGAAGTCTTGGTTATTGGAAGAAGTGTATAAATTGGATTTAATTTGTTTTAATTTGGAAAATCTTAATAAAAATTATTTTAAAAACAAAACAAAACAGAATGTCACAAAGTCATGTGCAACATTTGGAGTTTGCTAGAACTTTCCACCAGACTGGATGTCAAATGCAACAGAAACAGTGTCCCAAAGTCTGACGTTCACCAGAGGCAGTGTGTTAATTAATCAACAGCAATAAATTCTTTAGCCAGTCAACAACATTGACACAAATAAAAATAAATAACAGTTTGTGGCGTTTGCCCGTTCTTTTGGAAATGTTTGTACAGGGGGAGAGAAAGGGCTAATAGGTAGAGCAATAGAAAGCCCAGAGGCGGAGCCTACCTGTTTTTAAAAGGCTTAGCCGGAGGTTTAGACAGTAGGGGAAAGACAGTAGGGGGAAAACTACAATCTTTGTTGTTAACTTGAGAGCCTGACTGAGACTAAGTGATTTACTGGGGAGAACCTGGTTGGTTCTCCCCGGATTAGTGGTGTACAGGTCAATAGTCCGTTAGACCGGGGGCTACGTATGGACGCCACACAGTTGAGAAGGAAAGTGAAGGACTATTCTCAAATATCTACTAGTATATCAGAAGGTGGCTTGTATAACCCTTGCAGGGAATCAAATGAGCACAGTGGATGATGCACTGAAACTGCTTAGCTAGAGGCCACTGAAAGCCCCTGACAGATCTGTCAGCTGGACATGTCAACTTGTCAATCAAGAGGCTGACCTCGCTAAGAACAAGGAGCGAGATACCCCATCCCATCCCACCCTGACTCTTTTTTCAGGTGCAGCCTACAGCCATGAAAACATCCAGCCAGAAACTTGTGAAGAACGGCTGCGATGTTGCAGCAGCAGTGGGCATAGCAATTTTCAAGGGTTCTTGCATCCCGAGTCTCGCAGGAGGCAAAGATGTGTATCTAATTTGCTATTTTTTTAAAAAAAAGCAAAACACAGCCACTGTGGTGCCTGGCAGCTGTGAAAAGGTTAATTTAGAACCTAAAGACCTGGCTGGAAGCAGTAATGTGCCCTTGGCATCAGCCGGTGATAGTTTGTTCCAATGAAATTTGATGATGCTTGTAGATTCAGCGATTGAGCATGTTGCTTAATAAACCCTTGGCTCATTGAATCTTAATAAACCATAGCCAGGCTTGGAGGGTGGAGATCTGCGAGACCTTAGGAGGCTTCCTTTTGCCCACATGTTGACATTTCTCTCAACCCTTATTAATCTCTACTGTCGTTTTGCTAGGTTGCCTCTGGACTCTCAGCTGCCCTGATTGCTCCAAGTGCAAGCCTGCTCATTGCCTTTTAGAAAAGTAATAATAATTTGATTTTTAGAATGTCTCTCTCACCCGGTCTTGATAGCTGTTAAAGACATTGATCTGTCAATTACGACTTGTTCCCTTGGGTGCCAGCCCTTTTTGTCCTATACTGAAGATATGAGTGGTTGAATTATGGATGTATTTACAGGGTTGATGTAAAGATAACAAGATAATATATGGCAAGAGCTTCAAGGGCTTTGGGAAAATGCTATATAAATACTATTTTGGCTTCTGGGACCATTCCTTTGCTTTTTAATGGCCAAGGGTGGCTGGTTGATGTTTCTTCAAAGGAAGCTAATTGTTAGAAGATACAAAATACAAAATAAAAAAATCCTTCCAGTAGCACCTTAGAGACCAACTAAGTTTGTTATTGGTATGTGCTTTTGTGTGCATGTGTTGGTCTCTAAGGTGCTACTGGAAGGAATTTTTTTTATTTTGTTTTGACTATGGCAGACCAACACAGCTACCTACCTGTTAGAAGATAGTGCCTTGATATCTAGAGATCTCTCTTTGTCATCACAGGAGGTGATCCCAGCTAAGCAAAGTGGTCATAGGAACATAGGTGGCTGTCTACCAGCTCCATCTGGTCTGTTGGCTGAGACCTTACCTGTTTGCACTCTGCCTCACTATAGTGATACATGCTCTGGTTATCTCCAGTTTGGACTACCACAATGTTCTATACATGGGACTACCTTTGAAGGTGACTTGGAAACTACAATTAATCCAGAATGTGGCTGCCAGACTGGTGACTGGGAGTGGCTGCCGAGACCATATAACACTGGTCCTAAAAGATCTACATTGGCTCCCAGTACATTTCTGAACACAGTTCGAAGTGTTGGTGTTGACCTCTTAGGCCCTAAACAGCCTCAGCCCTGTATACCCAACCACAGGATTAAGAGTCTCATGCTCTACCGACTGAACCATGTGAAGCTGCCTTATGCCAAATCAGGCCATGGGTCGATCTGGCTCAGTACTGTGAACACCAACTAGCAGTGGACCTCCAGGCAAGAGTGTTTCACCACCCCACCTGGAGACACAAGAGATTAAGTGTGCTCCTACCATTGAATTACTGCTTTTCTCATAAGACAATGTAGTTTGTGTGTATGTTAAGAATGTAACCAAAATAACAGGAACCCTGCTGGATAAGACCAAAGACCCATCTAGTCCAGAGTCTTCTCACCCTTTGGGTTGACTGAGTGGAAGGAGGTGAGTCAGCCACTGAGGATTGGCTCCTAGGGTGATTCTGGAGAAGGCGTGTGGGAAGAACACAGAAGAGTTGTTCTCTATGCTCCAATGCTAACCACTGAGGAACACTGAAAACACAAGGGACTATCCAGTTTCACAAGAATAGTGTGAGAGTTCTGCTACTTACAAAGGAACTTTGTGGAAAACACAACTTGAATCACTCTGAAAAGAAGATATTGGAGTGCTCCAAATAATTTGCCTGTGCATACCCGCACAGAAAATATTAGATCTAGCTGAAAGGCAACACATGGAGAGCTGCATCGATTGTTGCATCCCTAATTATTATTACTGCATAATCTTAGACGGTTGAATAATCTTAGAAGGGTGTGTGGCTGTGAGAGGGCATGGCTGCGACTGTCATGAAAAGGTCCCACAGTTCTGCCTGGACACTGAGGTCCAGCTCCCAGGGCCTTCTGGCGATTACCTCCCTGTGAGAAGCCAAGTCACAGGGAACCAGGCAGAGGGCCTTCTCGGTAGTGGCACCCGCCCTGTGGAATGCCCTCCCACCAGATGTCAAAGAGAAAAACAATTTCCGGACTTTTAGAAGACATCTGAAGGCAGCCCTGTTTAGGGAAGCTTTTAATGTTTAATGGACTATTGTATTTTAATATTCTGTTGGAAGCTGCCTAGAGTGGCTGGGGAACCCCAGCCAGATGGGCGGGGTCTAAATAATAAATTATTATTATTATTACTTCTGAACTTGCCACTACTGTACTGACTGTGTCAAACATGTAGAATGGAACCAATCTTTCTTTCTGTCAGCTGAACCTTCCCATCAGATGAGGAATGGGGGCAGAGAGGTTCCTCCTTATTCACGCCAGCCTCCTCATATCACTGGTCCACTAGTTGTAGGTGTTGTGCAGCAGCTTCATGATTTATAATTGGCTTTAAAAAAAAGAGAGAGAACTGGGTCAAGAAAGAAAAACAGAAGCTGGCTCACTGAATTATTCTCAGGGAGTTGTGAAAGCCTTGCAGTCTAATTCCGATGTAAAACAGAGCAGGTCAAATAGTACTCAGTGAATACACTGGATGAATGATGCTGAGATTTGTCAAATAATTTATCTGAAGGGGAGAGAGAAAAAATGTTTGCAACATCTCAGGCTGCATGTAAAACTGATCAAACCTTATTCATCCAGCGTGTTCCTTGAGGGGAAAGAAATGGCAACTTTTCATTGGTTAATTTATTTAGGGATTATTTTTTCCTCCCAGGTATCCAGTGAGAACTAACACATTACAAATTCCTTCCACAAAAGGGGAAGTCTCTCAAAAGCAATGGATGTTTAGAGAGGGCTAGCAGCATGGGAAGTGTTTGATTATTAATATTTGCAAACAGGAGAATTGGCCAACAAAGAACACAATTCTGAACAATATGCAATGTGACATGTTTTTCTCAAAGTCAGAACTGATTATATAAATCACACCTCCATGCACCAGATGCTTTTTTTGGGGTGGGGTCGGGTGGGTAGGAATATACATTTTTCCCAAAGTGTTTTTTTGGGGGGGCAGCAGTGGGAAGAGCATCCTAATCTCTTGAGCACACTCACGCACAGGAAACAGTCAACACTCAGACAGAAGGGCCAAAGGTGAGGTTTACATAGAGAAGGCAGGAAATTAACTGTGGCAGTTATCTCACCGGTCCACATTTTGCCACATCATAATCCATTGTAATGTTCGATGCACCTTTCCACCTGGGGGATTGCACGCAAGCTCTATTTAAAGCAGGATTAACAAAATGAGACAGTCACTTTAAAATGCCGTTTGAAAAGCAGTGCCATGCCAAACCCCCAACACATAAGCATCCTTACCACCCAAAATGACAAGAGAAAGAAATAGGCACATACAGGTATGTATGTGTGTGTCACCGCAAATTCATTTAAATTAAGATTTGAACATTAAAAATATGCGAAGGGTCGGGTAATGAACTGACGGCAAAATTGAGGCCAGTGGCCAAAGAAATGAGGGCAAGGCTCTTCCTTCCACCCCTTGCATTGATCCCCTCCCCATAGAAAGCTGTGCACCTTAAGTAAATAGAATATGTTTTGCCCTGGATTCCAGCGGTGCTGTTAGATAGTTGCAGATTGAACTGAATCATCTTATGACATTCGTGTGTGTGTGTGTGTGTGTGTGTGTGTGTGTGTGTGTGTGTACTTTAGATAGTAATATAAAGGGCCATCGCTCAAGTGGTAGAGCATCTGCTTTGCAGGTTCAATACCCAGGATCTCCATTGTCGGAAACCCTGGAGAGCTTCTGCTGGTGAGTGAAACAAGCCGGCTTCGGAAACCATGGTTTGAAGTTGTTTTATTTAGAAACTGGGTTCACATGCCAGAGGGATGAGCCAGGTTGCATGCAAAGTAAAACTAAGCTCTGCTAAAGCCTCCCCCCTGGCAAGGTGGGAAGAGGAAGGGTGTGTGTGTGTGTGTGTGTGTGTGTGTGTGTGAGAGAGAGAGAGAGAGAGAGAGAGAGAGAGAGAGAAAACCAAAGACTGACAGCAGTTTTGTTCTATCTATGTGCAGAAGCACTAAACCAGAGTGAGGAGCCTTTTCCTTAAGACTCATGGGAGAAGTCTTCTGAGCTGATGGAGGGTGGAGCTAGAGCCAAAGGTGAAAGGGCTTTGCATCATTGCAAGAGCTCTCTCACTCTTTCTCTGTCCCTTCACCGCTCTCTGAGCCACCCAGTGCCTCTTTGCATTCTGCGTGAGCATCTGTGACCTTAGTACATCACAGTCTAGGTGGGTATATCAACATCAACATCATGTTTTGTCTACATTATTAATCGACCTATTAGAATATCAGCCCTACTGGTAACAGTTGTGATCTTTCTGAAGAATTATTACAATTGTCACCACCACGCATATACAAGGCACTTTACAGAGAAAGTGAGGGCTGCTCCCTGTCCCAAGGGGCTCACAATCTAGAAAACAACATATTGAGCCAACTACTAAATAGCACCAATTGAGTCTTTCCTGCTGAGTTCTCCTCATCTTGTTAATATTCTCTCATTTGTTCTGTTAATTAAGGCAGATTGGTTTCTATATTTATTACCTCTAGGTGGCAGCAGGGATCAAACCAAGATACACTGTTTTCCCCAGCTGGTAAAACTACGATGGAGATTTGGCAGCAATTGGCAGAGCTGCTTGTAGAAAAGGTCTGTGGTGGATGTATGGACTGCATCTATAGAATCAGATTGCTCCCAACCGTTGCTTTTATTGCACATAGTTTCTGAACAGAATGAGTGGTACCTTTCTCATCACTCAGCTTACTCGGGCATCCAGCAGGAATGAAACAATTTTAGACATTTTGCTTCTAACTAACAGAGCCTGCCATATTGCAATGACAAGATGGCGTGTTAGATTCATTTTGTTATCCAGACTTGCCACTCAAAAGCATGGCTGCAAATGGTTTCACGATATTGATTGTTTTGCAGATGGGTTCCAAAACTATATGGATTCCGAGAGCTGTTTTACACATTACATTTTCCTATTTGCAGATAATCCTTGAGTAAGTGGTGGGAGAGAGAAAAGAAACTCTTCAGACATCTGTCATGCTTGGATGCTTGAGCATTGACTTTGCCAATGGGTGGTTTGACTCAGGGAATAAATGAGGAAAGTTAAAAAAATGTACTGGAAAATTTCCAAACTCCTGATTCCAGTTTCTTCCTCAACCTCTATGCAGCGTGTGGAAATTGACTACGTCAGTTCCTGAGGAGCCTCCATTCTTACTGGTTTTATTTCTCAGCGAAACTTTAAAAGAGAGAGGGGGAAATATGCACTCGACTGAAAGGAGCACTTCTGGATTTGGGTGAAGAAAAGGGAGACAGTGGGCATGAAGCCATCAAGCGATTCTAATTGTGAAATGAAATTCACATCTGTGAAAAAATGCATGGGATTGGGTCACACGTCTGCATACTTAACAGGGAAATCCTATACATGCCTTTTCAGAAATAAGCCTTTAGCTGAATGGTCTTACTGCTCTGCAATTGGGAACTTAATTTCCTTCTGATTAAACATGCATCGTATTGCGTAGCACAACAAAGAGAAACACAGGTAAAGGTAAAAAAGCAACAACATTTAACTATGATCCACAGTTTAGTCTTCACCAAGCGTGAAAAAAGTAAATAGAGTGAACAAATCTGAGTGAAAAATTCACACTGAATAATTTACCCATCTATTTATGAATTAATTGGTCGCAAGATACCTTGTGATTTATTTATTTTTTGCAGTTTAATTTTACATCACAACGATCAGTGATATGAATCCCTCTGCATATCCTGCCAAGCAGTGACTTATTTGACTGTTCCTATTGTGATCCGCAGGATAATTTTAGAACCCCATTTATCCCATTGGCTTCATTCATCAGATTAGCACACTCAGATACATGCCTACTGGTATAATATCTGAGGCTGAATGATACATGGATGCCTATATCGGGGGATTCTTGGCAGAGTGTCTAATGTGCTAGGCAAATTTTGCTCCATTCTTCACCTTCTCATTTAGAATTCATAGGAAGGTGCCCTATACAGAGTCAGACCATTGGCCAATTTAGTATTTCCTATATTGACTGGCAGTAGCCCTCACAGGATTTTATGTGGTGTTTTCTCCCAGGCCCATTTGCAGATATTAGGGATACAGTGGTACCTCAGGTAAAAAACCTAATTTGTTCTGGAGGTCCATTCTTAACCTGAAACTGTTCTTAACCTGAAGCACCACTTTAGCTAATGGGGCCTTCTGCTGCTGCCGCACCACCGGAGCACAATTTCTGTTCTCATCCTGAAGCAAAGTTCTTAACCCGAGGTACTATTTCTGGGTTAGCGGAGTCTGTAACCTGAAGTGTCTGTAACCTGAGGTACCACCGTAGAACCTGGGACCTTCTGCAGGCAAGCTACCACTGAGAAATGGCTCTTGGCCCTTGCCCTTGAGTGGGAGCCACCAGGAACCAAGCAAACCTCTGTGTAGCAGTGTCCAGACATCTCACATGGATGGATCCACTCTAGATTCAGTTTCTTGGTCATGACAGCATGTGACAAAGAGCCCAGGAGCTGGCTTTTATTGAGATATTATCATGTTGATCCTGTGATCAGCAAGGCATGCAGAAATCTTGGATCACCAGATAAGATGGATTTTCAGCCCAATCCTAACCATGCACATACATCAGCCCTAATGAATTCAGCAGGGCTTAACATCTGAGTAGGCATGGTTGGGAGTGCACTGTTACTATTGAACAATGTGGTGTAGGCTGGCCAAGAAAGAGTGGTCCGTCTCATAGACTTGAATGCAAACAAGTGTCTCTAGGATGACACTTTATCTGTGCCATGATATCTGTTGCCTTCTGGCATTGCAAGAGATGGGGAAAAAGAAAATCCAGGTTCCCTATTCCCACCCGTCCTTTTTTTTGCTCGTGTTATCTAATCATTTGAACAAAACCACCCTTGCATGAAAGCTGGAAGAACCTGCCTATTTGGGGCCTGCAGAACAGACTTCTGACATACTCCAGACATCCAGCCAAATAGATGGTTAGGAGGGATTTAGTCCAGAGGCATCAGCCTCAAGCTCACGTTCAAAGTTGTGTGAGCTGCATAGTGTGTATATCTGTTCTCAGTTACGCCAGAGTGAACTTGGCTGGCAGAGTGCCACTGCCTTCAGTAATCTCCCCCGTCTCTGAAGCTTTAGATCAGAACACATGCCTGTCCTCCGACGAATAGCATGTCTTCAATTACCTCTCAGGGCTTTGATGCACCTTGGCCTTGGCATTGCTTTGAAGCATTTTCCTCCTCTCACTGCTCAGGCGTAGCTCCCATTAGTGTTTCCAGGGAGCAGTAAAACTGTAGTGCTTGCAAGAAAATTGCTGGTTTGAAGAATTAAATGAAAGAAGACCACATCTTTGCTTTACTTTTCTTAGCAAGGAGATTCATGAGGCAGGCAGGTGAGTAGATGGAAACTCGCAGTCTTTTTATCACATTGATGGCTTGAATGGATTTTGTTTCTTGGAGTATCTTTTAAGACTTTAATTAAATCAGGAGACGCGCTCTCCTCCAACCAGCCGCCCGCTGCTTATCTGCCTCTTAAGGCCTTGATTCATTACGCTGTATTATTTTTCTCTCTCTCCATCCCAGAGTAATCTTTAAAGACCGCAAATGGAAAGACTAAACTTTCAGGGAATAAGCGAAGAAATAAACATAGGCATTGTTGTTTTCGTGCAGATGTTTGCAGGCTCGTGTTGGATGATCCCCCAAACAAGATGTTGCTCAGTGTGAGCCATTGCTGCTTCAGCTGCTTTTCCAAAGCACCCTTTCTAAGAGCCCCTCTGACATTTTTGGTTCTCTGCCACAATCTGGACGACATTCTGCTTTGTAATAAAATCTGACAATGGGAGGGGGAGGGGCTGCTTTAGGTCGCCCTTAGACACTGCAGTTGCTTGAGAGGCAGGAGAAGATATTTTTCTCTGCAAAGTGGCAGAGAACATGCCATGTAATACTTGTTTTCTGCTCATAATAAATACAAACATTGTAATTCCCTGCCTATTGACACCATGCAGGTGCCTTCACTGTACAGTGGTACTTCGGGTTACAGATGCTTCAGGTTACAGATGCTTCAGGTTACAGACTCTGCTAATCCAGAAATAGTACCTCGGGTTAAGAAATTTGCTTCAGGATGAGAACAGAAATCATGTGGTGGCAGCGGGAGGCCCCATTAGCTAAAGTGGTGCCTCAGGTTAAGAACGGACCTCCAGAATGAATTAAGTTCTCAACCCGAGGTACCACTGTATTTCCCTTCCAGCACTTGCTAAAAAACATCTTTGTTTAGGCAAGCCTATCTAGATGCATAAAATCTTGAGATGTGTTGTCATCTGGTTTTTAGATTATTGTTGATATTTTTTTAAAAAAAGTTTTAAATAGCTACTTTTAGCTATTATGACTGATAATTTTATTGTTTTCTTCTTTTTGCAAACTGCTTCGAGGTTTACAATCAAGTGGTATATAAATCTTGTGAAATAGATAGATGATAGATAGATGATAGATGATAGATAGATAGATAGATAGATAGATAGATAGATAGATAGATGATAGATAAATAGGGGGAAGTTTGCTCTGAAATCCAAGTTGGCTCTGTAGTCTGCATGAATCTGTTTATGTATTACATCAACTCCTGAGTTCCACATGTGGCCACAGAGGCACAATACCGGAGATCTTCAGTTTGTAGCTCGTTGCATGCCTCGTGGTATATTGCACTGTGGCTCTGCTCCCTTTAATTGCTTCAGGAGAAATTGGCCAAAAACCACCGAGTCCCAACTTGGGTTAAAATAAAGCAGTTTCTTTAAGTACATAGCCAAAATAGCAGTCCACAGAATAAAGTGTTTTGGTGGCCAGAAGCGCTGAAGGCAATGTTAAACAATAATATGGCGGTCTGTTGCTGGTCGCCTTCCTGTGCACACGTTTCACCTTGTCCATATCCTTCTTAAAACATGGTGCCCTGAACCAGACGCAGTGGTCCAGTTGTGGTCTGGCCAAGGCAGAATAAAGTGGTACTATTAATTCCCTGGATCTGAACACTATGATTTCTGTTGATGCAGCCTAGAATTACTTTAGTTTCCCTTCTAACTCTGAGTCCCTGACCTTATTTCCTTGAAGAAGGGGGAGCTGACCTCAGTGCATCTTGTCCATGCCCCCTGCTGCCCCCCCAAAAAAATCAGGATCTGAGAGTGTGCCTGTATGTACTCCCCCTAAATCTCCCCAGCCCTTTGCTCATTCCTTCTGTCTCTTCTCGCAGCATTCAGCCCATTGCTCCATGTACTTAAACTCCTTCTCCAGTTCGGCACTCATTTATTTATAGGCAGTATATTTGCGATCTATAAAGTGTAAGTACATCCCTAACCCATCCAATCATGCTTCATCACTGCAAAGAGGTCTCTGGTTGGTGCATTGCTGACCCTTGAGAAGTGCCACTCAACTCGACTTCTTTGTTTCTCTGCCTCCCCCCCCCCAACCCCCCGGTAAGATGCTACCTAATAAATTTCTTGCAGTGGAAAGGAAGAAGTATCTAATCTTTCTGCTCGCTAGATTTAGTTACACCATTAGCTGGATCTTTCTCATAAAACTAATTTTTTAATTTGTAAATGTAGCTGAGTGGTTTTTATAGAAGACTGTCAGGAAATGATAAAATGCCACCAACAGATTTATATAAAGGAATTTAGTGCTGGCTATCCCCCCTCTCCTTTCTGCAATCCCTGCCATTGTGAGCTGGAGCTGTTCGTAGCTAAAACATGTCCAGAGAGCAAGAGTTCCAGGGCCAGCACTCAGGCCTTTAATTTTACTTTTACAAGACAGGTTTACAATGTCAAGAAGGATGGGAGAGCTGGAAGCGCTGTCTGCTTCGCTCTGGTCCATGTTCTGCTTCGGATCACACCCAAACAACAAGAGGCAGAAAAACAAGATGAAGGTCCTTTTCGAAAAGCTTCAGGAAAGAAACCCATCTTTTAAATTCAGGAGTGGCAGGGAACAAGTGGCCCAGCTGTTCTGTGCTAGCATCATGCAACGTGATCTGGGATAATGAGAGAAGTTCGGCAGAAAATTCTCGAAGATACAGCAGGCCTGGCAGTTGTATGTTAATTAACAGAAAGGGTTTTCTATATGAGATAAAACAAAAGCCAGGAAGTCTTTGAGATGGTACTGTAGCATCTTCCTCCCTCAAAATCAGCATTTGTTTAAGCAGCACAGGACACTTTCCTTGCATAATTTCCCACTATCTAAAAAAGTTAACCATTGTGCACCAAAGAAGCGCCAATGAACAGAGGCTTCTTTCCAAATTCTCCATGTATATCCATCTAATAAGTATTGTTTCCATCCTCAGCATGTCAAATCCTGGTGTTGGAAGCTGAACTAGTTGTGCCTTATGTCGTGATTTCCTTGCCAGCTTTGCCAGCGTGAATGTCTCAGTGTTACCAGCCTGTCTCAGTAAAATCCGCCTTTGATTATGGATGGTGTTTTTAAATAACTGGCCTTCTCTTTAGTAAAGAAAACAAGCAGCTATCAGGAAAGGAGAATCTGATCACTGCAGAGGTCATATGCACCCTGCGTGCCCATGAGTGTTGCTATTTAAACTTGGGCATTTTTAGTGCGAAATTCAAAAAGTAAGTGTGAGTTGGACAGCAAGTGCAGGCCTCAGGTTCCATACTTTCAACAGGATTATTAATTGCATATCATAACATTTGCCTTCCATATAGTAGCATCCCTTGGCTCTGCAAAACAGTGGCGTAGCATGGGGGGTGCAGGGGGGGCCGGCCGCACCAGGCGCAACATCTGGGGGGGCGCTCGCTCGCACTCGCAGCTCTCTGCCCCTACTAAAATCCACGGGTTAGGGGGCACAAATTACTTGCCTTGCCCTGGGTGCTGACAACCCACGCTACGCCACTGCTGCAAAGTGCCAAAGGACTAACACTGACCCCATGAGAAACATTTGTGTCTTTCTCCACAAAACATTGCTCCATTTTCTTCCCCAGACCTTTCATTTCAATGTATTTTGTCACTGGGGGACACTTCCTGTTTCAATTTCCCTGATGCAGAAAGTAAATTACACCTGAAACCTGCATGGGTGATAATCATCTGCAGATTGCTAGGAGGCGGCACAGGAACCATGCATACTTGCAGCAAATCACACATGTATAGGTTAGTCACACGTGATGGTCGATGGGCCTCCTTCACAGATTTACCTTCCCGTGGCAAAACTCCCAACTCACGATCCAGCCTTGATTGCTCTGCATTTCATGGCCTCTTTGTGGGCACACACAGACTGCTTTAATTCTGGGAATTGGGATCTTTTTTAATGCTTCCAATTTCCACCACTGAGATATGTGGGCTACTCCAGCCTCCACTGATCCCTGTGCCTCAAAGGGTCTGTCATGGGCTGGGTAAGTCTCTACAGTTGGCTTCCCATGCTTTCTACAGAGTGTCCTAGAGTGGCAGTACGCTGTGAACACCTGACAGGCTGTCTGTCGGCGAGGGTGAAAATAATGTTCTCTGCTGTGTGATGGGCAGGAGTCAACCCAATGGGCTTAAGTTATAGGGAGGTAGAGTCTGGCTGAATATTAGGAGGGACTTCTCAATGGTAAGAGAAATTCAGCAGTGGAGGTGGTGCCCTAGAGGGCTGGTGTGGTCTCCCTCACTGGAGGTCTTCAGGCAAAGGTTGGACAGAATATAACGGAGATGCTCCAGCTCTTATTCTGTTCTGCGGGGCTCCCAGGAGAAGGCAACACACAGAATTAGCTAAGGCTCTTTAAGCAGATTAGGATCCTCGACAGCTCCTAGTGGCCCCTGTCCACTAAAGCTGGAAGATGCTGTCTCACCCAGGATAATAATGTGAGTGGCCCTGGGTACTATGGCTATACACCTTGACTTGAGGTGGGATGGGATGTCATTTGCTGCTCCACCTCAAGAAGCAAAACATCTTGGGTTGGCCCTGAATTTTGCCCTCATTTTGGTCATGACTTAAGCCCAGGAGGTGCTGTAGGTTTCTCTGGAATATCCTTGAAGTTTGACACTCTCACAAATGCAGCCTGGAAAGCTTTCTGATAATCATGGGTGGGAAGGGAGAAAGTCAAGAGGACATCATTTGTAAAAGGGCTCTGGATGAGAAATGACTATCCTTTCTCCTGACTTGCTATCTCCCCGGGCTTGTTCAGATTGCTCCCTTGCATTGTGTCTCCCAGCCAACCAGCCGGAATCTCTGCTATTATCTCCAGTCTTCACCATTTGTATAACTGACACTGTTTCCCCATCCCTCCCCACTCATCTGGAATGAGGACACTAAAGCCCCAAGATCCAATTTATTGACAAGAAATCCCTGCATGAACTCTAAAGCATTGTCTGTTGCTGGGAGGTAGTGGAAACACATTCCTGCTAGTTAAGAGGACTTTTACAGCTTCAGAGTCTGGGCAGGAAAGTTGCCAGTCATTACCTGTTGTCTTAAAAGATGGGCTCCCATTTGGCTAGGTTCCTGAAATATCACTGTTTGCAAGAAAGAGTAAGAAGTGGACCCTGCAACAGAACAAGAGGGCAACAGAACAAGAGTTCAGATTTCCAGAACTATTGGATATCTTCATGTCTACTGCAGCAGGCAATTTTTGTTTCATGCTAGTGAGATCCTGACATTCCTCCCCCTTGGGAAAAAATAATCTGCTTACGAAAAGAAGTGCTACTAAGAAAAGAATACCCACATCTTCACATAGCATCAGCACCAGATGTGAAAAACCTTAGGTGATCAGATGTCACTAAACTACAGTTCCCATCAGCCCCAGCAGGCATGGGCCAATCACCAGGGATGGCGGATGTTTCAGGCTAGCAACATCTGGAGGAACAAACGTTCCTCACATCGGATCTACGCAAAATGGAGGAAAGCTATTTTTTAAAATAGATTTTTTTTACAGCAGCTGAGCAACCATTTCCCCTCCCCTATTCATAATGCTTTATTTGGCACTATTGAAACCATCGGTTAGACAGGCTGTTGTTCATAGTTCCTCCAGGCAACTAACCTATGCATACTTTCGAGGTTTTTAAAGTCTTGCAGATGCCAGTCTCAGAAGCAATACCTGTTGAACCCAGCCAGGTGGTCCACCTGGGGTGGGGGAAGCTGGCTCCTTTCTTGTGTGAGCAACATTTTTCTGTGTCCAAAGAGTTAGCGGTGACCTACATACACGCCCAATTATAAAGCACATATCACTTCACAAGCTAGAAACCGGTGGATTGGGCTTGGAGTGGTAATATGCCAAGATGAAAAATGGCCAACAGAGCATTTTTTTGAGAGAATGTCAGACCCTGGAGAGTTCAACTGATGTGGGAGTACTACTAGGGAGTTCACAGGAGAAATGCTGTCATATTAAGCCAAGTGCCTATTTATTCGCCATCAAAGTGAAGGATGTGGCTGGTTTGGTGGTAAAGCAAAAGCAACCTGCCCTATATATTGAAAGGGCCCAATATGAAGAAATAGGAGAGTGGCTCTAAGGGGTTTCAAAGCTATTTTACTCTCCTTGTCTAGCAGGGAATTGAAATTATTGTAAAAGATCCATTGGATGCAGATGTTTCACCTTTAACATCTGCCCTCTGACACTTCCATTTCTCAGTGATAGACAATGCTCCAGAGAGTGTTTCTGTTGAAATATTTGGTCAATTAGCCGAGGATAACTACATCTATCAATCTACCACATAGAGTTCTAAAAAAATTCTGGAAGGAGAAAAAGCGATGAGATATTTTTGGGCCACATGGGTTGTATTCAACAAAACCATCCCATTCGCACAAGGATTTTTGCTTGTGCAGCAGAACTTCTTTCCCCCCGTACTTTCCCTGTGTGAACCCCAAATCTATTCTGGGGTTTTCCCCAACCCTCTGGAACTGGATTTTGGCTGTGTGTGGAGTACATGGGGATCAGAGAGGGAGAGGAAGTTTTGTTGTATAAGTGGAGGTCCTTGAGCAAACAGGACAGTTTCACTGGATGCAACCAGTCCTTAGTTTGATTTATGAAATGTTATTGGCCTCACCTGTTTTCATAGGTCTTCTCCCGTTGTACCAGCCGCTAGGCTATCCAAGATCAAATTCAGAAGTCTTCAGAATTCCATAGTTTAACTACGCACTGACTGAATGAGGGCTTTCTTTTGTCTGCCCCCTATCCTTCTGTGCCTCCCTCCTAGCTCTTTGCACATCTGGACAGAAGCTGGAGCATCCATGGGCCTAGCTCTACCACTGAACCAGGGCCAGTGGGATTTATTGGCAGAACTCATGTCAACAGAGCTGCTGTAATTCTGAGACTCTGGCAAATAGCGCAATTTTTTATTTATTTTAAAAAGTCAATTGATCCGCTTTGGAGTTTTACAAACAGAGGAGTGTTGGGCAGCAGCTGTTGCTGCCACCAGTGTAGGGTTAGTCTAAAACAGGATCAAATATGTTTCCTGCCATAGCTGCTGCTCACATGCCATTTGTCTTCCTAAACAATAAACCTTCTATTATAGACAATGAGTGAAGAAAGATGTAACACCAAAGGGAAATTAGAGCAGGTCCCCTATCCCTTCCCAATTCACATGGTAATTGTGGATCCCATCAAGCTGAAATCTGGGTCAGTTACATCACACTTCAGGTGAACTGTCCATCTTTAAACAAAGCATTTAAGTGTCTGACTTATATCTTACACTTTCAGTGTTTTTAATGGGATGCATTTTCAAAACTGCTCCAGGTTTTCGAGTGGCGGGTGAAAGGAGGAAAATGGCTTTTGTGATACCTGGGTCGTTTTTTGCTGCAAATGTGCTGAGCTGGCTTTCGCTATGGAGTGGGAAAAGGCACACTTGGATTGAATGTGGCATGAGCACTTCCCAAAGCCCCAGTTTTGCGTGAACGCTAAATTAGAGGGACAAAGGAAGCTGCCTTGGACCAAGTCAGACCACCAATCCATCTATCTTAGTATTCATTATACTGACTGGCAGCTGGGCTGAGGAACATTTTTCTGCTCAAGTGCGACATTCCCTTCTACACAACCTTCAGTGGTGGGCATGGCCAGAAGCAAAAAGGGCGGAGCAACAAATGTTAATTTCCCACCTGGTTCAGTAGGCTTGTTTCTGTACGTGCTCACATGTCCCCTTTGCCCTCTATCCAGGCAAAAAATAAGCATTGTCAGAATTCAAGGATTGGGCTAGTCACACTTCTCTTAGCCTCCCTCACCTCAGAGAGTGTTTGTTGTGGGGGAGGAAGGGAAAGGAGAATGTTAGCCACTTTCAGACTCCTCAGGGTAGTGATAAATTAGTGGGATATCAAATCCAAACTCTTCTTCTCCTTGGAGATCCCAGGGATTGAACCTCAGACCCTCCAAGTGTCCCTATTTTCCAGGGACATCCCTGCTTTAAAGAAGCTATACCTATTTCTGACTTGATACCAGAATGTCCTGCTTTTCCTTAGGATGTCCCTATTTTCATTGGAGAAATGTTGGAGGTTATGGAGTTATCCAACCCCTGAGCTGTCTGAAGACAATCTTGTATAGGGAAGTTTTTAAAAAATGTTTAATGTTTTATTATGTTATTTATATATGCTGGAAGCTGCCTAGAGTGCTGGGGCAACCCAATAAGATATATAAAATAGTAAAATTATCATTATGGAATGGAACGTGCCTATTTTTATTGGAGGAATGTTGGAGGGTATGGGACCTGGGACCTTGTGCATGCAAGCATGTGCTCTACCACAGAGTTATAGCTTAAAAACCCTTGAAAACAGAACTGCTGGGCAAAGAACCAGGCCTACCAGACTCCCCTCTAAATTAGTCTTTGTCGAAGTCCAGTTGCGCAGTCATCGTTCCTGTGATAACCATGAAGGCTTTGGATCGTATTTTAACAAGCTTTTATTGTAAGCTGCTCAGTGAATTATGGGTCAGCCCATAAATGGCAGGAACAGATAAATAATGCAGTAACTGGTCTCTTAACACCTGCCATGCCTGACCTCCTGACCATTACCGTTGAACAGCAAAGGAGCTTCCTGGTTAACGGAAAGGAGAGTTTAGCGGAGGCAACTGCAAACTCACAAAACACGGCACTCTTTAGCTAAAAGCCAAGAAGTGCTCTTCTTTCTCGCAGCCCCCACCTTCGCCATACCTCCACTCTGTACTCCCCTTAAACACTTGTGCTAATTAGTTAAATCAATCACACAGGAAATCATCATTCCCTCTCTTAACTTCTCCCCCAGCCACCCACCCCCAAGCCCCAGGCAGGCCATCCATCTTAGCTTCCCTCTTTGCCAACGCTTCCCAGAGCCAGCAGGAGCCTCATGATTGAATTCAGCCTTTATCACCCAAAGAATGCCCCGAGGGATCAGAGAGACGAAGGGGGCCAAGGGAGCCCTGTTGAATGTCATTGCTGTGCTCCATTCCCATGTAAGCACAGCCGGTTTAATGAGGGTGCTTATGGGCTGGGCCCCTTCCCTTGGCCAGTGGTAAGGGATAATTGCTTGCAATGGCAATGCGCCCACCTCCTGTAATGGGACAAAGCCGAGCAGCTCCTTCTGTACAAGGCTGAAGGCAAATAGGAATCAAATAGAATGACTGTATATATATGCAAGAACATCTGAGGTTCTGTCCCAGGTAAAGGTAAAGGTAAAGGGACCCCTGACCATTAGGTCCAGTCATGGCTGACTCTGGGGTTGTGGCACTCATCTCGCTTTACTGGCCGAGGGAGCCGGCGTACAGCTTCTGGGTCATGTGGCCAGCATGTCTAAGTCACTTCTGGCGAACCAGAGCAGGGCACAGAAACGCCGTTTACCTTCCCGCCAGAGCGGTACCTATTTATCTACTTGCACTTTGACCTGCTTTCGAACTGCTAGGTTCGCAGGAGCTGGGACCGAGCAACGGGAGCTCACCCTGTCGTAGGGATTTGAACCGCCAACCTTCTGATCAGCAAGTCCTAGGTTCTGTGGTTTAACCCACAGTGCCACCTGCGTCCCTCTGTTCCAGGTACACCTGCATAAAAGGGTGACAAGGATTGCCATCACGGAGAGGGTCTTTTCAGTGATGGTGTCCTGATTATGGAATGCTGGTGCCAGCAAGACTCACTCAGTGGTGCCTACATTCAGATCCTTTTGACACCAGGTATGCACTTTCCTATCCTGCCAGATAATGCTCTAGAGCAACATTTTCCAAACTGGTTTGACCACTGGTTCTTCTACCATGGGGTGATGGGAGTTGTAGTGCAACAGCAGCTGGAGATCCAAGTTTGGGAACCTTGCTCTAGAACCAGTGGAGGCTGATCTATTAGGGCAAATGGGGCAATGCCCCACCAGTTCCACTCTGCCCTTAGCCAGCCCCCACCTGCCTGCCTTCCTGCTTACAACCAGGCTGGTGGGTGGCACCAGCTATCACCTTCATTCTGCTTGTCTCAGTCTTGCCTTTGTAGAATACGATGGGGGGGAAAGGAGTAAACTCTGCCTGTTCCTGGATCTGGCTCCATTTATGGTTGGCCTCTCTGCCGTCTGTCCTACCAGTCCCAGGGCTTGCCCACGCTTCTGCCATTTCCCCCAAGGAAACCCACTGCTTACCACTGAATCCGAACAATCCAGTTTTTCTGCAGATTGACGTTTGTTCAAATTCAGTGGTAGGGAAGCTTTTAATGTTTAATAGAGTATTGTATTTTAATATTCTGTTGGAAGCTGCCCAGGGTGGCTGGGGAAACCCAGCCAGATGGGCGGGGTATAAATAAATCATCATCATCATCATCATCATCATCATCATCATCAGTAGGGAAAGCAGCTGAACCAAAGAAAAACCACTCAGACCTCTGCTTTCAAGGCACGGGAGAAGCAGAAGTGAGGACAAGCCACCACTGTCTAGAGCACAACCCTAAACCTAGTATCTGGGGTGGCAGCGGCAGCTAGAATAGCACCTAGGGGCCTCGCTCTGACACCAGAGAGGAGCACCACAAATGGAGGAGGGTTGCCCTAGTGGAGGGCTATGGCTTTGCCCAGAAAGTGACCAATGACAGTTCTCCCTCTTGCAAGAGCAAGCAAACATGAGCTTTTGGAGGAGGGCAGCAGTGGCTCTGGATTAACTCAGGGGTCAGCAAACTTTTTCAGCAGGGGGCCGGTCCACTGTCCCTCAGACCTTGTGGGGGGCCGGACTATATTTTTTTTTGCGGGGGGCAATGAACGAATTCCTATGCCCCACAAATAACTCAGAGAAGCATTTTAAATAAAAGAAAGCATTCTACTCATGTAAAAACACACTGATTCCCGGACTGTCCGCGGGCTGGATTTAGAAGACGACTGGGCCGGACCTGGCCCCCGGGCCTTAGTTTGCCTAACCATGGATTAACTGGATCCAAATCACACACCTTGAGCTCAATCCTCCAGCCCTGCAGCTGTAGCAGCCAGGAGCTGGAGTAGTGAAACAGGAAAATAATGAAAAAGTGTAAGGCCCCAGTCCCTGCCCTGGTTGGTGTGAGTTGGCAGGGTGAAGCTGTGGAGATATTTCTACTTGGTCACTTCCTCTCCCCGAACCCACTTAGAATTGATTGCTCTGTCTATTTTAGTTCTTGGAAGACATTTTTTTCTCTTACCTGGTTGCTGTTTTAGAATGATTTTGTGCTGCTTGTGCTTTTATATATATTTAATGTGGATAATTTGATTGATTTTTAAGAGGATTTTACTTTAAAAAAACAACAACACAACATGCCGCTGTCATTTATAACTCTTATTTTTGAATTTTGAGTGAACTGCCCAGCGGATGTTGTTAATGGGTGGTCGATAGGTGTCAAAACTAGATCAACAAGATTTGCCTCCCTCCATCGTCTTTCATTTCATCCACATGAAAGCCCATTAGAACCATCCCTTTAGTTTTCAATAGCTGATGCCGCCCTCCCTCCCTCTTACTTTCTCTTTGACACAAATTGCTCACTTTAAAAAGAGTGCCGAGAAAGAAAATTACAAGACATTTGAGTTGCGTTAACGAAAACTTGTCAACCACTTTTTCATTAATGTCCACTCCTTTGCAAATCACAACGCAGATTGCTTTGAAATCACATTTGCTGGTACCAAGTCTGTCAACTCCTCTCCTTTTGCCAAACATTGTGTCAAGGCACTTCTAACAGATCGTGTGATTGAACATGGCTTTGTTTTGTGTTCTAACTTGCTGGCAATTTTGCCTGTTGCTAGCAACATTCTATAAAAAGGGTTAGGAGATGGTCAGCTCCTTCTGTGGCTCAGCTTAGATTTCTTTCTTTCGCCTCTTTTTTGTGTGTGGTGGGGAGGGAGGAGAATTTCTTGTCAGTACAGATGGGCAGGCATGAATTCTCCCAGACTGTAAAAGTGAAAGACAACAACAACCTTAAGTATAGTGTCTGCCTACTCTGCCTATAAACTGCATTTCCACAAAAACTAGATTATTAATTTTGAACCAGAATTGCAAATATGCTAACTGTCTGATCTGGTCACTACTTGAAATGCATGGCCAGATACGTATCGCAGGAGGACTGGGCTAACCATCATGCCAACCACGATCAAGGGCTGCTCCACACATATGTTTGCTGTAGGGAACACAAGTGGTACAATAGCATTTCCAACAGCAATTGTGTGGCTGTTACACACAAGTGCACACACAACTTTTAGCATCAGCCTTCGTGTTTCTGGAAACCTGAGTTCAGCCAGGTTTCACATGTACACATTTAAATGTGTTTAAACAGACACATGTACTCATATATGTTGTCTACATGTTGCATGTTTGCTACGGAAAATGCCATAGGAACTGCCCCTGGAGAAGGGGAGATTCAAGCCAGCTACAGATTCTTCATCAGTGCAAGTATTTTTGTGTGTGTTTGTGATCCACTTTTGTGGATTATAGGTCAGAGCAGGCATCCCCAACCTTCGGCCCTCCAGATGTTTTGGCCTACAACTCCCATGATCCCTAGCTAACAGGACCAGTGGTCAGGGATGATGGGAATTGGAGGGCTGAAGGTTGGTGATGCCTGGGTTAGAGGGATGATTTAGCCTCTTGCTACTGGGACTTATCCACTTGTGAGGAACCCTCATTGAATGGCACTTCCTACAACGTAGCTGTTATCTTTGTATTATTATTTCTCTCTAGGGGAGAAGTTCCAGCTCACCTGAGCTCCCAACACAGTTTTAGTCCCTAATGCATATAGTGACTAGTGGCTCCCAATGGGGATGATCATCTGCATGCACATCAAAAAACACATCCATCCAATTTGGTAGCGGATAGTTCAGGAGAAGGGCCACATGCATTGCATGAAAAAGGTCTCAGGTTCAATTCTTGGCATTTTCAGGTAGGTTGCAGAGCTACCCTTATCTGAAACCCTTGTCCTGCTGCTCTGGAAAGCTGTAGTCAACGAAACTAAGTGAACAGATGGCATAAACATGTCCCTACATTCCTGAATGAGCCTTGTGAAATTTTGGACTGAAGAGTATTTCTAGCTAAGGATATGGCCAAATTCAACTTGGGATGGAATGTGAGGTTCACCCACTGCAATAACAAACCAGAGTATAGTCCCAGTTTATTAGATCATGGTGGGTTTTGGTGAGGGTCCTGGTGACGTAAGCTGTGCATCTAATGGTGGCATGATGTACCACTGCTGATGTGGGGACTTCTGCATCTTCTCAACACTGGCCTCAAAGATTTAGTAAGCCTCTGGAAATGCTGGACCTGCTTATTTCTGAAACATGCCAGATTTTGATACATTGATCAAAAGAAGTGGGGGATCTGTTGTACACAATGGCCAGTGGTATTCAATATGGTACCCTCAAAATGTTGTCAGACTCCAGCTCCCCTCAGCCCTAGCCATCATGGCCAATAGTCAAAGATGATAGGAGTTGTAGTTCAGTAGCATCTGAAGGGCACCATGTTGGGTATCCGTACTACAGGCAGAATGTAGAATACAGGGTCGTCAAATCTTTTTGTGATTGGAACCGGTTGGATCTGCCTATCCTCAGCTTGAGTCCACTACTGTGTGTTTACTGATCGCCTTTTAAATGCTCTTCCAGATTGGTGTGGTCCTGCCTCAGTATTGCATCTACATGCAACCTGGTAGGTTCAGAAATAGAATATAGATTTTCCAGTAGCCAAGTTAGGACCTTCAAACTCTGGAAGCTGCTTCGGCATCAATACTTTCCAGTCTACTGCTTTATATCTGAAAGACACAAAGTTCAGATCTTCCTAAAAGCAATCTTTTATAGAACTTAGTTAACTTATTTTTCTGTCGCTGCAGCTGTAGATTAATTCTTATTGTAGTGAAATGAAGTGGAAAAAAAGGAGGGAGATATCTGATTGAAGAAGAGAGCGGGAGCTGAGTTAGGGAAAAACTATGCAAAGGTTTTTCATTCTCTTGAAATCTAGGATTGTTACTGAGCTAGAGGTAAAGATGGGCAAATTAGTTCTGTAAGGATAAGTGTGAACATTCCTGATTGTGACCCAGAGCTTGGAAAGTTCATTTTTCAAAAAGGAACTAGTTCTAGTTCAACATGTCCAAATGGGAACTAATACCAGTTAACGTTCATGCCTTTACAAAACAAACTAGTTCAATTCAGATTCAGTTCACATTCAACTTCATCCAAATGATCCTTGGCATGTCCGCCTCAGCATTCAGACTCTTTACAAGCAGCTGTGCAGAAGTATAAAATATACTTAAGAAGATGACAAAAACATCAAAACGCCGAGACAGTGAGATGTGAAATGTTCATTTTCATCAACAATTACAACTTTTAAGCTTAAATCTCAGAGCAATTCACATGCAAAGGGATGAACTTGATCAGAAATCATTCCAAGTTCCACCACAAACAAACTTAATTCATATTCAGTTCACTCAGCAATTATGGGAACTGCTTTCAGCTGTAGTACAGATATTTTAAAGCTAAACCCAAAAAGTTCATTTCAAGCACTGTCCTGACCTGGAATTTCGGCAGAGATTTTTATGCAGTATACTTGTTTTTTTTTTAAAGCAATACACATTTAGCCATTTCCCCATTTTAAACAGCATTTCATTGTCAATTAAACATGAACACCAGGTCAAAGTGCTCTTCCCTCGCACCTCCCCTCATCTTCCTCCCTTGCCACTTTGGAGCTGAGTTTCACTTGTATTAAGCCAGAATTCGCTAGTACTAGCCAAACCAGGGAACTGCCAGAAAACAAGCCAAGAAAATATGCCAAGGCTAGATGAATGCATTGATGACACAGGCCAGGAGTGGGAAACCTTAGGCCTGGGTGCTGAATGTGACCCTCAAGCCCTCTCAATGTGGCCCACAGATCTCTCTCTGAAGCCACACCTCCTATTCCCAAGTCACACCTCTTACTGGTCCTGCTTCCTGAATGCTTTTGCCTGGTTTGGAAGGTGTACTTGAACTCCGATAAAGTCTCTTGTTCGCCTGGCTAGAGTATGGAGAGGGTCAAGGTGCATTTGTGTAGAAAGTCACCTACCACACAAGGGTAGAAATTACCTCAGAGACTTTTGTCTCAGCTGGTTACTCTGAAGGGAATGGAGTTCTCCAGGGGGGAAAAGGCAACACCATTGTAATCTCTTATGGCTTTCTCTGCAATTTCCTCCTTTTCCAGCTCACCATCAATAGGGAAAATTATCCATTCTACTCCCTGGGCACTCCATAATAATGCAAATGGCTCCCAGCACACTGAGGGAATGACAGAGTATGCAAATTCAGAAGTCCTTAGGGCAATCTCCCCCCCCCCCCGTGATTGCACTCAGTTTATTGAAATTAAAGGTAACTGAGTTGAAATGGCCACAAATACTTAGGGGAGAAAAATAAGGAAAGGGAGAATATGCACCATGTGATCCGTGATTACAAAATGTGCACACCTGAAAATAATTTTGAGCTTGAAGTTACAAGACTGCAAATTCAAGGGCCTCGTTGAATTTGAAATTGCTCTTGAGTATTCATGGCCAGGTGAGATTTTTGGAAGGAAGCTAGAAGAGGCGCAGAAACCCAAGTTTCTGGTGATCAGAGGGAGGAAGAACATGTGATCCTTTTGAAAACAGCAGCAGAAAAGAAAACATGGGGGAAATCACATCAAAAGAAATGCAAAAAATAAAATAACAAATAGACAGTCCAAAATATTGCAGAATCAACAATATGTGCCACATTCTTACTTAGGCCAGCTTTCTCTCATTGTACACAGCCCCATGTTCAGTTAAAAAAAAGGGCATTATCTTAATTGCTACAGGGCACTGTGCCACCTGGCAAACAATTTTGCTGCGCTTGGTTGCCCCAAAATGAAGCTTTCACATTGGGACATTGGGTTATTTTGTTCCTAAATAGTGTGAACACTGAGAAGCTGGCTCTGGAGCATGTCATGCCAGTTGCTCTCAGTAGATCTGCCCATTTGCTTTGGGAAAGTGGGAGGGGAAAAAAAAAGATTGTCCAAGTTCCAAATCAACCAGTCACTGGTTAGAGAAATATAAAGCCATGCAACTCGTTATTTCACATTAAAAAATGTCTTGCAATGTATACTGCTTATGTAAAACCTCTACGTAAGTTGCGAGGTGCTTTGGAAGCCCATTTAAATGGCACAATTGGCCATGTAAATATGCATGCAGAAGGGTGCAGGATCCGTGCCAGGTTGAGGGCGGGCGGGAAAGAGAGACTTCCAGGAACCAGGATGCCTTCTCAGACTGGCAGCCTGAGACCTCAAATCTTGCCTTATTCCTGTGCCTTCTGAATTGCACTCTCTCCTCTTTCTGTCACCACTGCCCGATCCATCTTACAAAGTACTTCAAAACATGGCTAAATATAACTGTTACCATGTGGAGGGGAGACAGGCAGGGGAAAAGTCACCATTTAGAGCCCTTTTCCTGTCAGAAAATATTCTGTAAACTCAGCCTTGGGACTCTGAGCCAGGAATCACAAGTCATCCTGTCCCCTCCTATGGGAAAGACACGAGAGGCCATTTCATCAGTAAGGGCTGCATCGTAAAAAAACATCTCCAATCTTTGGGGTAGTAGGGAGGAAGAAAATGCCTTCTGGCTCATCCAAAAGCAAACTTTGTTCTTCTGAACTGCAATGGTTTCAATCCAAATTAGCTCAAAAGAATGATGAATTCCTGTCCTGTTCTCAGGCTTTCTCTTTTTGCTCATCATCACCTCCATTTTCTATTATGTGTGTAAATGTGTGTAGGGCAGGGAAATGATGTGTTGATTTCCATTGTAAACTGGGCTGAACAGATAATAATAATAATAATTTATTTGTGCCCCGCCCATCTGACTGGGTTTCCCTGCTTAGATTGTCCTCATTGGTTAAACCAGTGTTTCCCAAACTCGGGTCTCCAGCTGTTTTGGACTACAACTCCCATCATTCCTGGCTAGCAAGACCAGTGGTCAGGGATGTTGGGAATTGTAGTCCAAAAAAAGCTGGAGGGCCGAGTTTGGGAAACCCTGGCTTAAAGCAAGCTTGGGAGACCTGAGGCCTTCCAGATATTGCTGGACTCCATAACCCCATCAGCCCCAACCAGCATGGTCAACAATCAGGGGAGATGGGAGTTGTAGTCCAACAATATCCTGGAGGCCCACAGGTTTCCAGTCATCAGCACTTGGGTGATGATGAGGCTAGTATGTTGTTGATCACATTTCAGAAATGATAATGTCAATCAAATTGGAGACCTCCTGTGCTGCCTGGGCATTGTGTGGCCACCATGTTTTTAACAAAGAAATAAATATGTGATGTGATAACATACTAACAACAGAGCTGCCTCCAATCCACCTGCCCATTGCACTCCAAACCATTCCCCGTTGCAGAGCAGGGTCTTGTGCGTGCCAGTTCTTTGGGAGCACCAAACGTCTTTTCAGCTGAAATAATGCAAAATTTTAGATTCATAAGAGGATTTTCCAGTTACGAATAGGAAAGCTGATTCCAACACAAGCATTTCTATGTCGGGCCTTTCTAAAAATTCATTGGCATTTTAGCACAAATTTCTCCTAAATAAAACAGACATTTTTGCATGCAGAATAGATGCAATAGTGGGAAGCAATTTTCCTGAATATAATGCAGTTTTGTACGCCATTTTCACCAATCGTTGCAGCACAGTGGCCTTCATCTATACCACCTCAGAGGAACATACCTCCTCTCCTCCAGCTGCTTTTTGATAAAGAAATTAGGAGATTCCACCACGGATTCTCAGCATATATACATTACAATCCATTAGCCAGCGATTCCCCCACCTTCATCCTTTCCTGATTCATTTGGATGTGGCTATTCTATTAGTTTTAAAATGATCCGAAGCCATAAATCTTAAATTTGTAATTAAAAACCAGGCACTGGATCTGTGCTTTTCTAACAGTGACACCTCAGGGAAAAAAAAGAAAGAAACCCAAATAATAATAACAATAAAAAAGTATCTTTCAGTGACATCTTATTCATTGAGCGACTGAAGAAACCGTTCATTCACCTCCTATTTAAACATACAGACAAATGAATATTATTGTACAGGACTCTTCCTTCCCTCCCCTCCCCTCTTTCCCAAGCTATTTAATTAAACTAATTTAGTGCATGAGGTGAGATTGTGAGGGGGTTTTCTCTCCCCCCCTTGGAAAATAATGAATGCATCTTTCTTTGGTGACAGCCCTCTGTAGGGAATGTATTGCAGCACATGGCTGGGGTTATTCATTAATACAGAACACCTTGTTGAAGAAATCTCTGTCTAGAAAACACTCAGCTGAAAGACTTCCTCAGCAGTTGTGACTAGGGCTGACATCTAAAGGGGATTCTTGTATTTTTAAATGACGAGCTTCAAATTTTGTTGGCTCCTGCTCCTTCTAGGGGATAAGAGTCACAAAAGGGAGCATCAAAACCCAAAAGGAAGGGTGGTGAGCTCCACTGTGTAAAATTAAGTAATTTCTCCACACGTTTCCTGATTCACAGGAATGTGAGTGGTTGTTGTTGCTGCCACCACCACTGCTACTGATGATGTATTTCTCATAGTTTGAAAGAGAACAAAAACAGACTATTCAGAAAGGGGATCTATCTTGGCAGCTTGCTGATGGGCTTACTCCCCATGTCATACTTTTCCTGTCCACCTGCAAGATGTGCTTTTTAAATGAGTTTTTTTTACACACACCCTGCTGATCAAAATAGGACACTTGTTTTTTGGGTCCTGAGCTCTCGCAGGAGCCAGCTAACTCCCACGAGAGCATGAAACCAAAAAACAAATGTCGTTTGGTTTGGCACTCTGGCATGAGCCAGTTGATTCGATTCAGAGCGCTGGACCAAAAAATGGGACATTCTGGGACTAATCAAGGGCTGGGACGGCTTCTGTGATTCAGGGATTTCCCACTCAAATCGGGACAGTTGAGGGGAATGTTTTTAGTGTTCCACTTGAACAATTGAGTTTCTCTATTCCCCCTTGCCTACTTCATTCTTCCACCTTCCTCTCCATGTCTCCCAACTTACCCCACGGGTGAAAAACCTTAGAGAAGAGTGTTGGGGAAGTGGCAGAAGATGAGAAGGCAGCGTTTGTAGTCAGGGGGTAAATGGGGCCTACAAGCCCCACATTCTCCAGCTGCAGATGGCAGAGATGGGGAACAAGCCCAAATTCAAGTGTGGGCAAGTGTGAGGCGGTGGAGTAGGCCTTAAACTTGAGGCACTCTACACAAAAACATAAGAAGAGACCTGGTGGGTCAGGTCTGCAGGAATTGAGGCATCTAATCATAAGCCTGCATTTTTTTATCAAAGCTTATATTTTGATCAGGGCCTGTATCTTAAAATGAGCTTAAAGATTTTCAAATGTTTCATGCCAGGCAGAAGACCAGCTGCCTAAAGAACCTTGGCAAGATGTTTATTCTCCTGGACAAGGGGACCCCCTGATTTATAGCAGAAAACAATTCTCAAAGTCGTAAAAAAGGGAATTACAGGCTGAGAGCGAGGACACTGACCCTACATATTACAGAAGATAAAAAAGCAGAGATAAACATAATTAAGAGTGGGTAAATAGTAAAATAAAACCATTGTGCCTCCCATTAAACTTGAGCCATATTTTCCTAAGGTTGAAAGGTCAAGAGCAAATTGAAAAGCAACTGGTCTGGCTGGCAGAAAGGGAGGGAAGTCTTTTTCTAAAGTTGTTTCTTTCTTAAACTGAGATCCTTTTAAGATTTCTTTTCCTTTTAAAAGGTTATTTATGTATTAAATATATTGGCTTAAATGTAATTATGTAAAGGATTTAGAAACTAAGAACTGTTAAATCCTTATGCTAGATTCTTATTTCATATAGTTGGAAGAGATCACAGGGACCATCAGCCATCAGCCCAGCCCCCCTGCCAAGCAGGAAAACACCATCAGAGCACTCTAGACATATGGTTGTCAGACCTTTGTTTAAAGACCTCCAAATGAAGGAGATCTTTCAATGTTGATGTGAACTCAAGATCCTTGACATATGTTTAAGATAAAAATTTAAGATTAACCATCTGTTTTGGAGGGCAATAGGGCAAGGAGGGCAAGAGGTGAGCTGGTAATTAAGGTTCCTTGTTGAGACACATGTAAGATATATTACTACTTATTTGTCATTTATAGATAGAAGAATATATAGCTTTTATTTTCCATAAAAGGGCAAAAGGAAATGGGTGTATCTTTTGTGATTGGTTCTAGCAAACAGCCAATAGGAATTTCAACCAGGCTGATTGGACAGAGGCAGCCACAGGAGGAGCAAGGGGGCTGGATTAAGGAAATATAAGTGCTGGCCAGAATGGCAGGAGGCCAGGCCAGAGCTTGGTAACCATATACCACTGTGCCTCTCATTTATTTGTCTGACAAATAAATTACTATTTTAATTTCTCTATTGCTGCGTTGAATATTTCATTCCAGCTAAGCGTTAACCACAAGCAGGGTGCTACAGAACCAATTACTTGTGAACACAAGCAGAAACCTATGAGTGACCGTGGGCCCTGATGAAAGGTATCAGCTATCCTTCCACTTTTGCCCTTCTCACTTTTTATTACACAGTTCTTGACTCAAAAAGTCCCAAAATTTGGATTTTAGCTTAAAGTACTTACAAAATGTGTTCAAAATGCAGATTTCGGAGTAAAAATGTATGTTTTGTGTGGCCAAATGCGTTCAAAAAGTAGGGCAACATTTTACACTTTGTTTTGTAAATTGCCAATTGATGAGGAATTGATGCCGGTCTTTGGTACTGAGAGAAAAGAAAACACTGAATTAAAATGGCAAGGAATATATATATATATATATATATATATATTTTCTACAGTTAATGTACCAACATCGCTCTCTTGAGTCAAGGAAAATATAAAAGTAACCCTCTGAGAGATTTGAGCTGTACATCCGTGACCAACTCCAGAATGGAGGGGAAAATTCCTCCTCAGTAGTCACAATCCAACATTCTCTTTGCTATCTCTCCTCAAGAATGCCAGAGATAAAAGTTAGCTCAGTTCTGAGCTGAGGGTGGGGAAAGCAGCAGAACATATTGCTGAATAGAATTATTTCTGGCTTTTTGGAAGCCTGTTAAATAAATCCCACCTAGCTGCCCTCATTGAAAAGAGGCAGGCAGGCACCAGAGACTCTGAAGGCAGTCTTCTTTTTGCATAACACTTGAAGGAAGGAGAAATAAGACTTCTTTCAAGACTAGAAGCTTTTGGCACCCTCTTGCAGATACTGCTAAAAGATTTTTTCCCCCTATGGGGAAAAAAAAGAAAGCCATTTAGCCAGAGATTAGCACCGCAATCTCCCACAGCTGGATGGTCACCTCAGCCTCTGAATGAACCCAAACTGTTGCTCTGGAGAAATGGTGGCAAAATAAACAACGAAAGCTTCTGAAAACAAAGGTTTTCCCCCTCCCTTAAGAAAGGGAGAATTCAAAGATGAGTTAGCACACTGATCAATATCCACATACGCTGCTGAAAAGAAAAGTGTTTCCTGCTATGGTTTAGGCTCCTTGTAAATGAGAAAATGCCAATGACTGGAAGAGAATAACTATACTGGTTGGTTTGGTCATGGTTGCCTATGCCCCACTCTGCCACTGCCAGCTGTATTCACTCATCTTTGGGTCTTGTGTATGCAAGGCCAGGCCAAGACATTTTGCTGCCCAAGGTAGAATGGAAAATGGCACTCCCTGGGTCTAGCTTCCCTGAGGAACTAACTGAAAAAGCAAAGAATTCAGTGGTGAATCCTGCCCGATAGAATTCCCTTCTGAGAGAAAGATACCTGGCTCCATCAGTTCTGATTTTTTTTTTAGGAATTTAAAAACTCCTCTCTCCCCCTGCCCGCCCACCCAAGGGTCTGGAAACTAAGTCTAATGAGGAATGGTTGAGGTAGTTAGGTATGTTTAGCGTGGTAAAGAAGAGACTGAGAGGAGGTATAATAGCCATCTTCAAATATCTCAAGGGCTGTCACATGGAAGATGGAGGAACCTCATTTTCTCCTTCTCCAGGGGCTAGGATCTGAACCAATGGGTTCCAGTTACGAGAAAGGAGATTCTAAGTAAACATCCGGAAGAACCTTCTGACGGTGGGACACTCTCTCACAAGATGTGGTGGACTCTCGTTCCTTGGGGGTTTTAAGCAGAGGTTGGCTAGCCATCTCTCATGGATGCTTTAGTTGAGATTCCTGTATTGCAGTGGGCTGTTCCTTCCAACTCAACAATTCTATAATTATATGTAGAAGATGTGAGCCTGTGTGTCCAGAACTCTAACCACAATACCATTAAAACTCCCATTACAGTAATTCCCAACATGAAGAAGAAAAAGAAGAGTTTGGATTTGATATCCCGCTTTATCACTACCCTAAGGAGTCTCAAAGCAGCTAACACTCTCCTTTTCCCTTCCTCCCCCATAACAAACACTCTGTGAGGTGAGTGGGGCTGAGAGACTTCAGATAGAAGTGTGACTAGCCCAAGGTCACCCAGCAGCTGCATGTGGAGGAGCGGGGACGCGAACCCGGTTCACCAGATTATGAGTCCACCGCTCTTAACCACTACACCACACTGGCTCTGGAGAACTGCATTGCAAAACACGGAGCAGTGCGGATTTCGACGGGTGATTGTTTTTCTGTTTTGCAATATGTTTCAGAATGCGTTTAAATGCAAACTGAATCAAATCCCTCCACTTATCCCTACTTGCTGTCCCTCCGCCCTGCCTCTGTTTTTGAGGCATTCTCTCTGCTGATTAATATTTGGGCAAGAACAGCGGCACGTCCAAGGCTTTTTCACATGACTGCAGGCTAACAGACTCCTTGTTCTCTGGAGCTTCAGGTCAGTGCATCATGTGAGATGTTTCGCTGACTCTGAGTCAGGAGAGGAGGCCAGTCTTTCGAGTGACCCGCCTCCTCCCTCCTCTGTTGGCAGGAAAACAAAGAAGTAGCCGTAAAAGTGACTTGGTAGAAATGGTCTCTCTTAGCTGCGCTGCTCTTGGTTTGTTCTCACAGAGTGGAGCAGATGGCAGCTGCTTACTTTTTTAATTGAACAGTTTGGTATTAAAATTTAACAAGCCAAGTTGGAGGCTTTATTTTGGCTCTCTTTTTTTTGGTCTCAGGTTAAAGAAAGGTACGTTAATTTAGCACTAATGTATATATTGCCGAGACCGTCTCCACATTTCCCTCCATTAAAATGGGTTGGTAGCTGAAAATATTAATCGTGCCTTGAATTAAGAAAGTGCTGGAATAAAGGGAATGTGGAATCCAGCTGACACTGCACCATTTCTACATTGAGAAACCCATTCTCCAAACTGAAACCAAAAAGCAGCAACAATGAAGATCCTCCCCTTTGAATGCACCAAGGCCACCTTGGAATAAACCAGATGGCAATCAGGGGCCACTTATGAGTCACAAAAAAAGGAGAGGAAACACATTACACACCCACAAAAGATGAGAGTGATTCGCATACCATTTCCATAAGCTAATTTATCTGCATAGCTGCAAATATACAAATAATTGTGATTTAAATACATCTCACTTTAGTTGGGAAGGCTGTGACCAGGTGTGTCTGGTGTATCTGCTCATTTCGCTGTTCAGGTGCAACTTGGTGGTCCAGGCTGCTCTCCCTTCTTAGGATTCTTCAGCTCGAAACCAGATTTGGACTGTGCAGCGCCACCCCTCCACCAAAGTCCCCGCCCCTCACTTGTATCACACCTTGCAAGTTTCCTTCTGGCCTGGCTGGAATGTGACCATGAACTCTGATCAGGGGTGCTGACTTGAATAAAATATTTTTGGGGTGCGTGTATGGAGGTAAGGCCCACCCTGCATAATTGATCACAAGACATGGCGCACACAAACCATTTGAATAGCAATGTCCATGAACTTTGGGAAGGGGCTGAAATATTTTATTGGGGGGCCCTTGAAGGGACCTCAACCCCTAGGAGTTGGCTGCTATTACTCTGATAATGTCTCTTGCCTGGATGGAGGAAAGAGCTTTCTCTCTCTCTTGCATAGGCATTGACTCCTAAGGGCTGAGGCTTTTTCGGCCCCCCAACTTTTTTTTTAGGGGGCAGGGCCACCTCAATGTTCAGAGGGCATTTGACTCTGCCCCCTATCCCCCCCAATCATCTGGAGAAGCTGGCACGCCTGTTGTGTAGAAACCAGCCTACTGTACAAAAGTAAAATTTTAATCCACAGGTCCCCCTCTTTTCCCTCTGGTCCCATGGCACATGGACCTTGAAAACTTGCAAAGAAGGGATCATGGCCCTCAGGCTCCAAAAGATCCCCCACCCTTGTGCCACATAAAGACACCCTCAGAGAAGATAGATCCAGATAATCAAGAGGTCTGGTCCTATCTTAAACCAGGTGGCCATGGAATTATGGGTCACCAGCGCCATAAAGACAGGCTTTCGTTGTATGGCTGCCACACAAACAGGATGTCTGAGGAACTGGCAGTGGAGGGGGAAAAAGGAAGAGAGAATTGGAACCATTTCCCACAAACCCCGAGCTTAAATGCCAAACATGCCTTCTCGGCTCTTGGGGAAATCATAATATTGTCAATTGAAATTAACTAAAGAGGGCATGATTCAGCCACAGCTGAAGCAGCACTGTGCTCAGCTAACCCAATGAAACCGCCAGGGCTTCTTATCACACACTGAATTTGGGCTGGATTTGTGCCCTCGTTTTCTAGGATGGAAGTCTGGAGGGAGACGAGCAATAATCTTATACTTCCTTAAGGCTGTTCGCAAACAGCAGACCTTGCAGCTACAGACGTTGCCAGCTCTCCATTTATTCCACCCGTCCTCCCACTCTTCTGCGTAGTAAGGCATGACTCAAGAGAGCGGCTCTTGCTTTTTTAAAAATGAAAAGGAAAGGAAAGGAAGAATTGATTTGTTTTTAGAGAGGCTTTGATTTCAAATCAATTCCCCAATTAAACAACAACAACAACTTAAGGTTTATGGTTGGCAGAGAATTGAAACTGCGTCCATTTCTTTGCCCCCCCCGCCCAATGTATGTGTGTTCAAAAGTGCTTTTGTTGCCATTATTTTAGATCCATTGCTTTCTGATGAGGCTTCTTTGCATTCTCATTCTCTCTCTCTTTCTCTCTCTCTCCCTCTCTCCCTCTCTCCTTCTCTCTCTCTCATAAGCTAGACCAAGGCCTTGAATTCCCCTCTACAGCACTCTAAAGATTATTCCAGTGGAATTTTAGAAGCCACCTGAAGCTTCAGCGAGCTATCTGTGGAGTGACCTCTTCCAATTGCTTTGCTCCATATTTCAAGGTTAATCTTGATATATGAATCCCTTGAAGCCAGTGGCTTCTATATATGTACAAAGAATTGTCCATTTTCCCCCTCACATGTTGCTGCTGTAGTCAAGGATCAACAGAGACAAGACAATAAAAGGAAATATTCTTGAAGAAAGGGACTTGGAATCACGCAGGTGTGGCTTGCAATCACCTCCTGAACCCAGAAAAGAGGTTTACTACATCTAGCAAATGTTCAGGATCTTGTTATCTTCAGATATGTGGGTGCTTCATCTCTGCGCAGTGATATTGGAGCTCTCTATGGGGAAACTGCCTCTGCACAACTCTCTCTCTCTCTCTCTCTGTGTGTGTGTGTGTTGTTGCTTTGTCTTTCTGTCTGTGAAAGGAACCTGGATCATTAGTATTAATAAGACTGTCTACAGTTCTGATAATAAATGCAGACTGAAGAAACCCCCGTATACTCATCTTTCTCTCAAGTTGATGTACCATGAGTCTTATCCCATCATTAAAATTTTTGTCTCATTGTTCTGCACTGGCTTTTAAAATCTCAATACTTTTGATTGTGTGTGTTTAATTATTATGTTGGTTGCCTTAATTGCTGTTGTAGAAAGAAGGTAGTTTAAAAGAACCGTTTCAAATAAATAAATAAATGATCTCAAGTGGGGTTTTTTTTTCTAGATCTAAAGGCTCTTATCATTTTGCCAGCTCAGCTAATTATTTAGGGGTATATGTGTGTGTGTGTGTGTGGAATTAAAATATAACTATACTATATATAACTTCCACTTTCATTGGTCTTTGTCAACTAAAAGCATCTCTCCAAGGTACCATGTAAGAGTCTTTCGCAGGTGAGCTCTTTTATCTCCAGACAGAAAGAACTGAACCAAGAGCTTTACACACAGATGCAAGCCTACAGATGTTGCTGGACTACAACTCCCACAAGCCCTAGCCAGCATGGCCAGTGGTCAGGCATGATGGCAGTTGTAGTCCAGCGACATTTGGAGAGCCACAGGTTCCCCACCCCTGTCGTAATAGAGCCCTGCTGGACAGAGCAAGGGACCATTTAACTCATCATCTTTCCACAGAAAATGGTGATCAGGTGCTTCTGGGAAACCCACAAGCAGAACATGAAAGCAGCAAACCTCCATCAGAAACTTTCTCTCTCTGAACATAAAGGTTCAGTTTATCTCCCATAAGTCTTTACTAGACAAATCCTCTGTTTAATGCCCATTTAAAGCCACCTGAACTAGTGACCATCACTGAATCATTTAACAGCAAATTCCAGAAGTGCATTTTTTGTTGTTTGTAGGACTTTGTGCTGCTGTGTCGAATCTCCTGCTGGTCAATTTTCATTGGGTGATCCCGAATCCTACCGCTAGAGAGAGGAAGAGACGTTTCTCTGTATCCACTTTTCGCATACAATGCACAATTTTATTCACCTCTACCATGTTTCTCCTCCAGCAGTTGTTTTCCAGTCTTCCAGACGACCTGTTTATCGAGCATTCACCCTGACTTGTCTGCACAAAGTTTGTGAGGAGGTTCAACAACCCTGGCTATTTATTGTGAATTCATTGTGACTTGTTTGCAAGGAGGTTAGATGACATTGTGCCAGGGAAACGCCACTCCAGCGTAGTTCCCCTTTACTTTCCTTTTTCACAAAAAGTCCAGTGGGTGGGCTTGTTGTGCAAGTGCGCCACACAAACTCCAACTGTGCAGCCTGAATTCTCTGGTATCTGGTCAAATCCCACCCCCAAAATAATGACAGTATAGAAGTGCCACACACCTCAAAACCCCATTTAAGCCATTTTTTCCCTACAAGGAAGGTGTTCCAACATCTGGCTCATTTTGGTTGCCCCGTTCCACACATTTTCCAGCTCTGTTATATCCCCTTTGAGAAGGATCGACTAAAACTGCACCTAGGATTGCTTGCTTGAAATACTGGCTGTTAAAGTTACATGTTTGCAAATATGGGTCACAGTTTTCCATGTGGTCAAAAGCCAGAGGCAACTAAAGCCATCACTTCCTCACGGCTGTGAAAGGTTTAAGTTTGCAGATTTAGGGCAGCTGTTGAGAGACATGTCACATGGCCTGGAGGCTGAACCGATGTCTTCTTTCATACACTTGAGAGATAGCTGTGCAATAATATTTCAAATTACGTGCAATAATGCTTTGCATCCATTTGGACCCTTGTTCAAATGAGAAAGTAGGAAACTGTCTTATGCTGAATCAGACTACTGGACCATCTTGCTCAAGATAGTGTCTCTATATATAGTCTATTCACTTTTCTTGACTTGTGAATTGCTCAGGGATGTTTGGATGATGACTGTTAAAGGCAGAGTGCTGAACTTAATAGCACATTGTCTAATACGGTGGTACCTCGGGTTACAGACACTTCAGGTTACAGACTCCGCTAACCCAGAAATAGTACCTCGGGTTAAGAACTTTGCTTCAGGATGAGAACAGAAATCATGCGGCAGCAGTGCAGTGGCAGCGGGAGGCCCCATTAGCTAAAGTGGTACCTCAGGTTAAGAACAGTTTCAGGTTAAGAACGGACCTCCAGAACGAATTAAGTTCTTAACCTGAGGTACCACTGTATAGCATTGGCAAATCTTACCTTCTTATTCACATTTTTTTCAGTTTCATTTAAATTAGTCCATACACCCAATTACAAACTATTATTTATCTCCTTAATATATATCTAATACCCATGAAGTTACCATTCCACCCCCCCCCCCACTTTTTGGAACCATCTTTCAGGACAAAATGCATCTTCTAAATCTTGCTTCTTTCAAGAGAATATCTGCAAGATATCCAGTGTTGCCCCACAGTCTAGACAAGATGCTCTTTTAATATAGTGAGTTTTGCTGTTGCTGGACAAAGAGTGCTGTTGACACCTCAAACTCTCGAGAGGTGATGCAATAAAATGAAATAAAAATCAACATATCAGGCGAATCTCTCTCCAGGGTTCCTCAAATGCTGAGAGGAGAAACATGCAAATAAACAATCCAGAGGATTCATTCGCGCTTCCAGCTTTGGCATGTAAACTCTGATTGAAATTCAACACTGTGACAGTGATTGCAGGGGCCTCTTATTAAGCTGTCACAGTGAAAAGTGGAACATCCCTGTTCAGAGCGATGCCCAGGCATACACAGGTGCTGTGGACAAACAGAAGAAAGCTACTCCTTTCGTGTGTTTCCTGGGGACACCTGGCTTTTCCCATTTGGAGACTCACATGGACAAATAATCAGATTATTATTATTATTATTATTATTATTATTATTATTATTATTATATTGAATTTATATACCGCCCTATACCTGGAGGTCTCAGGGCGGGTCACATAAAAAGATCACAATATATAAAATAAAAATAAAAGCAATAACCCAATAATACTCCCCCCAAAAGAGCCACATTTTTAAAGGGAATGGGCTGTTGATCAGGAGAACCAAAGGCCTGGTTAAAAAGGAACATTTTTGCCTGGTGCCTAAAGGTGTATAATGAAGGCGCTTGGCGAGTTTCCCTGGGGTGAGCTTTCTACAGAGATGGAGCCACTGCAGAGAAGGCCCGTTCTCATGTTGCCACCCTCCGGGCCTCTTGAGGAGGAGGCACACGAAGGAGGGCCTCAGAAGATGATCTCAGGGTCTGAGTAGGTTCATATGGGAAGAGGCAGTCCTGAGCTGTTTAAGGCTTTATTGGTCAAAACCAGCACTTTGAATTGGGCCCGGAAACTAATCGGTAGCCAGTGCAGTGCGCCTCTTACTTATGGGACCATTGATACAGATCACCTTTCCCCTGCTTTTCAGAGTGGCTCCTAGTTTGTGCCAAGCAGGCTTTCGGAGTGGTTTGCCATGAGTAATTCAGCCACACATTGCTCAGCCCCTGTAATTGACATGCAGCCGGGGGGTGGGGGAGAGGAAAATAGCAGTCTCCACTCATTGCAGATGATTTGCACAAACTCATTTTTACCAGCCGGGAGCTGGGGCCGGGGGAGCTGCTGCCATAGGGCAGGTCAACTCAGCACATCAGTCCTGTGTTATCAGAAGCTTGCCAAGCAACGCTCCCCCCACCTGCAGACTTAGCAAGAGAAGCCGATGCTAGCCAAGGCGGAGGAACCTGAAGCCAGACAGGATATTCAGTCACCCTCAAATGGAGAAGATGACATATCAGTTGCATAAAATTAATTTATTTAGTTAAAGGAGGTGTTAATTAAGAGATCTCATTTATTGTGCCTTTGCAGAGAGCTCTCGGGGGCCTTTGAACTGTCAGCTCTGGTGACAGCAGAAGCTAATGGTGTCACAAGTTAATAATAGGATGATTCATGTTGAGGAATAAAGTGAAAGAAGGCACTGCATAAAAGGTGGGAAGGAAAGGGGGAAGGAGGTGAGGGCGTGTGGAGGGGGGTCACCACACAGCTACACGCGGGCTGGTCTCGCGGAATGTGCCGTGCGTTACAAGAAACGGGCTTTGCAGCTCCGTTAAAAGGAAAAGGAGAGCCAGGGGTCTGGAATCGGGCAGCTCGGGAACTGCTCCTTTGTAAGGTGAGAGGTGCTCATCAATTATATTTATAAGAGCCAAACCTGTAGGAATAGATAAGGACAAGTGGTCCAATCGTATCTTGCCTCCTCCATCATCCACATCAACTCGGTGAAGTCAATTTGCAGTAGGTTCATGACAGACAAAAGGAGGTGCATCTCTCCACTGAATGCATCTTGTGTCCAGAAGTATAGTGTTTTTGCACTGACGTGGAATGCCATATAGCTGTCGATGTCACCAGGACCGATCCCAAATGAATTTATCGAACCCTTTACAAAAGCTATCCAAGCCAACAGCAGCCACGGCCATGTCTTATGCCGGTGGAGTTCATAGGCTGGTGTTTGTGCCGTGTGTGTGTCTCTGTGTTAAAAAGTCCGTTCATTTTGTCTTTCTTTCCCCGACTTACCGCAAATCAACTTTATTGAATAACGTGGAGCATTCTAAGAGATGCAGAGGATGCAAAAGACTTTCGGTCCACTTCTCCTTATCTGTATGAGTTTTGCTCTTATAAATATAATTAATGGGAGCCTCTTGTGTCTTCCCAAAGAAAAATGCGGCTTTCCACATCATCCATAATTTTACAAGCTCTTGAGTTGTCTTTCGCCGCCTGAACTATGAAGGCCTCAAAGCATTAACTTGTCCCCATAAGGAAGGTGCTAAAACTCCTTTATCATGTTAACTGCCTCCCCCCCCCCCCCGTACATAGGAAGCTGCCTGATACCCAGTCAGACCCATCGCTCCATCAAGCTCAAAACTGTCCACACTGATTGGCAGAAGCTCCCCAGGGCTTCAGACTGCGGAGGCAAAGCTTAGCCACTATGGCCAGTGCCCACTGAGAGCCTTCTCATCCAAATGTGGAGTGTGACTTGTTGCCAGCGGCCTCTGTGCAGCTCAAACATTAGCTTTCTGTATTTGAGTGGTAAGAGAAAAAGGGAAGGTATTTGCCAAAGGATGGAATCACAGAATCACAGAACTGTAGGGCTGCCGTACATCTGGAATTTCCCAGACGTAGACGAGATTCGGCAGTTGGAAACAGTGTCCGACCAGAAATTGCTGAAATGCCTGGGGAAATCTGGATGTACGGCAACCCATGCGGGAAGTCCAGATTTTGATGAATTTCCTTAAAAACCTCTTTTGTAGAGTTGGAAGGGACCCCAAGGGCCACTGAATCCAACCCGCTGCAATGCAGGAATCTCAACAGTCAATTTGAAACCATACCGGGCCCTGCTTAGCTTTGCAAACGTGCTAGCAGTTTTATTGCTGCACTGCTAGGTTTAGCTGCCGTGGCTCTGCCGGGGACAGCTCTCTAGGCTGATAAGCTGCCTCGTCGCTGTTCCCCTAGATGACAGTCAGGCTCCACCTTCACACTTGATGAGCTTGAACTGTACAGAGCAGGAGGGGGAAAGGGGCAGAATGAGGACGGAGGCTTGGGGGGGGGGAAAGGGTCTCTGACAGACATCTAGATGAATACATTGCTCTTCTGGAGACCTGGCATGGTCACATACTTCACACTGGTGCCTGCTCATTTCTTGGCATCCTTGAGATGGTGGATGAATTTCTGGAAATGTGACAGCCACCTAGCTGTGCCGCTCCATTTGCTAACTAGAAAGGGCATTCTGTGTGTGTGTGTATTGAGGTTGCAGCAAGTTCAGCAAGAGAAAAAGAGCCTTGGGGACCCAAGAGGAGAGGTGTTGCATCATCTGCTGTTGCTGTTATTGGGCATGAGGTTTTCAAGCAGTAGAGACACACACACCCTTTCTCAAAGCAGAGCTTTCAGGAGCGCCATGTGTTCGTCGTGTCACTGAGAATTCACCTCTGTGCAGCTTAATTCCCTGTACTGGAACCCCCCAAGAGTGGGATGAAAAGAATCTCCTTTCCTTTGCAAAGCTGGTCCTTGACCAATGTCAGCCTGCCCTTGCCTTTGATGGCACCTGCAGCTTCTCTTTCAACGCTGCCGATTCTTTTCCAGGAGAGGTTTCATTAAAGAGGACATTGTGTGACTCAAGGAAGGATGGGAAGGACAAGGAAGCACAATGACAGCAGAAGCAGCCCCCCCCCCCCAAGAATCGATTCTCCAAAGATTGTCTAAACCAACCTTCTGCAATGCAGTACCCTCCAGATAATTGCTGGCCACCCATCTTCAGTGTTGACAGTGCTGGCTGGAAGCTGATGGGAGTTGGAGTCCAGCAACATCTGGAGGAGCTGCTGATTCCCCATCTCTGCTGCTGAGCATGAATTGGTTTGACAGATGCATTTGCTTCTCCTGCCTTCTCCAACTTGGTGCCACCCAGATGTCTTGGAATGCAATTCCCCTATTGCAGGGCTGTAGTTCAAAACATCTGGAGGGCACCAGATTCAGGAAGCCTGTTCTTAGTGCTCTGGGGTTTGCAGCTTCAGGGCAGAGGTGGGAAACCTTTCGTCCTTCAGATGTTGCTGAACATCTGGGGATCAACCCATTGCTGACCATGCTGGATTGTGCAGATGTGAATTGGGAGCCCAACATCTGGAAGGCACCATGTTGAGGAAGGCCGATCTAAATATATGCCTGCCAAAACACATGTCCCACACTTATAACATAGCAGAGCTGCTTGTGTGACGAAGAAATGGCATTGACATGGTTGTGTTTTCCTGCGATTCCACCCCATCATGTGTAGTGGATAGTGTGCATAACTTGGATTGGCTAGAGCACATGGGCCGACAGGTACTTCATTTCAGCTCTTCCCAAATGAAGATGTTCCTTCTTCATGACACCATCTGCCTTTGGTCCTGGACAGGAACCCCTCTAATGCTCTACCATGAAGCTCCTTGAAGGAGAACAATCTATCTCAGAGTTGTAGTAGGATGGAATGGGGTGATCACATGCATGAAGCAACCCGGTCCTTGGAGAAACAGAGTGATAAAAAAAAATGAAATATATATGTGGGTACATAGCTAGGTAGCTAGGTAGATACCTACATATATAGCTAGCAGCAGGGGACTGACATGAAGAACAAGAGGAAGAAGGAGAGAGGGAGAATTAGATGACAAATTTCATTAACATATGTAAAATTCTCCACAGGTTTGTTTGTTCCAGAGTTGACATTTCTTCAGCAATAATATTAGGTCAAACCCAGCATGCCATCAGCAGACTCATTTGGAAGATAAGCAAATTCTCAAGTGAATTAAATGATGGATGGTGAATAGAGGAGAGGCAACGTTCGAGGGACAAGCTCTGCTTCCAGAGCACCAGCAGGGGTTGCTATTGAGTGAAGAATGGGACCGTGTCACCGAGGGGAATGGAATGAATATGTAAGGAAGAGACCAGATCATTTGGGATTCGTTTAAACCACAATGTCAGATCCTATAAATCTGAGGACTTTGCATATTTCCATATTTATATATGAAAATCTCATGAATTGGCTTAAAGGCAATTGAAATAAAAACAGGACTGTCAGAGCTTGAAAAGTGCCAGCAAATCTCTAACAGACCATTTAATACAAATGTATGGATCTGAAGAACCTCTGAGCAAGCAGAGGAATTCAGCATGCACTAGGGATCTGCAACTGGCTTTCCTGCTCTTGAAATCAACTCTCTCTCTGTGTGTGTTTGTGTGTGTGTGTGTGTGTGTGTGTGTGTGTGAGAGAGAGAGAGAGAGAGAGAGAGAGAGAGAGAGAGAGAGAGAGACTGTTCCACAGAATGTAGGTGAGTAGAGGAATTGGGAGGGCCATTCCACTAAATTTTTCCAGTGTTAGGAGAAATTCAAGTTTCTCACCATTAGCTGTGGCGAAGGCTTCACTTCTTCACCCCGCCCCCACCACACTACCAACAACTGAGTTGGCATCCTGGCCACCATTTTGTCTCCTCCAATGCCCTGGGTCTAATTCTTGGATACTGCAAGTGCATGTGTGTGTGTGTACACATGCGTGGTAGGGGTGAGAATGAGGGAGAATACCTGGGGGACATTTTGCAAAGCGCCAACGAATTTCTTAGACAAAATGTCTGCTGTGTAATTTTGGTTAAAACCTAGATGTGTGCTAGTAGCCTTATCACTTTTTGCTCCCTCCAAAATTGCAACATGGTCTGGTAATGGGCAACTCACCTCTCATAACAAATGAGTGTGTGAATTAGAAACCTGGCAGGTTACTGCTTGGTAGAATAGAATCAGGAACTGGTTGTTTGCCTCTCCAGCAAATACACACACTCACAATCTCCAGGATCAAGAACATAAGGGCATAAGAAGAGCTAAAACCATATAACATTGGTCCTGAAAGACCTACATTGGCTCCCAGTGCATTTCCGAGCACAATTCAAAGTGCTGGTGCTGACCTTTAAAGCCCTAAATGGCCTTGGTCCAGTATACCTGAAGGAGCGTTTCCACTCCCATCGTTCAGCCTGGACACTGACGTCCAGCTCCGAGGGCCTTCTGGCAGTTCCCTCACTGTGAGAAGTGAGGTTACAGGGAACCAGGCAGAGGGCCTTCTCAGTAGTGGCGCCCGCCCTGTGGAACGTCCTCCCACCAGGGAAATAAACAACTATCTGACTTTTAGAAGACATCTGAAGGCAACCCTGTTTAGGGAAGTTTTTAATGTTTGATGTTTTATCGTGTTTATAATATTCTGTTGGGAGCCACCCAGCCAGGTGGGCAGGGTTTAAATAATTTTTATCATCATCATCATCAAGCAAATGGCTCATCTAGTTCAGCGTCCTGTTCTTTCATTGGCCAGCCAGATGCCTATGAAGAACCTACAAGCAGGATGTGAGCATAACAGCACACTCCCCACTTTGGATTGGAGGCAGGATGCCTTCCTCCAAGGCATCTGATTGGCCATTGTGGGAAACGGGATGCTGAACTAGACACACCTATGGGCTCATCCTTCAGGGCTCTTCTTATTCCTGGAGAAGTCACTGAGTGGTCATCAGTGTAGGGCTATTCTTAAACAGCTCTTTGCTTAGGATCATGGAAATGGTGAGTTGGAAGGGACCTCAAGGGGCAACTAGTCCAACCCCTGGGGAATGCACTAATCCTGCCCACAGCCATCCCTGGGTGGGCTTGAACCACCAGCCTTTTGGTTAACAGCAAGCGCACCAACCCGTTGTGCCATTGGGAGGAGAATTGCAAAACCCGTTCCATACTTTTTACCAAACTTTCCTTTGCAGCACCTCAGTCACTGAAGCACAGGTAAGTCCCACTGAAGGTAAACGTGGCACTGTAACTTAAAATAGCACGTTGGGTGGATTGACGTCACCATCCCCTTAAATTACCTAGCAGAGTTTGCTCAGGAAAAATAGGTTAAAATATGGCAAAGAACCTTTCTTTTCCATGCGCCTGGTAGCTAGAAGGCAGCATCTGCAATGCGGGGGGGGGGGGGGGGAATACAATGTGACATTTCCCCCTTAATTGACACCTTTGACTCTGTCTCCATTTGTCACATCAGACTACTTATTATAAGAAATGACACATTATAAATATTACAGAGATTCATTTTACATCTGGGCACCCTGATAATAAAAGATATCAAAATCACTACCTTTAGAGCAATTACAGCCCATTGGCCCTCCTCTCGCCTCCATCACTTGCTGCCACATAAAGGACAAGATGTGTGCATAATGAGATGTTCCACTACTGTGGGGGGAGACTTAAAATAAAAAAAGTGTTTTAAAAAGCGCACATTTGTTTAGAAGAAAGCTGAGATGGGCCAGGGTGTAGGCTTGGTTTTCGTAAGCGTCTCTCAAGTCATTTCTTTTTGCTAGTTCAGACTGAAATCGGGCCAACCAACTAATTTGCAGAAGCAGCAAATTGCTGTCCTAATGCACGCAAATTCTTATCACTGGTTCCACTGAAAAAAGAAGTCTGCCTCCCCCCCCTTTTTTGCAAGGAGTAGCAAGGTGCTGATAAAATGCCCCAAAGCAGAGAGTGTTTGATGCTATAGCTGCCTGCTCATTTTTGCCTTCTATTAAGTGGCTTGGCTTTAAGTAATGCCAGGTTTGCCAGCTGAGAACTAAGGGCGGAAGGCAAAATAAAATAAATCACTCTAAAGCTGTGTCAGTGAAATGTATTGTGATAAAAAATAAAATCTTGCAAAGAACCCATGTGTGAATTTCTCACAGAACTGCTTCATATCTCAATTGTTTCATCATCTTTTTTCTTATTGCATTTTTACCCTACCTTTTCCTCCAAGAACTCAAAGTGGTGTGCATGTTTCCTCTTTGTGAGGTAGGTTAGGCTGAGAGGCAGGGACAGGCCCAAGGTCACCCAGCCAGCTTCATTGTCGAGTAGGGATTTGAACCCTGGTCTCCCAGGTCCTAGCCTGAAACTCTAACCCAAGCTTCCTTAAACTCAGCCCTCCAGTTGTTTTGAGACTACAATTCCCATCATCCTTGACCACTGGTCCTGCTAGCTAGGGATCGTGGGAGTTGTAGGCCAAAAACATCTGGAGGCCCGAGGTTGAGGAAGCCTGCTCTATCCACTACACCACACCGGCTTTCTAAATTTTCTTTAGGAAAATCGAAGCAATGCTTACGTAGTTATTTCCTCTTCCTTTAGTGTAAATGGGAGAAGCGGAAAGGCTGAATGGGGAAAATATTGAAGAGAGAATCCAGCTCTCCTTAAACCTTGGATAGCGTAAGCCAGCAGCGTTGAGGAATTGGCAGGTCCTCTGCCATAGACTCTCTGACCCCCAGCAATTTCGGATTGCTCTGCACGTCTGCCAACAAACCTTAAATGTGACCTGCGGAGCCAAAGGTGAGCCTCGGTCTCCTCTAGGGCTGCCAGGACTGTCTACCTCTGGCACGCTGTGTATTCTTTCTTCCACACTGTTGGCAGAATGTCTAATGGAGATTAGACTCAAGAAGAAGATGCATTTCATACCTTAACGAGATGTGGGGACAATTCAATTAGATGGAAAAGGATCTATCAGATAAGACGGGTCTTTTCTTCTTAACCTTACTGGAAGGAATAATGAAGCAAAACTATTGTTGCTTTTTTATTTCATCACTTCTCCAGGTGTTGGAGGAGTTCCAGAAACCATCTTTATGGCTGTTGTGACAATCTAGATAATGTAAATAAAAAGAGAGTCTCTCTCTCTCTCTCTCTCTCTCTCTCTCTCTCTCTCTCTTTGGTGCGCTGAAACAGAGCACTCAGTGCCCCTTTGAGTTCCCCCGGATTATGCTAGGCTTCTTCATACCAGCATTAAGCACTTTTTCAATTAAAGTTCATTTCTGGATGAGTAATTCCTCCAGCCCAGGCATATCCAGACCATCTGGTCCATCTTCGCTTTCGGTTCCATGCTGGGGCTGCATCTATAGGTACAACTTTGATCGAGGGCAGTGACACAAATGTCATGGGGACCTTTGATGAAGTCAAGGGGAAGAGTGTGCCAGAAAAGAGGAGGAAGAAGGGGACAGCTGGCCCTCCGAAGCAGCAAGGAACGGGCAATAAGAGAATGATGTCAAGGCTCGTTTACTTGCGCTTCGTTTGCTCCTGTTTTGTTTTGCTGCTCAAGTCTGGTTGAGAAACAATCTGCAAAAATTAGTTAGCATTGAAGTTAATACATGGAGAATGTTTCTGCTTCAAATCTCTGCTCAGCTATGTAGGTAAGCTGCTTCTCAGTGCCCACCCACTATTACTCTGCAATATGGGCATAACAGTAATCTAACATGTAGAATTGGAAGGGACCACAAGGGTTATCTAGTCCAACCCTCTGCAATGCAGGAATCTTTTGCCCAATGTGGGGATCGAATCCACGACTCTGAGATTAAGAGTCTCATGCTCTACTGGCTGATCTGTCCAATGTGGTGGGGTTTTGTCCTGGACCTATTGTTGTTAAACATCTTTATATATGACTTGGATGATGGAACTGAAGGGAAGCTTGTCAAATTTGCAGATGACACCAAACCGGGAGGGGTTAATGCCGCAGAAGGCAGTATTGGGATTTAATAGTTTCATTCTATCATAAATTCCTTGATGGGAAGTATAAGTACCATCACAGCAGAAGCTCTTCCCACACTCCAAACACTGAAACGGTTTCCCCCCTGTATGAATTCTTTGGTGGGAAGTGAGGTGTCTGCTCTGACACAAGCCCTTTCCACAATCTAAACATGGATATGTTGTATTTATCCTGTACAGTCGTACCTTGGAAGGCGAATGGAATCCTTTCCGGAAGTCCGTTCGACTTCCAAAATGTTCAGAAAGCAAAGCACAGCTTCTGATTGGCTGCAGGAAGCTCCTGCAGCCAATCAGAAGCAGCGGAAGCCCCGTCGGACATTCGGGTTCCAAAGAATGTTCACAAACTGAAACACTCACTTCTGGGTTTGCGGCGCTGGGGAGCCAAAACGTCCAAGTACCAAGGCATTCAAGATCCAAGATACGATTGTACGAATCTCCTCACCTTTTCTATTAATGTCTATTTTGGACACGGTTTGTATTTCCTTAAGCGCTCAATTTGTGCAGCTGTCTCCACAGAGCGACAAAGCTTGAAATACAGTCATGAGGTTGCTGGAGCAGCCTGAAAGAAATGAGCAGATGAAATCATGGGTGGGTGGATCCCATGACACATATTCACCATGGCATTTTAAAAAATAAAATAAAATAAAAATAAAGCCTTGATAGGGAAGAGGAGGAAATGTGCCCACAAATTGGGACAGCATGAGACTTCATGTCAGACCAACCGAAGGATGATTTGCAGTTCTTTTGCAACATCCAGTCTTTCAAAGAAACAATCTGGAAGTGAAGCTCTAAACAGCGAGGAAACAGTGCCGGCTGAAAAGCAATGGCTTCAGCAAATCTAACAAGGTGGCATTTAATGCGAGGCAAGTCAAAATTCAGGTTTACTCTTGTAGGGTAGGGATTGCTGCTTACTTGAAATGTAAGGGGTGGGGATTGAAATGAAGATATATGGTGCTTTTTAAAAAAAGGTTATGAATATGAGCTTTGGCTAAGATCTGTGTGAAGTCCCCCCCCCTTTAAAACCAACTATCTTAGAAGGTTAAATGCTGTCTGCCGTGCTGCTGCTTTGAGGGCCAAAAGAAAACTGCCCAAGCATGCTGGGATATGCAATGATATTTGCTCAATACCAACTCAGCCTCTTTGCAGTTCGGAGCGTGTTAAATTCAGGCTCACTTTAAAGCACATCATGGCATTTACCCAAAGTCTGACATGGACAGGGAAGAAGTAGCAAGTATGAATTGTCCCTGTGGACCTAACTTTTTTATGAAGGCACCTGCTATATATTATTGCAGCTCACTTGTCTTGCAAACTCTGGTATAATTTCCCAGGACTCGGATTTCATGGCCTTGTGGTCTTTGCCATGTGAACAATTCCGTGGCTGCAAAGAGATTTTGTACCACTGGAACCGCTGCTGTTAAGCCAAAACATCTTCCACAAAGCCCATTGCCTGGAGTTGACTACTCAATTAGCAATGTAGCGTGTTAACTAGAAGTGCAACAATCCCAGAGCCATTTCACCTACTGTCTGATTTTTGTATAAGTAGAAAAATGAAGCGTGAAGAAAAGATAACACTTATCCAAACATGCAACAGACACAAGTCATGGTCCTGCAGCCCACTGCATGTCCACTGCTTGTCTGCTTGTCTCCTCTTTGCCACATCAAACACCGTCCCTCTGGTGCGGCACAGAATGTGATCTATTTTGGGCCACACCCAGTTTTGTGATCCAAAAAAATGTGTTTTTGATGCCCCAAGGTTCCCAATCATTCTCTTGCTTTATTTTTTTCTGGGTGCTGTCAAGCAATCCCTGTAGAATCACAGAGCTGGAAGAGATCATGAGGGCAATCTGATTCAACTCCCTGCCATGCAGGAATATGAAGTTGCATTCACTTTCAATATCTCTGAATATTTTCTTTTTCTCTTTTTGTTTGAAACACCCTGCTCCAAAATCCCTTATCTAGACAATGTCAACACGATACATTGAGAAAACAAATCAATTCTCATGGAGAAAATATTTGCTGCCAAGAACAAGTAGCACCCTAGAACAGTGAAGAACAACACATTTCAAGAGGTGCACAAGAAAGATTTATTTTGTAAAATGCTACACCCTCTGTTCTCCCAAGGAGGTCTATGGCTTGAGAAACGCAAAAATTAACTGTTTTACACAGTGAATATTTGTATGCTTCTCTACTGAGTACAAGAATACCATTAAGTACTGGTGTACTGCATATGCTGTCTACGAATATGCCTAGACAGCATCTTAAAAAGTAGAGACATCACCCTGCTAACAAAGGTCTGTATAGAAAAGCTATGGTTTTCCCAGTAGTGATGTATGGAAGTGAGAGCTGGACCATAAAGAAGGCTGATCGCCAAGAATTGATGCTTTTGAATTATGGTGCTGGAGGAGACTCTTGAGAGTCCCATGGGCTGCAAGAAGATCAAACCTACCCATTCTTAAGGAAATCAGCCCTGAGTGCTCACTGGAAGGACAGATCCTGAAGCTGAGACTCCAATACTTTGGCCACCTCATGAGAAGAGAAGACTCCCTGGAAAAGACCCTGATGTTGGGAAAGATGGAGGGCACAAGGAGAAGGGGACGACAGAGGACGAGATGGTTGGATAGTGTTCTCGAAGCTACCAGCATGAGTTTGACCAAACTGCGGGAGGCAGTGGAAGACAGGAGTGCCTGGCGTGCTCTGGTCCATGGGGTCACGAAGAGTCGGACACGACTAAACGACTAAACAACAACAACATACTGCATATAATCACAAGAGCTTTGAACCTGGCCCTGTGGCATAGGGACAGCCAGGGCATACGTTTTAGCAGATGTGTGGCGTGCTCTTGGCTATCTGCCCCCATCAGCAATATAGCCTCTCCATTCTGCACTAGCTGAGTTTCTCTGTGCTCTTTGATGAATACGTGCCTTCCTCTTCCGGTCCATCTCATGAACTTGTAGCAATCCATCTTCAAAACCCATTTGGAGCATACCCTTCCTTATCTGTGAGGGTGGGTGGCAAGTGTGGAAGATGTCAGGAAGGTGTGGGGAGCTGCTTTTCATCAAGCTCTGCTGGAGTATGGCTGCAGGAGGGGAGAAACGCCTGTAAGAATCAACAGAAAACATTGATGTTTACACTTCATCAGTTAAGAATTGCCTAGAGTTATCCAGCTGTGTCTTTATCATCAGCTGGAGCATTTCTGCCCCATCTGCAAGAATAAACATGTATCTGTTCTGGTTTTTTTGTTTGTTTTGTTGTTGGTCTATTATGGTTATAGGGAGCATATGACTCTCTTGTTATAACAGCTCCACTGGCTATTGGTGTGTTTCTGGGCACAAATCAAAGTGCTGGTTAAGCCTTACATGGCTTAGGTCCAAGCTCTCTGGAAGATCAGATTCCCTCATGCAAGCCTGTCCAGGTTTTGAGATCTTCAGGGAATGCCCTTCACTTGGCACATTTGGTAGGGGCGTGGAAGAGGGCCTTCTTGGTGGCTGCTCCCAGACTTTGGAACTCCCTCCCTAGAGAAACTAGACTGGCTCCCTCTTTGTTCCAGCAGGCTTTTGGAACTGAGCGCTTTCAATGAAAGGGCTTTTGCCATGCTGTTTTTGTTGTGATTATTGCTATGGTTTTAGTAGATTTTATATATGTAAATATTTTTAATTAAATCCATGTTTAACAGTTTTTTTAAATGATTTTTGTGGTTCTTATCTCTCTCTCTCTCTCTCTCTCTGTATATATATATATACAGAAACACAAATTAAATTTTCTGTTTTACATATGAAAGTACTCATTTATACATCCTTAAGATAGCAATGACTTCCCTTCTTCTCTTTCCTTGGTTCATTTTTCATATCATAAATCCCTGCATATTTTACATAAACTATACCATTCAGTATTCCATTATTCCATCCATCATAATTTATTTACGCTGTTAAATTTATTTTAATGCTGCCAGCCTTTTCACCTGTACACAGTTATTTCCCATATATTCAATAAACGTTTTCCAATCTTCTCTAAACACATGTTCTTCTTGTTCTCTTATTCTATACGTTAAGTCTGCAAGCTGTGCATATTCTGTCAACTGAAGTTGCCACTCTTCTTTAGCTGGGACCTTGCTCGTTTTCCATTATCTGTAAGGGACCTTGAGTCCCATCAGGGAAAAAGGCAAAGCCTATAAAAATGCATAATAATCTTTTTTAAATAATAATAATAATAATATTTATTACTTTTAAAGCTTACAAGAAAAAAAGAGAAGAAAAAAGACCAGAAGAAAAAACAAAAGAGAGAAAAAAACACAATACAATACAATATATAAACAATACAAAACGCAACCTTAACACATTAAACTAAACAAAACAAAACAACAACAGTTTAAAAACATACATCATACAATTTCAATGCCCTATCTTTCATTCCCTTGTTTCATCAACCTCCTCTCACCTCCCTTTTTGTATTCCACTTCTGTTAATTGTTTCAGCAATTCCTTTCCATCTTTCTCTATTTTTTGTAATATAAATATCTTAACATATTTTTAACCTTATTTTCCATTAATGCTAAAGTACTTATTTATGCTTAACTCCTTATAACATTTCTACTAAAGCCATAAAATTTCATTCCAACATTTTTCTAACACTCATTAATTTTACAGTATTTCTATATATAGACTTTAAACTTTTCCAATCTTCTTCCACCATCTCTTCTCCCTGGTCTCGGATTCTGCCAGTCATTTCCGTCATATAATGCATAATAATCAAAGGTCTATGGCAAATATTTCATTCCTTAATGGAAAACAAGCAAAACTGATTACCGTATTTTTCGCCCTATAAGATGCACCAGACCATAAGACACACCTAGTTTTTGGAGGAGGAAAACAAGAAAAAATATATTCTGAATCCCAGAAGCCAGAACAGCAAGAGGGATCGCTGTGCAGCGAAGGCAGTGATCCCTCTTGCTGTTCTGGCTTCTGTGATAGCTGTGCAGCCTGCGTTCGCTCCATAAGACGCACACACATTTCCCCTTACTTTTTAGGAGGGAAAAAGTGAGTCTTATAGAGCAAAAAATACAGTAGATATTTATACTTCCATACTTATTCTCCTTCTCAACAGATGGATATCGGAATTAACTTAATTTTGTGTTGCTGTTGCCTGTCTTTCTTCAGAGACAGATACAAATGACTTCAAGAGCAGAGACAGGTGTTTTGGCATGGTCCACCCGGCAGAAGGAAAGCAATGGTCTCTCCAGCATCATTGCCTTGTGACGTCTCCACTCACCGTTGCTTTCAGACGAGAAGCGAAGCCAGCCTTGCTGGGAACATCCTATTTAGTATGCACATTTCAGGAAAGCTGTTGGCATGGCAAGTCTTTGGGAAGAAAAGTACAAGCACAGGCTTCTGCTGAGCGACTGAAATGGGTGCAATGTTTTCTTTGTCCATTTGTGGGGTTCTTGGCAAGGCTCTTATATGCAAGAGTCCTGTCATCCATCCATCCAGCCATCCATATTTATTTCCTGTTTGAACTTCTGACCCACCCTTCCTCAAATGGTCCCAGAGGTGAGCTACAAAAACACCACAATTAAGAACAAGTGCAAGTTTCATCAGAATAATAAAATAACACCACAGAACAACCAAAGAGGGTGGTGCTGTGGACTAAACCACTGAGCCTCTTGGGCTTGCCAATCAGAAGGTCGGCAGTTCGAATCCCAGTGACAGGGTGAGCTCCTGTTGCTCAGTCCCAGCTCCTGTCAACCTAGCAGTTTGAAAGCAGACCAAAAGTGCAAGTAGATAAATAGGTACTGCTCCGGCGGGAAGGTAAATGGCGTTTCCATGTGCTGCTCTGGTTTTGGTGTTCCATTGCACCAGAAGTGGCTTAGTCATGCTGGCCACATGACCCGGAAAAACTGTCTGCAGACAAACGCCGGCTCCCTCGGCCTGTAAAGCGAGTTGAGTGCCGCAACCCCAGAGTTGTCTGCAACTGGACTTAACCCTCAGGGGTCCTTTAGCTTTAGCTCAAAACAGCGAATAAAGAGGTGTGTCTTGCTCAATAATAATAAAAACATACAGGGATGGTGCAAGATGCACCTCATTCCACATCCACAATCTGGAGGCCACCACAAAGAAGGCCTTTTCGCACTCCTCTGCCCCTCAAACCATAGAGAGTGGAGACACTGCCAACAAGGCCTCCTCTGCCAATTTAATACCCAGGCAGGTTAATGTGGGAGGAAGCACTCCTTCAAATATTTGGTGCCCAAGTCTCTTAGGGCTTTATAGATCAATGAGCTCAACATCCTTAAACTGAGCTCAGTGGTGAATTGGCATTCACTGCCTCACTTAGGGTTGTGAGCAGGGTGTTGGAATAAATGACCCTTGTGGTCCATTCCAACTCTACAATTCTATGACCAAGCACAAATTTTCATGCAGAGCAGGGAAATCTCTCTGCCATCTCTCTCTCTCCTCTCTCTCTCCTCCCTCCCTCCCTCCCTCCCTCCCTCCCTCCTTCGGATTATAAAACTTGCTGTGAACTTCTGTAGCTGTTATTTCACACATGCACACACAGCCTTCCTTTTGATCCACTCATCCCTGTGCTGAGGACAAGAACAAGCTCTTGCCAAGGAAGCCATCTGCTTTTGTTATGCCTCAGGGCTCCCATCCACAGTCACCTTTCAGCACTGGTGGTATGTTTCTCTTCTTCATTAGTCATGGAGTCTTGGCAGACGGTAGGAAGATCAATGCGGTTGGCTTACCAACGGCAAGAGTTGGAATCATTGTTGGAGGACATTCTCCCTTAAGGCATTTTCACAATAAAAACCTCCCCCCCTCCCCATTTTGAACGTCTCTGAGGCTGTTTTTGCATGCGGGGCATGTATGTTGTCAACTGAGGGATACCAAGCAAATCGGAGGCGTTTTCAAACAGAGCGTGTGCTCTTGACTATATTGGATTCTTTTATTGTCACACTGCAGATATGAGGAATGAGGTGGTCCAAAACACATCCGAGGGTGCGGGGCTATTATATTGACTCCCCTCCCAGAGGCAATTCCACTTCAGCTTTGCAGAAATAGAGGTGAAAGGAAGGCCAGCTTGGCTTCAGTCGCTGGCCCAAAGCCCAAGGGCTTCTGGGTAACTGCACCACCTTCATTCCAGCAAGATACCAGCAGGGAGGCGAGAAAAGAAAAATATCAAATTTCCACCTGTTCTGAGGAATTCTGGTTCCCCTCTAAATCTACCACCACAGTGTGCAATGTCTCTTGTTTACAGGACAGGTGTACATGTAACAACTGTGGCAAGGAACCCTCTCCCTGGCCATCACATTTAATACTGTGAGGGTGACGACTGTGGTCCTGAGAGTCTCCTCATCTCCATCTCACATTCCTGGGGGTGTCTAGGGCAATATCATGCCACCCACCTCCCTCTTGCGTCTACGAGGCTAGTGAACAAAGAAAAAAAGGAAGATTAATTGGTGATAAATAATGCATTTTGCTCACACCTAAGGCAGCCTTGGCCTCCAAAAGTGCTCGTTTCTCCAGTGACAAGGAACTATATGTTAATAGCTATTTGTCACCCATTGTGGTGCTTAAACAGCATGAACAGAACAGTATTCAGTTAATATGTCTGTGCCAGAGGCAGGCTCTCTCTCTCTCTCTCCCCCTCTCTACTATTATGTCTTCAAAAAAAAAAAACCCCTTTTCTCTCCTGTGGTGACTGTTCACAGCAATTATTAGAAGTGAAACAATTAGCAGACATTAAATGTTCTCATTCCAGCAGGCCCCAAAACATGCAGCATTCATAGAAGGGCTGGTCCTGAGACAACCAAGATTATACAATATAGAACCAGTAGGCTCCATTATTACTATGCTTAAAATATTTTTTTTTTAAAAAAAATCCCAACAATCCAGCCCCCTTCCAGGCGGAGTAGAATTGCAAGTGATGGTTAAACAACATAATGTTTAAATGAGAGTTAATTATTACAGGCCATTTGGATTTTAACGTCTCCTTCTGCACAGTATGTAAATGTAGGCTTGGGCAACCATGTGAGTTGGCTTTTGTCTTCTGGCGTTCTGAATAGTGTCTGCACCAGCATGCTCCATAATGCTGCACTTTCCAAGACAATTAAAAAAAGAGAAAAAAGCAGCAAGCTGGCCTTTCTGGTCTCAGTATGTCTCCACATTCTTCTTTGTGTTAGAGCGGTGCTTGACGTGTGAAAATGGCCTCCCTCTCTCCCCATAAGCTTTAAGCACACGTACCCTTGTTGTGACACCACCAGGTTGTGAGCCCTTCTCCCCAACAGTAGCTTCTGGAAGTGGAAGTAAAAAAACAAACCAACCAAGAGGATAGACAATAAAGTCTTGCATATTTTGGACCCTACTGGTCCTTCTTTTGTGAAATGTAGAGAATGCTAACTCAGAATTCAGATGCGCCGTCTCTCTTACTTCTTATGCCAGAAAACAATTTTGTCCATTCCATTATTTTTACACTTCTGCTTCCCATTTCTTCTGGGGTTCCTATTTTTGTTGCATAAGAATAAGTGTTCCTGGGGGAGCAGAGAAAGAACCTGGAAAAGTTGGTCAAAACTGGAGGCCCTCTAGAAGTTATTGAACTCCATCATATTTCTTTCATTTTTCCTTTCACTTCTAATTTGTATACCACCTTTCTATATTGCTATGCACAAGGCGGTTTACAAGCTGAGGAAACGACAAATATAATAAACAATCTGATCCAACACAGAAAGCCATAATAAAAACATAACAATAAAATAAACAGAGTATGTCAAATAAAGTAATATTCAACTATCTATTATAATATAATAGTACACAATACAATTAAATATCAGCAGATAATAATTAAACAGAATTTCAGTCTCAGTAATTACAATGAATAATTACTAAACTATAATCAATAAAAATAACAGCAAGTCACATTGCATAAATGACCACAATGCATACAAACCAAGTAAAAGGATCAAATGGAGAAAAGCAACTTATTAAATTATTTTTAAAAACCATCCCTGAACTCATCTCCTCTCTTTCCAGCTGCTTCTGCTGTTCTGGCCAATGATCATGTTGGTCTGACAATATATAGAAGGTGCCATGTGAGATATGCCTGCATTAAAAGATTAGGGAGGCTGATGAAACACATGGATGCTATTTTGAGCACATCAGTCCACTGCCAGCAGACCTGGCCTGGAACTACTTGCAAGAAACTATTCCAGCCTGCTGTGTGAAGTATAACTCGGGAGTGCTTATTTGGGAGTAGGGAGGATTCTGGTTTGACTACCTAATTCTCATTTCTTGAAACATTGCATACACAGAAACATTGATATCCTTTGAAATTTACACTTCTCTGAATATTGCGATGCAGTTCACCAACCCCCCGAATGTGTGCAAAAAGGTGTGTGCATAAAAACCCATCTATTACTGAAAATAACATGCAAAACGGTATTATGTTAGAGAACGTTGCTTGCAAAAATGTTTATATGAGACAAAACTGAATATGCAACTGTGTATATTAAGAGAAAAGTGAATTGAAAGTCTGATGAATCTTCTGGAGTTGTTGTTGCTGCTGCTGCTGCTATTGTTAGCAAACTGATATGTAAATTTGGGAAACGGAATTTAAGACTGGGAAACTGAGAAGCCAAAACTGATAGAGAAGCCAAAAGTGCCCCTTGGCATGAGACATCTTGCTCTGGTTCTGTGGCAGAACCCACAGCACCAAGGAGAGCTCCTAGTCAGCAACTTTCTCTGGTGGGGTTGGAAGCAGACAGAGATCTTTTGAGTCTCTTGCCTCCAGCCTACCCCTCCTTTGCTCTGCCACTTTGTTATGGAACTAGAGCTTTATAAAGGGTCAACTCTCCAGGCAGAAGAGCAGCTCTCCTACACTCCATGGCCTCCCACCTGATGTATTACCTGCACTGTTGGACTAGCAAGACAGTGTGAGCAGTACTCAGTTCTTTGGGCCCTGAGGAAGGTGGCAATGAGGATCCCAGTTCTGGTTCTATGGGATCTGGTGTTGTGGGATCCGGTTTGGCTTTATCCTGCTCACCAGCTTCAGTTCTACCGTGCCCCTGATCAGCAGCATCAGTCTCAAAGCTAGAAACTCCATCCAGCTCCTCAGGTGGCGCCTCTGACTCAGTGTCCTAGCCACTCTAGAGTCATGACATGGCAGACCGCAGCACCTGTAGCTGATCTACTTGCAAGGGGCCCGACCTTAGGCTTGCCACAGTTCCCTTTGTACTTTGAGCATGTCTGTTCATGGACAGGCACTATGATCTGCTGTTCATGCAGCAGGCAAGGGAACTGATTCAGGAATGGAGCCATTCAATATTGGAGTTGTGAAACCAACTCCCTGGTCAAAACGCTACTCGCGAAGAGATGTACCCCATCCTGACATTGCAAGGGGCATATGTTTGCCAGGCAATGTTCTTTGTGATGTCTGCACAGATGTTGGAAGGAAGTCAACACTCCTTTAATGGCTTCCCTGTAACAGAACCTGGAGGTTCTAAGCCTAAAAGTGTTGCATCACACACCAGCTGTTCTTGGGACGTATCTCAGGAAAACAGCAGTTGATGTAAACATTGGCGTCAGTACCAAGACCTCTCATTGAGGCTACTGATTGTCATGGCAGTAGTTTTAAGATTATATTGTCCATGGAAGACCTTAGTCAGACAGCTGCCTTATGCCTTCCTTCTTGGGCATCATTAAGCTCATTTATTAAGCTACTGACAACCTGACAGCTGATGCCAAAACAAAATGCTGTTGTCTATACACTGCGGGGGGGGGGGGAGAATAGACCTGAGGAACAATATGAGGCCAGGTTGTTGTTCCTCCCCAGACCTGTGTCCCAAGTTTAACAGGTGGGTAGGGGTACCACCTGACAATACAATGGCACCTGGGGCCTTGTTTTTGCCTGCACAGTTTGAAATCAAACAGGCTAAAGCACAGCCTGCAAAATGCAGGTGGTCATCTGATCATTGGGGCTTGGGAAGCCCAATGGACAGCACTTTGCAGGTGCTGTCAATCAACTCATTGGCGTACCTGCAAACTTCCTTTCCTCTCAACCGCTCTCAAATTTACCTGCCCTATACCAGATACCTTATATGACGTCAGGTGTTTGGCAGAAATGGCCTCATGTGTCAAGGAGCCTGGTGAGTCTAGTTAGGCCTGTGGCCTGGAGGTTCCACACTGCTGATATCCTGGATTTGTAAGGACATAAGAGAGCCCTGCTGGATTGAACCAAAGGCCCAACTAACCCAGCAGTCCATTCTCACAGTGGCCAACCAGATGCCTATGGGAAGTCTGCAAGAAGTACAACAGCACTCTCTCCTCATGCAGTCAGCTTCATTGGAGGTCTCTGAGTTATATTATGAGAGTCGGAGAGAAACTGTTCTTTCTCCACTTTCTCTACACCATGCACAATCTTATACACGTCTATCATGTCCCGCCTTATTCATATTTAAAGCGTCCCAAACGCTGCAACCTTTCTTCACATGTGTGTTGCTCCTTCAGTTTGGTTGCCCTTTTATGCCCCTTTTCTAAGATACCCTTTGTTGAGGTGAACTGACCAGAACTTTGCTCAGTATCACAAGTATGGTGACACTAGAGATTTGTATAATAACAGTACGGTATTGACAATTTTTGCTTCAGTCCCTTCCCTAATGATCTCTAACATTAAATTCACCAATGTTTTCCTCACTCTGTCAGTCACCCCAGCTCTCTTTCCTGGTCCAGACTCCTTAGGCATAATTTTACCGCAATCTGCATAATTTTACTCCTGTGGCATTTTTGCTGCCCTTTGGTTTGGTTCTTTTGTCAAGAACCCCAGGGTTATTTTCCTGAGTAAAAATGGCTGCTTTTAATTCCTGCGCCTTATTGCATGCTTCCCTCCACTATTGTTAGACTAAAAACCCAGCAAGCCACCAAGCAGGGAAACCTAATGCCTTCCAGATGTTATGGACTAGAACTCCCATCATCTCTGATCAGTCATAAGGTTGGTTGGGGCTGCTCTGCCCAGTGTTGGGGAAGGCTGGGTCCTCAAATTTCCCAGTTTACCAAAGTGGAAGTATAAGCAGGATATATTTTTCAAAGAAAGCAGACCGTCGGAAAGATTTTTTTCCTCAGGCATTTCTTGCTTCCCTCCCCCACCCACTTGCCAGAGGCTCAGTTTGTCTCGCAAAGTGGTGTCATTATGAATGCATCAGACAATATCACACATGCAGCCTTCATTTAGCCTTCCAAGCTCAATTACATCTGAGGATGTCTTGGGGTAATTAAGTAATATTAGAACCTTGTCTTTGGCCATCTTTTTTTTTATAATGCAGTTTTCAGTGTGTTAAGCCTCATACGCTCACCCAATCACAGCCCGCTTGGAGTTTGTGAACCTCTAATGCACTTTTGCCATGAATGAGGGCTAATTGCATTTCTGAGAGATGTCATTAGTGGCAAATTCGTGCTGGCTTTCAAGAGAGTTAGCACACGGCAAGAAATGTTCCCTCAGGCAACTAGCAAGCATATATATATATATATATATATATATATATATATATATATGCTTTCGTAGATTATATATATATATATATATATATATGGGTGTTGTGGGGGTGGGATTGCAGAGACAGACTGACTTTTTGGTAAATAGGCTGAGAAGAAGCTAAGAGCTAGACATAATTGTCAGTTAATCATTTGGGAAAGGGGAGTGCACCTGAGATCAGGGCAACTCTGGGATGTTATAGCCAGTATGATTACTGCTTTTTATTTTTCTCCAACATGGTATCCTCCTCATCAACCTTAGTCAACATGACCATGCTGTCCACTCCCGACTTATTTCGGCTTCACAGAAACTCAGGAGTTAAGGCTGCCTATCAAGGTTCTTGGAGTGACTATATTAGGATCTTGGGAGGCCAGACACACCACCTTTTCGGATCCCGGTAGTTACTGTTGAGCAGTGGCTACAGCAGGGATGGGAAATGGAGGCTTCTCTTGGGCCTCTTCCTCTGCTTGTTGCTGCTGTTAATTCCTGAGCTAGCATACAGAGGGCTAGCTACTACGCCGGTAAACAAATATTGGTAAATACATTTTCTCTATCTTGAAAGCAGCAGTTAGGTGCAAAGCAAACAGGTTTTTAATGATATCCCTACTCAAATGTCTCTTGGAGGAAGCTCTTCAAGACTGGTGGAAAATCATACATGCTGAGAAGCCTGAATGAGGTATCAGGACCAGAGCAGAAATAAGAGAGAGCAGTTTGGGGAGTGTGCATACGGTAAGGTTAGCAGGGATTTTTCTTCTCTCTGAAATGTTGGCCTCAGAACTCTTGAGGTGGGTATGCATACAAGTGCCTTGTGTCTAATAAGAAGGCCAGCATGTCAGAAGCGAGACGCTCTGTCAACGTAGGAAGTGCGCACATACTGTAAACTCACCTCACACTTGACTCCAGTCACACCTCGCTTTAATGAGCACTTTTGTTTCTGACCCATTTTATCATCTTTTGGCATTGACACCGTAACATCCCTGCAGGAAGAAGAGGACTGTGAAACGTTCTTTGGCGTATCCTTCCTTTTAGAGTTGTCTTTTTCAAAGAAAAGAAAAAATATTGGCACCATGTTTACCACATTTATAAGTAGAAAGCTGGGAAGGGAAAGATCCAGCTGACTTAAAGATGCAATGAAATGCTTTTGTGAAGAAGTCTTACTCTTTATTTCTTTAAAGGGTCTAAAGATCAGCTGGGCTTCACGTAATTATAACTATATTCCAAAAAGGACAAGGTTTCTGTCCCTTCAAGAGCTCCATGGAAGCAGAAGTTCAGTAAGTGGAACTGTGTGGCCTCAGGGCAGGCAAATCCTTTCCTGAAACAGCAGAGAGTCTACCAGACAGTGCGGACATTACTGAGCTAGATGGATCAACCCCTCAGAGCAGCCTGGGTGGGGGAAGAGAGGGGAGATCATTCTGCCTGCCAAGCAGAAATGCTTCTGCTGAGAGAACCATCACAATAGTTTGACATTGAATTCCCTCCACAGGTTTTATCTACTTGACATTTTCTATTAATATTAAAGCATTCACCACCACGTTAATCCTGGTTACCAAAATATCTTCTCTAATATAGAAGGCCTTTTACTAGTTTTAATGTGTAATGTTTTATTGTGTTTTTATATATGTTGGAAACTGCCCAAAGAGCAACCCAGTCAGATGGGAAGGGTACAAATAAAATGATAATGATAATACCAGTGATTTTTCTGGGGGTACTCAAGGGTACACAGTACCAGCACTTTTTTCTTCTTCCAAAAAATGTTCATGCTTGGGCACCAGTCAGGCTTCCAGTTGAGATTTTGAGCTGAACAGAAAGGAACATTCCCTTTCCCCCAGGGTGGTTTTCCGCATCATACCATTGGTGGAGCTTTTCCTTCTTTGATATTCTTAAGGGTTGCAATCTCCCTTTAAGTTGCTGCTCAGATATTAGCATTCCACACGCACCCACCAGCACAGGGCAGGTTTCGCTTATCCTGGGTTCCCTTCAGATACGGATCCATCAATCCTAGCACCCAGCTGTAACAGGACAGTCACTAAGGTTCCCTGTCTGCAACATGTGTGGAATCGTTCTAAGCTGATGCACAGGCAATATTGTTAGAAAAGTCTTGATCTGACCAATTTCAACAGGGGCCAGAGAACGGGATGATTTTTCCTAGTTATGTTTTGGGCTCCCCACACAATCTTGCCTGAGCACGTAGATTGCTTTTTGAACTAGGAAGTAGCCAGGGTGAAAAACGCAGTGCTTCCTGTGACCACATCGTGAGCAATTCCCCTCATTGATCAACCACAATCTTCAGTCTTCAAAGGGAGGCAAGCAGTTTTAACCAAAGTTTTGTCAGGCAGACACTTCCAACTATTGTGAGTTTTGTTTCATTTTTTAAAGTGAGAGCTTCACCCAGGGCTGGATTTAGGTTTGATGAGGCCCTAAGCTACTGAAGGTAATGGGGCCCTTTATATGTCCAGCTGTCCTTTGTCAACAGCCAATTGTCACTGTTTTTTGTGTTGAATATATGCTATATGGTAATTTATCAACCTAATAGGTATCTAAAGCCATTTTTACATAACAAAATATGTATTTTATCAAAGTAATTATTATATTTTGGAAATGTACATCCAGTTTTTTCCCCTTTGATTTTTTGGGGGGCCCCCCAAGAGAGTGGGGCTTTAAGCTATAGCTTGTTTAGCTTATACCTAAATCTGGCACTGGGTTCACCCCAAATCAAAATTTATTTCTTTTATTTTAAAAATGGAATTAGCTTCCGTATCACTTTAACTCAGAACACTTGAGGTTGCCCATCTTTATTTCATACTCTGCAATTACATGTTCCTGTTGCAGACTCCAGTACTCGCTAATTACATTTAATGGGACTAAAAGTTATAATTACCCTGTAACCTTGTGGAACGTGGATCTGGATTTATATCCCCCTTTCATATATATTAAAGGCGTGTGCTCTCTTGAATGGAGTGGCCTGACCCTGACCTGAAAGCTAGCACAAGGTTTGCGGGATGCAGAAGCTGGAGCTTCAATTAAGCACACAAGATCCTATTGTCTACATTACCAATATTTGCCTTAGCTGAGAATATCGGGAAGAGATATTAATCCGTCTATGTTCTTTGCAGTTCTTATTTCTCACACATTTCATGCATTTATATGCCACTTTCCCTTTAAGCAGCTCAAGGTGGCACTCACACTTCTCCCTTTCCTCTTTTCATGTTCACAACAACCCTGTGAGGTAGGTTAAGTTGAGAGGTGACTCAGTGAGTGAGCTTCATGGCTGAGTGGGGCTTTGAACCCTGTTCTTCCAGGCTCAAGTCCAACACTCTAACCCAGGCTTCCTCAACCTCAGCCCTCCACATGTTTTTGGCCTACAACTCCCATGATCCCCAGCTAGCAGGACCAGTGGTCAGGGATGATGGGAATTGTAGTTTCAAAACATCTGGAGGGCCAAGGTTGAGGAAGCCTGTTCTAACCACTACACCACACTGCCACACTTGTACACAAATATTTTAAAAAATGGCTGGATTTATTAAAAGGCATGTGCATCGGTTACTGATGTGTCTGTTTAAAAGAGTTTGTCGTCAGTTAGCTCAATGACAGAACATCTGTTTTTCATGCAGAAGGACCCACCTTCAGTCTCTGGTGCCTCCAGATAAGACTGGAAAAAACACTAGATGGCTCAATGGTCTCACTCAGTGTAGGCAGCTTCCTGCATTCCTATGACTCTAGTCTGAAACTTGCGGCTCATCCTGACTTCTTTTGTGCCACCTTTCTAGGCATGAGTCTGGGCTTTAAAGTTCTATGTCTGAGTATTTTAATTTTCTTTGTCCTGGCGCTTTTCCCCAGAAAAGAAAAGAAAAAGTGGTGGTCTACTGCTGAATCAGAGCAAACATCAATCGGGTTTTCAGTGGAGTACCATTTGCCCCAATTCAGTGGTAAACCCCCCCCCCCGGGCACTGGGAGAAAAAACAAACAAAAAACCACACTGCTTGGACACAGAGCTTTAAAGCTCAGACTTGCGTTTGGAAAGTGTGGTGCAAAAGGGAGGCATAGACGAGCCTCTGGTTTTGCTAACAGGAAAGAAGAAACACATATATGGCTTAAGTTTCGTTGCTGTTGCCGACCATGGAATACATATACAGTGGTACCTCGGGTTACATACGCTTCAGGTTACATACGCTTCAGGTTATAGACTCCGCTAAACCAGAAATAGTGCTTCAGGTTAAGAACTTTGCTTCAGGATGAGAACAGAAATTGTGCAGTGGCAGCGCAGCGGCAGCAGGAGGCCCCATTAGCTAAAGTGGTGCTTCAGGTTAAGAACGGACCTCCAGAACAAATTAAGTACTTAACCCGAGGTACCACTGTAGAATCTGAATATATGTATACCACCCTGTGTAATATGGGAAATTATTCATGGTCTTCCTCTGCGGTGGAACACTTTGATTAATTGCATTAACTAATTAAATTATAAGTTATTAATTGTACAATAAATGCCCTAAATAAATAAAAATACTGGGATGCCTAGGATCCTAGGTTCTTGTTAAGAGTGGGGAACTCTAGGCTAGCATTTGACAACCTGGGCCCCTCCAGATGTTTTGGACTACAACTCCCATCAGCCCCAGCCACTGTATCCTGGCTGGGGTCTGCTGGGAGTTGAAGTCCCAAACAGGTTGGCAAAGGCTGCCATAGGCTGTGACATCACTAGGGACCTACAGATGGGCAAATCTGCCCATTGCTATTGCTCTCAGTTTTTTTTCAGTTTTCCAGTGTGACAGTTCAATTCTCCTCATTTCCATAATACTTTGTGCATATCTTCAAAGTGCTGGTGTTGAGCTTTAAAGCCCTAAACGGCCTCGGCCCAGTATACCTGAAGGAGCATCTCCACCCCCATTGTTCTGCCTGGACGCTGTGGTCCAGCACTGAGGGCCTTCTGGTGGTTCCCTTATTGCGAGAAGCAAAGCTACAGGGAACCAGGCAGAGGGCCTTCTTGGTAGTGGCACCCGCCCTGTGGAACGCCCTTCCAGCACATGTCAAAGCGATAAACAACTACCTGACATTCAGAAGACATCTTAAGGCAGCCCTTTTCAGGGAAGTTTTTAATGTGTGATATTTTAGTGTATTTTTGGTTTCTGTGGAAGCCACCCAGAGTGGCTGGGGAAACCCAGCCAGATGGGCGGGGTACAAATAAATTATTATTATTATTATTATTATTATTATTATTATTATTATCATCATCATATTATCATCTATCTATCATCTATCTATCTATCTATCTATCTATCTATCATCTATCATCTATCTATCTATCTATCTATCTATCTATCTATCTATCTATCTATCTCTATCTATCTATCTATCTATCTATCTATCTATCTATCTATCATCTATCTATCTATCATCTATCTATCTATCTATCTATCTATCTATCTATCTATCTATCTATCATCTATCTATCTATCTATCTATCTATCTATCTATCTATCTATCATCTATCTATCAATCATCTATCTATCATCTATCTATCTATCATCTATCTATCTATCCTCATGAAAATGTGTACGCACTGTGTTTGAAGAAACCTATAAGCTGGAGAGAAGCCCAGCTTTTGTTAAGACAAAAAGGCGGGGGAAGCCACCACACTTGCAGGCCCGAATTTGCCAGCCTATGGTTAGAAGACGCAGGAGCCTTGACTATGAATGATATTGCCATCTTAGAGTAACCCATCAGCAAAACGCAGGCTTTGTAAAGCTGAGACGCGCTGCAGGACATAATGGATGGCACTATGCAAATTGTGATTGCGGCTGCAAAGTGGGCTCCCTGGGAGACGCTACTGTATTATCCCGGGGAAGATTTTTCACAATGGGGATTATCCCAGTGGGCTAGTCGTAGCCTGGATGCTTTGCTATTGGTGGCAGTAAAGAAGGGTTTTGTTGGGTGCTGCTGGTTCCTGCTCAGTGAGCGGAGTAAAGAGCGCCATTAGATTCCCTGCAGGGATTCCAAGGCAATTCTGTAGAGACAGGCTCTGTGGCGGAAAGAACGAGCACCTCGCTTAACCTAACTTCCAGCGAAGCCTAGACTCATCCGTCTCCTGTCACTTTAGATTCCACCTTCATCTCTTCATCATTTTCCAAGCTGCCACCAAAGCTGGTAATGAGACATAGGGGCAGGCTTGAAAGAGGCACAACTAGGGGGAGCGAGGGAAGAAAAGTTTCCTCTGAAAGGAAAAGTTTTGCTGCACAAACTTTATTTTGTGACTCGGATAATTCAGGATCATTGGCTAATTTTGAACTCTTCGCAAATGGGAGGAGGATAAATCTTAGCAGAAGTCCTGCCTTTTTCAGAATGGATTTTGTTTTGAATGAGTGTGCTGTGTGCAGTGAAAACAGCAATAGCTTTGAAATTCAGAAGTGCTTTCCATAGACTGTGCTTTTCTCTGGACATGAATCGGCACCGTGTCATGGGAGGAATGTTCTGATGATGCAACTTCTCTTTTACAATGAGAGGCAACAGTGTGGAGCCTCCCAGGTATGATGTGTGAAAACCCAATGCAAGAACCATTCTTCTTGTGGCACAGGCACCATATTATGTGAAAAAGCGCATCATGTTTTCCCTCCAAAGTTGGCGATGAAATTGAGTGAAATATTTTCTGCCTGTTTGCTCCCACTTCTGCCATTTATCGTGGCACACCAGGTTGCAGGCATTCAATGCACAACTCACCTGCAGGGTTCATTGGATGTCTCTGAGATGTGCAACTTGGGTTTCTGCTGCTGGGTGTTATTAAGGTTATTAATATTACACATTTGGAAGCAATAGGATGAATAAAAACAGACTATCCCTGAAATAAAAATTGTTCAGTCCAAAAATATGGTTCAAAAGGTTGACTAACAGAACTTCTACCATAACAAATAAAGCTGCATCCAGAAAGTTCCATAATATCATGTGCTGATCCCAGCACAGGCAAAATATCCTAGAAAGACAAATCTCTGCCTCTCCAAACAACCTGTGTTCCAGCCCAAGACTGTGTTCCTGGAGACAGACTCATTTGCACATCCTTTCTCTTTGGTGCTTCAGAACAAGGAGCTACTAACACACCACAAATGGAGACCTGCAATGGAATGCCTCATATGATCTAAGTTAAACACCTCCGTACGGGCCAGTCGTGTCCGACTCTAGGGTTGTGCACTCATCTCACTTAAGAGGCCGGGGGCCAGCGCTGTCCGAAGACACTTCCGGGTCACATGGCCAGCGTGACGAAGCTGCTCTGGTGAGCCAGCACCAGCACAGCACACGGAAACGCCGTTTACCTTCCCGCTATAAAGCAGTACCTATTTATCTACTTGTACTTAAGGGTGCTTTCGAACTCCTAGGTGGGCAGGAGCTAGGACCGAAAGACGGGAGCTCACCCCGCCGCAGGGATTTGAACCGCCGACCATACGATCGGCAAGTCCTAGGCACTGAGGTTTTCCCCACAGCGCCACCCGTGTTAACTATTAGGCTCTCTGCAACTCCTTTGTTTAGCTTCAGTGGAAGTTTCCATACCATGCCTTTAGTAGTACACGTACAGAGTTATTTTCCCATTTCGACGTACAATTAAACAATTACAATCATTTAACAGAGGGGCAACAGCCTGAATGGAAATCTTCATTCACACATTCATGTGCACTGCACTGGATCCCTCTAAACTTGATGATTGGCAGCTGAATGTTTGAACTGACTCCACTGTGTTTAAGGTGAGGTGATAGGAAAGTTCTGCCTGTTGTGTTTCATTTGTAACAGTGTACCTCATTCAATACTAGGCAATGCAATTGTCACATGCTGAACATGCAAGTGTGAACAAAGAGCTAAAAGTTACGTTTGCTGTGTGAGAGCTTTTGGGGCACTCATTTTTAAAAAAAATGAAGAAGGGAGTATGTGTGTTAAACAATCAAAAGATAGAGCAGCTGGCCCGGCTTAAAAAGCGGGAAAGCTTAGAAACACGGCCATATAGTAAGTAGCAATTATTTTTAATGTGTATGCTGTAATAGCTTGATTTGTTTTTAAGTATCTGTGAAAATAATTATATATGCAATTATGTATATATACATTTTACACACCCCATAAAAGTGTGTGTGTGTGTGTGTGTGTGTGTGTGTGTCTGCCACAACATGTGAAGCATCTCCCAATCCGTCCCAGAAATGACTCCACATAAGCCATGAAAATGAATTGAAATAATAGACAAGGGAATCACAGTGTGTAATTTCCTCTGTGGTGCTGAAAAAGGCTAAGCAAACCTTTTTAAAAAATGTTTCAAGATACTGTAGATGGATACCAATAGCATGCACAGCTGCCTTGATTTAGCTGAAATTAAGGGCTATCCATCCTCTTGCTTCTGGACATAAAATGGTTACCATGTAGACTGAATATTTACTTAGATTTGCATCCCTTGTTACTTTTAATGCCTTTCTTGATGATAGGTTTATCACATGCACAAAACAAGCAGTTATTGTTCATTTGTGTGGGATCTGGATGACTACTATTAAGGAGGAATTATGGATTCGGAGGAATCACATATTTCTCCAAAACCCACTTTGCAATATGTTGTTCCTGGGTGGTGGTCCAGCATCATCCCTTGCCAGCCAGGCAGACCATTTCAATCCAGGTGGTTTTCTAAAATGACACTGCACAGGTACCAAGAGCAACTATGGGAGATGTTCCAGTTACAGATAGGTAGCCGTGTTGGTCTGCCATAGTCAACACAAAAAAAATTCCTTCCAGTAGCACCTTAAAGACCAACTAAGTTAGCTCTTGGTATGAGCTTTCGTGTGCATGCACACTTCTTCAGATACCTGGTATCTGAAGAAGTGTGCATGCACACGAAAGCTCATACCAAGAACTAACATAGCTGGTCTTTAAGGTGCTACTGGAAGGATTTTTTTTTGTTTTGACTATGGGAGATGTTGTGCATGATGTTGAGGAGTGGCACAACTTCATGGTCCCTGCTAACACATGATGGAGGGCAGTGGCGAAGACTACGAGACCAGCAGAACACATATCAAATTCCACAACAGCCTCTCTTAAGCTCTTAAGCATGCCCCCATCTCTCCACCTTAGTCTGCCATGAGGGTAATAATTCTTGCAGGGTTGTTGTAGCGGGCACCTGAGATTTTGTTTGTCAAAGGTTTTGAATGCTCATTGTAAATACTTTGTACATGGTGGTCTCTCTCTCACTCCCTTCATGGGAACATCCTTCCCTCTAGCACTGCCTTAGCTACCCAAGTCCTCCAAAGGAAGAAAGGGAGTTGGCACCTATTCATTACTCGTAGGCATGGCCACCAGTAGAAGGCCTCCACAATAGCTATTGTTGCCATTACTACTATTATTATTATTATTATTACCAACCTGCCCTTCACATTAAGGTCAATGCCATTTACAACACAACATTTAAAATCATTTAAAACTGATTACAATGACAATAACAGGATAAGGGTCTTAAAAATGTACACCAAGTTTCAAAGTCTAGGGCAAAGGGGTGGGCCCTCAGCCTATGACAGAAAATACACTGTGAAGGTGCCTGCCGTACGTCTGCAGTTTGCCCCTTTGTTTCATCTCCTCATGTCCTTCAAGCTTTCTACTAGCATAGATCCCATTTTTGCACCTCAGGGCCTCAGTGTCATGGGACTATACCCCTCACTATGACTCCTCTCTCCTGTTATTAACAGCAGGGCTCTTCTAACCCATTCAAAGCCTGGACCCACATTTGACACACTGGCATTCTAGAAATCTATCTCTCTCTCTCTCTCTCTCTCTCTCTCTCTCTCTCTCTCTCTCTCTCTCCTCTTGCCACCTCAAACAGCCAGCTCTAAAAGGTGCCTGAAGGCCGCAGTCCCAGGGCACGATTTCCAGGAAATCTTCTACATTCCACGAGGCTAGTGAGCCAAACAGGCTCAAATGGTTCTTCGCCTCAGTAAAAAAACAGGCACTTGACTCGAATTGCTGCCATTAATCAGTGTGGGTTCATGGCAGATTTAGCAACTAGCAAAGGCGGCACTTTCAATCAGTCATATGGATTGCAATGGGACTGAGGGAAGGGGGAGTTCTCTCCACGGCATACTGGACTCAAGACATTTCGAGTGCCGAATGAAGCCCAGGCTTCCCCTCCTCCGAGCAGACTGCCTTCTCATGCATGGCTCCTTCCAGCCATAAAAGCTGCAGAGTGGAAGGACAGGATTGCTACTTTAACCCACCCCCGGCTTTGGTCCTATGTGTTTAACAAGAGTATGACAACGGGAATTAAGCAGGAGAAGCTTTTCCTAATGTGCAGATAAAGGGACAATGATCACCCACAGCATGTCTGCACATCATGGAGCCAACCAAGAAGAAGAAGAGGAGGAGTCTGGATTTGATATCCCACTTTATCACTACCCGAAGGAGTCTCAAAGCGGCTAACATTCTCCTTTCCCTTCCTCCCCCACAACAAACACTCTGTGAGGTGAGTGGGGCTGAGAGACTTCAGAGAAGTGTGACTGGCCCAAGGTCACCCAGCAGCTGCTTGTGGAGGAGCGGAGACGCGAACCCCGTTCACCAGATTATGAGTCTACCGCTTTTAACCACTACACCACACTGGCTCTCAAGACAAACCAAAGCTGGCCAACAGGCCTCTCCTCTCTGGTAACTCACCAGGGATGAAGTGAATGACTTGTTCTTGCCATCTGTCACACCCACACCATACATTTAAAGCAGAACCTAAAAGAAGCAACGTCCTGCTGTGGTTAGCGTGTTCGACTAGGACCTGGTCCCTGCTTGGCCAGGAAACTCAATGAGCCACCTTGGGGTGGTCGCTGCCTCTCATCCTAATTGACCTCATAGAGTTGTTGTGGGGATAAAATGGGGAGAAGAAGAACACCGGTAGGTAGGGTGTGAATGAATGAATGAATAAAAAGGAGGAAAAAAGATGTCCACCCGTAATATTTAATCTTTTGCAGAGGCAGGAGAATTTTGCAGAGCTGGTGCAATTCTGATTGGAAGCTGTCTTGGACTGAGTCAGACAACTAACCTACTGTTAGCCAGCACAGAAATGGGGAACCTGTGGCCTTCCAAGTGTTTGTGGACTCCAGCTCCCATCCACCCTGGTCAGCACTGCCAACACTCAGAGAGGATGGAAGTCATGTGGTCCAACAACATCCTGAAAGATCCACAAGCTCCCCATCCCTGATCCAGCACATACTGTGCAGAGATCTTCCCCAGCTCTGGTACCAGACAGAGATTTCTCTAAACTGGAGATGCCACAGGGATGGTAAACCCTTTGCCCTCTGAGATGTTGGACTCCAGCTCCCATCATCCCATTCGAGCATAGCCAATGGTCAGGAATGATGGGAGTCGTAGTCCAGCAACATCTGGAGTGCCACAGGTTCCTCCACCCTTTTTTCTCCATCACAGATTCACTAACTGTGATCATTTATTGTGTTTGGTCATCATCACCTATGGGGTGAGGCAGGTGGTGACCAGTGACAGGGCCTTTTCTGCTGTGGTGCCTTGACTCTAAAACACTCATGCTGTGGATGCTCATCCAGCACTGAATCTGATGCCTTTGCAGAGCCAGATAAATACTTTTTTTATTTGACCAGGCATTTTAGATCTCTTCAAGGTCTCTGTTTCCTCGCTGCTCTCTACTGTGGGGTCGTTGGTTTTTTTGCGCTTTGAAATAGATTGCCATGTTTTAACTCATTTGCAAGCCACTCTGGGAGCCATTTGGGCTGTAGAAGCCAGATATAAATAATATAAAATAATAAATCAACGCAGGTCCTTTTTTTTATTTCTGGAATGAGCAGCTGGCGGAGATGCCAGGGCAAAATGTTTCAGCGGAGTGCGTGATTGCTTTTGAATAATTTTGAACTATTGTTCTGAATGGCTGTTTGTGTTCGTGCTCAGAACACTAGGAGGGGAAGAAGTTCTGCAGAGCTGAGTGTGCCAGGCAAAAGGGCTTTGCCAAAGAGGCGCCCAAGACAAATGATGTATCCGAATGCCGTGTATGGCCTACATGACCATAAATACAAAAACTTGTTAGTGATTCTGATTGCCAGTTCCAGCATGTGTACTAATGAGGGGACCTTACCCACCCTCTTAGGATAAGCCCCTCTATACATCATGGAAGTCGTCTATGGGGAGCTGGCTTCAGGCACCAGGCCCATTGGCAGACCAACTCTGTGTTAGAAAGAGATCTGCAAATGTGACATGAAGGCTGGCAACATTGACACATGTGGGAATCCCTTGCAGACGACTGCAGTGCCTGGACACCGACAGGTTATGCATCCGTAGCAGTGACCAGAGGAGGAATGACCGCCAGGACTATGGTGCATCTGCAGCAGCAGAACTGGAAACCTTCATCCAGGGACGGAGGAAGGGGGGTGCAGTGGGGGCAGGCCGCCCCGGGTGTCGCCACTGGGGGGGAGGTGGCAAAATGCTGGGCAGCACTCGCGGTGGTGATGTAGTGTGGTGCCAGTGTGGTGTAGTGGTTAAGAGTGGTGGACTTGTAATCTGGGGAACCGGGTTCACTTCCCTACTCCCCCACATGCAGCTGCTGGGTGACCTTGGGCTAGTCACACTTATTTAAAGTCTCCCAGCCCCACTCACCTCACAGAGTGTTTGTTGTAGGGGAGGAAGGGAAAGGAGAATGTGAGCCGCTTTGAGACCCCTTCGGGTAGTGATAAAGCAGGATATCAAATCCAAACGCTTCTTCTTCTTCTCTTCACGGCGGGGCCTGCAGTGCGCCCGAGCCACGTGTCTCTCCTGGGAGTGACATGGTGGCTTGGGCGCCTGCAGGCTCTGTGCTGCCCCAAACGGTCTGCCGGCACTTCCGCCCCAGCTGTAGGGCGGCTGAGTGGGAGGAGGCAGGCAGACTCCTTGGAGGCCCTGCAGAGCAACCTGCCCCAGCTGGCCCCGCCCCACGGGTGGCTGCCCTGGTTCCGCAGGTGGCTGGGCACAGGGCACACGCACCGCCCCAGGCACCTGATCAGCTTGCTCTGCTGCTGCCTTCATCTGCCTCAGCTGCAACAAAGCATGTCTCTCCCCTATCTGTCTCTACAGCCACAGCAGGCCCTGTAACCTTCTGACAATTTACTTCATCCCTCAAAGATGCACTGAGACAGACGGATGCCAACAGGACATCATATTAAGATTTTAAAAGGCAGCTGTATAGCTGAGTCTCTAGTCTACTGTACAAAGGCAAAATTTACATTCATTGCTTCTCTCACTGTTGGCTCTGGCTCCACCAACCCCTGGCATGTGGCCACTTGAAAGTTGCTCGGAAAAGAAAGTGGCCTTCAGGATGAAAAAGGTTTTCCGCCTTTGCTTTAAATTATTCTTTTAATTCCTCTTCCTTTTTGGGCCTGGTTTCTGTTTTCCCTTCATAAGATCTGCAGGGCAGGATGCCTGACGCGAGCAGGGACAAGGGGTTCGCTTCAGTTGCTAGAACATCAGTTGCAAAAGATCAGCTGCAAAAGATCTGGCACTTCTGATCGGCACTTTTGCAAGCGCCGAAGCAACGTTTCCGACAAGATGGAGTACCTGGTTTCTCTCTAAAGCGTTCCCATTCATCTTCTCCTGGTGGCGATGAGAGTGGGCATATTTCTAGAGCGGCATGTATATTTTAAAATAGCTCGCTGCCGTTAAAATAATGCTGCATATCAGTCAAAGGATCATCTGCATAAATGACACAGCACAACTATAAATATGGATGCTGGCTGTGTAGCACCAGTTTCAGGACCGGGAGCTTAAGCCCACAGGGAAGATTTTGTTCACAGGTGGGTTCAGTAATAAAGGTAAGCAGCAGAGCACAGCCATTCGGCTGTTGACCTCAGCTTACATGACCTCAACTACATGATCTCAGCTACATGACCTCCTTCTCCCATTAGGAGAGAACCACCTGTGATAAGTGATGCATACCCTCCAACATTGTGCTGATCAAAATCAGGATGCCTGTTTTTTGGTCCCGAGCTCTCGAGGGAGCCAGTTGATTCATGTGAGAGTGTGAGACCAAAAGTTCAGACATTCTGGGATCCAATCAGAAGCCAGGATGACTTCTGTAATTCCAGAATGTCCACTCTAATTGGGGTGGTTGAGTGATGTGCCACAAGACTTTGCTTCCTTGGAGCAAATTTCTGGCAATGATATGAAAGCAGCCATGGGGCACCTGCTCCTAAAGTAGCTAGCCCCAGCCCCACTGATCTGGAGTCTCTGGACTCAACAAGTCCAACAAGTCAAAAATTAATTTCCCCTTCTTAAGGAAAGGTGGTGGAGAAGGTCATGACCGAGCAACTTCAGGCATTCTTAGATGATGCCGATCACCCAGAGTCATTCCAGACTGGGTTCAGGCCTGTTTATGGGGGCCAAATCAGTCTTGGTCACCCTGGTTCTTTACTTTGATTGAGAATGGAATGAGGAAGAGACTGTTACACCAGATTGGTCGTCTTATACATGGTGTGTGTGTGTGTGTGTGTGTGTGTGTTATGCATGAAAAAATATGGTAATATCTATATGAAGCCATTGGGAGCTGTCATTAAGAGATCTGGGGCACAGTGCCATCATTATGCTGATGACACTAAGCTCATAATACTTGGGTGAGGACAAGCTGGCAGGCCCTGAGTCTGGATGTTGTGATGGGCTGGAAGAGGGAAAATAAACTGACCTTGAATCTTGGCAAGACAGAGGGACTGTAGGTGAGTGCCTCCTGTGTCCAAGAAATTGGCAAGGTGCCAACTCTGTATGGGGCTTGCATTTCTTCCAAAGGATCCATCTTTGTCATCAGGGGCCTAGGTGATGACCTCTGTGGCTAGGAAAGCATTCCACCAACTTTGACTGGTGCAACAGCTCCAACTGTTCCTGGACTGGGAGACCTTGCCCACAGTAGTCCAGGCATTGGTAATAATAGAGTACTGAAATGCACTACATATGAGACTTCCCTTGTGGATAGTCTGGAGCTAGTGCAGAGTGCTGCCGCACGATCGCTGACGGGAGTGAGATCCAGCCAGCATCTTCCACCTCTGCTGAAAGATCTATGCTGGCTGTCAAGTCAAGTTCAAGGTTTAGCTATTAGTATGTAAAGCCCTTAATGGGTTGGGACCAGTTTGCTTGAGGGGTTGCCTTCTTCGATTTACAGAGCTTGCCCTTTCACTCGTGCCAAACAGCATTTTTCTCCACAATATGGCAGCCCCCATTCTTTGGATCTCCCTTCTTATTACCATTAGGCAGGGACCGTTGTTATATATTGCTTCAGATGTCCAATACAAACTTTCAGCAAGTGTATCCAGGCACATCATTATGTTTTTAAATGTTGTTGATTCTGTATCTTATTGATCCTTCTTTTACTGTTTTATGTACATCGCTTCGATACTGTTTCTCATTAAGTGGTTTACAAAAATAAACCAACCTTTGGGTTCTTACTACTTTTCGGCTGCATAGTTTGGTTAATTTCCAAGCTGCATTAATGATGCTCTACCTGTGTTCCTTTTCTCAAGCCTTCAAGGTCATCCCTCCTTTTATGTTCTAAAGAGGAAACAGGTCATCTTAGGGAGAGGAAGGGTCACGTTTCAAGTAGTTTGAAGTAGTGAGGTGCATGAATGAGGCACCCACGTGACTCGGGGTGGCTGTGGCAGTCCTCCCACTCACCCCAGAACTGGCACTGTAACATTCACCCCTCATTATTGCGCTTGCACAAGAGAGCTTGAATGTCCAACCTGAAGCATCAGTATTTTACGTTTCCACGGCAACACCGGCTCGAACAGCCTTGATAATGACATTATTTGGTTGAAATGAACATTCATGATCTTTTGATTACCAGTGGAAGTATAAATTAGGCTGCTTCTCCAACTCCCCCTCCCCCTTGGAGGGGAAAAAAATAAATGCACTGGGGGGTGGAGAAATCCCTCAGAAGAAGCTAAATGGAAAAATCAATTTATACATTAATGGAGTCTTCATCCAGCATCCTTTCTCTTTTATAGATTTAGACAGTGGGTGCTCGTCAGTGATATCTTTATTTCACAGAGCAGAGAAATTAATTACATACTAATGGTATAATTCAGAAATTAATTTGCACTATCATTTTAAATGTGTCATTGTTAATCAATTTTTCAAAAAGGAGCACCTTTTAAGCTTGGCCAAACCAACCTGATGTGGTGAAGCTGTTTCTGGTTGGCTCTGAGAAGTGTGGCAACTGATGGGGCTACAACAAAGGGGCAGCTGAGCATTGGTCATTATGGCAGAATAATATCCTCTCTCTGCATTTCTGTGTTCATGACCATTCCAGCTACTGCAGTGAGGGAATGAAATTTAAGTAGCAAGTTATGGCCATAACTATGTTTCCGCAAAACATCAATGCAAAGAAAATTTAAATTATAAATCATTTGCAAGACCTGCTATTAGGAATTCTAAGAAACTCCCAAATCAGCACCATCAGTGGTTAAAATCAGTGCAGCTATGAAAAGTTGTCCGCCATCTTGATTGGAAATGGCACCCAATTGTATCCAACCACAGATGAAACCTTCTCCTTGATCATGTAGAATTTGGTTAGGATACTTTAAAAGGAATCCAAATGTAAAGCAAACAAGCAACTTTCCAAAATAGTTAGCATCTGCCTGTCTCGTGAGACAATGGAAGAGTGTGCATTTGGGGGTGAAGTAAAAGCACTGGGAAATTACAGCCCCTGCTGTGGCTGTAGAGACCAATATGGAAGAGAGAAATATTTTGCTGTCGCTGGGGGATGATGCAGGTGTCTGGTTGTGCTGACTCATGGTACCTCTGGAAAATGTGAGGGGAGAAAACCCCTGTTTAAGTCACCCAACAGGCTGGTGGTCTGGTAGGTCTCGTGAAATTGTAGAAGAGATTTGCTGAAAAGTTGCAGCAAGTGAATTGAAAAGTTTAATGAGTTGTATTTATATTTCTAACAGAGTTGGCAGAATATAGCCAAGTTGGTACATTTCAGGAGGGCAGTTGCAGCAAATATGGCTTCCTTATGCTGCCTCAATTCTGCTTTACATAATCAAAATAAATTGAGATGAGATCTCCCCACATTCTGTTATATGGTCAGGTTCCAGTGAATACATACGGTTTTGCTCATATTATGTTTACGCCAATATGTGCACAATTCTGGGTGAAACCCATGAATTGTCAAATAAACAGGAACACAAATATTATTATTTTTTGCCATTTGTTTATAATGTAAACGATGCCATCCACAGAGTCCACTTGCCTATTGATGCATACTTAGGTAGCTCATCATATGGCCAGGGTTTATTTTCAAGATCTCAAAGAGATTATTGCACTTTATAATAGCATCTGATTGTTATGGGGTTGTTTCCCCCAGCTCACTTCCTGATTTCATTTTAATTTATTCTCTGTAAATGTCTTGGGGAGCCTTTGAGTTCAGGAGCAGGGTACAAATACTAGAAATGAATATCTTCATCTACAATATTTACAGTTTTTAAAAGTACCAAAAGATTTAAAACCATACGAAGTCATAAAAAACCCAACAAAAAACAGCCCCCAATACAATGAAGCGAAAGAAAGAAAGAAAGAAAGAAAGAAAGAAAGAAAGAAAGAAAGAAAGAAAACAGCATCCCATAAGGGCATAAGTGATCAGCTCAAAAAGGCCATGGCAAACAAATTTTTGTTTGACCTGGGTATGATCATGACATATATATCTAGGCTCAATTAATTTAGATTATTTATAGAAGAAAAACCCAGAAAAACAAAAAAAGAGGGAGATAAACCTCAAACTAATGCCTGAAGGATAATTTATTACTTCAAAAAATACATTGTCCAAAGGGTTTCGACAAAATGTCTCACTCTGGGGCATCTGTAGATTTCAATAAATGCAGAATGAAATCAATACAAGAACACTTACTTTCAACATTTTTTAAAAAAAAATGTTAACACCAAATGTGTTTTTACACAAAATGTGTAAAATACCAAACATTATCCAGCACATTGCTGCTTTAGGAACACTGGCACCTCAATATAAGGTGCATAGAACCAGTGCACAATATAAGGTGTATAGAATCGGCTAAGGAGGCTGAAGCCTAGGGCCTCTAAATCTAGGGGGCCTCGCCAGCCTGCCCACTCCCCAGAGCCGCAATCTCCCCTCTCCCAAAATTGTAAACCCAAGACTTCATGCAAGGGCAAGGCAACTCAATAATATATTATGTTCTTTAAAGGAGAAATTGTGAATTGCAGAATTTTAAAAACCCATCATCATCCTTGGCTTCACTCAATTTTGTTTATAACACTCTTCCATTTTCTTCTAGTTGTGAGGGTGAGGGATGGGGAGGGGCCTCACAATTGGTGTAGCCTAGGGCCTCTCTTCATCTAAATCCAGTCATGTATAGAACACTTTGAAAATATTAAACATAAAAATATCAGCTTTATAAACTATCTCCCCAATCCAGTTCTAGCCATTTCCATATCCCATTCAGTTACTGAGCTCCAAAAATTTGCTTTTCCCCATCCCACCCACTAAAGGCAAATCACATTTGAGAAAGAGAATATTTGACAACTAGTTTGCTAAACTAACCGCATGTTTACCCCTTCAGTATCCAATTGCATTGTGGATTCATAAGATTCAACAATAGGGAAACGGGAACTGGAAATTATTTTTATGGAAGAGGTTAAACTTTCTTTCTGGTTTCTCCCACCGGTTTGCGTGAGCATCATACCCTCACTTCATACCTTAATTGTTTCTGAGACCACAGCCAGTTTTCTTAGCCTTGCGGAACTCAATGGAGGCCACTAAGAAATAGTGCTAACCTCTGTTTGAGGGCTGGCATTAGTGGTTGGAATACTTGGCCCCATGCACCAGTAGGGAAGGGTACCACCAGTCAACTGCAGGCTCCATCTTCCCCACCTGGGCACAATATATAGGTGACCTAGGGTTGGAGATATCTGTTCTGCCATGGGAACAGTACACCTAACAGCTCCCCTCTCCCCAATACAATTTGCTGCAGGATAAATGCAGTCTGAACAGTTTTGAGGCTCCTTCCTTCAAGGCAGCTAGCCAACCCTCTCTTGTAATGATATATTGTCCTGTTAATATCGATGATATCACACTATAAAATAGAGGGATATGAAAGCCTATAATTTGCAAGACCACTTTAGGTCTTTATCTGCATCTGTATTTGATATGTGGAGCTTTTTTCTTCTTCTTTTTTTTACATTATTATTAAAAAAAATAATGTTTGCATTTTAGCACCCGGCAGCTTTCGTAATGCTTCTTTATTATGTTGTGCAACTTTTAGCTGTGTGATGATGGGGATCTACATCCATTTTCCGTCTTTAAAAGGTTTCAAATTAGGTTCATATTCTTTCCCGGAGGCTGTTTTGTTTTGCTCTTTCCAGGCCAATTACTCGCCCGCTCCCAACATCATACAAATTTCATGCTGAAAGTTCTCTTCGTCAGGCACACTCCTCTAAATGCTAAGTAGGAAATGAATAGGAGCAAATGAGCAGCAGGTTGCAAATTAATCAAGAAATAATCCCGAGCCTAGAAATAAATACATATATTGTCTGCATGCTCTTTTATCCTCCTTTCTTTCCCCTTCTCTTCCTTCTGGGGCAATTTGCCGCTAAGGTCACCCTGGAAATTGCCTCAGCTTATTTGCCAACACAAACAGAATACAGTTGCGTGGGTTACAGCTGGAGCTTAATTTCTAACTTGAGAGGCAAAGGGATAAAGCCACCAGAATGGGTGTCCCACCCTCTGACAACAGGGGTGGGGAACCTGTTCAACTGGCCCTTGGGACTTTCCCCAAGCCACCACTCTGACCCCAAACCACCCCTAAATTGCCCGTGCTTCATAGCTTCCTTAAGTGTTTTTGCCTGGCTGGAATCTGTCCTCTGGTAATACCTTCTTCTTCCCTGAATGAAGTACAGAGAGGTATGTTAGTGTGGAACAGAGCTTTCCAAACTGTGTGTCGTGACGTGTTAGTGGCCAGCTGCAGTGTATAGGTGTGTCGTGGGAATGCTCCCCAAGCCCCCCTGAGGGCTGGAAAGGGGTTGGTTTAATCTCTGGTTTGCTAGTAAAACCGAATTACCGTGTCGTGAAATGATGCATGTCTAAAAAGAGTGTCACCAACACGAAAAGTTTAGAAAGCTCTGGTGTAGAAACTAGCACACATATCATTTATGCTCATTGCCCCACCCACCACTGGCAAAAGTCACCCAGAAGACAGGGCTGGTGCTATATCATTAGGCCAACTTGGCAGCTGTTTAGGGCGCAAACCTCAGAGGGACAAAGCATTGGGCTTTGAGGGTCACAGTTTTACAAATATTAGTTTTTCTTATATCTTATAAATTTCTGATGATATTTTACTTTTACTTTATGTTTTGAATAATTTTATCACTTTTTGAAGGAACTCACACACAGGAATGGCTTTTTATGTATATATGAAACACACAGACCACAGAGTTGATCAGTCTCTCTCTCTCCTCTACACATGTACATTAAAGTGAAAATGCACTTAATTTTACACCTTACAGTCACATCTTAACCTTATTTAGAAAAGGTATTCATTTTTCTAGTGAGCTACAGCTGATTTAAAAAAATGACCACCTGGAACTTAGTACAGTGGTACCTCAGGTTACATACGCTTTAGGTTACATACGCTTCAGGTTACAGACGCTTCAGATTACAGACTCCGCTAACCCAGAAATAGTGCTTCAGGTTAAGAACTTTGCTTCAGGATAAGAACAGAAATCGTGCTCTGGAGGCGCGGAGGCAGCAGGAGGCCCCATTAGCTTCAGGTTAAGAACAGTTTCAGGTTAAGAATGGACCTCCGGAACGAATTAAGTACTTAACCTGAGGTACCACTGTACTGCAAAGGAAAGGAAAGGCAGAAGAAGCTAAGGGGCAAGCAAATGCTCTGTGTCTAAATTACTGCCATGTATTTACTCCTGCTTAAAAATGAAGGTTTGGCCTGCTGCTCAGAAGCAGAATAGATTAAGAAATAGGTAGCCTTCACAGCACTGGTTCACATAGGAATCCATGAATGAGCCTCCTTCTGGTGAAAAGCCTCGATGACTGTAGTAGCTATTAGTTACAACAGCTGCCACAGCCACCAATGAAGAGGCACCTTCCAACCCCACACATTTTTGACCATGGCCAAGAAGAAGCCAGACACCTCTGGAAGGAGAGCAGGTGGTGTTGAGAGAGAGAGTTGTGATGGGACTCTGCTAGGGGCTGTGGGCAGCTGCTGGAACTAAAGTTTCTGGCCAAGTCGTTCAGGTCTCTCCCTCCCTCCTCTGGTTTCTTTCTGAATGAAAGCCACTGGGCTAGAATTCCTGCTGGCCTTTCAGATGTTTGTTTCTCCAAGTTCTGTAGCAAATGACTACATCCACCACATGGCAGGTAATATAGTCCTTTCTGATATATGGTATCATTAGAGAGAACCAGCTGGCATTACACTGGCTCAATCAGTTATATATAATATGGTATTTGAATTCCTATTGCCTAAAGGTAGATATCCCCCAACCCAAGCCACCATCCCAGGGTAACTCATACAAGATGCGAAATATCCTTGGCAATGGTGTTACTAACTGGACTTTGGAAGTTTTGATGTTGAAGCCAAGCTATTGTTTATTGCCAGAAAAATAAGAGAGGAACGAAGGGAGGGAATCAAGTGTAAAAAATGTTGGACCATGGGGCCTTCAAAGGCCTTTTCTTTTCTCTGATGCAGAGACTGGGAAAGAAAGATAAAGTCCAGTGAAAAAACCTCCAGCTTCTAGAAATTTATAGCTGGGCTTAAAAACAAACAAACAAAAAATACCAAAAGCAACTCCCCCACAATTCTGTTCTTTGTGGGAAGGAATAAGAAATTGTATGTCATGGTATGGCTGCCCACACACACACACCTGAATATCTCCATTCCAAAGGAAGCCTTTGAGAGAGTCCTTCCTCTTTCACTCTAAATAGGCCTCTGAGAGGCCCACTCCATGAGTCCTGAATCAAGTGTCTCCTGATATGGAAGCAGTGTTGACTGAAAATGGTCCAAGACAACCAAGTAGTAACTTTCCTGTGTTTGTCTTGCCAGTGGCAGAGGTGGATCTCAGCACTTTCTCATTTCCCTGGAAAATAGTTATGATCTGGATGAAAGGGTCAGAGCTACTATAAGATAGAGTGAAGAACCCACCTCAGATGGCAGCTGATGGCTTCTTCTCATAAGGCCCCACCCCAAGTCATTCACCACTGTTGGACAGAGCAATATAAACTGCATGTTTCCTAAAGTAGTCTACTGCCTCAGGTGTGATGGAGGGCACTGTCCCTTCGCGATGAATTGAATTATGTTCTACCTCCGCGGTCAGAGACAGTATGCTGGGAACCACAAATGGGGAGAACATTGTGGCTCTCAGGCTTCCCGAAGGCATCTGGTTGGCCACTGTAAACTTCTGATATCCCGACTTGCAGCTGATGTCAGATGATGTCAGATGAGTGACAGGTGGGTTTGGCCAACTCCAAGCAGCCTCATGGGCCAAACCGGGAGGCCCGGCAGGTCTAATTAAACCCAGAGGTTGGAGGCTCCTCACCACTGCATTACATCAATCTCTGAATCAGCAGTGGCTATTTGTCAGGAATCATTTGCCTGGGGACCAGATTTGCCTGGAGATCTCCAGACCTGGGCCCTAAACTGCTTGTGTAGCATCTCACAGGACCACTAGGCAAAATCCCTTTTTCTAAGTACTTATTGCAGGCAGCCTATTACCCAAGTTTATACTGCTGCAAGGAGAGAGCAAAAGGGCATCTGTGCAGTGAAAGAAGGAATACGTTTAGGAAGTTGCACTCAGGTGCCTTAAACAAGTGAGCTATACCACACAGGTATACACTGAAGGACAATACATGCCTTCCCCCTACACCGAAAGTCACAAATCCATGACACCAGGGAGGCAAATAAATAAATAAATCCACCCATAATCTTTAATACGACGTTAGCTGGAGGCTGAACATGAAAGCAAAATGTGTCTGTCAAGCCCAATTTTTCATCCTGTTGAAATGATTCCTATTTGTTTCTGTTAAGGCAAACTGCTCCTTTCCTTAAGTACTGGAGTGGAAGAGTTTGTGTTGCAAAATGTTTGCGCAATTGATTCATTTAGAAGAGAGATATGAACACAAGGCTTAATCCCCGGCCATGCTGCACTTTCCTAGGGAGGCTGGCTCTGCAAACATGCCAGTGACTCTGCTCCGATGACTCCTCCATCACAGAGATTTGTGACTTTAGATGTTAATTTAGGTGATATTTTCTTTTTGTTTCCAAATGTTCTCATATGCCCTGAGGTTTCAGGAACAGGGGGTGGGGTGGGGGATTAAGACTTCGAATAAATTGGTAAACATATTTGCTTTAAAGGTTTTCAGAAGTTGTGTTTTCCTGATGAAGTGTGTGTGTGTGTGTGAGAGAGAGAGAGAGAGAGAGAGCGAGAGAGAGAGAGAGGCCTTTGTACCTTGCCCTTCCTTCAAGGAGCTCAGAGGGGGGTGCATGGGGTTATAGGGTTATAGCTTCTTATGCCCCCAACAACCATTTAAGGTAGACTGAGGTACATTGATATTGCCAAGCCTAACCTGTGAGTTTCATGACTAAGAGTCACTTTCCAGATTACACAAAGGGAAATCTAAGCTACGCTCCCTTTAAACTCAGTAGGCTTTATTCCTAATCGGACATGCCTAGGATCGTGCTGCTTGAAATACCACCAAGTGTCTGCTTAACAGGGAGTATTAGCCCTCTAACTCTCGGACGTGTCTACCTATACCAGACACAGGTCTGCAAATACATTTGTTTTATTCACACTTTTCATATTTGGATGTTCACTTAACACATCTTAGGTGTATATTGGAATGGAATGTATGATGTGGCCCCAGGTCTTTCCAGTCAGAGGCCAGTTACCCAATATATCAGCTTTCCAAACCTGGTGTCCTCCATACTTTTGGACTACAATTCCTATAATCCTTGACCATCAGCAATGGCCATGGGATTTGCAGTCCACAACATCTGGAGAGTACCAAATTGCTGAAGACTGCATTATATCATACTAGCTTAAAACAGGGGGTCATATTCTATACACAGCCCTGTACAGAACTATGTAAAAAGACCAAACATTTCCATACCTGCATGTGAAGGAGTGAAAGGCATATCTAGTCTCACTGATAAAACTGAAGTGTAAAACGAGGGAAACACCACACAGATACTCCTGTTTTTGATTTTAATGTGTGTACAACTGAAAATTGCAAAAAATAAAATATTTTAAAAAAACTTTTGTTCCATGACTAGTTTCCACTATTGTACCCTTATACCTTTAAATACAATACATGTGCCAAATGGGCTCTTTGGGGAGGGAGGGCAGCAGGGCAGAAATTAGGTGGGGTGGTATTTTCTCTATGGCTTCAGCATTTCCAGAAATCTTACATCTCTAGTGCTGAGTCAATATCTCTGTCATAACTCAGCGAGAGAGGCTCCGATCTTTGCTGATCTCATGTCTTCTCATGCGTTATCTAATTCACGTAATGCTTTTCCCATTAAGATGGCATCTCCAGTTTTGGCAAGCTCTCATTGGGAGGGTGACTGGCGATCAGCCTAGCCAACTGAACTGTCAGTTGCAAATAACCTTTTTAAGAGCTGGAAGCTTCTAACTTGGTGCAGCACTTAAATTGTGCACTTCCGTTGAAGCTCAAAACGATGTTGGTGGTCAGAAAGTCATCCAATGATATGGGGAACAGCTATGCTTGACTTTCACTTTCCACATCTTCAGCATCTCCTCCCGACACTCACAGATATTCCCAACAGAGCTGAGCCAAAATTTCTCAGAATACATTTCCCCCCTGAGATTCCCAATATTTTTTCCTCTATTCACTGCATAACAAAAAGGCAATTCTACAGAATTTGCTCCATATGCAGGGGCGGAGCTACCAGCCCCAGCACCTGGAGCTGTGTGGGTGCGGGGCTAGCAGCCCACATGGCAAGCGTCCCTAGCCGCCCACTGTCTGTGTGGCGAGTGTAGGGAGGGGCGCCGCCAGCTGCCCACGGCAGCATTGTCCCTAGTGGTCTGCCACCTGTGCAGCGAGCTTCCGAGGGCACTGCCCATGCAGTGAGCATCCGGGGGACTGCCCGCACAGCAAGCGGGGGCGGTGACATGGCAATGTCACCCGCCCTCCCGGCTGACACCTGGTGCACACCACACCCTCCGCACCCGCCTTCCTCCGCCCAGTGTCCATATGTCTTCCACCATTTTGTGCATACACTGTGGCTTCCATTCCTCTTACAATGCCCCAGGGTGTTCTGGAGGGTGCAACATGTTGTCAGGCTGCAGGAACAATTTCTGCTGCTGTCATTTGCCATTACCATTGAACCTAGCTCACTGGTAGATAGGCAACATACCCGCCTACTGTGCATACCCCTCAACTGTCCTGATTTGACCGGGACACCCTGGTATTACAGGAGCCATGCCGGCTTCTGGCTGAATGTCCTGATTTTTGGTCCCATGCTCTTGTGCGAGTCAGATGGTTCGTGCGAGAGCACGGGACCCAAAGATGTGTTTTTGCATTGTGTGTGTGTGTGGACATGTGCCCAACAGCAGCAGGAGTGGGGATTTGAACCGGAGGTAGGAGAAGATCGGCTCTTGCTGCCTGCTGGCCTTCGTACTGCTGAACCTGTGCACCCCCTGATGTAAATCCTGGCTGGTGCTTTGGGCCTGGGGTGTGGGGAGCCTGCCCCCTCACAAATTCAGCCCCCCTGCTTCTTTTGACCCTGGCTGGTGGGGCAAAAGTGTGATCCCTTCCATGAACTGGATCTGGGGGTCCCACGTCCTGATTTTCATAAGTGGGATATTGGAGAATACACCAGTGCTGATGTTTTGACCATGGTGTCTTATGCTGCCTGCCAGGTGTCCCCATCAGAAATCTGGCCACTGCGTAATTTCTCCTCCTTCAACACTAACAGAGTGGAAAATTTCTGGAAGCCAGCTCTGATTCCCACCCAGGTTTTGCCCTGATATAACCTTGCCTTTCCCGCAGACTGTGAATAAAATGTTGTAACAGAGTCTGCTGTATATAAACCATGTGCATCTGTTGCTTAATACCATTGACTTTCATGAAGGGGATGCATTTAGCCGAGCTAGATTAGATGCCTCTTTACAGCGCACATCTCTGATTTGTCTTTCTACCTTGCCCTGCTTTCCCTGATGGGAACTCTCTTCCCACATCCTCTGTGCGCTCGACTCAATAGTGCCTGCTTCCCAATTGAGTTGCACACCTGCTGCACCCTCGGTGCAGAAAGAGCCTCCTGTGCTGTGCCTTTTCATCCTCCCCGTGATACAAGAGGGGGTTGCATGTAAATCGATGGGAGTTAGATAAAGGATGGAGCCTTCTCTGACATCTGCTTCCAAAGGAACATAGAAAATGAGCAAAGCAGCAGGAAAAGGAAGAAAGTCAATGGCAAATTTATACAAAGATTAGAAGAATCAGGAAGAACAGAGTGGGCACGAAGGGTGTGCATTGGCGCTCTGAACTTCCCGAATCAGGAAGCAGATGGGGATGAGTCAGGTGAGGTTTCCACATGTCCTGTTAACAGGGCATCTTGAGTTGGACCAGGGCTGCCTAAAGTCCTGAGTAGCTCTGTGGACTTGGGTGCCCCTGAACTGCTGCGTTAAAAAACAAAAACAGACGCCAAGCTGAAAACATAAATGCCCTGAACTTGAGTGTTTTATGGGGAGGTGCAAGGATATTTAATTTTGTGGGGCAGGTCTAAGCTTTGTTGTTGTTTAGTCGTGTCCGACTCTTCGTGACCCCATGGAGCAGAGCACGCCAGGCACTTCTGTCTTCCACTGCCTCCCGTAGTTTGGTCAAACTCATGCTGGTAGCTTCGAGAACACTGTCCAGCCATCTCGTCCTCTGCCATCCACTTCTCCTTGTGCCCTCCATCTTTCCCAACATGAGGGTCTTTTCCAGGGAGTCTTCTCTATAGTCACAGTGAATTGTTTTGCCAGGGCAGCCCAATCACAGTGAGAGGGATGTGGAAGTAAAGATTTAAAGCTCTGTTTGCTTGCCATGTGTCTGCTTCCCAAAGCCAAACATGCAGATACAAGAACGGGCCTTTTCTGCAGTGGCTCCCTGTTTGTGGAATTCTCTCCTCAGGGGGCCTTGTCTGCTGCCTTCATCATATATATTTAGGGTCCAGGCAAAAGCATGCCTCTTCTCCCATGTCTTTGGCTAATTAAACTTTTTTTTGGCCTTTTAAATTCTCTTTCTCTCTGTGTGTTGTTTTTGTTTGTTACTATTTTATGTAGGGGTGTTATGTATTTTTGTCTTTTTATATTCCAAACTGCCCTGTGATTGGGGCAGGTGAAGGGTGGTATAGAAACCTAAACAACAACAACAGCAATAGCAACATCTGTATTGAGAATTTGGAGAAGTAGGTGATGAATTCAAGTTACATGCTCCATTATCTCACATATCCGTTTATACCCAGTGTCAGTGCTTTTTTTATGGGGGTACGCAGAGGTACACATACCCCTAAACATTTTGTGAATCTTTGTATTTTTGTCCTTTTACTGCATTCATTTTCCTGATTTTCCTATAAAATGGTGATTTTCTTGAGTCAAAATGAGAGTACCCCTAAACATTTTTTTTAATAGAAAAAAGCACTGCCCAGTGTTGATCACAGCCAGCATCTAAAATGACGTGAGTGACTTCTGTTTCGATTAGTGGACATTTATCTGTATCCTTTTAGGCGCGTGAGTCAGCTTTCCCCAGAGAGCCACAAAGTTCCATGATTTTGGCTTAAACGAGTCAAGGGAATTGCTATTTGTGTTTTCTCCTTGCCAAGAAGGGGAGAAGCAGAGCGGGACAGTCTGTGACATTCAGCAGCAACTCCTTCAGAAGGCAGCTCGTGCTTATTCATAGCAAGTTATGGCCTAGCCTTATTGTCTTCAAACTAATGAAGTTATTTTTGCCATTTCCCCCCCATTCTGCAGGTAGGGCACTAAGGTGTGTGGGTGTGTTTGTGCGTGGGTGTGTTTGTGTCTGTATTGAACCCAACCCCCAAATGGCCCACCAGTACACGACCAATCTCAGTTTTCTCTCAAGTACAACGTTCCCTCAATCCAGTTTACAATCCAGTTTACAAAGTTAGGAACTGGGAGTGAGACCCAGGTGAAGGGAGTTCTATTGGGGAGGTTGGGTTCATGCAGTAGCAATCTGTCAGGTCCCTGATTATCATGCCTTTCATTCCATCTCTCTGTAGTTCACTGTGCCTAATGATCTATGTGGTCCTACGGAACCAGTTTTGAAGAAAGTCTTATGGAAGTCTCTTGCAAATGAAGAATTGGGTGGCTTGCTAACATTTCTTAAGCAACATTAAACACACACACACTGCAGACACACACAAATGCCCCTCTCTCGCTGATCTTGCTATGCTCAGCATCACCTCTTCTGGAATAATCCGATCAATTAAATTATTTTCTTTTGTTGCTGTATAGCAGGGATATCTCGTCAGCCATGAAGATCAACCCAGAAGATCACTCATGTGATTCCAGCCATGGAATGTCATCTTCAAACAGACCAGCTAAGCCAGTGGTTCTCAAACTTTTTCTTTCTTTCTGGGCCACAATTTCAGAATAAAAATTTGCTTGGGTTTATCCAATGATAAGAAATGCATTGGAAAACAAAAAGAAACAGCTCCCAGCAGTGCTTGATTTATAGCACAGAACACAACTACTTTATAATATGATCATGGGACATTCAGAAAGTATAAAACAATGCAGCTACATAAGAACATGAATCATTCCCAAAATATAATTATAAGCGAGTGTTCTCTTTCACTTTGTTCGAACGGTTATTCTGGATCGCCACTGGGATTGTCCTCATTTTCACTTGGTGTTCTTGCCCTCATTTTGAAAAGATATCTATCCATATTCTGCTTTATATTGTGTGTGTGTGTGTGTGTGTGTGTGTGTGTGTGTGTGTGTGTGTGCATGCACTGAAATGTTTAAATGACTCTTTGACTGTCCTTGAATCTTCCCTTGTCATCCCTTCCTGTCACACCTGTGTCACACACAACACCCTTTGAGAGCCCTGGACTAACCAAACACCCCTCTTTCAGTCCCTAACAGTACAATGTTATAAATGTCCCCTCAGCAGTACACCCCCCTGACTTCAATGAAGCTCGCTCCCTATTTATTTAAAAAAATACGAGTTGAGCATGAGAGAGCAGTGAGGTGCCAAGACCGCATGATTGTCCCCCTGCCACCAGTATCAGTTTTCCCAAAAGCATAAAAGCATCCATTAGCATCTAACCATGCATTCACTGTGTTTTACTTCTTCACTGGCTATGCTCTAGCTGCATCTAGTTGGGGACCCAAGAAGGTAGGTATGTGTGTAGGATCTACATGTCGAGTATTTAACATTCATGGTATATTACAATGGCACCCTCTTTAGAAAAAGCTCTATAAAATTCCAACCTGAGCATTTCCCATATTTCAACATTCCCAAGACACTTTTAAAATGAAAGATCTCATAATCTAATTCAGATCACAAGGGTGAGACAACTGTGGCAATCTTATTTCCTTTTTTTCACCCCATTTTTCCAAAAGAGAATTCGCAATAAAATCATATTGCTCTCAATAGTTGATTATGTTGAGATTTCATTATCCATATCAGGAAGCTCATAGCGAGACAGGCTCTTTCTCTGTCTAGCTCAGTATCATCTGCACTGACTAATAAGCAGCAGTTCTGGGGTTTCAGACAGGTGTACTTTTTCACCTTGCATGGAGATGCCAAGGACTGAACTGAAGACCTTCTGTGCTCTACCACTGAGCTCATCTCATGTTGGTAGCTGAGAATTTTCTCAAATAAATTCTTTATCCAATCTGGTAACTACATTCGGGTGGTTTGTGTGGTGTTCCAGACTTTGGTATCACAACTCCCTTTCTTTCCTAGCAACCTGAAGCTAAGGGATTGCCTCCATGCATGCTAGTTCAGATAGAGTACCTGTTCTGTAAGCCAGATATGTCACAAGCCCTATTAAATATACCACCATCCTTTTTGCACAGCCTAGTGATTACACCAAAATTGCACTTCGGGTTGCTCAATCACCCATGCCAGTAACTTTGCACATCTCTTGCTATTAACCATACAAAACAATACAGAGAAGGTCACCTCACCTGATAATCATCACCCAGCATCTCAGCAAATGGTCCTTCAGGCCAAATTCCTGCTTTCCCCATCTTCCAGACCCTTCAATATGCAGAGAGATAGAGGGTATATGGACCAGTTTGAGAGCCAGTCTTTTTCTGCTACTCATTCAGAATGGGTATAGGTTAAACATGCGACCTTCTGCACGCAGAGCAGCTTCTCTACCACTGAGGTATGGTCCTCCCCCCACAAAAAAAGAAAAGAAACATTTAAGCGTGATCCTAAATATGCTTGCTCAGAAATAAATCCCACTGAGTTCAATGGGACTTGCTCCCTAATCATCATCATCAGAATCATCATCATCATATTTTAAACTTCTGTACCGCCCTTCATCCAGAGATCACAGGGTGGTTTACCATATAAAAACAAAAGAATGCATACTCTTCCACAGTTTAAAAGGCCATAGATTGTTTTATTAGCCAAAGGCAGGGAGAAGATAAAATTTTACACCTGGTGTCTAAGTATATGTAACGAAGGAGCCAGGTGAGTCTCTCTGGGTAGAGCATTACACAAATAGGGAGCCACCTAAGGAAAGGCCTTTTCTTATGTTACCACCTTCTCATGGACCTCTCATGGAGGAACCATGGAAAGAAGGGCCTCAGATGATGATTGCAGGGTCTGGGGACAGGAGGATTGCAGAAAAAAACAGAGTTAATGTAAAGGAGGGGCATCCTTCTCATAGATTGGGGTTTTTTGGTGGATTTCGTAGCTTTGTTTTACTAAACTGAAAAGAATTTCAAGATTGGCTGCCAGCCAGTATCAAGCTTACATTTGACTCCTGCAGTCACTACAGCTGCCCGGTTGTGACTCCTGCAAGGTCTTTGCAAAGTCAATGGGCACAGAATTCCCTGCATTTCAGCCTAGCAACTGACCCCTCCAAGCACCCTTGTTAAACAGTTTTTGTTAATGCTCCTCTGGGCACCGACTTGTTGGCTATTTTCACCTCCGCGTGTCCTTTAAGAGCCGAGTCTCTGTGGGATGCAGGTGATGGCATGGAAGACATGCAGAAGTCTATTTGACTACTCGGGCTGGATCGCAAGGTCCCTGCAGTTTCTAAAATAATGACGCTGACCTTGGGGAGGTTTGAACAAAAGGAGAAGTCAGGATCTGAAGCCTGTCGCTTTGAAGTTTGGGCTTTGTGAAGATGTCACCTTTTATATAAATCACTGCCCTGGCTTCCTTGCCTCTCCTATTATTCAAGGGGATGTTGGCTTTTAGACCCCCTTGGAAGGAGGAAGGTATGTGAAGGCAGAGCCCAAGCAGTGGAGTGAGAGATTTAATTATGAGCGCAGGAGTTATATACATCCTTGTGAAATATGGCACTGTTTATGTTATTTTTGAAAAAGTAATGTATTGGGGGGCCTCGTGCTTAATGCGTACACTGCTTCACATTTCCAAAGCATCGAGGAAACACAAACTAATTAATCCACACGATAGCCCTGCAAGGCAAGTGGACGAGTTTTATTAGTCCTGTTTTTTAAAAAGTTTTCTTAAAAGAAAATTAGAAAGAGCAAGAGACAAATCCATCCTTACTATACATCCCCTGAAGAAGAATATTGCCTCGAAAGAAATTAAATGACTTGCTAAAGGCCACGCAGGAAATCTGTTTTGACACCTGTTTTATTATATATCCTGTAAGCAATCTATGCTCTGGAGCAAGCCCTTTTGTAATGAATAGGAGTTGCGCAAGACTGCATGATCATGATGCTCCAGAACTTTCTAAACCAATCACAATCTGAGGGATTTGTAAGAATTTACATTTATTTATTCTGCCGTGCCCATTTTTACTGGAGTCATTGTACTCCCTGCAGCATCTATCTAAGCGCACCCACCATGATCTCTTGGGACTATATCATTTCCCCAAGTGCTTGGTATAGTTTTACAATGTCATCAGATGCACCTAAGACTGTAGGATTCACACAGTGTGGCACACAATGCCCTGAGTCAGTGATTGGGGAGTGGGGGGAAACTGTGAGTACAAAACGTTCCTGCTAGAAATGGGTTAAATGTCTCAGCTTCCCTGCTCCTGTTTCCACCCTCGATTTTCCAGTCAGGTCTGCAGCCACCCACAACAGTTCTTCATTAAAAATAAATACCCAGATAAAGGAACACACATGCAGGTGTGCATAGCTTGGCTCCAAGTCATCTGGTGTTGGAAGCTTTCTGTGATAGCTTTTGTACTGGCTTGATTCGCACATAATGCTAAACCATAGTTTATTATACCATGCCTTAGCATGGTATGTGAACCCAGTGAAGCAGTACAACTCTGGTATTAACTGTGGTTAAAGAGTGCTATTTAACCAAGGTTTGCAGTTGTTTTATAAGCCTTAGTTGATGTTAACCATAGCTTAGCATTTTGTGCCAACCTAGACTTCCTCAACTATCGTTAAGGGGATGCCACCATCCAAGAGAGCAGCAAAAATGTCAAATGTCTGTTAAGGCTCAGTTGCTCTGTGACATGATATTTAAGTAATCATCTGGCAAACACCGCAGCTTTCACTATGGTTTATTAACTATGGCTAACATCAACTATGGTTCAGCATTATGTGTGAACCAGGTCATTGCCAACAACGGCAATGACGGCATATCTGAATATTCATCCACTTAACTGAATGCTCCTTACTCTGGATAAATGAACTTGTACTGTGCGTTCAAGTACAACACCACAAGCTAAGCACGTATTTATTAGCTTTTATAAATCTGCCTCCACAGAAATTGTGGCTGCAATGAGTTCTCTGACAGGCTTAAAGGACCTAAATGTAGAAGTCATAAATGTACATGAGGTTGCTGAGTTTCTGTTTTTAATGAATCTTTGTTTTTTCTGGGTAATTTTCTTCTTTCCAAAAATGGAACTTTCACCGTTTCCTTAGGCTAAAAGCAACTTGTTGCTCAGGAGCTCATGGCGATATTTTGCCTTCCTGCCAAATGGTGCCTGGTCCAGGACTCTAAAACATTTCTGTAGACCTCAGCTGGGTAGGTGTGACTTACATAACCATCTTAGAGCTATAACCTGACTATTCCACAGGCAACACATCTAGCAGGTGAGGCAGAAGATGGTGAGGCTTCTCTCATGGGAGCTGCTCTCACACACATCAATATCTTCCACCAGGAGAGTCTCTTTCACTTGGAGAGTAAAGGGGAGGAGGGGAAAGACAAAGGAAAGAAGAAAATATCCCAAGGAAATTCCACATGCTGGCAGAACAGCAGCAAGTTTGCCATGTCCACATCGGATGAAATAATTCATAAGCTTTGCTATGTAGAGTTTGAGTTTGTGTGCATCTGGACACCTCCCCACCTTCTGTTTCAGCCGCCCAAATGAATTTGCAAGAAGAAGGAAAACACTTTGTGCTAATGTCCTTGGACAAACGCAACATTAGCCAACAAAACCAAATGAAGAATTGCAGGCTGTAGAAGCAAGACACACACACACACACACACACACACACACACACACTCGATTATCAGGAACAGCCTGCAAGAGGTGAGGGGGAAAGCTCCAGGGAATGAATAAGCCTGAGTGCAGCAAGAAATGTAGCATTTATAATAATTTCCATGTTTAATCCCCGTTTCCAACCAAGCATTCCCTTCCTTTAATTAGTTCTTGATTAGAAACAGATTATCTAATAAATTGTACGGCGGGAGAAAGGAGGGTTATCTCTGCCTGCAACGTTCTTCTGGGACAAGGAGGCAAGAGAGAAGAAGAGTCTAGGACGCCAAGGCCCAGACACTTCATTTGGCATCAATTTGTTCCAAGCCCTCAAGTTCAAATCCTGCCCCATCATCCATCCTTTGCTGTTTGTCCAACAACAAAAATCCTTCATTGAATTAGGAGAGAGGAGCAAGTCTAGCACAGAAACATAAAGTTTGGTAGCTACGTGGAGAGTTTGCATGCAGGGTTGCAATGGGGGAAGGGAAGAACACCCCCCCGAATATGATATACTTTCAAAAAGCGTTTATAGACAGCCCAAAGTGCTTTACTAGGAAGCTGTACAATTTTAGCACCTTTTAAGCACACGGTGCATTTCAAAGTGCCTGTGTGAATTACTGTGTAAAAATCTCTGAAAAATAGGAGGAAGTCACACCAGCGGTCACAAGAAATTTGTTTTCCCCAGCTTTGCATAGCCAATCCAATGCACACACACACAGGTACTGAGGTTTCAAGCGCAGGTCTGTATGGGGTAGAGGCATTTTATACCAGCAGTGTGTTCAGTTTTTGTGAGGTTTTATTTTTGCTGCAAATCAGTGAGGGCATCTGAGGGCAAAAGATCTTGTGCTTTAACCAACTATGTTCTGTTAATTAGGGGCCACATGGTTGAAAGACACACCATAATTGGAGCAGCCAACATCGTCTCTCAAGATCTTTTGGACCGCAACTCACATCATCTCTGACCATTGACTGTTATGTTGGCTGGGGCTGATGTAGTCCAAACCATTAGAGGACACCATCTTGGCAATCCTTATTTTTTAACCATTGAGGCCCTGTGAAAAATGTTGGACTTCTTTTGTGAACTTGTTATCCCTCAACAGCCAAATGCCAGATATTATGCCAATTGCAATAGCACAAACCAGCACATGCTAAAGCTGATTCTGAAGATCAGGCAACTGGGAACCTTTATAAGATGTTGTGGCCATTTACTCTGGAGTCGTTACATAAATCTCAGCCAAAGGCTAAGGTGAGGCTGCTGAATAATGGGTCACTGGAAGATGACAAATACATTTTGAATTCAACTCTCAGCCTTCTCCCTCCCAAGTATGCCCATGGGTATTACTAACGAGTCAAAGGTATGGGGCATAGATAACCACATTTGCATAACATTTACATATGCTAATATGCAGCACTTGACTCCCACCACTCTCGCAGCTGCTGTGAACAGCACAGCTGATTGGCAGTGCAGTGGTTGGTTTTTATCTTGCTGCCACTGCCACCCTGTGCTGCCACCAACAGACCTGGGGCACTGAGTAAAAAGATCCAGGGCATGGATCCACCAATGGATCTAGCCCCTCCCCCAATAACACCCCCAAACATTCCCATTACCTTATTCAAAATGCATTGTAGGAGCACTACTGATTGCCGACCCTTGTTGCATCATTCTGGGTAGTAGGAAAGGAAACTGTAAGAACAGATCATCGTTGTCTTCTTCACTAATGACATGGATCTAACTGTTGGCTTCAGACCTTGCAAGCCCTTACTGTCAGCCAATTGCTGCCTCCTTCAGAATCTGTAGCCTTTTCTTTGAAAGGTTCTATGCGTCTCATTTGCACTTGACTTTCAAGGTTGGTGGACGTCTCCTCTGTGGCTTATTTATTTGTGTCCAAAACACTAAAGAGTCCAAAATTAATTGCTGCCCAAAACAAAGAGATGGATGGAAGCTTCCCTGTCAGCCAGGTGGAGTTTATTTTACTGGGGAATCCAGGCATGCAGGGAGGTAACAGCAGAAGTTGACAGCTAGATGTATTGTCTCTGCATGTAGAGCTACTGAGATGCATCGACTCAGGAAAGGACTATTATCTCCATGGTTCAAGAGAGTTGGAGACCCAGGTCCTCCAGAAAGTTAAATTGGGGGGGGGGATTTCATCATTAAATCCGAGGAAGGAGGAAAAGAAAGGAAGACAATGTCCCTGAATTGGCAGCACAACATGCCTGGTTGTAGCCAGTGCTTTTTTTCTTAAAAAAATATTTAGGGGTACTCTCATTTTGACCCAAGAAAATCACCATTTTATAGTTCAAATCGGGAAAAGTATATACAGTAAATGGACAAGAAAGTACAAAGAACATGCATTATATCGGGAAAGGAAAGGAAGCTGCCATCGGTGGTAACAACACAACTGGCCAATCACCGTGCTAGATTCCAACTCCTACTTCATACATTAAATGCTAGCTTCCTTCTGAGACTCAGGAAACACCATGACAGGAAATGAGGCCACCATCGGGGGTAGCAACGGAATTGACGATTCACCATGCTATAGCTCAGCCTCACACTATCTGCAACTTGATACCTGTTACCCTTCTTTAATCACCTTTATTGGGTTGTACGTCCTGTGGATTCAATGGAAAACTGATCCACATTTTTAAGAACGAAAAGTAAACACCCACCTTGCAATAATATGTGCATTTCCAACAAGGACAGCTCTTTGTTGTAGATCTGCCCAAAGTGACCTCCCACCCATTGATCAGAATAGTCAATGAGCTTAAGAATAGACATTCCCCTTTCTTTCCTTGTTTTGTCTTCCTTTTTTTCTCTTCAGTTTAATTATCTGAGGTAGATAAGCAGCTGCAGGCCAATTAGAAGACAATTATCAGCTGTAATCAATGCCAGGTCTGGAAGGAGGCGCACATGGCCAGCTAGACAAGGTCTTGCAGCACAAACTAATGCCAACACTGTCATTGGGCCACTCTTTTGCAATGAATCATGCTTGAGATTTGTTATTTGGTTGAAAGATCCCTTGGGGTATGTCATGTTAAGGTAAGTAGGAGGAGGAGTTGAAGGGAGCATGGAATGGCAGGTAGGAGTGGCGATGGTTATTTTCCATCATGGGATGGTGTTGGCAAATCTCAGCTGCTGCTGCTTTCTCTCTCCACTGTCCAATGGTCAGAGTATTCAATAGTTTTACAGATGCCTCCCCCAGTTGGTGGTGGAGACCCTAGCAGAGTTATTGTCCCAGCAGCTGGCCAAACACGCAGGTCACTTTAACCTGATGACAAATGTCTACATAGGGGATGGTGCCCTTTAGCTGTTGTGACCTACAACTCCCATCAGTCCCAGCCAGCATAGCCAATAACTAGGGATGATGGGGGATATAGTCTAAAACATCTGGAGGGCACCACATTGGCTACCCATGGTCTACACACAACTAGATTGACATAGACTGTCTTTTTAAAAAAGGCAGAGGACTCTCCTGATTCGTAAGAGGTGGGGTGAGAATTAGGGATGTTCAGCTTTCTGATATGTCCACTCACAATGCAAACCACAAAGACGGGCTCACTCTGTGGGTGATGATCTTCTGCAACAGCTCTTTAAAATCTGATGTCTGTCTTCACTTAAAGATTCGTTGCAAAGCCAGCTGTTGCAGAGTTAATGAAAATTTAAGAAATTCCCACAGATTGTGCAGCTCCTCCTCTCCGCAGCTATCCAAGTGCAACGTACAAATTGTGCTTTAAGATCTTGGTACGCTGAATTTTGATGGATAATAACTAAAGTATGAATAATGACCCTTAGGAGGAAAAATCCTTTCTATTGTGCCAGTCGCACAATACACATTTGTTTACATGATCAGTTCTCCTGGGAAAGCTGTCCCTTAACTGCTGATATATTACACGTTGGAGAGATGAATCAGAGTTCGGAATAAGTTGAAAAAGAAGAAGAAGGAAAAAACAGACCCATCAACAGAAAACCTCATTTGAATCCTTGCAAAATTAACTCTCTCACTTCTGTTATCCTGAGATAAAGGATTGAAGCAGAACAACTCCATGATTTATTATTAATGATAACAATAGCAATCCTCACAAAGCAGCCCAAAGCAGCCATACAATGTCAGAAATCAGTATGATGATGATTTCTAAAACACCTTAGTCAGGAGAGACCATGGACTGTGGCAGATTTGGATGAAGTGGTTGGCTGGATGAGGTGCCAACTGATGGAAGCTGAATCCTAGTAAGACTGATACTTTGTGGGTGAACAGTTCCCAGGTCCAGAAATTGAGTTCACTGGTTATAGACACCCTTTCCTGGAGAGCAATAGCTTGGCCACTGTGATTCATGCATTGATAACCTCATGATTGGATTATTGTAATGCAGTCTATGTGGGGCTTCCCTTGGGATTGGTCCAGAAGCTACAGCTGGTGCAGAACACTGCAGCCAGGTGGCTGAGTGGAGTACCAGGACACACACATATGACACCTGTCTGAAGAGAACTGTACTGACTGGCAATCAGATACCGGGACAAGCTCAAGATCTTGCTGTTAACAAGGAACATGACCTTGAGGTTGAGCGGAGAGCTTGATGAAGATGTCGATCCTGTGTGCAGCAGCTGTGAAAAAGGCAAATGCCACGCTAGGGATCATTAGGAAAGGAATTGAAAATAAAATCGTCAATACCATAATACCATTATACAAATCTATGGTGCTTTTGGAATTTTGCCTACATCTCTGGTCACCCCACTTCAAAAAGCATCTTGTGGAGTTCAAAAAGGTTCAGAAAAGGCCAACCAAAATGATCAAGGGGACGGAGCTACTTCCATATGAGAAAAGGTTGCAGCCTTTTAGTTGAGGGAAAAGGAGAGAAAGAGTTGATATGTTAGAAGTTTATAAAATTATACATAGGAAGTAGAAAGTGGGGTTATATAGATATAAGTTTATAAAATTATGCATGGCATGTAGAAAGTTTTTATCCCTCTCTTATAACACTAGACATCCAGTGAAGCTGAATGTTGGAAGATTCAGTACAGATGAAATAAAGTACTTATTCACTCAGGCTGGATCTACACTAGTCTGTTTAACACTATTAGAACGCTATTAGATATATCGTTCTGAAAACTTCACAGAGCACACTTGTAAATTAAAAGCATTTCTTACCTTTGTTTTCTCTGTCAAAATGCTGTTTCCCTATGGTTCCGCTGCAGCACCCTCTGGTGTCACGTTTTAATAAAGCCTCTCCTCATCCAAGAGGGGAGGTGTTGTGGGCGGGACGCGATTTCTGCGTCACGCAGGGGGCGTTACGCCTCCTGCCCCACTCACCTGACTGGTGCACCATGCCCACAGGTAAGCGCCGAACCGGGTGGCTTGGAGGGGGTGTGGTTTGCAGTTTAACTTACTGCTGTGCCAGCCATTCCGCCTCATTTTCCGCCTTCTCGTCGCGAGTCACCCACCCTCCACTCCCTTAGAGCTTAGGGCTTAGTTTTTCTCTTGACCTTGCTATGGACCTTAGGTTGGTCGCCCAGGTTGCCCAGGGGGCCTGGTAGGAATTTTTCCAATTGGCATTAGGCCTTTTGGTTTTTCGACTACCTCGTAGCAATCGTCACAACTTTCTTGGTATTGGCGGTTAGGTTAGGCATTGGAATGTATTAATGGTGTGTGGAAGGGCTAGGTGTAGCCATCGCCTACCCCTTCAAATTTGGGTATTCCGTTAAAGGAATCCGGCAGTCGTGGATCCTGTCCGATGCCTGTGTGGTGAGGGGCCATGGCATGACCCTTGGTGACATCATGGGAGAGCTTATAGTTGTATTAGCATCAACAGGCTCTACCTTCTGGTGAATAAACCCCCTTTGGGCTCACCCCTCTCCGAGTGGGTGGAGTCAATCTGTCGTGGTCCAATGCCTAAGCCAATACCTTCTCACTTGCTGTAATCAGTAAATTTATGGCCTTTTCTTGCCCATTAATCTTGTACTCTGTGTCTGTGTGTCTTCATTCCACAAAGCGGGGATCAGGCCCTCGAACCACATGCATTATAAATGCTAAAAGTAGGATGTCATGTGCCCATCTACATTATGAAACCCATTCCTTAACCCCTCCTTAACGTTAGAAACCATGAGTGTATATCTGCCCTCAGTACATAGTTAAACTGTGGAATTTGGTCCCATAGGAGGCCAACAACTATGCCCAACTTCCACTGTGAATAACATTTGCTGGGATTCATAGGTGGAGGAAGTGCTGTTGTGCTCAGGTTCCTCTTGTGGACTTCTCATTGAGCATCTGGTTGTCCACTATGAGAATGGGATGCTGGACTAGAGGGGCTCTGCTGAACGGAGCACCCCTCCTTTAATTAAGGGAGTGTAGAGAAAGATGCTTTACTTTCCAGTAAAGTCTATGCTAGTGAAACAATCTTTGCCTTCCCATTACTGAAACCTAAAATGGCATCCCTGTCTCAGATGACCTTTGGGGAAACAAGCCATTGAATATTTGATTGTGACTCTAAATCCATTGACACTTGGATAACGTCATTATCAGAACCAAGCAAATATTTCACAGTGAATAACTTATCCGGTGGCTTGGTCTTCATTTCCTCCTTAGAGCTGCAAACACATCATGATTGCCTTGAAATGTACTCATTATCTGAAAATACAGTTTTCAAAGTTTGTTATTTTCATGATTCGAGTGAGAATTGTAATTTGAGCTGCTGCTGGACAAACAGGGTGGCAAACTATTACTTTTCTTCCTTGGGTTGAAGAATGCTTAAACAGTGAGGAAGGGAGATGGTGGAGAGAGTTATTGCATTTTTAACACAGGGGGGAAATCACACCATTGAAAAGAATGGGTTTTAAAGCAAAAACAAAACAACCCTGTTCTAAGTTATTAGAGAGCGGGGCCACATCCAGACTATATATTTAAAGTACTCTCTATGACGCAACTTGAATCAGCCATGGCTTCCCCAAAGAACGCTGGGAAGAGTGGTTTGTAAAGGGTGCTGAAAGTTGTCAGGAGACCTCTCCACAGAGCTACAGTTCCCAGAGTTCCCTAGGAAGAGGGATTGATTGTTAAACCACTCTGTGAATTGCAGCTCTGTGAGAGAAACAGAGGGCTGCTAACCCTCTCTTGAGAGACGCAGGTGGCGCTGTGGTCTAAACCTTGGGCTTGCCGATCAAAAGGTTGGCGGTTCGAATCCCTGTGATGGGGTGAGCTCCTGTTGCTCGGTCCCAGCTCCTGCCCACCTAGCAGTTTGAAAACACACCAAAAGTGCAAGTAGATTAATAGGTACTACTCCGGTGGGAAGGTAAACGGCGTTTCCGTGCGCTGCTCTGGTGTCAGTGTTCCATTGTGCCGGAAGTGGCTTACTCCTGCTGGCCACATGACCTAGAAAAACTGTCTGCGGAGCGGACAAACACCGGCTCCCTCGGCCTGTAAAGCGAGATGAGTGCCGCAACCCCAGAGTCGTTCACGACTGGACTTAACTGTCAGGGGTCCCTTTACCTTTACCTTCAACAACTCTCAACCGTCTTTGGGAGAAGCCATGATTGCCTAAAGTGATATTATAATGCTTTAAATGTATAGTGCAGATATGGGATGGGACAGGCAGAGTGAGGCAGCTGCCTCAGTCAGCAAATTCTGAGGGGCAGAAAGTGAATGGAAAGGTGTGCCATTTAGCCCCGAAGTTAGATGGCTGCCCTGGCATGGCCGGCACACACCAGTGAGGTGACCTGATGCAACCTGCCTCAGGCAGCATGTTCTTCCCAACCCAATGGGCCATGGGCCAGGATCTGTGGCAGTGCAGGAGTGGGAGCATCATTGGCACATCTTGCCTCGGGTGGCCAAAGGTCTCAGGCCAGCCCTGATCTGTACCAATCAGTCAATACAGCATAAAAGCAGCAATCTGATCACCACAAGGTTGCCACGTTTTCTGGTTTTGCTTCTGCACTCACATGCAGAAATCAAGCAGCAAAGTGTTTCTTTGTATTGAGATGCAGTGAGGAAAAGGGGCAATACCTGTTTCATCCCTGCATGCCAAACACAACAGAGCAGGGCCTGTTGCCAAGGTGGCGCCCCTAAAGCATAGGCTCAAACTAAGTATAGGTGCAGTAAGCAAGGGAAGTTTCCCTCTTTTGTCTTTCCCCTCCTCCATCCAGTTCATCTTTGTGTGAGCAGCTGTGACCACAGGATGTCAGTGGCAGAACAAACAATCGGTTCCCCGCCTGCCTTCAGCAAGGAGGAGAGAGAGGCGAGCTGCAAGCCTGTGCAGTCCTGGATTCCTCCACAGTGAAAAGGAAAGCGCTGTTCCGTAAACAAACTGTTAAGCAAAGCTCACTGTTCCGGCTTCAGGTCCAGTCAAGTGTTGAGCCTGAAGCATCAATCAACTGCCTTTGGACGCGTAGGAAAGACTTAGCAAAAGAAAAAAAAGTGACAGTCTGGAGGCACCCAATGTGTGTAGAAATAAAAACAAAAGGAAGACAAAACTGACCATTTAAAAGTTTATAATGTGTAAGTTAGTGTGATCCATTTTTCAAGGGTGACCTCTGCAACCAGCTCCCTTACTGAGCGACATAACCACTATCCCTCCCTCAAACGAACAAACATCTGTCCAGCAGGTTCGGAAGGGGGCGGTGTTACTCCACAGAAGACAATTTTTTTTATAAAAAAAAAGCAAAGTTGAGTGAAGAGGTGAGTTGGCTGGAGGAAAATTGGTGCAGGTGCATGTGGAAGGGGCAGGAGGCTGCTTGGAAATATATTATTAGGAACTGATCTGAGGAATCTCTTTGGGACCTGTTTATCCACAGGACTCTTTCTTAATTTGCATCTGGCTACTCTAGTTCTGTCCCCTTAAGCACCTGAGATGGGTCACAGTAGCCCAGTGATGTGGCACACACATTGCATGTAAAAGGTCCCAGGTTCAGTCCACCCAGTAACTCCAGGTAGGGAAAAGATGGCTGCCTGAAACCCCAGAGATCTGGTGTCAATCAGAGGAGTAGAGCTAGATAGCCCATTGGTCAGGCTCAGTATAAGGTAACTTCCTATGTTCCAGTCTTCTTCCAGCCTAACGCCTTCTATTAGGTAACTGGAAGGAAGCTGCTCGAAGCAGCAATCCTGTACACACTCAGCTGGGAGTGAGTCCCATGTTGAACTGAATGGGGCTTCCTTATTGGATTGGCATTGCGAGGCAGTACAGTACAATCAGTCAATGTGGAGTAAGAGGTGAGCTCCTTTCTCTCCCCTCCCCCAAAACTCCATTCCTTTTCATGTAAAATGTAGAACCAGGGTTTCCCAAACTTGGGTCTCCAGCTGCTTTGGGGACTACAACTACCATCATGCCTATCTAGCAGGAGAAGTGGTATGGGATGATGGGAGTTGTAGTTCAAAAAACAGCTGGAGACCCAAGTTTGGGAAACCCCTGGTGTAGACCCACCCACACTTTGTTTTCATATAGGAACGGGCAGATGCTGTCTGTGACACCCCTAGCTTTGTAATTATATTAAGATTGACCATGTCAATAGGAATGCAAGAGGCAGTGGGGGGACAAGGGCACGGGGAGCCATTTCCAGTCAAGTTCAGCTAGCTCTGTGTGCTAAAGAAGAAAAGGGAAGGAGTTCAGTTTATTTATTTATTTACAGTTCAGCATCCATCAGCCGTCGGAATTTGCTACAATAGCAAATTCCTAAATGAAGCAATTCCAATGCCACAATACCCTGAGCCTGAAAAGTGAAAATCGTTATATGAACGTAAATTTTCGGGCAGGGAGGGGGAGGTTGATGTTCGTCTTTATGATGAAAGGGTAGTAAAGCACCCGTGTTTAACGATAATGAGCTCAAATGTCAGATTTATTCGATCAATAACGCACCGAGATCAATGTATTCGGGGCCGAGGGTGATGCTTCATGCCTCGTGTGTCTGGCGAGACTCGGGTGCCCGAAGGGATTCTGCAAAGCAGGTGCTCTGTCAACTGAGCTGCTACGGCGCTCCATCGTCACTCAGATGCGGGGATGGGAAACAAGTTTCTGAGATGACTAAACAGGTGGAATTGGAGGGCTTGTCTCCTTGTTCAGTATTATCGAAACACGTCTTTGTGCATGGAGGAGCTATCTTCTATTTAGAAGTTCCCACATGCCTAGGCTTCTACATCTGGCCCCCAAAGGCCCCCAAAGTCACTGTGGCCACAATCCAAAGAACTGTGCAACTAGTTTTTTGGATGATAGACTTGATCTCCTCTACCTCATCCCAGCCCCTCAGTGGCACATGGCAAATTGTCTTTGTAATGGAGTGGATTGCCAAATACGGTCATACCTCGGGTTACAGACGCTTCAGGTTGCGTTTTTTTGGGTTATGGACTGCCAAAACCCGGAAGTACTGGAATGGGTTACTTCCGGGTTTTGGCAGCCACGCATGCACATAAGTGCTAGAATGCACTTTGTGCATAAGCGCTGAATTTCAACCCGCGCGTGAGCAGCTGCGCAGCTGTGGGTTGCGGATGCTGTGGGTTGTGAACGTACATCCCTCATGGCTCATGTTCACAACCCGAGCGTCCACTGTACCATATCTGATGGAACATGGAGGTCAGCTGTCCATACAAAAAATGTTGAAAACTCTACTCTCAGTGCAGTGGAAATGACTAGCCGTTCAATGGAGACAGTTCAGTCAGTTGAGACAGCACCGTTCTCTGAAGTGGCTGCTCATTTAAAACTCTTGTTTGTAAAAGTGCACATTGGTTGAGACTGCATGTACAAATCTGTCTGTTAGGAGAAAGTTGCTCTGAAATGCTCAAGAATTTTCACAAGGATTCATAAAGACAAAACTCACAGGTGGCTGCAGAGAACTGGATTTAAGAGTGCAGAAAACAAGAAACCAAGAGAAGCAAAAACGACATCCCTTATTTAGGATCTAAAAGCCAAGTGATTTTTTGTGGCTTGGAGGCAGCCATTCCTGGGAAGGCCAGACACTTGGGGGCAAAAGGACTGCTAAGGGACTGAAAACAGAATGCTGCGGAAAGGAATGAAAGGTAAGACTGTCCATTGATATAATTGACCGGCCTACTAATTAAAATTCCTGTCCCTTTGGGAAGGCTGCTAATTGGGACTGGAGTTCTGCTTGCTGAATGTGAGCTCAGCAGCCTTGTCCAGAGAGAAGGGATAGGGGGCTGCAGGGTGGGAAGGGGGTGTGAATGGAAATGGGAAGGTGAAGGTTTGAAAGGAGAGAGGCAGCTCCCCCCACCCCACAGAGACCGAGGGGGTCGAGGGCCATGTTGTCTTAATAATAATAATAAACCCCCAAATTACTTTTGACAAGTGAAGGAGATTGGAAATAATGGGGTCCTTTGAAAAGTGCAGAGAGCGAAGAAACGGCAACCATGAGATAATGAGGAGGAAAGAGACCCACATGGTCGGGGTCTAAAGCTCTCTCGCTCCCACTCACTTCCCACCTCCCAGCTGCAAGGAAAGGGGCTGATGACAAAAAAACCCCCCAACAACCCCACAACCTGACACATGCAGACAGAGCACATGTTGATTAAAATGGTGATTATCACAAACACATGTTGCCAAATGCAACATGGGAAACACTGACCACGGAGGGGGTGCCCTTCTCTCTCAACTTTTTGCTTGGTCTTTTCATATCCAGACCCGCATTTCACAGCCACGCTGTCGCTTGGCATTTTATCAATGTGTGTTAACATTTCATTGTGTGTGTGAGGTGAAGGCTGCAGTGCTGACCTTGCTTGCCTGGGAGTAAGGCCAATTGAGTCCAATGGGACTTACTTCCGAGCAGACATAGCTAGGCTTGCAGCCTAAGACTGCAATGGTGTAATTCAGTGATGGCCAAACTTGGCCCTCCAGCTGTTTTGGGACTACAACTCCCATCATCGCTAGCCAACAGGACCAGTGGTCAGGGATGATGGGAATTGTAGTCCCAAAACAGCTGGAGGGCCAAGTTTGGCCGTCACTGTCTGTAATTGGTTTATGAGTGAAAAAGACCACTGAATATAGTGGGACGGACTCTTGAGCAAATTGTTCTGTGAACCACCCTGGGACCTCCGGGTATAGAGCAGTATATGAATTCAATAAAAGAAAGAAAGAAAGAAAGAAAGAAAGAAAGAAAGAAAGAGGAAGAAATGGGGAACTTTTGGCCCTCTAGGTGTTGTCGAACTAGAACTCCCATCAGCCCCAGTCAGCATGACCAACGTCCAGGGACAATGGGAGTTGTCCAGCAACATCTGGAAGCCCAGAAACATCTGGAAGATCAAATGTTCCCCACACCTGATGAACAGAATTGCACTGTTTGTTTATATCAGTACAGAATGTACAAACTGCTATGGAGCTGATTGGCAGAGCTCTTTCTCCCTGACTCCTAGAAAACGAGGAAAGGGCCCTATAGTTGTCTGCTTATATTTTGATTCATTTGCTAAATTTTGTCTCCTGCCTTTCCTCTTCAAACGGTGCAGTCCTATACTTATCTGCCCTGGAATAACCCCTATTGACTTCAATAGGACCTACTGCTCTTGGAAAGCATAGCTAGGATTTAAGGAGCTTCAAGAACGTTTATGCAACTACTCGGGCCTGGGCTGGCTTGGTTTATCCTGCAATTAAGGTTGAAATCCTAAGAGGAGAAAGTCCCACTGAACCAGGGGTGCCAACTTGAACAAAATATGGGGGTGGGCATGTAACTGATCACATGACATGGTGCACACACACCATTTGAATGGCAATGGCCATCAACCCGGGGGGCAGCCCCCTTTTACTGGGGGGACAAAGACCCCTTGGCCCCTTGGAGTTGGCTCCTATGCGCTGAACTCAGTGGGGCTTGCTTCTAAGTAGGCAGGCATGCACATGAGATGTGTTTTTCTTCCCTTTCCCAACCACTCCCTGCTGCATCACTTGCCACATCTAGCCTTATAATTAAAGCAAAACCAGTCATTTCTTTAAAAATGTGATGTTCTTGATACAAGGGAAGAGAAGTGAGGCAGAACAATTTCTGGCCAAGTTCAGATGGTCTTGCTAGGCCAGTGTGCTTAAGAAGAAAGAGAAGGACTTCAGGATAGTCCTTTATTTGCTGATCAGCACACATCACCTGTCAGAAGTTGCTACAACAGGAACCCCCCCCAAAAAAACCCTCCTCATGATACTATGAATAGATTTATCCCCACTTTTTGTCCATCTCTTGCCCCTTCATGTTTGTCTCAACTGGCTGCAAATCACAGCCACTCCAAAACCCATCTCCCCCTGCAGCAGCCTCTTGCTTCAAGAGATCAGAGGTAACATTCTCAGGTCTTGTGAAAGAGCTGAGAGGTTGGGAAGGGAGGCATGAGACTGTCTGCAAATTTCCCCCAACAGTTTAGGGTCAAGTTTGATCCTTGGCCAGGTCAGCTCTTTTACACTCTAACACGCCAAAGTCAAAGGAGAGCGTCTTCTCGCTGCTGGAGCCCAGCTGGAAGGAGATGAATAAAACAATGGTTGGAGGAAAGAGAGGGAGAAGCCGTGAGGAATGAATGTGTCATGCGGACGGGAAGGCAGAAATCATTGCGGTAAGGTTTTTTGGCCAAATCCTAGCCATTGGTTATTTATTTTATTTTATTTTATTTTATTTTATTTTATTTTATTTTATTGAAGAAGGAGGAGGAGGAGGAGGAGGAGGTAATAGTGAAGATATGAAATTTGCAGTTGCAGTCTCCCTATGTAGGGATAGTCTCCCATCAAACAAATAGAACTGGTTTCCACTTGCTCTTTAAAGCTGAAAAGCAACAAATGGCAATTTGGGTTTTCTGTGGATTGCTCCAATTCAGCTTTGAAGAGCGGGTTTTCATGGGGAAAGCTCCGGAGCAATAAATTTTAAAAAGAAGCACTCAGACACAGAGCTTGAAAGTGCAGATCATGTCAGGACAGCTTGGAGGAAAGATAAATGTGGATAAGCCCTGACTTGTGGATGAAGCAACAATATGTGCAAGTAGAGGTCATATGGAAGACAACTAAGGGAGAAAGACAACTGCCACCCAGCAAACAGTGTCTCTACTGCGTTCAGTATAAAGCCCGAGCTGATCCAACACAGGGATGGGCAATGGGATGCCCTGCAAGATGTTTGGGACTACAACTCCCATCATTTGTGACCATCAACCATCCTAGCTGGGGCTGATGGGAGTTGTAGTCCAAAACATCTGGAGGAAACCCCATTGGCTACTCCTGTTCTCATTACTAGGCCAAGGAAGGGAACTTGTGACCCTCCTAATGTTGAACTGCAACTTCTATCATCCCTGACCAAGCAGGCTGAGGCTGATGGGAGTTAAAAATCCAACAACCATTGGGCCACAGAGATTAGATTAGATAATTTATTACGGTCGGAGACCAGCTTATAAAACACATTTGGGGGTACAGTCACAGAAGGAAGACAAACAATTAAAAGAATGTACAACAATAAATTCAAAAACAATGTACAGAAATAAACTACCACAGTGAGCTGACCCACAGTCACCCATGGAACCGAATATGGGGATTTTCTTAACAAACTAGTTTGTGTTGGGAGATCATCTGTGCCTACAGATCTGTACACAGAATCTGGCGACCATCCGGGTCGTCTTCTGATCTTTGCCTAAGAGGAAAAGGTGGAATTTTTGCTTTTCTGGGAGGTCAAAGAGCCTCACCAGTAGGGGATCAATGGTCTTACTATGTGCCTCTTCATAAAAGGAATATCTAAAGAACAAGTGCTCTGGGCTTCCTATCTCCCAGGCCACAGAGTGATTTCCCCATCCCTGAACAAGGTCTCTGTGTTCAGAGTGCTATTAAAGGTCCGTATCAACACTCTCTTCTTCAACCCATTCTGTGCTGGCCATCAGCAGTTGGATCCCCTATCATCTGCGGGTTATTTTTGTTTTAATTGTGATTATTGGTGCTTTTAAAACTGTTTCATTGCAAAGATTTATATTGACATTTCTTGCATTATAAACCTCTTTTGTTGTTGCTTTGACCTTTGGCCCACCAGTTGTTGCTGAAATACAGCTCCCATCAGCCCCAGCAAACATGGCCAATGGCCAAGCATGATGGGAGTTGTAGTTCAGCAACATCTGGAGGGCCAAAGGTTCACCCTCACCCAGTCTATAAATTTCAAAATAAAACAAATAAGGTTGACTTCCATACATATGGCTGAAAAGCATGCCTGGGGCCTCTCTCATTTTGTGTGTGTCACAAATAGACACCCTCAGTCCAGAAAGGAATGTGGAAGAGAAATCGAATGTAAATCCTGAGAAAATGCAGGATTTGCTCTGCTTTAGAAGCTGATTTAAAGCAAATCCCATTTTCAGTCTCATGTTTGAAAATGTTTATTCCCAGATATCAGGTGGTTCCAAAAGAGAGAAGCTTCTGCTTTTCAGAGCACACAAAATCAGCAAGATAGCTCGAAGATGTTCTCTGCTGCCCCTCATTCTCCCATTGGGTCATACTAGAAGCCCAGTAGGAAAAGAAAAAGGAACCATTCTGCTCTTTATGCAGAAGTGGATTTAGGACAGTGTGACTAGTTCCTCCGCATAGAGCACTGAACCGAGAGGGGACCTTCCCATCTCCTTCTCAAAGTCTAGTAAGCGCTTGCTTACTAATGTTTGCATAGACTTTTGAAATAAATTTAAAAAATCACTAACTGATGCCGAAATGGGGAGAACTGAACTTAAGACTGGAAAAATGAGAAGCTGAGAGAAACCAAAATTGATGGATTTGTCCATCCTTTCATGAAAGTAATGCCGGAACACAGAGCCAGCACATGTATCTTTCCTGACTTTCCTGCTTTCATTTAAACTGGGGTAGCAAATGTGGTACCTTACACATGTTTTGGGTTACAATTCTCATCAGCCCAGGTCAGGGTGGTCAATGGTCAGGAATGATGGGAGCTGTAGTCCAAGACATCTGAAGGACCCATCAATAGGCTACCTCCAATTAATACCAGCACCAGTGACTGAACAAGACTGTGATGTCATTGAATGTGAGGCAGAACCTGCAGTTCTGAGAAGGAGCAACAAGGTTGATCCAGAGCAATAGGATGCAATTGCAAATTCTTAAGTGAGCCAACTTTGTGGACAGAAGATCTACATTGGCTAAACAGGAGTGGAGGATGTGAAGGCAACTCTCTGAAAGTAGTAATGGGTTTGTGTTTTTTTTTGCACAGTAAATATTGAATGGCAGCAAGAGGAGATCTAGAGCTTTGGGAGGAAAGAAAAACCCACCATCAGTTCTAAACAACCTGAAAATCCTAGGAAAGCAGACCTTTGACATGTCCATATTATCATTGTGATTAAAAAAGCTGATTCCTTGAGGAAGAGTTGAAACACAAGCTTCTTGTAGGTTTGCAATGTGGTTTCCATGAAAAGGAGGGAGTGAAAAAGGAAAAACTGTGTAAAAGGGTGTCATTATTGTGTCTGCCTGACTTGTTACAGAGAAATCGGAAAGAAGAAAGGGAGGAAACACCAAACTTTTATTTCTCTGAGATTTACACCTGTTCAAAGGGCAAAAAGTGTGAACAAACTGTAATAAAAAGGAGGCTTTTCTAGAGATAAATGTACCTTTCTCTTTCCTTCTTGAAAAGAGGGTTATGTGTGGTGTCAAATAATTTGTGCTTAGAAAAGCAGAGATGGTGCACAGTATCAGAGGAAATCAGGGGAAGAGGATCATGGGAAACTGTGAGGGTGAAGATCCTTAGAGCCTGTGTTTTCTTGAGGATATTTCATAAGATATGAATATTGTAAGGATATTGTAAGAATTGGCTTTTAATGTGAAAGTATGTGGGTAGCAAATTATCCCTGTGACCTCAATGAATTACCTAATATGATTTTTGCAAATTTTCTGATACATACAGATGACAAAGTAGCTCAGTGGTAGAAGACATGCTATGTAATTCATTTCCAGTCGCAAGGATCAGGTAGCAGGTGTTGAGGAAGACCTCTCTGCCTGAGACCTTACAGAGCTACTGACAGTCAAACACAGCTCACCAACTATGTATTGCAACCTTCTGGGAGCTTGGAAATTATCCTGTTTTTAAACAAGAGCACCTTGTAGTCTGCCATAAATGGGTACTGGCCTGTGTTGAGCTTAATGATCCTGTTTTTGCAGGAGAAAAATGAGCTAAGAAGCAGAATGCTACATATTCAGTTGCTGTTGGTGTGCCCTGTGTGCATGGTTCCAGCCCATAGTATGATGACCAAAGAACAGGGTCGGCAATCAGAAACAATTGGCTTCTTCTAACATAAGCAGTCAGCTTATTTTCTGGTTGTGGGCTTGTTAGGGCCTGAAATGAGTGCTAGTCAATGAACAAAGACCTGGTTCCACATAGCTGGTCCAAATGGAGTATTTCAGGACCTGGGACAGCTCCAAGGAAGAGGAAGAACTGGTTTGACTTTTACCAAACAACCTATCCTTGGCTTTGACCATATTGGCCGTGAGTTCTAAAAGACCTGCTCCCTGCATTGTTGGCTTTTTACCACCTAGCTTGGGAGGGTGGGCCCTGACTGACTCCAGCTACAAAAGCTGAGGCTGCTGAGCAGACTCTTGAGCTGGGTGTTGCTTTTCAGGTTTCGTTGTTGGGGTGTTATTGATATTGCTCTTTTGTATCTTATTATTCATGTGGAAAATGTTCAGTTTGGTTGTGCACTTTGGGGTGTTTTATTTATTGTTTATGACTACTCTTGCTGTGTTCTGAATTGTTTAAGTTTCTTTCCATGTTGCGAGCTGCCCGGAACATGGTTTTGACTGTGGAAAGGAGGCGTACAGATAAAACGATGCATGCTGCATGTATGCATTCTATCGCTATGCAAATATATGTTGTAAAAGCCTCATAGCCTATTTAGATTCAGAGAAGTTTGGTGAGGTGATCAGAAGGGGAGTTGCAAGGAAGCGGGGCACTTAACCCTTTCCTCACCTGCCATGTCCTTGCTCAAACTCATCTCCCAAATTACTTTCATCCCATCTGTCCTCAGTGGGGTTTTTAATGTGTGTTTCCCCACATTGAAACTTTCTGTGGTGCAAGAAGCTACATAGCCACTGGAGCCTGGCCTACTAGGGTGACTGGAGCACCACCTCACTGACCTCACTCTGCCCTCAGCCAACCCCCCGCTGCCTGCCTTCTTACTTACAACTAGTCCGGGGTGCGGCCCTTGACTGTTACCTTCCTTCTAGAGGACAAAACTAGAATTAGTTGGTTCCACCTGTCATTGACTGGGGGCTTCAACAACTGCTGGTCTCCCCGCCTTCCACTGTCTCAGTCCCAGTGAACACCAGCCACCACTGTACTTAGCTATATGAAACAAGGAAATGGCAGGCAACAAAAAAAGACGCATATGCTTCCTTCCCCACACCCATGCAGACACATGTCAGAAACAGCTTTTTCTTGTCTAAATGGACTGTTGTGTGTATTTTGGGTATCATTTAGGCAAAAGGCCAGTGGAGATCCTGTGGAGAAACAGAGCAGGCATAAGATCTGAGAACATGAGGTTGATGTAGCATGGCACAAGGAAGAGCTAATGGAAGCCGAAGTGAGGCTAGACGGCAAGGTTGGAAGATGGGATGGTGCTCAGGAAGGTGGAGGAGACATCCAGAAAAGAAGGAACCTGATAGGCAAATGGAGAGCCAGAATGAGCACAGAGGAGAGGTGCAGATGACAGAGAGTTGCAGAGGTGAAGAAGACTGACCTTCACATGTTGACTGGAAAGTACAACCCAGACTGTGGGCTGCAGGTCTCTTGTCTGTATATAATTGCTTTAAGCCACAACTATGGTTTCTTTCTGTCTGCAACTGAGCTGCAAACATTTCTCCAGCTCCCTCTTCAGACCATCTCTTTGCCTCTTTATTTCTCCCCGAATCAGAACTATTTTATTTTAGTTCCCTAAAATAAGCATGAGAGACAGAAGAGGGATTTTGGGGGGGGGGGAGTTGGAGGGTGAGGTGGGGTTAGAATGTGATATGGGGCTTTATAGGGTAGCTGGGGGGGCATTGTTGTTGTTGTTGTTGTTGTGTGTGAGAGAAATGCATTATTACATATCTCAGGGAACAGATGACATTATATTGCTTTACATTTGTGATATTTTTGCTCCAGGGTTCTGCGATGATTTGCGATGGCGAGGCCAGGGGGAGATAACAAATGGCTGTCGTGAGCTGATGAAAAATAGACTTTCTCCCCTTCTGTTATAGCATTAAATAGCTATTTGTATTACAGCAATTCCTTTCTTGTGGCATCCCAAGATATAAAACTTTATTTGTTAATGCCACATTATTTAATTTGAGCCGTCTGAAAGATTCCTTTAATAAATTTGTTTTCTGAAAGGGGAAAAAATAAAAATAAAATAAAATGATACTATACACGAATGCTTAAAACATAAATCTGATGATGCAGCATGCTGGAAGAGTCTTAATATGAACTCAGCAGATAGACACGGCCACTTCCCTGGGGGGTAATAATAGATCCTTTATGGACTATCCTAAGAGCCATTGGACACAATCCAATTCAGAGTTATGTACTCCTGAAGTCCATTGAAATAAAAGAGTTTAAGAACCTGTAACTCTGGTATAGTGCGTTACAGGTGCTCCTACTGAAGTTTAATTAATTTTGTATTAGGGAAATGCCATAACATGAGTCAGAATAGAATCACTATTAGACAGGTTGGTTGGTTTGAGCATAGTAGACCCAGATTCTAATTCTCGATAAGCAATATATGATGGCCAATATCTCTTGCCCAGTGAATCATCACAGGTTTCACCTGCACTAGCTCAATATGGTTGACCCTAACTGGCAATTGCTTTACAGAGTCTCCTGGTTTCAGACAGGAGGACCCATTCCCAACCCCACCTGAAAGCATATGGTCCCACTGAGCCAGGGCCCTCCCTAAGTATAATGAGTATGAAACAAACAGGAAGCATAACAGTGTAGACTACACTGAATAGTGCTATCTTGCGTATTTCTCCATGAATGCTGTTTGGAGACACACATGTGGTTCACTCCAAAGAGCTGAAGCTGATATGGTGGAGGCATTCCTTACAGTGTGTACACACACCATTCTTTCTCCCCACTCTCTGGTCAAACGGCGTTTGTGGGTTTTTGAAAAGCATAAAAAGAAGCGCGCAAAACCAAAGAACAGAGATGATGGGGGAAAGAGTGGGCACAAACCCATACAATAACCACCCATTTCAGACCTTATGCCAAGGGTGGGGAACATTAGGCCTGGGGAGGGGATGAATGCGGCCACCAGCCCTCTTTATCTCCCCCCCCCAGGCCACATGACCTTGTGGTGCAGCTTCCTTGAGGGTTTTTGATTGGCTGCAATGTGCCTTTGAATGCTGATAGTGTTTCTTGCTTCCCTGGATGGAAGATAAGAGGGTGGTGGGTGTGCAAACATAAGCTTGCCCACTGTTGATGGGCTCCTATACCTTTAATCTGGCATTGGACCCAGCAGCCTTTCTGATAGAGAACTCAATCAAAACAATAAAAAAGATAAAGGGACCTGTGACCATTGGGTCCAGTCGTGACCGACTCTGGGGTTGCGACGCTCATCTCGCTTTATTGGCCGAGGGAGCTGGCATACAGCTTCCAGGTCATGTGGCCAGCATGACTAAGCAGCGCACGGAAACGCCATTTATTTTCCCACCGGAGTGGTACCTATTTATCTACTTGCACTTTGACGTGCTTTCAAACTGCTAGGTTGGCAGGAGCAGGGACTGAGCAATGGGAGCTCACCCCATCGCGGGGATTCAAACCGCCAACCTTCTGATCGGCAAGTCCCAGGCTCTGTGGTTTAACCCACAGTGCCCCAAATCAAAACAATGACTGTCCTCTAATTTGGCACACATGGCCACCTTACAGATAGAGCAGCCCTGCTTGCTTTGCTTCTCTCCCACTGATTTAGATTGACTGTCTCTGGTTAACAATTGTGGGAGGAGGAACCAGACACAGCTGGTCTTTCTGCAGAGTTGATGGTGGGTCCGCTTCCCTCCTCTCCCCATGGGAGAGGCTGCAGTCTTTCCTGCTGTAGTAGCAAAAAGCACCAGTCTAGCCTCAAAGGCAGCAACTTTATAAGCTATTTGATAAGCAGGTAGCTGTCTTTTTGTTGCTTTCAGTGGCAGCTCACCCGGCCTAGACTTGAACTGTTGGCTCCTAGATCCCATTAGCAGCCAGCCATCCTCAGCCCACTCTTGCCAAGCTATTAAATCCTTTTATCCAGCGCGAAGTCATCTTGTATACACTTTTGACCGTAACACCTTTAATGGAGTTCTGTCTTCCACAAGCCTAAACATCCAGCGATGGCATCCTGTAAAATGCTTCACTCCCCAAAGGCAAAACATTTTACACCTTTGCCTGTACTTCTGCCAGTGGGGGAACACCCCCTCCCCCCTGCAAGCAACTGTCACATGCATAAACAACCAGTTGAGCATGAAAAAGCTAGTTGAAATTGGTCTTCTCTCTCTGTCTCTCTCTCTCATTTCCCATTGACTAAATTTACAAATTGCCCAAGAAACCTTTGCAAAGTGAAAATGGATTCCCCCCCCCCCCAACAGCTCTTCTGGGAACTTTGAATAAATCCTGAGATGGTGTTTCCTGCATGTTGATGCCTTCAGGAAAGGCTTAGCAGTCTAGGCTTTTAAGCATCCTTAGTTCTTCATATCTGCTTCTCAGGGATGCCTGATAATAGGGTCCACATCTCTGCAGCAATTTGTGGTGTGGATTTTTTTTAAAAAAAAATCATCGTGAAACTTCACCAGCATTTTAGTGTGAATTTCCCCCAAGAAACAATTTTTTGGCTAATGCATATAATTCTGCAAAGCAATTTTCCCTACTACAGAACGTTTTTTCATGTTAGTTTCACTAATATATGCAACTGCACACTTTACCCTAGCATATGTATTTTGTACACATTTCTTGGCTGGGGAACCACACTACAAAATTCAGAGTCGTGTGAATGTGAAAGGATAGCTGTGTCTCAATTCACCTATTGATTCGGAAAGTACAAATTAACTAAGTTTCCCTCTTAATGAATCAGATTTCTCACCAATCCTTAGTTTCTACCACAAAAGTTCAGTGCCACCTGAGCAAGACCACACCAAGTCCTAGTTCTCACTGAGATGGCAAAGCTGCATTTGAGTTGTACCACTTCAGGCTGCAGGTAGATGGCAGGCTCTGCCACAGGTGTTGGGGGCTGAATTCCTGCAGACAGAAAACCAACATGGGAAGAAGAAAGCTAGATTAGAACCTTTCTTCTTGACTGAGCTTTACCATCTGATTGAGAACTAGACTTGGCACTTCCAGCTAAACAAGGCACTAAAATGGGGCCTCCTCTGTAGCAATTCTCCATTTATGCCTCTGTCTCCCTCATTATGAACAACGAGGAGGAATTTAAAATATTCCTGTTCACCTAGGTATTTGACAACTGAAATAGCCTGTTCCTAGCAACGCTGAAAGTATTAGCTGCTTTTAAATGTTACTAGATGTTTTTAATCTTTTGTTTCAATTGTATTGTTTTCCTCTTGTTGTTTGCCATCCTGTGCTCCATTCAGAGGAAGGGTCAAGGCAGGAATTTAGGGTGGTATTCAATCAAAAAACTGCATGAACATAATGACTTAGGCTTGCACAATGGGGCTCACCTTCCAGCATGCACACCCGGGAACCCCCAGAACAGATGGGGGGTGAAGGAGGAGAGGGGAAATGTTTATTTATTGCTTAGAGAATATATGTCAGGCTTTCTGTGACATGACTTTCAAGGCAGCTTGCAGTAGATTGCCATAACATGCAGATACCTATCAACAAAACCCACAACCACACAACCCAGCAGATCTTGGTTCCCTGACCAATAGCAGAGACCAGTGTGTGTTGCTCTTCAACTCTGAAGTCTCAGGGCAATTGGTAGTTGGAGGCTTGTGTCTTTCCATCAGGGTTGAGGAAGCAGAGCTCCCGGAAGCCAGCAGCAGCTGGTTCCACTGGGACAGGCAAGGCACAAAGAAGGACACCAAAGCACCATTGACAGGTACAGGCAGAGCCACTGGCAGTCAGAACCGGATAATTCTACTTTTGTCCCCATCCCCCTCCTGTTGAGTTCCACAAGGGAAACATTGAGACTATGTAGGAGGAGGAAGCTGGCCATCTGTGCCACCCCCTGGACAGGTTGTAAGTAACAATGCATGTCAGTGGGGGCTGGCTGAGGACAGACTGAGGTTGGTGGAGCAGTTCCCCATTTGTTCTTATGGACCAGCCTCCAGTGCCTACAGCTACTCCTGTGACCAATGGATGGGGCCAAACTGGTCTTCCACAATCCATAATGTTCTTCTTTGGAGATGAATGTGCATTTCCAAATGTCCCTAGCTCCCCTAAGCAATGACAGAGGTTCATCATGCTTACTGAGGGTGGAATTTGCTGAAATCTCAATGTCAACCTTATCTGCACATTTCCTCCCTAATTCCCATCTTGCCCCTTAATCTCAATGAGAAGCAAGTCCCCTCTCTCATGGCTAGGAGCCACTGATAGTCTTATCCTCTGTTTGTCTCCACCCTCCCCTTTAAGTTAGTAGCCATCACCACAGCCTGAGGAAGGAAAGTGTTTGGAAACCACAACAATCAGGTACAGCTCTGTTTCGTTTGTTATGATCTATAGTCAGCACTGAACAATAAATTCCTAAAAATTCTCCTGGAAGCATGAAGAAAGAAAGATGGTTTCTTCTGGCATGCGGGCCATCCAGGTGTCTGTGAGTTATTTAGGAAGATAAATGAGGTTATTTAAATGGACAACTGTCTTCACTCCATCCATCCACTAATTTAACAAATAACCTGTAGACTCAGTCAATAAAACTTGCATCTGAAAAGTGATGAATTTTGGGGCCAGCATACTATATAGATAGTGACCATGACTGCCCGTGGCAAGACCTGTCAGAGATAATGGCTTTCAAAACTAAAACGTGTTTACCTACATATATTTAACAGAATTTGAATGATAAGAATGACAAGGCATTATAAGCAGCAGACCTGAGCTATTTCTTTAATGTGAAAGGGACTGATGTGTTCATAGGTTGTTAAGTCCAGAAGCAAACATGAGGAGCATCCAGATTTTGCCTCCAGGAGTTAGCTTTAACTTCTGCACTGAGCCCATAATCCCTGGTTATCCCAGAGCAAACCTTTTCAAGCATGGCATCAGCACTTGATTTAATGAATGTCAATGACATTATTTCTGTCTGAGCTTGATCTGTTTTTGTCCCAGCTACTTATCTCTTTCCCAGCTTAGTTTTCAGCAGTCAGAGTACAGGTACAATGCAAAAAAAAAAAAAATGCAGGCAGCAAGATGAGCAAAGGAACTCCGTGCTTGCAGAATACCAGGTGTTCGAAATGAACATCTCAGGCACAAAAACCTCTTTGACACTGGATTTCTTGGAAGAGTTTTATGTTTCATATAACATGCATGACCCCTAATCAGTTTACACAACCTATGAATATGTAATCTTACAAAAGAAAACAGTAAAACTGTTAATACACAAATCAATAAAAACAGAATGGTATGGTCAGACTGGCCCAAGGCATTTTGGCACCTGAGGGGAACCACAAAATGGCTCCCCCTCCCCACCAGGTATGAAGTGGGGGGGGGGAGATTGAAGATCTGCATCAGGAACAAAGGTGGAATAAAGATCTACATCAAGATCTGCTGCCCCTGTGGATCCTACCACCTCATGAGCGGGCCAGACTTGGGTATGGTACAACTATTTAACCCAGGGAAAGCCTGCATAAAAAGTTGTGTTTTCAAGAGGTGCTTAAAATGTAACTACTGCTTCCAACTTTTGAATGTGGGAAGATATTACAGAGGGCGGGTGCCATCACTAAGAAAGTCTGCAAGGCAACCTATAAGGATCTTAGCAATTAGCAAGGGATAGATGCAGGAGAAAATTTGCTAGGTATCCTGGTCTCACCTTATTTAGGGCTGTGTGTCCAACAGCAAAACCATAGTTTGGTAGCTAATCATGCAGTTCTTTCAGCACAGTTGTCTGAAGCACTAAATCAGGCCTTCTTTGGCACAATTATGTGCCCTTACTCATGTTTGGTCATCCATATGACAAATTCTACCTAGGGATGGAGGACAAATTCAGTTTGGTTTTCATTTGTAATGTGAAATTACGGTACCTGATTCGCACTTTCCAAAATAATACACAAACAGAAATGCAGCTATTCTTTAACAGTTGTACTTCTCCAAGTTCTGCAATTCATTCGTCCAACCTAGTGACAGTGCACAAAAAACGTGTATATTAGGGGAAAGTGTACGTAAGTAAATGTTCATGGAAATAACATACAGCAAATTGCTTGTCAAAAAAGGGTATATCAGGAAACATGTGGGCTAAAATGATAAATTTTAATGAGGGCTGGAGTGGGGAGGAATTCTCAAACTGATGCAGAATTGTGGAAAAATGAGAAACTGAGAGAAACTGAAACTGACAAATTTGATCATCCCTTGTCTTACACCACTTGAACTCCAACAATCTCCTTGCTTGTTTCACTAGAGAACTCGCCAGCAAACTAAGTAGGGCCTGGGTAGGCCAGGTAGTGGAAATGATGATGCACAGCCAAAAGATACTGATCTTGAGAACTGCAAAAAGCAAAAGTTGCTGCAAACCCACTCTGTCATTGTCTCTTGCTGCCTGTGGGATGGAGCTACGAGCAAAGTTGATAGTGGCAGAGCTAAACAGAATATTTATGTTCGGTGGCTCATACTGCTGAGTTAGAAACTAGAAATTCTCACTGAAGATTTTAATTCACCTCTGCCTTTGGAGACCACCCATGCAGGACTTCAGAAATGCCACAGAGCAGAGGTGGGACTTAAGGAATAAAGAAGAATTGCCTGGGAGTGCCCACTTTTTGTCTCACCTTCGAAAGCATTGGTGAATTTAAAGTTTCGGGGGACAGCTATTCAAGAGAATTGGGGCCAGAAGCAACTGGTCCTCCCTGCATCAGTGAGAGGTTGGCTGTGCAGAATGTTCTTTGTTTGGCTGGTTGACTGCTGCATTACTTACAAAGCTACCTCCTTCCTGCCTCTCCACCCATCGGCACTCCATCCCCAGTATTATTTCAAAACCCCACATAGGCTATAAAAAAGAAAGCATCACATTGAAATGTATGAAGAGGCTGAAAAAAATAATGTTTTAAAAACTAAAATTATATGAAGCAGGGGTGTGAGAAGGGAAGGGACAAAGAGCCTTACAGGAATTGGAGCAGGCACATGTGTCATTGGGGAAGTGTCAGAAAGAGATGAAATCTTATGAGCAGACTGTTCTGCCTACTGTTCCATGGAAATGCAAGCTCTGGTCCAGAGAATGATCGTTCCTTCCACCTAGGATGCTGAAGAATAACATTTAGAAGACTCCCTGGTCCAGCATTGAAATTACATTCAATTAAGATTGAATGCCAACAATAGTTTTTAAGAGAGTTGAATTGTGGCACAATGGAGACAGTATTTCCAATGACATGTACCCTTCCTTCCTTCCTTCCTTCCTTCCTTCCTTCCTTCCTTCCTTCCTTCCTTCCTTCTCAGATCTTTGGTCACACTAGTTGTGTAAGTATTTAAAGTACTGCCCAAGCCACAATAACTTGTTTATCCAAATACTTTTGTAGAAGAGGGTGTGCACAGCACCAAAATAAAAATAGAAATTTATTGTTCATACTGCCTTCAATTGTCTCTTAAAAAAGAAGAAGCAGCTATCATTGGTCTTTAGCCAAAGGAAGACAAGATACTGCAGCCAAAAGGGTTTCTTTAGGAGGTCACCGGACACTGACCTATTGACACCTACAAAAAATAAGACCCTCATTGTCTCCTTTCCATAGAACCAGAACTGCTCAGATGATCAGTGCCTGCAAAAGAATCAAATACCTTGCTGATTGCTGCTGTCACACAAGGAACTATCACTGAGAGAGCAGGAGAAAGAGAGTGAATATCACATTCGGTATCAGGCTCTGCTCATCAATGCATCAGTAAAGCTCCTTTTCTGTTGGCTCAAAATCATCAGTCAGACAGTCCGGGAACAAACAGAGGAAGGAAGGGAGCAAGGAAGGAAAAGTAATTCCTGGAGCCTGTTAGGATGTTGATGCTGAATCCAAGTTGTCATTGCAAAGAAAGAGCAGCCAATTTGCTGACAGGGCAGACACAAATTGAAAAGGAAGAAACGGGGGAGGAAAGCACCTGACGTGCTCCTAACACATTCTGACAAAGCAAAAGGATAAGGGAAGTGTTCCATTATTGGGGTTTATGTGTGGAGTAACTCTTGCAAAGCTCTTCCTCCTGCCTCATTTGTAGGCACGGATGTGGTCCATGCTGTTGCTTTGCTAGTTTGGGAAGCACACGTGTATTTTCAGCACAGGTGTGCATCCAGCTGTGTGTCTGTATGTCAATGTGTACCTGGAAATGAGACACTTCTCCTCATTCATCCTTCAGGCGGGACAGCAACATAGACTCATCATCGAGCCACCAGTAGCACACAAACCATTTTGGAATCAATACATTGCATTGCATGACTATCAGGGCCAATGGATGCAGAATCATTTCCTTAACAGGCAGCTTTGTGAGCGATATGAGGAAAAACTGATGAGGCTGCTGCCTAATACAGGAAGTATATTATCTGATGAAAATGACTCTTGACTACAAGGGTGTACAGTGGTGCCTTGGGGGCTTCTCCCCACATAGGCGAATGAGCAGAAGGGCCCCCAAAACAGCAAGGTTGCCTGATTACTTTTGAAGTAATGCAATGCATATTACCCCTTCCTTAAGACCACGGGAGACCAGAGCTTAAATTACCTAACTTCATTATGGAGGGCATACACCAACACCACCATGTGTCTTGTACATGCCAGATTATCCACTGCATTTCAGATCACTTGTGCAATATTTATAAGATGATATGGAGCATCTGTGAAGCATTTTTTCATTTGGTTGGAGAAATCTGTAAAATGTCTATAACAGGATGGTGTTAACATGCAGCCCTCATGCTGCCTTCTCAAAGTTAGTGAGGTGCTGGGCTTTGGGAAGGAAGAGAAGGGCTCTAGGACCCTGCCAGAGCCTTGCACATCCTTCCCAAAGCCTTTGCTTATCCAGCTTTGGGAAGGCAGCATGAGGGCTGGGGTGTGTGTGTCACATTTTAGCTTTGCTCTCCCCACCCCACTCCATGCAACAAGGCAGTGTGCTGGTTCCATGTTGAAGTACTCTTGTGGCCTACTTGGTACGAAAAGTTGTTCCCTATACAGTACTGTAAAGATATAGCACAATAAGTGTAGAAGAAAAATGGAAGAATATGCAGTGCATTCCTACTCAGAAGCAAGTCCTGCTGAGTTAAAGGGGACCTCTTCCTAGGTAATTTTGAATGTGATTGCCACTTAGCTCTGTGAAAGTTGTTCAGTTAGTAATGTCAAAACAAAAGAAATTGATGGTCATTATTAAAACCTAGTCCAGGTATGGAAACAAGATTTGTCAAGAAGGAATGAGATAGGCAGAAAGATCAGGATTCAGCTATGGAAGAAATGGAGCTACTTTTCTCAAAAGTTTGAAAGATTGTCAGATGGGTTTTATAAGATATTTGCAGAAGAGGGGAAAGAACTAGAATGGAAGACAAATGCAATCAACAAGAGAATACAGACTGAGATCCGTATTATTGAACTAACTATGGATTTGTACACAAAATATAGATTACTATGGAGTTACAATCCATGAAATTCAGGATCTGAAAGATGAGTGGAAGAAGTTGATACAGTAAGCGGCACAGCAGAGTCACATCTTATGCAGGGCTAAGGACTTAAAGTCAGTGCATAAGGCCTTCTGAATGGTAGGGAGTCAAAGAGGGGATCCTGGGCTCTAAGGAGTCTTCTAACTCATCCTCTCTCCCCTGTCTGAGTGCCAGGCACTCCCACTGGTTTTTGAGCAGGATCTGGATGAATTGGTAGAGGAGGGGAATGATGGGGCCATGATAGTCACTGACTTCTGGCTGGCAAGGGGAGGGGAAGTCACATGGGGTGGCCTTGCCCTTTTATTCGCGCCTCCCCTGCCACTCCTCCATGTGTGAGCCTGGAGGGCAAGGATAACAAACAAGGGAAGAGGAGGCAGAGGCCATCAGGCAGAGAGAGGCGAAGGCAGAAGAAAAAGACTGCAGTGAAACCTTAAACAGGCAGATGGGATCCTAGTAGAGGAAAGGAGGAAGAAAAACACCCAAAGTGTTCCTTGCCATTTTTGCAGGAGCTGCAACATCCTGCTATGGAGGGCTTTCCCTGCTAAGCACGTATGTTCGAATTTGTGTAAGTTTAATGTGTGTGTGATGCTACTCCACTATACTGATCATTTGATTACATAGGCCAAGGAATGTGAGAGGTTTTATATTTTTACTTTTTATCATAATGGAAAACCGTAATTCTTCACCTTTTCGGTGCTATCCATCTGGTCATTGCTCAAAGGTGGAAGAAGGCCTTTATTTGCTCTCCAGGCCATTGGTTTTAAAATGTTTTGTTTCTATCTGAGAAATTAAGTCATGAGTTGCAGGTTCTCCCTGGCAGTGCTGATTCATTAGACTTTGCAGCCACTTGGTGGCTTTCTGTGCGTTTTGAGCAAGGAGAAATTATTTTAAGGTTAGAGGACTATATGACAAAATAGAAGGGAGAGACAAGAGCCTGTGTAATCAATTCTTTACATATTTGCATATTTCAGGGGACATGGTCCTTTAAAAATGGATGTATCAAAAATATATTTCAATCTTTGCAAATAAAAGATCATATTAATTTGAGGAGTGATACCCCATTTTTAAAGAAATGAGGCAAAGAGTCAAGACAAGATAGACCCAAAACCCTAAGCAGTATCGCTTTTTATCCTCTCTTTGGTTGCTGTCTAGAATTTGGAAAAGAACTGCAACTGATATGAAAGAATATTTAAGCCTATGTATTCAATTCTTTGCATTGCATGTCTGAACTTATATGTACACTTTACCCTAGCACAGGGGTCTGCAACCTGCAGCTCCGGAGCCGCATGTGGCTCTTTTACACCTTTGTCGCGTCTCCGGGGCGGATACTAGCGAGGGGGGGAAGGCACATTGTGCGCCCCGACACTCCCCACTGTGGCGGGTGCTGTACTGGCTGTGACGTCACATGGGGGCGGTGCGTGCGTTAGTCACGCACCGTCCCGACGTCACCTTCCCGCCCGCTACATTGTAAGGGGCATGTACGCTGGTCACTGCATTGAAAGGGGGCATGTACGCTGGTCACTGTTTTGAAGGGGAGTGAAGAACACACACACACACAAAAAGGTAACTTGTTAATTTAACATTTATTTCTATGAGGAGGAGTAATTCTGAGGGGTCAAACAAAGAAATAATAAAAAAGTGACATAAAAGTTATTTTTATAATGACGAGTTTTGCGGCTCCCAGTTTTTTTCCCCTTCAGAAACGGGTCCAAGTGGCTCTTTTTGTCTTAAAGTTTGTAGACCCCTGCCCTAGTGTTTGCATTTTTGTACACATTGCTTGGCTGAGTAACTGCACTGTGGTATTTGGAGTATCACAGATTTCGAAATACGACTCTCCTTCAGTTATTATAATGACAATTATTTATTAAATTTCTATACCGAGGATCACAGGGTCAAATTTCTTCCCCATCCCCACCTGTAACTTTTCTGCACAAGGAGCGTGTCATATAAATATTTAAACAAGCAAATACGGCCCACAGGTCATGCTTGTCCTGAGTCTTGTGGCACAGAGGGGGAGGCACTGAGGCCACGCAGCCGTATCAGGAGTGAATTAATTCCTCTGCGCCTGTGGCTTAGTATGAAAGTCATCCATAGCCCCAGGTGCTAATCTGTGCCTGATGCCCTTTTCGTTCCCAAAGCTTCCTTTTTGCTCAGTGTAAGGGGAGACAAGACAAGACATTTGTGTAATGGTTGATGAGTCTCATTCAACATGAAAGGGCAACCTGGGTGAGCCGTGTGCTGGTTTTGATATTCTACTCGGTTTCAGAGGGATTTTCCTTCATTCCAGTTTCATCAGGGAAAAAAAAAAGAGATAAAGAAATCAAATGGCACTTGCAAAGAATCAAAGTATCCCTCCCACCTCTTTTTGTTTCCTTTTTCTTTATCCCTTGGTAAATCTGAGTAGTAGAAGAATATAAAAGAAGCAACCACGAGCCAGGCTCCCCATTTTGAGTGAGAGATTTAAGTCTTCTGTTTGAGGGACAGAATTACAAATGTCATCATTTCAGGTTTTTCACCAAGTAATTTGGAAATTTCTCAGACTACACATGTACCAAAATTTCCTTGGGCCCTACTGCTCCTTGGGAAATAACCTAACCATTTCAAGACCCCTGTCAGTCAAGCCTTATTTGCAAGTAGAAAAAAATATCCAGGCATTATGAAAAGTGGAGGGAGGAGTTGCAAATTGAGAGCCAGTATGGTGCAGTGGTTAAAGAGTTGGATGATGACCTGGGAGACCAGGGTTCAAATCCCCACTTGCCCATGAAGCTCACTTGGGTAAGCTTTGGACAATCTAAGGCACCTCACAGAATTATTTGAGGCTAATATGGAGGGGAGAAGAGAGCCATACACTCCACCATGAGCAAAACAACCACTAAAACATTTACAACCATAATTTAAAACATACAGAAAGTTTAAAGCACAACAGAATAAACTCAAAAAAATGGAAACTCACACAAATTTTCCAAGCATCTGAGCAAGTGCCAAAAAGAAAAAAATAGCAAATATATCAATAGGCAGGGAGTTCCAAAGTATTGGGCCTGCCACACCGCACAACTGAGTTATTACAGATGTTATGTGGTACCTGTAAAAGTACAAATTCTGCCGAACAAAGCAGTTGAGTGGGTGCATATGTGGTAAAGTGGTCCCAAGTTGTTAAGGGCTTTATATACTGGTAGCAAAACACCTTGAACTTGGGCCAGTGGCAGATTGTCAACCAGTGCAGACCTCTGAACACAGGTATTATATGATGACAAGGCCTCACTCCTGTCAGCAACCATGCTGCAGCATTAGCGCTAACAGCAGCAGATCAAGCACAAGGGAAGCCCCACATAGAGCGCATTGCAGTAATCCAGCCTTGAAGCAACCAGTGCATGAACTACTGTGGCCAGGCTCCCCTGGTCCAGGAATGGCCATGGCTGGCAAAACAGTCACGGTTGGCAAAAGGCACTTCTAGCCACTGAGGCTACCTGAGCCTCCGGCGACGGAGCTGCATTCAGAAGCATCTCCCAAACTGCTGCTTCAGGGAGAGTGCAACCTTCTTCTAGGTTAGGTGTTCGGCTGGTTTCTTGGACACGGGAGCTACTTACCCACAGTGCCTCCATCTTGCCAGTATTCAAGCTTGGAAAAGCACGATGGTGGCCATGTGTTTAAGTGCATGTCTAGTTTGGCCCTGAGAGATTCAAGCTAGCCCCGTCATCTGCACAGACCCACACTTCATGGTTCCTGTTTCTTGGTCAGGCTAGAGATGGAACGTTGGAAATACATGTCAAGGTATAGAAAGACAAGTTCTCTCCTGCCCCCCCTTCAAAAAATATTTTTTTTTTGTGACATAAAGAACCTGTCTTGATAAGGGGAGAACTACAGTGTGAAGGCTTCCTGGCAGCACACAAATAGATTGGCACAGGGAGCCTAGACAGAGAGAAGAGGCTGCCAATAGCACCAAAATGGGGAAAATTCAAACCGATGCTCAAGAGACTAAATCCAAGCACTTGGCTGACTTGTGGCTTGAGCCAGTGGTCTTTGCAGGCCTGGCATTGGGGATGTTTTGTGCCACCTTCTATGCAAAGAGGCCGGCGTTTCCCCTCGCCTCTCCTAAGCAGCTCCTTCTGCTTACTGATAGTGACAATTAATCACTTTGTAAATATCTTCTGTTTTATTACACAAGCAATAAGCACTTTGTCGGAAATTACATAAGTTATAATCCAATTAAACAATAATTACATTGTAATGGCTTTGTAACTACAGCATTAATTAACTTTTATTGCCCCGTAAATTAACCATGGTATTGATATGGAGTTCAGAGGAGACAGCTGACACCGTCAGCAGAGAGCAAGGGAGAAGGGGACACCCCCCCCCCAGCTAAGTGGGACTTTCTCCCAGGACTTACCCACAGTGCCACAGTTTTCAATGGTGGCAGCAAGCCTGTGCCTCGGATGGACTTCTTCAGATGGCAGGGATGAGCTTAGTAGCTGAATCCTTTTCTAGTCAAACAAATAAACAAACAAAAACAAACTCTGCACTTAAAAATAAAGCACTAGATAGCAGCAGAAGGAGTTCTAGGACAACATTCCTCAGACTTTGCTGGCGTGTATGTTTAGGTAGGCAGAACAAAAAATTTCCTTCCAGTAGCACCTTAAAGACCAACTAAGTCAGTTCTTGGTATGAGCTTTCGTGTGCATGCACACTTCTTCAGATACACTGAAACAGAAGTTTCCAGACCCTTCTATATAGTGAGAAGGTGGGGAGGGGTATTACTCAGAAGGGTGGTGGGAATGGGTGATTGGCAGATAGCTGTGATGAGCCTGTTGACGACTCTTAACGACTGCAATAGGTCTTACAGGAAGAAGCAAGGGGTGAAAAGGTGAAAAATGGCTTTGTCGTGTATAATGAGATAAGAATCCAAGGTCTTTGTTCAGGCCAGGTTTCTCCATGGTTTTAAGTTTGGTGATAAGTTGTAATTCAGCAGCTTCTCTTTCCAGTCTATTTCTGAAATTCCTTTGTAGTAAAACAGCTACTTTGAGATCTTGTATAGAATGTCATGGGAGATTGAAGTGTTCTCCTACTGGTTTCTCTGTCTTGTGATTCCTGATGTCCGATTTATGTCCGTTTATTCTTTGGCGTAAGGTCTGGCCTGTTTGTCCAATATAGAGAGCTGAAGGACACTGTTGGCATTTGATGGCATACACAATGTTAGACGATGAGCATACCCGAGATGGTATGTGTGATGTTGTTGGGGCCAGTAATTGTGTTGTCCGGGTGTATGTGGCAGCAAAGTTGGCATCTGGATTTATTGCAGGCTCTGGTGCCAGTGTCCGTGTTAGGTCTGGTTGTAGTATTATTGTGGGTTAGGAGTTGTTTAAGACTGGGTGGCTGTCTGTAGGCAATGAAAGGTCTTCCTCCCAGAGCTTGAGAAAGAGAACTGTCATTGTCCAGGAGAGGTTGTAGATCTCTGATGATGCGTTGTACTGTTTTAACTTGGGAGCTATATGTGATGACTAGAGGTGTTCTGTTATTTTCTTTTTTGGGTCTGTCTTGCAGCAAGTTCTCTCTGGGTATCAGTCTGGCTCTGTTGATCTGTTGTCTAACTTCATCTGTTGGGTATTTTAGTTCTAAAAAGGTTCGCTGTAGATCTCTTAGGTGAGAGTCTCTGTCTGTAGAATTGGAACAGATGCGGCTGTAACGTAGTGCCTGGCTATATACAATGGACTGTTTGGTATGTTTGGGATGGTAGCTAGAGGCATGTAGATATGTTTGTCGGTCAGTTGGTTTACGGTATAAGGTGGTGTCTATGTGCCCATCCTGTATTTTTATAGTAGTGTCCAAAAATGTATTTCTTGCATAGATTGATTGATTCATAGTTAGGTTGATTGTGGGGTGAAAATCATTGAATTTCTGGTGGAAGGTGTTCAGGGTCTGTTGACCATGTGTCCAGATGATAAAAATATCATCAATGTATCGCAGGTACAAGAGAGGTTTGAGTAGGTAGGAGTTTAGGAAACGTTGTTCTAAATCTGCCATGAAGATGTTGGCATACTGTGGGGCCATGCGGGTGCAGCTTCACACTGGCCTTCCTTTCTGGTGGTTGTTTGTGTCTTCCAATAGATCTTACAAGCCTCCTGGTAGACCTTTGTAGGTCTCTGATCTCCCTTACAATGTGAGGCTGTCTAGAACATGGCCTGCAGACCTTTGCTGTTGTTGCTGTAAGATCAGGGAAGCATAGCATTTTTTAAAAGAGGCTTTTCACTTTTAAAACACCCTCTGCTGCTGCTTTTAAGAAACAAAGATATCAATCATTCTGCATGCAACATTTTGGACAGCCTCACTTCTTGCAAAGCCCATGGACCTAGAAAAACATAGAGTTATGTGGGGAAATGTAAAGCAGAAAAGGTAAACACAGAGCTTAAGGTTTTGTGGGGCCCTGATCTGACTGGGGCCAGTTACTGGCATCACATCATGACTTGAGAGAGGGGGGATTCTCAATTCACCCTAATTCATCTTGCTGGTCTGCCTCTGTGCATTGCTGATGCTTTAATAGATATATGCATATATATTGTAGAGGAGCATTGCATCCTGTGAGCCCTTACCTAGCTCAAACATGGCGTGACTTCCTCATTTGGATATAGCTCTGAAATTCCAATTCTAAAAAGACTACAGTGAAAAACTTCTATGCCTTCCTTATTGGTGCCTTAAGTTTCATTGGAAATTGGAGGCTGGTCCCTCCCTTCTTGCTTACCAGTAAGTTCTAAAACAGAAATGACCACAGCCAGATGTGTGTTTGTTGATTGAATAGATCATCTATGCTGTCACTGTGGGGACATAGGATGCTGTCTTACACCAGGTGAGGCTATTTGACCATCTAGCCCAGCATTGTCTGCTCTGGTAGACTGAGGATGCCCAGGATCTCAGTATGACTTTCCCATCACTTGCTACTTGATCCTTTTAACTGGATATGCCCAGGATTGAACCTGTGAACTTCTCCTTACAATCTGTGTGCTCTGCTATTATACCACAATCTTATAAGGACTCAGTGGCCAGAAGAAGAAGAAGAAGAAGAAGAAGAAGAAGAAGAAGAAGAAGAAGAAGAAGAATTAGAATTTATTATTTATACCCCGCCCATCTGGCTGAGTTTCCCCAGCCACCCTGGGCGGCTCCCCATTGAGTGTTAAAAACAATACAGCATTAAATATTAAAAACTTCCCTGAACTGGGCTGCCTTCAGATGTCTTTTAAAAATAGGATAGCTGCTTATTTCCTTCACATCTGATGGGAGGGCATTCCACAGGGCGGGCGCCACTACCGAGAAGGCCCTCTGCCTGGTTCCCTGTATCCTCACTTCTCACAGTGAGGGAACCACCAGAAGGCCCTCGGCTTTGGACCTCAGTGTCTGGGCTGAATGATGGGGGTGGAGACGCTCTTTCAGGTACACAGGACTAAGGCTGTTTAGGGCTTTAAAGGTCAGCACCAACACCAAAGAAGAGCCAGGCTATTGGATGCTGAACCACTGCCCCTGATTGGCTCAAGCAGCACAGTCTTTCAGGTATGCTTCTGTGGAGAGAGCCCTCCCAGCCGTTCCCCAAGGCCACTTCCTGGATTTGAACCTGGGAGCTCCCGCATATGAATGCAAACTCTTTCACCAGGCTAGGAGGTCCTTCAGCTGGCCATTTGCAGCCTATGTGAAAGGCTATCAGAATGTGGGAAAGGATTACACCAAGCTTTGATGGGCTGCTAAATATTAAAGAAGCAGACTATGAAGCACTGCAGAATATTGAGCAGATGGTGGACTAAATGACCTTTGCGATCCCTTCCAACTTTACAGTGCTGATTCCACCATGATGATAATTTGATACAGCATAACCCACTAAACTGTCCCCAGCAGCAAATCTACAGGGTCAGCCATCTCCCTGGCAGCTATCCCTTGACACATCTAGTTTTCAAAAAAATCTGAAAATGAGACCAGACCCTCTAAGGGTCTTTCTTTCAAGGTGTGTGTCAAATGAAATTATTCTAGGGAGACAGTCCTTCTTAGAGAATAAACACATGACAGCTCTTGCTTAGAAGTAACTCTGCCGGCTTCCTTTATGCCACAAGAACACGTGACCACTATTTCCTTACTCACTTACACATCTAGTACGTAAATGCTTTGCCATTCTCCTATTCCCTTGAGGACATCTTTCACTGCAAAAGCACAGGAGCTTACAGGTCAAGAAATCAGAAGCAAAGCACATCCAGCAAAACAAAAAGAATCACCAACACCCCTTCCTATTTTGTTCTCTTCCACTCATATAGGCTCCTTTTTTAGCATACAAGCAGTATCTGAATGTGTGAGAACCTTCCTGCCTGCCTTAAGAAGTGAGCAATATGAAACTCGTGATAACTGCTAGCTTTTTTTAAATTTCCGATAATCGTAGTGTTGTTGCTGTTTTAAAAGAGAACTAGGAAAGTATTCTATTATAAATGATAGGCTGCAGTAATGGCATCTGCGTCACCCAGGAGATCACAGCTGCAGAGATGAGAGGAGTTGTTCCATTGTCTGGAGGTGGTTGTCTGGAGGTGGTTCTTGGTTCACATGGAGAAGTTGTTTTTAATGGAGCCCAGCATGTAGGACCCTGGCAGAGACACATGCCCAGCTGGCATGTTCTCTCCCTCCTGGTCGATTGTTTGGGAGCTTCAAAAGCTTTCTTCAGCCCAAACATCACAGCGACTGATGCCAGGAAGCATCAGCACACTTAGGGATCTGCAGAGTATTCTCAGTTTGTGTAACAGAACCAAGAGCACAGCATTTTGGCTAATCTACTTTATTTACATATAATACACTTGGAGCATTCTGACTTAGCTCTTGCCTCTTTCTCATCAGACAGCAAAGAGAAAGAACAAGGGACAATAGTCGCACTTCACGGAACACAGTAGCACCAAAACATCCTGTCTCTGTCACTTCCCACACTGTGGAATGAAAACATACACCATCATGTGATAGACAACAATCCCATGACTGCAGACACGGGGAATGAATCTCCAACAGCATACAGCTGTATTGAGGCAGCACCGAGTGTTGAAATTTTGTGCCTCTAACAATTTTTACACCCGAGGCAACTGCCTCTGTGTCTCCCCCCCAAGCTATGCCACTGGTGACTGCATCAGGTCACAGGATCCACTGGGGCAGCATATCTGGCGTCCAAGGAATGCACCACCCACTGCCGCAGTGACAGCAACAGTCATGGCAAACTCTTTGGAGGCCAAATCTGCTTCCTTCTCAGCACAGCCACCCCCTCCTGCCACCTCTACAGTGGCCTCTTGGTGAATAGGCTTTGCTGATCCCCTCCTACACTTGTTCCCGATGTAAATCTTTACCCCCCCCCCCTGTTCCTGATGTTGATGTTCACTCACCCCTTCTTCCCTGGCGGTGGTGGGGCCCTCCATTTTGTGGTTTGCCTCAGGTGCTAAAATGTCTTGGGCCGGCCCTGTTATTTGGTGTTTATGTGGGTGTGTGGATGTGAGAGAGCACCCTTGAATGTTTTCAAAATTTGTTTCCTTTTCCAGAGCCCCATCTCTCTTGAAGTGCGACGGTTTAAAATGAGGAACGCTTTCAACCAGTAATGTAAATCCTCTCATTGTGGATGATTCTTTCTCTAAGTGCATAATCTGAAAGAGACTTGCGAACAGAATAGGAGAGCAATATATTAGCAGAGACAGTTGGAGGTGAAAGCCAGTGGGGTGGGTGGGAGTCCCATCCATCATCTTCGCTCTTGTCTGATGGGAATCTCTGCGGTCCCTCCAACACGTGCACATTTGCTGTGACAGTCTTGGTACATGCATTTCCCTTGGGTCCTGCCCTGTATACTTGGGTCAATAGTCCATCTTCTGTTGCTTCTCCATGGGCCAGTAGCTATCCATGGGGCTGTCATTAGGTTTCAAAGGGTTCCAGGCAAAAAGGAAACATCTGAAATGCAGAAAGACAGTTAACAACGTTTTTGTTTCGGTTCTGCAATGAAACCATAACCTTAGTCCACAGAAATGTTACTGTGGTGAAGCAGCCCCAGAACTAAAGCTAGGAAAGGACAACAAGCCTTGGCTTGACAGCAAGTCAAGGAGGAGCCCCTTAATGCTCAAGGTCCTCATCAGCCTCAGCGAGAATAGGGTATGGGGTGATGGCTACTGCAGGCCAGAAACAACTGGAGACCAGGTTCCCCATATGAAAAAAGCCATTTACCTTCTCCTCATAGCAGAACAGCATGGCTTTCTAGCACAAGGGCCACATTCTCTCAGGAGCAAGCTTTTGGGGGCCACGTAACAGTGGTGGGTGGAACCAGATGCACAAGGGGAGTGAAGCCACAGAAGCACAGAAGGTTTTAGGTTGGTATAGTAAGCTACTGAGGGACGCAGGTGGCGCTGTGGGTTAAAGCCTCAGCGCCTAGGACTTGCCGATCGAAAGGTCGGCGGTTTGAATCCCTGCGGCGGGGTGCGCTCCCGCTGCTCGGTCCCAGCGCCTGCCAACCTAGCAGTTCGAAAGCACCTCCGGGTGCAAGTAGATAAATAGGGACCGCTTACCAGCGGGAAGGTAAACGACGTTTCCATGTGCGGCTCTGGCTCGCCAGAGCAGCGATGTCATGCTGGCCCTGTGACCCGGAAGTGTCTCCGGACAGCGCTGGCCCCTGGCCTCTTGAGTGAGATGGGCGCACAACCCGAGTCTGTCAAGACTGGCCCGTACGGGCAGGGGTACCTTTACCTTTACCTTTAGTAAGCTACCGAAATGTAGCATGAAGAGGAGGCCACACAGAAGTGTTCCTTTAAGAATGATGTCTGACAAATCCCAGGGGCCATACAAACTCCAAACCAAAGGTCCTTTGGTCTTGATGTTCCGTGACGAGTGGCGATGGTCTGGGCATCAGCAGTGGCATCATCCATGGACTTGGCAAAGGCTTGCCAAGGCACACAAAAACCAGAGGGAGACATATTCAGGCAAGTGAGAAGTGCTGTCACAATTCAAGGACGCATTCCAGCCACCCAAAAGCACTCAAAGGAGGGGCAGGGAGCACTACTGGTGTGGCATGCAGCTTGGGAAGAGGAGATATGACTGGGAGGGGAGGTCTGGCTTGGGGGGAGTCCCAAGAATCCTGAGATAGAGAAAAGCAGGGGCTGTATTTGCCCCCCACCCCAAGCCTAAGGTTCCCCATCCTGCTTTAGACAGAACCAGGGGGAGATGGGGAGAGCCAAGGAGAACGGAGTAGTGAGGTAGATATTTGGAGTTGCCACACACTTAACTGTTCATTTGGTATTTATTTCAGGATGAATGAGGTAGCTTAACAACATTATATGAGCAAATCAATAAAAACACTACGAAACAGAGGCATCACCAAGACAGCAGCAGTCAACAGGCGAGTCTGCCTTGGAAGAGAGTTCCACTATGTAGGTGCCAACTCAGAAAAGGCTTGGCTTTGCAATGCTACTGACCACATGTCAACTGGCAGAGGAATATAAGAGCAGAGCCCAGATGACAATCCAAATGAGTGGATAAAGTCAGGAGGTGAAAAAAGGTGAAAAAGAATCTTTAATGTACTGCCACAGGGAGCTTAAGAGTCAATCTATATATTCTGTAAAATCAAGTGGTTAATTTTTCCTGGACTGTACCAGTTTAGGCTGAGGGTGGTGGTGGGATCACAAGTTTAAATTGCTCACTGTGAGTCAAAGGAACTGCACATACTAAGTCACTATGTCAGACAGAAGGCTCATCAAACCCTTCATCATTCAGTCTGCTTCTTTTCTATGCACGTGGTGTTTAATCCACGGGGAAGTGCTTAAAAACACAGCATCTTAACTGACAGTCTGAAATGGTACAGCCCAAAACAGTGTTACTGCTTCATTATACTGAACATAAACTAAGCCTTCATTTGCCTATTGGGCCATAAATGAACTGATGTTGTTGGACCATGAGGTACACTGAGGCACAGATGAACAATATAAAATAACTAATGTTACAATGGGAGTTACTTTTCACTGCCACTGACCCCTTGCCTATGAAATAAGCTGCTCTCTGATTGCTCATCCTACAGCTCCACTAATATATAATCTCAACACACCCAATTCACTGATTTGAGCTAGTTTGATGTCTATAAGAACTTTTCAAATGCAGTTTTAAGTCATTGTAGACGCCAATGGTAACAGTTAATCTAGGACCGCACTGGCAGAGAGGGAAAAATACCCCCCCCCAACACACACAATGAAGACACATTCATTTGAAAATAAAAGCTGCGATTAAAATCAGCCACAAGACAAGAGTCCATTAATTTCTATGGGTTCAGATGAAACATTCACTGAGAGAAAGGGAAATGAAATGAAAGCTAAAGAATGTGCCTGGAATTCAAACAGCCATTTCAGAGCTGTGTTTTGAGGGCACAATGCCTGTTGGAAACAATGTAGATCTAGGCAAAAAAACCAACAGCTATAAAGACAAATTGAAGTGATACTGGATCCTGATATTTTCTTTAAAAAATACATCAATAGACAACTGGCTTTCAATAAATTAGGGATGATGGGCAAAATCAGGGCCATCTGCCATTCAGATTCCATCTTGGACAGAAGATCCCCTGGTCCTCTGAGGCCAGGCTTCCTCAACCTTGGCCCTCCAGATGTTTTTGGCCTACAACTCCCATGATCCCTAGCTAGCAGGACCAGTGGTCAGGGATGATGGGAACTGTAGTCTCAAAAACATTTGGAGGGTCGAGGTTGAGCAAGCCTGTCCTAGGCACTCTTCAGGCATCTGCATGGTATGGATCATGACCTCTGCCCTGTCTCCATTACTCTCTGACATCATTTTGGAAGTGGGAAGTGAAAAATAGAGGTGTCCTTGCTTTTCAACTGGATTGAGGTCACATGGAGTGCCTCCATGTGGCCTATGAATGGTAAATAAAACAGGTAGACTGGTGCTTTCTGGTGGCACTCAATTTTGCAAACAGGCCTAGCTCGTTCAATGAAGGTTCACGATAGAGAAAGGCTGTAGATCGGTGATAGAGCACATGTTTTGCATGCAAAAGGTCCCAGGTTTAATCCCTGGGATCTTCAGATGGGGCTGGGAATTCCTCTCTCCTCCCCGCCCCACAGTTCAGGAGTGGGGAACATTTGAGGGTCACACCAAGCCTTTCCAGAGGCCACATGCCAGTGGTGGATGGGGCCAGAAGCAAAAAGTGGATGATACTTTTGTAGATCTTATCTTACCATAGTGTTATGAGTTTGTGGGTGCTAGACACCCTGAACTCCTGGGCCTAATAGGTGTTGGAACTTAATCAATGTTTGGAGTGTTGAAACCAGGAAATAGCCAGAAACACGTGTATTAGAGTTGTGTGTATTAGGACAGACCTGTGTGTATTAAGCTGTTGGTTTGACACTTCTAAATCCTGTAATCCACAAGTGTTAAAAGCTAATTAAACTAGACACTTTTGATCCTCTGGAATTAGCATGTGCTAAGGGCTAATTAAGCAAGGCTAACTTCCACGTGAGGGGATAGCCTGGGGATGGGCCATTAAGAAGACAACAGAGCATCAGAAGAACTCAGTGAGAGATGGCAAAGGTCTTAGGTTAGAGAAGGGCAAAGAAAAGCAGGGTGGACCAGAAGCTGAGAGTAAGGAGTTATGTGACAAGCAGAAAGCAGGAGGGGAGCCACGGTTGATGTCTGTTTGGATCTCAGGCTGTGCCTATGGGGGAGGCAAGACCCTCTTGGAGTGTAATGCTGGGAGCCCCTCCATCATAAACCCAGGTTGTATATAGGTGTGAATAAACCATATATCATAAAGACACCACAGTCTCCTCTGTGCCTCATTTCCAAAAGGAAACACGAACCCTGGGTAAGTGCACCTGCAGCCCCTGGAATCTCACACCTCTAGAAGATGGGGGTTGCGTGTAACAATGCAACCTTTCGATTAGAAAAAAGTTGTCACGCTGCAATTTGCATGGCTGCCAGTACATGGCTACACAAACTGCAGTGTGACAACAGCGGGCGGGGTAAGGGAGTGAAGCAGACTGACAGAGTGAGCCAGCAGGCAGGTGGGTGGCCCAGGCAGGCCTTCCCATGTTCCCTGTGTCGTTGCCACTGCCACCCACTTGCCTACTTGATCACTTGCTCACATGCATGCAGAGCACAGGAAGCCCAGGATCTAAGCCTAGAGAGAAGGTCAGGTCTTCACAGAGTCCTGAGGGTTGGATAGAGATACAAGGAGGGCCACATTTAATTAAAGAAAATATGATGAAAGGAGGGCCACATTTGGTCCCTGGGGCCCGAGGTTCCCCACCCCTGTTCTAGTTCTTTATCACAGCTAGGCTGCATGATGCAAGTTTTGGTCATCAAGTACAGTCCTGAAAGTTAAATATGTCACAAAAATGATGGTGCTCTTGATGTGGCATCTGCTGTCATCTAGATAAACAGGGATATTCCTTGAATGTCAGCTTGCAATCAGAGTAGGAGCTGCTTTATTCTGAGTCAGGCCAGACTCAGACTCTGATAAAGACACAATGGGGAGGAGGGGAAACATCACCCTCCATGGGGGAATGAATTGTAAGTAACATTGAATCTTAGATACCCACATGTGTGGGTGAAGACACAAAGGAATCAGCTTACTCCCTATATTCAATGTGTGGGGCTGAATAGACTCTCTGGCGGGAGAGACCCCCTAGCAGAGTTATGCAGCTCTCTCTGCAATGAACAGACCACACACTACAAAGTAAGTTTAAAAATGCTTTAGTTGCATATTCCAAGGTCCGATTCATGCACTAGTCAATGCAATAGTAAAAACAATGTGGGAGGTATCTTGAGGTATCTCCTCCTCCACGGTTTGCATTGTGAAGAAGAGAAGAAGGAAAGGGAGAGATGAAACCCATCAGTTCCTCCCCCGCGACGTTGAAGGGGCATCACCTAACGGAGTCTGCTCTAGCAAGTAGGACTCTGTGGTCCTTAGCCCCTTCATATGCTAACTAGCAAATCATGCACAGTTCTATTGGACTGCAAATGTCCCACACTTCTAAAGTAAGCTCTAGGGTGGCGTTGCTGCACTTTGATCTTTTGTTCTGCAATAATAAATCGTGCTGCTGGCAGGGACATTAAACAAGCCATCATTAAAGTTACTAATTGGATGGAGGAAGAAAACATGGGACTGAAGGACACTGTAGCCATGCGGACTATGCTGAGGACACAGTGACTGGATGAAGGGCATGTGTACTGACTCAGCATGAGGCAGTGACTGTAAAACGAGCAAAGGAAGGATGACTGTACGCTGGGTAAGACTAGAGAAATGCTCACTCATCAAAGAAAGAGAGACTTCTACTGCAGGCTATGAGTGCTGATATCACTGAAGACAGGTAGGCGGCATACCTGGGGAGAGAGCAATGCTGTTGTCATCTAAAAACCACCAATCAGCTCTTTGACTTACCTAGTCTTGTCTCTTTCAGGTCCAGTCTTTTGGGGTTTGTGGCCCAAGGCCTCCCAATCAACTATAATTGCGTGGCTTGAATTTGCTGGTATCTGTTTGAATTCTCCCCCAAAATGGCAACAGTCAGGAAGAGCTTTCAGTGATTACTGCCATTTAAAAAGTTGCGGAACAATGTATATAAGACACACCATGACACACACTTTTAAAATTTAAAAGCAGGTAGTAGTTTGACTCAAGCTCATGGTGTTGGTATGGGTATTGAGAGAAATTGAAATAGATGCACAACAAATGCTCTTAAAATGCTCCACTTTTTTTGTGTAATCTAATTTTTGAATACATCAAAGACCTTTTCCTTGCCAGAAAGCAATTTAACAGACCCATCTTGCAAATGCAAGGATGTTGCCGGCTCATTGTTCTGGGAGCTGATGGAGAAAATCTATATTCAGCTTTTTGAGTGTAAGGCTAAGTGTACAGTGGTACCTTGGGTTACATATGCTTCAGGTTACATATGCTTCAGGTTACAGACTCCACTAACCCAGAAATAGTGCTTCAGGTTAAGAACTTTGCTTCAGGATAAGAACAGAAATCGTGCTCCGGCGGCGCGGCACCAGCAGGAAGCCCCATTAGCTAAAGTGGTGCTTCAGGTTAAGAACAGTTTCAGGTTAAGAACAGACCTCTGTAAGGAATTAAGTACTTAACCCGAGGTACCACTGTACCTCCAATTGCATTCCAAGAGATTGAAAAGTCTGGGGGCAAATCTGAGGAGTTCATATTTATGTCTTATGTCCTGAGGTCCAAAGGCATTTTGTACCTCATGTATTGAGCACAGATGGAGGATTTGCTTCCTTATGAAAATGGCAGGATAGCAGACATGTTCATTCATGCTGGCAGGTTATTGCATTAGTTTTGTATTGTGACTGCTGCCTCTTGTGCAGGCCGGAACACATCCTGCATCCTAAAAATGATCCATAAGGACTTTTAAAATGATCAATAGACATTGATTTTGTGCCCCGCTTAACTGTGCAGCCTTTGCTTAATAGCATTCCTGCAGCTGCGCAACTCAGCCCCTTCCAATAAGGCGAGAAACATACATGGCCACTGGTTCACCTGATTGGTCAGTTTGACCGTAGTTGGCCAAGTTCATGCTGAGCCCTCTCACTGGCAGCCTCCCAATGGTTTTCTTCTCCATATGACAGATGCAGGTGGACTGCTATGCTGTATACCTGGCATTGAGCCACACAACTTCGCTGTACCTTGGTTAGGATTGGCAGAAGAGAATTAATCCTTTGATTGATCAGTTTTCTCTCATTTGCCTTTTCATTCATCAGCAGGGACTAGCTTAAATCAGTGATTTCAATTGTAAAGGAGATTAGGCTGATTTGAATTATTGAGCTTAATCAACTTTCTGTCTTGAAATTCATATATTTCTGGAACAAGGTATGTATTCATATATTTCTGGAACAAGGTATGTACAATAACCGCATTAAAGCTTCTTGATTTGCAACTACCTTTCTACAGCTTAAGACAGAATACAAACCTTGTCGTTTGCATGCTTTTCGTTTGGCGGAATTGTGTCTTGTTAGAGCAGAAGCCTTTGACCCTCGAAATGTTGCTCAACTACAACTCCCATCACATGAATTGTCCATCTTCTAGGCCACAGGCAAATAATCAAACCTGAGCCCTCTAGTACCACAAGAGCTTTGGAAGCTGCCTCATGCAAGTTTAAAACAGAGAGGATGAGATATGCATTTGGAATAGCAAATTCAGGCATGCTGCATGCAAACCTGAAGCTTTGCACCTGTGCATCTCACAAAAAGCTGGTCACAAATAAAAATAAAAATCTGATTTCGGCATACCGATGTGTGAATTTTGCAAAAGTAGAGGACAGTGATGGTGAATGTGGCAAATCCACTGTATGCAGAAGCTTTTGTTTTGTTTCCTTTCAGCTCTAGTTGATAACAAGTGCTTTGCATGTGCAAACAGCAAGAATGCAATGTACCAAAGTCATCAGCCAGTGTCTGCTTTTAGGTTTTCAGGGGGATAGGCAATCCCACTGGACGGCACCACCACACAACTAGCCCTCCTGATTCTGTTTGTTTTAATGGATTGGGAATGCATTCCCGGCCCTCAGGGTCCTTTTACAAGGGTCCTTGGGGTCAGCTTGATGCCCAGATTGGTGCCTGCTTGCATTTGAATGCAGAGTTTGCATTTCTTGCTTGAGATCACTGGAGCAATCCCTTGATACTGCTCTTATATCACCACATATTATAGGAGTCTTTTGCTTTTTGCATCCTTTCTTTTCTACCTTTCAGCCCAGAGGCATCTCTGTCAGAAACTGTGAGAGAAGGTGGAAGGGACCATTTTATTTTCTTCTGCAGTATTTGGCATTCCTTGCTAAAGCCACTTCTTTCACTTATAAACCAGATTTTTTGTGTCTCTAAGATTTGGCAGACACACTCAGTGGTTAAAAACAACAACCGAAACTTGACCATGCAAAGAAGTATTATTATTATTTTTAAAAGTTTCAGGTCAAGTTAGCAGCTAGGGTGAAGCCCTTTTATTTAGAACATTTTCTGAACAGTTCAAATTCATGCACCTATACAATAATGATTGCATAGCTTGGCTTGCAAAAATGTCCACTTGTTCATTGACATCCTATATGAATTGATTTCGTTGGCTGTCAATGATGTCATCACATAGCCAAATCCAATTGGTTACATGTCCTTCACTATATCATCTCCCCTATTGGCTGAGATCATTCAGGTAACTAAAACTAGAAAGAAAGGTAAGGAGAATAGGATGGAGGAATCTTGCAGTATCCACAAGGGTAAACAATAGCATCAAACAGGATTTTAAAAAATCGGATGGTCCCACAATCACAAGTTTTGGGGAAATATTTATCTCTCTTTCTCTTCTGCCTGGCACTGTTTTTCAGTGTGAAAATCTGAACTGGAGAATGTTCAGCACAGTACTCATGCTTAGCAAAATAAATTAAATGGAACAGTAGTAGATGAGAGAATAGACTTAAACTATCACTGAAAGCAGCATTGTAGGCATCAGAGAGAGAGAGGTAAAGAATGCCATGATCACATGAACTGTTACTTCCATTAATCAGAGCTATTCTGTTCTGTGTGTGAGTGAATTCAAATTAAGTTTACAGTAATGAAGCTTTCTTCCAAGTGAAATCTATTTCATTTGAGTGATGGACATCCTATCTGGTGGTGAGTTACTGTGTGATGGCTGGAAAAGCACACAGCAGAGCAACCAAAATGATCAAGGCATAGAAGCACTGTCCTTACAAGAAATGCCCAAAATACTTTTTGTAATATTTAAAATCACTCACAGTCACATGAAAGCAATGGGAGACCTTAATGGTGTTGCCACATCCTGATTTTAGATCCACCAATATTTTCTCCTTGAGACCATTATCCCCCACCCCCCTTCAGATCAATACTAGGCAATGAGGAAATACTAAATTCACATACATTTACAATAAATTGCCAAACATTGCATGAACAAATTGAATCTCCCCCTCCTTGAGTGCGTGGCATGATCAGCAGAATCAAATGTTTCAGCTCTGCATCAAATTGGACTGCTAGTGAGAGATACTAGGTTTGAATGCTCCACCATATGAAAGAAGCATGTCAGTGGGAAGGCCTAGCTCAAACACTTTTACATCACCTGCTAGCTTTCTTTGTGCAGGAAGATTTTGCATTCCTTAAATAGCAGGGAGAATTTCAATATGAACCGGTTCACTCTGGGAAGAGTGGCACAAAGATTCTGCCAATTTTTTAGCTCAGCGCTTCTTAGACTGAATGTTGAGATGAATGTTAAGAGGATGATAAGTAGAAATTGTGGCATGGACAAAACCTATTGGGAGCTTAGGGACAGAATGATTTGACTGAGGGTGGGAGATGTGTGTTTTTTAGAGTAGCTAAAAGTTAGTTGGTCAGAAATATCTTTACTCTAAAACCTAGGTGAGAAATCCTACCCTGATGATGTTTGGAAAGGAACTATAGCAGCGGCATATTCTGCAGGATCTGAAGATTAAGAACCAACAGATTGTTGGAAGTGCAACAGCAGGGTTCATTCAGTTTGTAAGTTAAGGGTTAATCCCGTTAGTGTTAAAGTCAACAAGCCAAGAGGTTGCTTAGCAACCATGCAGGGTTGCATGATATTCTCTGAGGTAGTATGTGCCCCAATTGGCTGTGTAGTTCTGAGGGGTTCTTTTCTTTCGTACGTTTGGTTGAACGACTTCCTGCTTTGTACAAAACCTAAACTAAGGCAAAACTCTCCGTCCCTTTCTCCTCAAATTATACACTGTTTTTGCTTAGTTCCGCTCAGTAAAGTGTTAAGGAGACTTTTCTCTCGGTCTTCCATCTGTGTTATTTCAGTGGCTTTGCTAATATAAAAAAGGTGCTTTAGGGGAGAAGAAGGTACATGAATCAACACAATAATGTGATCAGCTTTGGGAATGTTGGCCAGTGGATTCAGTGAGGGTAGATGTTCTTCAGTTTCTTCTTCCAGCTCCTTTGACCCTCCCTTCCTCTGAGACCAATGATTCACCTGTACGCACAAATCAAAGGAGAACAAGTATGCACCCTTATAAGAAATCCAGCTCCATGGTTCCATCAGCCCATGGCACTTACATCAGAACCAGACCAGGGGGGCACTCTCTGAGGGTTGGCTGGGGGGAGCAACCCAGCGAAACCCAGAACTGCATGTGGGGAATCCTCTTGCCAGCTACCAGTTATCTATTGCTCTATCACCAGATGTAAATTCAAGATCTTTCTCTGATTCCTCTAGAACCACAACTGCCTTGGTATTTGAAGAGCAGCTGATTGCCTGCCCCTGCACCTTCTGTTTTGAACCCCAGCACCCAATGGGATGCACTCTTGTCACCGCACTTTGACAAATGGCCTGGTTCTACCTGTCTTGCCTTTACAAATAGAGGAGCATTAGGAGCCATTAGTTGGTAAGAGGAGCTTGAATTCCCACCCATCAATGGTTAGGGGTGGGAGAGGGGGAGGACAGCAAATCTACCTGTTTTGTTGCCTGTAATTAACCTCATTGCTAATGAAGTGAAACCAGACACTTACTGACACATGATGGAACACTCATCAAGACCACTCTGGCTAATGAGGACATTATGGGATGATATCCCCTCTCTTGTCCTTCTTCTATTGTTTTAATATTTGGCTAATTTCTCTTTAATGTAGATTAATTGGCACTGCCCTGCCTCGAAATCTCTTGGATGAGTATGTAAACGATTATCTCCACTGCCAACAAATCCTGCATGGATACCTCTCTGATGAGATGGATGTTGAGATAGAGGCAAAGACAAGGAATCTTGGTGTGCAGGGAAGATGAGCAAGTCAAGATGAGCATAAGAATGGAGGGAGGGGGATAAAAACTTCCAGCCATCCTCATTTCACCAAGAGACACCTTGTCTGTACAGCTGTCAACAAGGTGAGGCCACATGCTTCTAGGGATGGACAGATCAGCCTAAGGCTCTGTATATACCATACATTTAAAGCACACATCCCCTTCCAAGAAACCTGGGATCTGTAGTTTACCCGTCACAGAGCTACAGTTCCCAGGTCCCTCAACAAACAATGATTCCTGGGATTCTTGAAGGTGTGTGCTTTACACATGCTCTACATACACAAGCTAAGTCCCATTTCATTTTTGCTGGCATTCAATCGAAGGTCCATCCCACCCCATTTTGTGCAGGGTTTTCTTTTAATAGCCATGAAAAATGTGCATCTCAATTTGTGTGCATTATTAGACATATTATTGGACACACCATTGCAGACATCCCTCCACAAAAATCTGTATTTTTCAATGTGTTTTTTAAAAATAAGCTTTCTGCACACATTAATTGTCTGGAGAACTGCATTGCACGATTCAGAGACGTGCAACTTTCAGAGGAAGGCTGTGTTTCAGTTTGCATATTATTTCAGAAAGTGTGATCTGGGTAGGTTCACCTTTAAATGTGGACTTAACTGAATTCCTCCTCCATCCCTACTCTGATCTCTAAAAACTGATGGTTTTGGGTTTCCCTTCCTCCACACACCCAGCTCTAAAACAAGTTTAGGGAGATGATATGGAGTTGGATAACCAGCAGAGAGGAAAGGGAGACATTAAATGCCTTCATGGATCAAGGAAGTTGCTTTCTAGTCAGACATCAGGATTTTTAAAAACATTTTCTTCTTGGACTTCAGTGGCTTCAACCTTATAAATTCTTTTTCTTTCTTTTTTAAAAAAGTAATTATTTTGTATCCTTATCAACTCCTTGGGAGGTACCCAATCCTCTTTGGATTTACCAGTGTAATCCTATACATGCTTACTCAGAAGAAAGTGCCACTAAAAATATTGGAACTTACTCCGAGGTAAGCACGTGCAGGGCTGCAGCCTTTCTCCACTGCTATTATTCAGTGGTGCTACTTTCACACCGCTGTCTGACACGCTTGAAGCTGTGTGGAAAAAGTGAGGGTGCTAATTAACAACATTCATTTTCTTCCCCTTGCCATCCCAACCTGAGAGAGAAAAACAAAAGGTTCCAGGAGCTATGGAGTTGGGAGGTGCTGCTTTCTGGTTTTGGAAACTTGTGCCCAGCCTTCCCCCTTGGGAGCAAAATGCTCCTGGAGGTCCTGTCTGCGAGCGCAAAAATGTGACGAGAGGTTAATTTGCAGCTCTGCGATGCATGAGCCTTCCCTTTGCACAAATATTGATTGAGGGCTGTGCATGTGTCTTTTCTGTCAGTAATAACATCAGCATGATGTTCCTGCTGGAGATACGTATGCAATGATGTTTTTAGAAAACAGAAGAAAGAAAGGAGGGAGGGTTGGCTTCTGGGAGCAGAATTCTACCTGCAGAGGTGGAAATACAATCTTTGCAGGACCATGCTATGCTCCACCCTGCATAAAATACCTTTTTAGAAAAAATGCTGTTTGCCCCACCACACAATTGCCACACAATTTGGAAAGAAGCTTTTCCTGCCCCCCCCTCCATGCCAGGCATTCATTATCGAATGTAATTTCTTTTGCTGAGGTTCTCTCTCTCTCTCTCTCTCTGAGAAAAATAACCACATTTTCATACAAGAGCCTGAAGTGGATTTTCCCTTAAAACCAGCCTGTAAATGCAATACAAAATTTGCAATGGCAAGAATGGATATTGGTTTTCTCTTCCACATATACCAGAGCTGGGGGGAACTGTGGCATTTCAAAAGTTGCTGGACTCCAACTCCCATCAAGTTCCAGCCAGCATAGCTAATGATGAGGCATGATGGGAGTTGTAGTCCAACAAGCATCTGGAGGGTCACAGGTTTCCCAGCCCTGGCATGGATTGACTGGGCCATTGGCCAAGCCAGCTTAGCATTTTCTTTCCTGCAGTAACCAGGGTTTTTTTCTCAGCTGGAACTCACCAGAACTCAGTTCTGGCACCTCTCAGGTGGGCGCCACTGCCGTTATAAGAGAACGAGGGAGGTGTTCATCGTGAGTTCTGGCAACCTGTATTGTTTTCTAGAACAATAGCATTGGCAGTGACTGGTAGCAGCTTTTCAGGGATTCAGATAAGAGCCTTGACTAGCCCTTCCTAGGAATGCTGAAGATTCAACCTGAGACTTTTCATAAGAAAAATATGTGCTCCACCATTGAGGTACAGCTCCTCCCTTTCATGTAGTCTGTGAGCGAGAGATATGTCTTGGATGCAGGCCTAACATCTTTTAAAATCCCATGAAAACCATGGACAGTGCTTGCTTCAGCTGAATGATTTTTTTAATGAACTCTGCTTAATGGGCAATTGAACACACACACATAACACACATGCCATCCATATCTCTGTTTTGATAAAATACACTAACTGGTTAGTCAGATTCTTTAATTAGCTAGTTACTCATTACGGCTTTCAAATATATTTTGAGATCACAGGCATTTTGCTGTTTGTTGGATGGGGGCTTAAAGTTACAGAATGAACAAAGAGACTCCGAGTTGGTCAGAGATCTTTGATTACGTTAAATGTCCATGACTCATCTATGAAGAGAGAGGAGCTGGGTAGCAAATGGCTTCATAAAGCATTTTCCTTTTAACTCTCCAATAATGAGAGATTTTCTCTGCATCCACGGCAGACTTTTGCTTGCATAAGCCTCCCTTGTTCCAGCACAACAACAAACACTCCATACGTCAGAATCCAAGCCACTGATTCAGAAAATGTATAGAGGCTACAAATAGAGACGTTTCCTCCAAGTACCGGAATCAGCGTGGGCATCTATGACTCATCCATACCCATCGTACAACCAGGAAGAGGCACAGACATCACTAATAGACTTCTAAACACCAGAATTGCAGTTGTCATTTCTGGAATATCCCAAAGTTACAGAGAGAAATGGGGTGGAGCCAAATACTTTCAGTACCAATCCAAAGTGTCAACGATTATCTTTCAAGCTTTCTACTGCCTACAGCCTTTGTGTGTCTTAGGAAAGATCTCCTTCCACATTCTTTTCCCTCCCCACTCTTTCTGATCTGCAGGGGGAGACCTGCTGCATGCCCACTCCGAGATTTTACAGGACTGTGGGGCCACTGAACTGCATTTCTTTCACAGCTATGGGGCCACTCTCAGTTTAAAGTAGCAGCTAACTATGCTTAGAGCACAAGTCTCTTTGGACTCATGGATTCTTCCAGCATGACGAGCCCTTCTTCCAGTGCATCTCCCTTCAGGATAGCTTGGCTGTCAAGTGCAGCCAGACCAAGAAACAGGATGTCAGCTGACTTTCACAAATGCAAGTTCTACTCCTATAGCCAGGGATAGGCGAACCTGTCCATTTCGCTTTCCTCCTCCAGTCTTAAATTTCAGTCTCCACATTTGCACACCATCTTGTAAATGTGGTTTTTTTAAAAAAAGTTCTCGTGGAAATTAATCAGCATTTTAGTGCAAATGTCTCTGAATGTGCACGTTTATATGTAATTTTCCCCAATATACACATTTTTTTTCAAAACAATTTCCCCTAATTCATTTTGGTATGTTAATAACACTAATACACACAGTTATTGCACACTTTAGCCCAGTATATGCAATTTTTGCACCCATTACTCAACTGTAGAACTGTTCTGCAAAATTCAGAGAAGTGCAATTTTCAGTGTTTCAGTTCACATATTGTTTTTCAAAAGTGAGGATTAGATAAGTTCACTTTTAAATGTGAACTGCATTGATTTTTCTTCCCCATTAGTATCTGTAGCAGGGACACGATCAGGCTGTATGTTTTTAAAATGAGCTATTTCAGGCACAGCAATTACTGTATATACATTCACAATTTTTATTCTGCATCCACAGCCTAGTACAAAGAACAGCTTCAAATTTCTTGACGTTCTGTTTAGCCCCTCTGCACTATATATTTAAAGCAGTATCACACCACTCTGGACTGTAGCAGTTTCTCCCAAGGAATCCTGGGAACTATGGTTTGTTAAAGCAGCGTTGCCATATTTCAAACAGTGAAAATCCAGACAGAAAAGTGGTTGAGTTTTTTTGGGCAAAGTTGTTTTTTTGGCAAAGTTGGTGTGGGTTTTTTTTTGAGCTTTCTTTAGTTTTGAACAAAGTTGTTGGGCTTTTTGGGCAAAATTGCTTTAAAAAATGCCAGGTTTTATGGAAAAAAGGCACTGCCGACAGTGGCTGCCATACGTTCGGATTTTCCTGGACATTTCCTGGATTTGCAGCCAACTACAGTATTCATATATGTCCAGGAAAATCTGGACTTATGGCAACCCTAGTAAAGGTATTGAGAGTTGTTAGGAGACCCCTACTCCCCTCACAGTACTACAGTTCCCAGACTTCCCAGGGAAGAGAAGTTTTCTGCTAAACCACTCTGAGAATTGTCCTGTCCTCTGGTTGCCCTGAATTCAGCACACGCACACCCAATGCATTCAAATGACTTTTTTGTTATTTTCAAAAATGGAAGCTGTGATAAGAAGTAGACTGAAACTTGAAGCTCCAGAAATGTTTAAGAGTTGAAAAGTTTTACAACTAGAAATGGAGTTGTCTGTCTAGTACATCGTTTTCCCACGGATTGCAATATTAATGCTCTTTTGAACCATGTACTGCATGAAATATTCATATTTTTTTTCTTCCTGTAGCAAACAAAGCCAGAAAGCATAGGTAAGTTTATGAAGATGCTTTGTGGCATTCCACATTCTGATCTTTCAGGGATTACTGTCGTTTCCACACAGCTTCTCCCTCCCCGTGATTCTTATTTATCCTTTAATGTGAGATGTGAGAAAAATCTGTGAAGATTCATTTTTGCTAGAGCTCTTTCTGTGTACCCAGGGCTCCAATCCTAGATATATGCTTCCTTGGGAGTTAGTCCCATTGAACTTGGTGGGATTTGCCTCTGAGTAAATATGCGTAGATTTGCATTTCAAATCTTTGGGTTTTTAGTAAGCACAAGATATGATTAGAGAGAATTTCAGGCTGATTTATTTTAAGTCATTTTAAGTTTTTATACACAGAACTGCAATTATGTGATCTTTAGACTCTGGACTTAAACAGGCCTATGGAGGAGTGAGTAGGACGGAAGGGGGGGTGTCAAAGGAGGAAAGTAAGTGGAACAAGAGATGTGACTATTTCCTTTGTAAAATAAGCTACCTTCCAGCTACATAAAAGCCAGACGTTTCCACACCTGCTCCATCTTCCATCTAGGCAAGCAAGGGGCATTATCACCGTTCAAAGCTACATCTCAGTCAGGCAAAAGCACTCAAGGGAGGAAGCCTCAGAGCCCGGGGAGTGGTGGTGGGATGACAATGAGTGGTCAGGGGAGAACGGGGAGCAGACTGGGAGGAGGAGGTGTTGGAAGCTGAAGAGGCAACAGGGTTTAGTGAGCAGGGAGAGTCTGTGGCAGAGAGAAGTCCAGAAGGAGACTCAGAAGCGGAAGCAAGAGAGAAAAGAGGCCAAGAACCAGAGATGAATCAGACTGGTGAAGAGGAACTGATGTCTCCCCCTCCTGCTGTGACAAACTCTCCTCACCACTCATTTCCCAGGACCAGGAGAGGCATAAAATCCATCCATAAAACATTGGTGCTCCAGACCTATTAAACACATAAAACATATAAAAGACTCAGTAGTCACCATTAAGTAAAATTAAGTAGTTTTAGATTTGATTTTTTAAAATCTCAACTAAGTATCCTGAAACAATCTCAGTAGTTTCTGGACTGTCACCCCTCAGCAAATATTGGATTACAGATTCTTTGCAAATAGATACTTTGAGCTTCAAAGGAGTCACCCGTAGGTCTCTCTGAAGAGTGTTGAAGAGATGGCAGCCCGAAATTATATGCTATATATATATTGTATCTGGTGTATTCATACCATAAGAACAAAGTCTATTCTGGAAGGGTATTTGGGGGGACCTTCCAGACAGTACAAATGAGGGGAATGCATTTAAATGAGCTCACATAACAGCTCCACAAGGCATATTCTTATTGTAACATTTGTAGGAGACACCAGCTTTTTCATGACGTACAGTGCCAAGCAGGACTGGATTGCAGCAAAGATCTGCAGTATTTGAGAACTCCTCTCACACACACACCCCATCTCAAAGCAGAAGATACAGGACCTTAGCTAAGCACTAAGGACATGGACGAGCACGATTTATTGGTTGCAGGTGTTACTTAAAGAACCATTACATCATTACCATCATAATTTCTACCTTGCAGACGGGGGCTCTGTGAGTTCTCTTGCAGGGGCTTTCTAGGTCATCGCTCACCCTCTTTACTGCTAAATACACAGGTTTCAACTGTGTATGCTGCACATACCCCTGCCCCAGCACATCAGCTTGTTCACTTCTGTCAGCCAGAGCTCCTCACAAACTCTTTGAAGAGGCAAAACATCCTGCAAGGGCTCTCTTGAAATGGTTGGTGGCTGGCTCCAGATGCCCGGAGCATCAGTTCACAGGAACGAAACCCTTCAAAATGTACGCTGCAAACAGAAGGTTGAAAAATCCCCCTGCAGCGTGACATGAGGAGATGATTAAAGGCCTGGATGCAAAGGTCAAATCCACCTAGGGTGATATTCATTCACCTCAGGATATTATTACACACTTCTGATATCAAAGGTACAGGGAGGAAAGAGAGAAGCCACAACTTACCGGTAATTCCTAACGCAGTTTGTTCTCTGTGGGAAGCCTCTGGTGCAGGCAGCAGTTAGCAACATTTCTCTCTCTCTCAGTCATCTTTGGGCGGGGCGGGGGGAGAGAAATGCAGCTTCAACATTTCATATGTAAAACTTCCTTTCTGAAACTCCCATGTATTGGCTAGGTATAGAACGTAATTTATGGGGTAGAATTAAGAACGTCATCAGATACAGTTTTGCTGTCAGGTTCTCTCGGAATGGGCAAATGTGTAAATTTTTGGTCATTCTAAGTTCCTCATTTTTCCAATCAAATCTTCACACTTTCACATTGGCTTTGTGTGTCTGTGTGTGTTTAAGCTCACAATTTTAAAATTTCCTTAAAATGTATTCTAATGTACACATTTTTGCAAAGCACTTTTTCTTTCTGGGGTGTTATTTTTACTTATGGATACTACCACAGTATATGCATTTTTGGAACACTTCGCTTTCCTGAGGAACAGCATTGCAAAATTTGGAGAAGTGGAAAGTTTGAAGGATGGCTGTGTTTCAGTTTGTTTATTAATTTGGAATGTATGGATTTGGCAGGGTTGCCTTTAAAGGCCAACTGAATCAAATTTCTCCCTCATCTCTGATTCTGTCTTAGCCCCAGACCGGTGTTTCTTAATACTTCTCCTCCTGGAAGCTACAGCAGTTCCTGTGCTCAGAATAGTTGCTTGATTTCGACACAAGAGGGCCAGGATGTGAAGACATGTGGATTAAAACTGAAACCTCCTGGGAAGAGTGCTGTGCGCAAGCCAGAACACTTCTAGGTAATCTTTTGTGGCTGTTCATCACCCATTTTGTCAGTGGTTGCTGCGGGTTGCTCTGTTCAATCCTTCACACAGGGAATTACCCCAAGCAGTGTGTTTGTGCAGAGCTTTCCAAACTTTTCAAGTAATTCAGTTTTACTAGCATACCAGAAGTTAAACTAACCCCTTTCCAGCCTCGGGAGGAGCTCTGGGAGCGCTCATGCGACACACCTACATGCTGCAGTCAGCACACTAACATGTTGCGACACACAGCTTGGAAAGCTGTGGGCCCCCCCCCCCAAAAAAAACCCAGAACTAAAAAAGCAGGTGAATCATTTTCTGCTTCTCTGTGTGCCAGGGAAAATGTGCCACTTGCTAAACATCTATATGTCAGGCTGTTACTAAAGGTGTAAGAGGGTCTGGTAGCAAAACTGCCAGTATTAGGATTAACAGTGCAAAGGACCTAGCAAGATCTGCAGACCTGGCACAGGAAGGACAGCACAAAAGCAATGGAAGCTCCAAACCCCTGTTAAGTGGCATCTTTTATCTACCTTCCATTTCCTATGTTTAGTGGGCCATTGTTTCTAAACTCTGCATGGGGCTTCCCTTGTGCTTGGTCCAGAAACTGCAGTTAGTGCTGAATGCTGCAGTACAGTTGCTGACAGGCGAGAGACCCAGTCAGCATGCTACACCTCCACTCAGAGATCTGAGTTGACTGCTGATTTGTCAGGGGCCAGATTCAAGAGTTAGCAGCTTGGAACTAGTTTACTTAAAAGATTGCAAGAGTGACCCTGGGTCCCTCCAGACTGGTGGTCGTGGTGCTGTTCTTTGTTGCATTTCGCAAGTGTGTTCTGCAACATGCCACTGATGCAAGAATAATGCATTAGTAGCAGATTTATACTGGGCCATCCGCACATCATTCCATGTTATTAGTTGTCCTGCAATACTGTTATCGCATTATTGCCATCTGGAGGGGCACTCTTGCATTTTAGTGCAACCAAAGTGGGACAAAAATAAAAGGAACCTTTTTGAGTATGAAAAGTTAAGGGGTTTCAGCATGACACCAGACTTGGAATGAAGCAATAAGTCTGCTCCAAACTTTGTGCAAGTGCAAACCGTTTTGAAATTGGGACCATGTATGACTGCTCATGTATGGGATGCGAGTGGCTCTGTGGGTTAAACCACAGAGCCTAGGACTTGCCGATCAGAAGGTCGGCGGTTTGAATCCCCATGACGGGGTGAGCTCCCGTTGCTCAGTCCCTGCTCCTGCCAACCTAGCAACTTGAAAGCATGTCAAAGTGCAAGTAGATAAATAGGAACCGCTCTGGCGGGAAGGTAAACGGCGTTTCTGTGCGCTGCTCTGGTTCGCCAGAAGCGGCTTAGTCATGCTGGCCACATGACCTGGAAAAACTGTCTGCGGACAAATGCCAGCTCCCTCGGCCAATAAAGCGAGATGAGTGCCACAACCCCAGAGTCGGTCACAACTGGACCTAATGGTCAGGGGTCCCTTTATCTTTTATGACTGCCCTGCTACCATGAGTACAAATTATCCCATCAGGCATGATAAAAGGGATGCCTGGAGGGGGCCTGCGGTAAGTTTGACAAGCATTTTCCATGCTGAAACTGCTTTAAAAATTATGATGGTGATAGTGACTATCATGTCAGCGATAGCTCACTTGGTAGAGCATGAGACTCTTAATCTCAAGGTTGTGGGTTTCAGCCCCATGTTTGGCAAAAGATTCCTGCAATGCTGGGGGGGGGGGGTGAGAAGACCCTTTTGGTCCCTTCCAACTCTACAATTCTATGATAATCTTGTTCAGTTTTTGATGCAGCCTAGTCCTCATGACTAGGTTCCTGGGTTCCTAGGGGTGCCTTGCATATGAGTATTAAAAGTGGGCTTGCCTTGATTAGGAGAAGCAGCTACATTTGGGTTGAGCCTCAGCTGGCCCATGTACAAACCCAAAGGGGGCATTGCTATTGTCGAGGCTTTTTTTCTTTTGCAGCCTGCATAAATTGCATTATTTCAATTAAATCCATCTGATAATATATGTATCCAAATCAATGCCTCTCCTTTCCCCCCTTTCTTCCTTCTCCCCAACCTCGCTGCTTGGGTGATGTTAATTTGTGAGTGGGGGCTAAATTGAAAGGGACACTAATTGCATTCTACTCCACTTACTGGGATAAAGTAATCAGCTCGTTAGGTCTGGGGCTTGTCAGAGAGCATGTTGCTTTCATTTCATCTTTGTTCACCAGGCCTTCTCTGGCAATTTCAATTTCAGCCTAAGCCTCCAGAAACTTTTCCAGCCCCCACTCCCAAGTGGCATAGAAGCCACTTTCCCCCTCTGATGATCAGCTGTATCTCCTGCTTCACCTCCATTGCCTCCTCCACGATAATGCACATGTCAAACCAAAGATTTATCATGGTTTTTAATTAGACACATCAGCCGCTGGAGCCTGCGAAACACCAAGCAGTTAATTTTGTTCTCTATATCTGATCATAAAGGATCTGTGTCAGGGATGGTGTCGTGGACTGGTTGGATGCAGAGGAACCAGCTGCAGAACCCCCAAGGGAAGAAGGCTAGGTGCCCAGGATTGGTGGTGGGAAGATGATGAGTGGTCAGAGGGAAAAGAGGGAGAAGACTGGGGGGGCAGGGAGGTATTGGAAGCTGAAAAGGCAACAGGGTTTAGTGAGCAGGAAGAGGCTGGGGCAGAAAGAAGTCCAGAAACAAAAGCTGAAGCAGAAGAGGAGGGAGGTCAAGAGGCAGAGATGGGTCAGGCTGGTGAAGAGGCACAGGTGTCTCCCCCTCCTGCTGCAACAAGCTCCCCTCCTCCCTGGTTTCCCAGGACCAGGAGAGGCATGAAGCGGGTGGAGCAAAGACAAGCATGCAGGCACAGTCTCTGATTGCCTAGGGAAAAAACCCTAGAGAGGAGGAGACATAGCTGGCTGTGGGAAGGCAGGAACCTTTCATCTCAGCAACTGATCCATGGGGCAAGACCTACTGGATATGCGTGCCTGTGCTCCTTAGGCCTTACACACCTGTGCAGATCCTGTTTTACTAATGAAGAGTTAACTCCAGCTTGTTCGGTGTGATTTCCTGCTGGCTTGCTACTGTTAGGTGGGGAACCTCAGGCATGGAGTCCAAATGTGCCCCCCAAGGCTTCTCTTTCTGCCCTTTGGGATTCTCCCTAAGCCAAACAGCCTCTCCCCAGCTTTGAGAATGACTCTTGCTTCCCTGCATGTGAGATACAGATGGGCGGATGAGTGTACGTAGAAACTAGTCTACTATACAAAGATGAAATTGGCATTCACGACTGTGCCCACCTTTGCTGCTGAATCCACCCACCACTGGCAGGAGATAACACACACACTGCTGGCAGCTTGTCTAGAAGGCAATGGCGCCCTCAGGCTGAAAAAGCTTCCCCACTCCAGTCATTCTATGCTTTAAGGCATAAGGGTATGTGAGGAGATCAAAGCCCTTCAGAGACTTTATGGGACACATCGCATTGATTTGTGAGTCTTCTGAATGACACACAACAAGGCCTTATGATCCCTTGAACGGACCAAGAGAAGGAAGCAATTACAGGCTCCAGCTGTAAATATAGGAGTCTCTGGCTGTAGCTATGCATTAGAATTTTAGTTTTAGGATGGATGGTTGTATTTAATATTTAACGACAGAAAGCTGCCTCAGGAGTAGGAGTGGGGGAGAAATTTGTTCAGTTCGCATTTTCATATGGACCCGCCAAACGTGCACTCCCCAAACCCAAACACAGCTGTTCTTTGGAAACTGAGCTCCTCCAGATTTTGCAGTCCAGTTCTCCGACCAGAAGCTGTGTACAAACAAGCATATCATAGGGGGAAATGTGCGTAATGCAGATACTAGTGAAAATAATGCACAGCCATGTGTTATATCAGTGGAAAATGCTTGCAAAATGTATATCTTAGGATAAATTTCCCACCTTCCCCCCCAAAAAAGTGTATGAATTTTCATGTAGATGTGGAAATAGAGCAAAATGAACTAAAAGAAACAAAAAACTGAAAGAAAGCCAAATTGACAGATTTGTTCATCCTTACTTGAGAAGGTTTTAACTCTTAAAGGTGGACTATGATAGCTTTACAGACTGAGAGTAATGAAAGCATCAGAACATGCATTGCTTAACTTCAGCAAATGAAGGCCTTCTGAGCATTCCCTCTGCAAAGCTCTAGAACTTCCACCTTGAAAACAGCATCATTTTTATCAGAGCGACTGATGAGGGTGGAAGCTGAAACATTTTGCTATAAGAAATTTAAACTTCTCTTTCGTTAGTCCCTGTAAACAGCATTGGAATAGACAATGATATTTCACATTTCGTTACATATATTTAAGCAGAGGTGGTTTGCTGCTAGAGTCTGCTGTTGGCTGAAACAACATCGAATTGAGATCTCCAAGGTGATATGTTTGAAGCTTGGGATAATCTGGGAAGGGGAAAGTGGCAAGTTTCTGTCTATTTACATTATTATTATAATATTTATGTATACCCCATTTTTTCCCCTGGCTCAAGGCAGTTTACAGATAATAATGAGAACAATTAAAAACATAGGATTTTTTTTTAAAAAAAACCTATTACACATTCAACTATACACAGAAAAAAACACCATTCAATATACATACCTTGAAATATTATTATTTTTATTAAAGTTGTATACCGCCCTATACCCACAGGTCTCAGGGCGGTTCACAAGATAAAATCACAATATAAAAACACAAAACACATAATCAAAACAAAAACAGCCCAATAACCCCCCCAACCCAACCCCACATTTTTAAAGGGCATTGGATGTCAATCAGCCAATCTTGATTACAGTCAATGGAAACTCATTTCTCTCCCTCTGCTACGGACGAAAACAAGCCAAGCACCTAACAAGCCCAATGCCTACACACTTCTCCCCCATTGCAAGCACCAACATGGGAAGCCATCAGTAAATGAAGAGATGAGGTGGAATGGGATATGGATTTCCCCCCCACATCTTGTCTGCCTTACTTGGCTGTTGGCCCACATGCTTGTCTGATAACATTATTTCATTTCCTCACCTCGCCTGACGCACAGCTGCTCCGAACATGTCAGGCTCAGCGCAAGTGGCTGTTGTCCAAACCCAAACTTGCAGCTAACAGTGATGTGGATCAATTGATGGTTCATCTTCCCTCACCCCTCTTGCCTTGAGGATTAAAGAAAAGGCCATGTCCCACTGAGAATTATCGACAAGTTAGACAAGAGCTGGGCTTGGAAGAACAGAGAGTTAAAGAGGACTCTCAGAGTAGTTTATCCTCACAACGTTAAAGGCTGGATTTGCCTGTTTTACATCTGTAAAGAGTATTGGTAGATTTGGGGTGGGGGTGAGGAGATTTTTTGTCCCTCCCTCCATATGCTTTAGCCATCTTTGTCTTTCTTTTATTTGCCAGACGCACGCATCAGTTCTGTCCGTACCCCAAATTATGAGGCAAATCAGATTGATTTGGGGAAGGTACCCGTGTTTACAAGTCAGGTTGCATCGTTTAACATGGTGTCTCTCAAGGAACTGCTGAGCTTCTGAGAGACTGCTGCTGTCGGAAAAGCACAGAGCCATTTTTTTAAAAACTCTGGGAAACAAAACAAAACTAGCTGGGGAAACATCCAGAGTTTGAGAAGGGAGGGAAGGAAGAGGTGGGGAGTTCTTCCATTCTGACAGATAGGTCTAGTTTTTATTCACAGTAAATTATTTACCCAGGGCATTCAGATCACAGTGATTAGGGAGAGGAATTAAACCGTTTTGTTTACATGGATCTATGTCCTCCCCTATGCAAGTCAATGGGGAGATCTCTCTCTCCCAGGGAGAACAGTCTGTATCTCCCAAAATCTATGGGGAACAGAAGTCCACCACCATCAAAGACCTTTGAGATAGTAGGGGAATCACCATCTCAGTATCTCCTGGGGTTATGTGCTTTACCCATCCACCCCTGATTCTTATGGAATTCACCCCTAAACAGTAAAGTCTGCTCTTGTGGAAGAACCATTGGAGGTATCATTCTGAAATTTGCCAGGCCCTGTTGCATCAGAAGGTGTGTCCATGGGAGCAAATCGTATCCAACTTTGTCAGAAAATGATTTTTTGTTTTTTCCTCCAGCTTTGTTCAGCTTTTTCTTTTTTAAATATAGAATTATTGATTTCCAATATATAACTATTATAAAAAAAGAAAAACACACAAATACAAAATCCCAATTTATATTCCAACATACCTCTTCCCCTCTCCAAGACAGATCAGTCTATTTAAGTTTGCCAAAATCCAGTCTGTGATTTCAGTGGTTGCCGTTCTTCAGAGCTATCAGTAAAGTGTTTTATAAGAAGATGCCACATTTCAACAAAATCATCTAGATCATTTGTATTATTCAATGAATGTAATCTCTCTGTTAGTTTTTCTGACACAGCCAATTTTTAAGAATTTTTAGTTTCCAGTTTTTCCATTTTTTGCTCTTGAGGTTTGACACTGAGGGAAACTTGTGCAAAACCCTGTTGAAAAATCTTAAGGCAATATTGTGAAGCTGCCAGCTTTCCAAACTCAATGCTTTTACATCCTGCAGAGAGAGGGAATTTGATGTAGGTCCCAAGTAAAGTGGTGATCGGAGAACAATTATTCACTCTTCTCTCACAGCAAAGGGTGCTTTTAACATTATAGATACAACTTCAACTATATATATATATATATATATATATATATATATATATATATATACTGGCCTCCCATTTATTTATAATGCAGGATGAAATAATAATGTCAAGTTGCTATTAGGAGCTCGATACCCAGGTCCCCAGCAGCATATTAAGATGCTGTATTGTCGCTTTCCATCATTGTGTGATTTTTATGAGGCTTTGTCATGGCATCTTGACCCTGAATAACACTGTTCAAGATAAATGGGGGACTTTCCAGCTGTCTTTCCTTCCATAATTGAGAAAAACAAAATTCTCAAAACCCAACATTGAAATCGGTCCTGCAGTTGTACAGTGCCAGGATTTTACTTTGTGGGGAGGGTGTTGCATGGGGAGGGTGTTGCATTTAACCAGCTTCCATCAACTAATGAGAAAAGAAATTGCATTGAAAATCACCCAAGGGAGAAAGAAAAGTCTGGTGAAATTCTCATAGGGGGGCTGCCAGGTTTTTGATGCACTTAGCTTGCTTTGGAGGTGTCTGAGGGGCGTTGGTGAGTTCCATTAATTTTGTTCTGCAAATCATCTCATGAGTAGTCTGTGCTCAGCAGCCTCCCTGCCTTCTCTTTTTGGGAGTGAGTTCCCATTACCCTGGGGGCCACCACTGCATAGGTCCTGTCATTGTTCCTCAGTGTGGACAGTACTGAGTGTGGTCAGTACTGGTTTGACCTGATATAAGGTAGTTCCTTAAGTTTCCTGTCCCTAGCTTCTGAAAGAGGTGGTGCACAGAGCATCACTTCAGATAGGGACTCATAGTTCTACACACAATCACATCGTATCATCATATATCATATCATATCACATCATAATCATCTGTTTTAACTACACTGAGAGAAGTGAAGTTACAGAGCCTTTTTGGCAGTGGTGCCTTCCCTGGGGAACGCCATCCCATCAGATGTAAAGGAGATAAAGGACTACACAACTTTTAGAAGACACCTGAAGGCAGCCCTGTGTCGGGAAGTTTTGAATGTTTGACATTATTATGTTTTTATATGTGTTGGAAGCTGCCCAGAGTGCCTGGGGAAACCCAGCCAGATGGGTTGTTGTTACGTTGTTATTTTATTATATTAGGTTGGATCCAGCATAAGACCTATTGAAATGAATAGATATGGTTAACTTAGGTCCATTCATTTCAGTGGGTCTCCTCTGAGTGGAACTTTGTTGGATTCAGCCCTGTATTCCACCCCACCCCCCTGTTTATAAATAACTTCTGGACTTTTTAGTGAGAAGTGAAATGCAAATTGAGTAAACCGAACTGCAGCTAGCATAGTTGCCCCACTTTTCAGATGTCCAGCTTGATATTGTGGGCAGAGCCAGTTCAGCCTAGTCCCATCTGATCTGCAAGGCTTTTCTTGTTTGGTATACCTTTCTATACGACAGCATTCAGTGCTGGCAGAGAAAGAAAATAAATTCTGGCTCTAAGATAGGCCAACCTTTTCTCTAAATAAGACCCATTGCCCCAAGACTGCTAGAGCTTGAAAGGCCATGCAATTGTATAATTAATGTTTGCGTTTTTAAGGGATGGAGCATCAGCATGCTGAAGACAAAGAGCCATGTGCATTTTTTGTGTGCACAGCTGTATGCTCTTAATTTTGCAGATAGAGTATGTGCATATCAGGTATTTGCATGGACAGGAGGGAAAGTAGATTAATTTCCAAGCCTAGTTCCTTCCTGGGTTATTTGTGTTGTTGCCTGTGCCGTATGTATTCAGTGAACCCTGGATTGCCTGTATTATTATTACACAGGAGGACAAAGTATGCATATTATCTCGAGGTGTCTGCAGGAGTTATTCATACTTTTATGGATCCCATACAAAATCGGAAATGAAATAAATAAATCTGAAAACTGGAAGCTGTAATTCGGTGGTAGGAATTATTTGCGCAAGTTAATTTGTATGGTTTAAGTACATGGCTTGAAATGTACTGGTATCTCCAGCCTTCTTGCAATGTATTGTGATCACTCTCAAAGAAGTCTTGGAACGATTAGGTGCAGGGTGGCCATACCTCAAAGAGTCAGCCTCTGACTCTTTGCACATTCTTCTATTCATGTAACTGCAGCCACTATGCTCCCTTTATATTCTAATGGTGAATATGTTTTGTTCTAAGCAATGAACAGGTCAGTGGCATCTCCAGTAGATTAGACATGCTTTTTGATTAGTTTGATATACTGTGACTCCTCGCAGCCTCCCCCTCCAATCCCTTGCAGTAGTAGGAGGAGAGCATGGGGTTCCTAGCAAGGGCTCCTCATCCGTAATATGCATCCATTGTGACATTTCAGCAGTTGCTCTAATCAAGCAGCTATAACACAAGCACTTCGATAAAGTAGTAGCAGTCACTACCCAGGTAAGTCCTCATGGGAATAATGTAAAGTTGGTTTCTTTGATTCTGCAAGGATGTGGAAGTAAAGAGAGAGGATATTCTGATGGTCCTCTCTACTCTAGCTACCAAAGAGAGGGTAATTAATGAAGACACCTAACTAGGCTTTCAGGACTACAAATGCTTTGCAGTATCTTATATATTCATTACTATTTACTAATGAGGTGCCCACCAAAATGTATGATATCTGCAGTGTGACTCAGGCGTGCCATTCAGGGATTGCAATTTTCAGATCTGTGAAGGACTTGATTTGCAATGAACAGAGGTGAAACAGAGACATCCTTATTGGTACCATGGAATTTGTCCCCTACAGATTTCCCCTACATTTTCCCTGAGATAAAGTCTCAGTTGACTTTCTCAAGAGTCTTCAGCCACTGTTTCCCAAGATTGTGGAGGCAACACAGCTCAAGGTGGTCCAGCTATTGTCCCTCAACATCAAATGCCAAGATCATGAGGTAAACAGGTTGAAAAACTGTATGTGGTAGGCTGTGACAATTGTTGGTCCTGAATGGATAATATGGTGCCTGAAGAAAGAGCTGGGCAGACATGCCCTCATCCAGTCTTCTGTTGACACCAACAGAGAATCAAACAAAAGCTGGCAGTCCTTATTACGATGGGACCCATACTAGGTGGTCATGTTTCAGAACATGTTGTCCTTGGCCAGTTGAGCTTTGATGCCTGTCGTGTCAGTTCAAGTTCTATTCAATGACATTGGACCTAACCCAGCAAAAGTTCACCATGGCAAAGGCTGCCATTCTAACCTTGCTTACCCATAAGTAAGCCTGATTTGATTCAGTAGGACCTACTTGTGAGTAGACATGGTTAGGCTTATACTGTAAGGCTGCAACCTCACTTGGGGCTGAGAAAACTTCATCCATCATGGAGAAACTTTACCTTTGAGAAAACATACATATCTTTGGACTCCATATGCCATGTAAACCAACTTTGGTGTGAGGAACATAGGTGTCATTGCTTTCAGTGGGACTCACTCATGATTAGCTGGACTGGAGCTGTTGCCTTTGTGAAGGCTGGGTTTTTTTTTGTTCACTAACAGACACAAAGCTGTCTCGGCATGTAAACTATACCCCATGCTCCTCAAGGAGTGGAAATATACTGAAGTCTTAAAAAAAATAAAATGAGAAAAGCAAGGAAGCAAATTCCCCCCTTTTTCCTGTTATGAAAGCATGTCTGGTTCATCAGCCCTTGCTCCTTGTAATCTATGCCACAGCGCATTCAACTCCAGCTGCAGCTCATCTTCGAGATCCAATCAAGCCCTCTTTTGTTTTGTTATTGTTTTAAATTTCCAGTGAGTGGCATCACATTATGCTGATTATCGGGTGTCACATCATGTTAGGCTACATCACAAAGCAAGGCAGGCTAAGGGGGCCACAAGAACGTAAGGCGGCACAATCCAATACAATCCACCAGCCCCCCCCCCAATCTCCGGACACTCATCCATAAGGAGACGCCCATCTCTCCTGGGTAAGAAAGGGAAGGAGCCTCAGGCCTGCCTTTGGGAAAGATCACCAAGGCCACTGTTCTAACTCGGAGCATTTCTTTCCTAATTATGTCACGGTGAGACTATTCGGTGCAAACCAAGCAAGCATATATTCATTTTATTCATGGATGCTACTGTGTGTTTTAAATTGCTGAGATGATAGGGTGCTAGCCGGCTACGGCCATTACGGAACGCTTCTAGGAAGTGAAACTTAAAAGGTCAGCTCACAGGCCTCAGCGAAATGGGCAGGCGGAAGAGAAATGAATGCAATATGCAGCTGCGTCTATGGAACTGACAAGCTGGCACACTGAAAGCATTTGGATAAACACAAGTGTTGCCCATGAACGGAATGCTCTGTCACAGAGCTAAATGAATAGTGATGAGGAGAAACACACACACACACACACACACACACACACACTTCATCTGGCTGCTATGGAAAGCATTCAGGCTTTGAGCGGAGCCCAACCCATAGGAGTGCCCATATGTCCTATGGGCAGCTCTCTGGCTGAAAGTGTATTTTACCTGAGTATCCCATCCCTGATCAGTATCCCAAACCAGGAGTTGCCAATGCAGCACCTCAGATGTACATCCCACCACAGACGCTCTCCCTGGAACTTGCAGAATCCTTGGTCCTGCTCTGAGGAAATTCAGCTTCAATGAAGCCTTCCATTGTACTCAACAGAACAGGTTGTGGCATTTGCTTGGCTATTTGTGTGTTTGTGGTCCACATGGCACTCTATTCAGCTGACAAATGTGCCCTTGGGCCCCAAAAGGCTGGTGGACAATGGTGTGTCCTCTGGATTCCAGGAGTTTGCTGCTGCTTGCACTTCCAGGACTACTTGAATCCTTGCCTGCCCACCTGCTGCAAGAAAATCTTTTCTAGCCTTTCCTTGCTTCCATAAGACAGCACCAAGCCCTGTGGACTTCCATGTTTCCTGTGGTTCTTGCTGTAGAAGTGCAACACTCAACAGTATTCTGTCTCTGAATGGCTTCAAGAGTTACCTGCTGATATCACCTAGTCTGATTGTAGTCTTAGTGTGTGATATCACATACGCCTGTAGTTGGTTTTTAAAAATAACTCTGCAGAGCTACGTACCTACATAGACTGTTCTCCAAGGGTCTGGCTATTGTGGTGCTCCAGGAGGACTGAAAATTAAAGCCACAACAGAGCAGGAAGTGTTTCTCATTCTCCATCTACTGGAGTCATGCCCAATATATTAAATATTTTTTAAGGCCAGGTGCATTTTGAAGGATGAGGTTGATCTCTAGCTCTATTCCAAGGTGGCTTTAGCTTCACTTATGATGTCACTTGAACCCTTCTATAGAAATTATAGCCTCATAATTCACAGCTGCCTGTTATTTGATCTCTATGCATAGCAGCACCTGTCAAGAATTTATTACAAATGTGTTTTTGTGCCACACTTTGTAATAGGAAAAGAAAGACCTCAGCTGCCTCTGGTGACCTTTTAATAATCCAAGGGGGCCATTCAGTTAAAAGCTCCATACCAAAGGTGACAAATACCTCCCACATTGGCTGGATCCAGCCTGCTTGATGCCTTTATGAGACCCACATGGCGTATTTAAATTCTACAGAATCTCACCCTTCATTTTTTAAAAAATAAATAAAATAAAGCACTTTTCTGCTGAGAGGTAAACCCTCCAAATGAGATGGAAATGTGAGCTCTGCAGTGGCGGCTTCTAAGCAAGGAGAAAGATACGTTTTTATACCTTGAGGTTGCTAATTATGCCCTTTCCAGACTTATTGAAAATACTGATGGAACAGATCCACTTACTATATACTGTAAGTATACATGAAGAGCTTGCTGGATCAGGCCAATGGCCCATCTTGGTTCCACATCCTGTCTTCAAAGTAGCCACCGAGTTGACTGTGGGAAACTCTCAGATGAGAGGGGAGCACAAAAGCACTCTCCCCTCCTGAACTTGCCAGCAACTGCTGTTCAGAAACATTTCTGCCTCTGACCAGGAAGACAGAGCATAGCCACCAGGGCCAGTAGCCATTGCTAACCTCATCCTCCATGCATCTGTTCAATCCTCTTGTAAAGCCAACCATGTTGGTGGCCTATAGGAGGGAGTTCCATAGTTTAAGTATGCAATGCATGAATAAATACTTCATTTTGTCTGTCCTGGATCTTCCAGCATCCAGCTTCATCCTATCCACTTTCTCCATGCCACACATAATTTTACAGTGGTGCCCTGCAAGATGAATGCCTCACAAGACGGAAAACTCGCTAGACGAAAGGGTTTTCCATTTTTTGAGCTGCTTCGCAAGACGAATTTCCCTATGGGCTTGCTTCGCAAGACGAAAACGTCTTGCAAGTTTGTTTCCTTTTTCTTAACACCATTAATACAGTTGCGACTTGACTTTGAGGAGCAACTCATAGAACGCAGTGTACATAGTAGCCTTTTTTGAGGTTTTTAAAGACTTTGGTGATTTTTGAAGCTTTTCCAAAACTTCTTTTGCAGCCATTTGGTAAGTTAAGCTTTTAAAACTTTTTTGGGGGTTTTGGATTTTGGGTTGGGGTGTTTGGAATTCAAGGACTTGGTGTTGGGGAGGGGTTTGCAAGAATCTGGAAGCTTGTGTTTTCCCCCCTGCATTTTTATGATTTTCTGGGACCATTGAGCCACTCTGCTGTTTTTTTTAAAAAAATCTGGGTTTGAATTTTGAAATGCTCTTTACAATATGTGTGACTTTAAAGAGCACTTAATAAACTCTTGTTGTACCAAATTTGGCTTTGTTTGGACTTTTTTTTGACCATAGGAACACATTAATTGATTTTCAATGCATTCCTATGGGATTTCGTGCTTCGCAAGACGAAAAATTCGCTAGACGAAAAAATTCGCGGAACGAATTAATTTCGTCTTGCGAGGCACCACTGTATAAACTTCCATCATGTCACCTCTTGCTCGCCTTTCCTCTATGCTAAAAAGTCCCTAATGCTGCCAACTTTCCTCATGAGGGAGTTTCTCCATTCCTTCGATTGTTCCGGTTGCCCCTCTTTGAACCTTTTCCCACTCTCCAATCCAGGTATGGAGAAATCTGTTGATGACAGTTCTCTGTGTCTTGAAAACCTAAATTTAGTTCTCCGCATTTCTGCAGGAATCTGTGGTTTTTCCTTTTTCCTTTGTCAGCATTTTATTATGCATTGGGCTTGCCTGGATGGAGGGATACAGGCATGGGAGAGTGTGTAGAAACCTCTGGGTTTTGCATGGATGGAATATAGTCTGCTGCACAATTACATCCTCCACACACACACACCCCGACCATCCGGCATATGACCCCCAAGAAGATGGTCTGGGTGGGAATGTGCCTCTTGGGCTGAAAAAGGGTTCCTCAAGCCTTGGCAACCTAGCTGTTCAGAATCACACCAGTGCAAGAATCACACCAGTGCAACCTCATAAGGCACCTCACGATGCCTTATGAGGAACGGCCAAGGGAGCTGGGCATGTTTAGCCTGGAGAAGAGGAGGTTAAGGGGTGATATGATAGCCATGTTCAAATATATAAAAGGATGTCACATAGAGGAGGGAGAAAGGTTGTTTTCTGCTGCTCCAGAGAAGCGGACACGGAGCAATGGATCCAAACTACAAGAAAGAAGATTCCACCTAAACATTAGGAAGAACTTCCTGACAGTAAGAGCTGTTCGACAGTGGAATTTGCTGCCAAGGAGTGTGGTGGAGTCTCCTTCTTTGGAGGTCTTTAAGCAGAGGCTTGACAACCATATGTCAGGAGTGCTCTGATGGTGTTTCCTGCTTGGCAGGGGGTTGGACTCGATGGCCCTTGTGGTCTCTTCCAACTCTATGATTCTATGATTCTAAGTAGATAAATAGGTACCGCTGTGGTGGGAAGATAAACAGCATTTCCGTGCGCTCTGGTTTCCGTCATGGTGTTCCATTGCACCAGAAGCTGTTTAGTCATGCTGGCCACATGACCCGAAAAGCTGTCTGTTGACAAACATCAGTTCCCTCAGCTTGAAAGCAAGACAAGTGCCGCAACCCCATAATCACCTTTGATTGGACTTAACCGTCCTGGGATCCTTTACCTTTACCTTCTTCTTTTATTTACCTCACCCCTTGTTTGGGGTATGCACTGAATAGTCAGCTGGCCGCTGAGGATCCATGGGAGAGTTCAGAGCCTGACCTTATTCAAGGTCAGTTATATCAAGCACTTGGTTCGAGCAGGGCAGGGAGGAGGTTTGGACATGTTTTCATCTTTACATTGCCCTGGGGCATTCTTGATCATATGAAGAGCAGAGAAGAGTAATTTGAGCACTGGCCCAGGTCCATAGCAGGCTCTGTGCTGGCTTGTTTACAAATGAGGCTTCAAGAGGGGAGAATGGATCTGCCGATCTCCCTTTAATCTCCCACTGGAAGCCTACATGTGGATTTTAATCAATCATGGACAGGCTAACAAGCCTCTCTTAATTAATATTAATCAAGTCTATCAATCCTGTGTTCATATTAAATCAAATCTGTCACGCAGAAAACTAGAAATGCAAATGGTTCCCAGAGCAAACCTGCATCTGAGGGGTTTGGTCACCTGACCAAGTTTTCCCGTTTGTTTCCATGTGGGTGACAGGGGTGGGACCTGCATATTAGCACACTAAAAGAGGAAGGAATTGACCGGGCAATAATTATCTCATGAGGACGTTCAGTTAGTCTTGATTAAGGAGCACAACTATTCTTCAAATGCATATATTTGCTAATGGGAGCATCATACGTTTTTCCAGTTTAACTACACATGAATTGCAAATTAAAACCAGTTTTGAATTTTGTAGAATCATAGAATCGTGGAGTTGGAAGGAACGCTGAGGTCCAATTCCACGCAGGGCCACCCAACTTCTGCTTAAAAACCTCCAGGAAAGGAGAGTTCACCACCTCCGGGGGGAGTTTGTTCCACTGCCAAACAGCTCTTACCATCTCCTTTCTTGTAACTTGAAGCCATTGTTTCAGGCCCTACCTTCCAGAGCAGGAGAAAACAAGCTTGCTCCATCTTCCATGTGACAGCCCTTGAGATATTTGAAGATGACTATCATATCTCCTCTCAGTCTCCTCTTTTCCAGCTCACTCAACCATTCCTCATAAGGCTTGGTTTCTAGGCCCTTTATCATCTTGGTCACCCTCCTCTGCACACATTGCAACTTGTCAATATCCTTCTTAAATTGGGGTGCCCAGAACTGGCCACAGTACTCCAGGTGTGGTCTGACCAAGGCAGGATAATGCAGTACTATTACTTACCTTGATCTGAACACTATAATTCTGTTGATGCGGCTTAGAATAGCATTATCCCTTTTTTGCTGTTGCATCACACTATTGACTCACTTTGGTCTACTCAGACCCCTATATCTTTTTCACATGTACAGTGGATGCTTGGGTTGCGAATGTGATCCGTGCAGTTCGCAACTCACGTCTGCATGCACGCACGCGCGGGTTGCAATTTGGCGCTTCTGCGCATGCACAGCCACCCAAACCCAGAAGTAACCCGTTTCGGGTTTCAGAGGTCCATAACCCCCAAAAAAGGCAACCTGAAGCGGCTGTAACCTGAGGTATGACTGTACAACTGGCAAGCCAGATGTCACCCATGTTATATTTGTGCAGCTGGTTCTTCCTGCCTAAGTGCAGAACCTTACAGTTCTCCCTATTGCAATTCATTTTGTTAATTTTGGCCCATTTCTTCAAACTGTTAAGATCATCTTGAGCCCTGATTCTGTCTTCTGCGGCATTAACTACCCCTCACAGTTTGGTGTCATCTGCAGATTGAATGAGCACCTCCTTCATTCCTTCATCCAAGTTGTTTATAAAGATGCTGAACAACAGTGGGCTCAGGACAGAACTCTGCAGCACCCCACTTGTCACTTCCCCCCAGGATGACAAGAAACTGTTAGTGAGCAATTTTGGGGTTCAGCCAGTGAACCAGCGACAACTTCACCTAACAGTAACCTCATCCAGTCCACATTTTACCAGTATTGCTGCAAGAATATCATGGGGGACTTTGTCAAAAGCCTTACTGAAGTCAAGATAGGCTACATCCACAGCATCGTATTGAACACTGTGTCAAAATCTCTCCTCCAAGGCCCACTAAATTCAATGGAGCTTACTTCAAGGTAAGTGAGTATAAGACAGGCCCGTTTGGCTCTCCCCCTCCCACCCCTTTCTCTACTATACCAATATGTAGACTCACAAAAAGTTGGAAATATTTACGTATTGAGGCTTTGCCCGAAAACACGGGAATGCACTCTGCTCTTACACTTAAATGCTCTTCTGCAGCAAAAAAAGTAATAAAAATAAATCAGTATCAACTTCCACGGGCTGCATTTGTTTCCAAGCTCAAAAACAAAAGAACAAATAAATGACCTCTCTTTAAAAAAAAGCCCCACAAAAACATACACTTACACAGGTTAGCACTGACCCGATTAAGTGGCTATTAAGTGAAACAGAGACACAAGCAGGTTAATAGGTCATTTCAAGCAAGCGGAAATATATTCCAAGTGACAGAAAAGGGCATTATATTGAACCACTCTTTATAGCCACCTATAACCAGGTGGACAGCATCCTATGCTTCTCCCACAATTGTTGATGATGAAGAATAGCTCTCTCTCTCTCCCTTTTAAACATGGGATCCAATTTTTGAAATAAAGTTAAAATACAGGGGGTTTGTTTTTGTTTTAACAAGATCGTAGTAAAGGGAAAAAGAAAAGTCACCAACTGCAGCAGTCTTAAGTCTGTTAATAGATAAGCTTGTGGGACGCTAGAATAAAATAGCCTAAGTAGAAACCCATTAACTGTTGAGAGAGTCTGGGAAATGATATATAATGAATGGAAAAAGATGTTTAAAATAACGTTCGTAAAAACAAACAAACCCAGAAGCTTTTCTTTTGGGAATTATAGGGACAGAAGTACTGAAACTGTACAGAAACTTATTCATGTACAGCGGCAAGAATGTTACTCGCTGAAAAATGGAAAGAAGCAGAAGTCTCAGCAAAGGAAGAATGGATACAAAAACTTATGGAATATGCAGAAATGGCAAAAAATTACCGGAAGAATAAGAAACCAAGGTAACAAGGTAAAAGAATGAAACTGGTTTATTGAATATTTACAGATAAATTGTAAACAGATAAGAACATTGGCAGGCTTATTGTAATAACATGCAATTTTATAAGAGTATATATTTAAAGTAGATGAATAAATGAGCAAATAAAGTTAATTTGGATACGCAGGAGGTAATAAAAATAAAATTAAGGAACTGCAGAAAGAGGGGGAAGGAAGTCAAGTTTTGAAATGTTAAAATGTTTGTAAAATTATTGAAATGTAGAAACCTGAAAAGCATAAATAAAATAATAGAAAACGAACTGTCGAGAAAGTCTGGATGTGTAGATTGTGCAGCCAAATATGTATTTGATTGAACTGTGATCAGAAGTTTGAAGGGCGTCCATGCAAGGGATAAACCAAGGAGACGCCGTAACATCCTCTTTTTTTTATAAAAAAGGGGCTTCTTGCATGTTGCGCTTGGCGTGTAAGTTTGTACAAAATCACAGTCCCCTAAATTAGAACAGGCAGCTGACCATTCTCTTTGCTAGACTCTCCCTTCTCTTTAAAGTGCTGTCTTACTTGCCCCCCTAGGGGCAAGTTGAACAAGGTCCATAGCAAGGAGTAGAGCATCCAGGTTCAGCTCCTGCTTTCCTGTTCCCAGATAGAAATGGGAAACACTTCTCTGAAATCCTGGAATATCACTAGCAGTCAGCTAGCTGGACCAATTGTCTGACTCAGTAAAAGGCAGCTTCCTATGTTGCTAAGATGGTTAAAATATTTCCGTTTGGTGATTGTTCATTTGTGTTCAGGGTTGTAGCTTTTATTTATTGATATTGTGGTTTGATTTTTATATGGTCTTTTAAATTGTCGTTGAGGTCTCTCCAGTTACGTGCGTTCGACTCGTGCTTGCGTATATGCGCAGCACCAGGAAATAATTAAGTAAATCAATTTAAACTTCAAAAAGGCATGAAAAGGGCAAAAATGGCCCGGAAACAGCAGAAAAACAGGGGGGGGGGGTGCAAAAAGAGCAGGCAATCCCGGGAGCCTTTGAGGCCTGGAGATGTCAGAAAAAGGAGGTTCGGTGGGAGCAATCCTGGTGGAGTTTGGAGGTTTTTTGGTGGATTTTTGGTGGAGTTGGGCAGAGTTTCTACATCGTCCTCCAGCAATGAGCCACCATTCCCACCATTCGTGCCTGTTTGGTAGGTGCTGCCGGTTTTTTAAAGGGTTTTTCCAAGGGTTTCCAAAGGTTTAGAGGGTGTTTGCAAGTTTTTCAGATGGTGTTCCTCACTATATGCAATTTCATGCATATGTGCAGTACCTGGGAAGGTAACCCCCACATAAGTGGGGAGACACCTGTACAGTGGTACCTCAGGTTAAGAACTTAATTGAGAGCCAGTGTGGTGTAGTGGTTAAGAGCGGCAGTCACATAATCTGGGGAACCGGGTTCGTGTCTCTGCTCCTCCACATGCAGCTGCTGGGTGACCTTGGGCCAGTCACACTTCTGTGAAGTCTCTCAGCCCCACTCACCTCACAAAGTGTTTGTTGTGGGGGAGGAAGGGAAAGGAGGTTGTTAGCCGCTTTGAGACTCCTGAAGGGGAGTGAAAGGTGGGATATCAAATCCAAACTCTTCTTCTTCTTCTTCTTCTTAATTCGTTCTGGAGGTCTGTTCTTAACCTGAAACTGTTCTTAACCTGAGGTACCACTTTAGCTAATGGGGCCTCCTGCTGCTGTGCCACCATCGTGTGATTTCTGTTCTTATCCTGAAGCAAAGTCCTTAACCCGAGGTACTATTTCTGGCTTAGTGGAGTCTGTAACCTGAAGCGGCTGTAACCCGAGGTACCACTGTATTTCAACTGCGGTAAGTAAATAATATATACTTCCATGTACACCTGACCTTCAGATATGCTCACAAACATTCTGCACCATTATTGGATCCATCTTCAGCGTAGATGTGCATGAACCTAGTGTCAGCCTGCTGGACATGATCCTGCTCCTGCAGAATGACTTTTATTGCTCATTAGTCTGGGTGAGATAAGCACTGGTGCAGCTAACCCATAATTCTCTCAGACAAAATCCCACACTCCCTATCTTGGGACCGAAGGGGACTTACTTCCGAGTAAACAGGCATAGCATTTCACCTTTAGCTAATCTACGAGAAGTGAGCTCTGTATCAGCAAATGATGACATGGTTACTTCACAAGCCTGCCATTCCCACTCCTGGCTACAGAGCTTAGTTTTAATGTTTTCATATAGACGTGCAAATGTTTAGATAATTTCCCCATAAGTTACATTTGACTTGATGTGGAGTAGAATTAATGCAGGGGATGAATAATTCAAGACATCCCTTTGGATAGTACAGGTACAAAACACAAATGGAGTGACATTTCCTATGCTGAAAAAGAACATGTCAAAATGTGGCCTTTAAGCTTGGCTCAAACAATATCTTTTTGTTTGAGCCAACACTACGGAATTTTAACACATTTGCTTTCACCGCAGGAAATGTCCTTCATTCTTTGGATGAAAAGTGCACTATTGAACTTTAATGTGGTAATTTTTACACAATTAATCAGACACCACAAATAGATGCCTTCTTTTAATAAAATTCACTTTCAAAGGCTCCAAGTGCTTTACATTCATAATCTTGATATAAACCGTTACGAGAACATTGTAAGAAGTGCATCTCAAAGTGAGGGGGTCACAATCTATAGGAGGCCCCACAGGGTTTCTGAGTGGGTTGCACAATGAGAGGTTTCCTCATCCACCCCACCATTTCCAGAGGTCCCCCCCTTCATCCAACTGACAAACCACCATTAATGTTGCATGGCCCCTTTAAGAGAACAGTTTCCTCCTCCTACATCATTAGATCCCTTAGATCTATCCAATTACCGCCCGGTCTCGAATCTTCCATTCCTGGGTAAGGTGACTGAGAGAGCGGTTGCTGAACAGCTTGGTAGGTTTCTGGATGAAACATCTGCTCTGGATCCATTCCAGTCCGGCTTCCGTGCTGGTCATGGGACCAAGACGGCTCTGGTCGCCCTAACAGATGATCTCCGTAGGCAGCTGGATCGAGGCGGGTCGGGGCTGCTGATTCTTCTAGATCTGTCAGCAGCCTTCGACATGGTCGATCACGAACTCCTGGACCACCGCCTTGCCGACGTGGGGATCCAGGGCACAGTCCTTCAATGGCTGCGCTCGTTTCTCTCTGGTCGGGGACAGAGGGTGGCGCTCGGGGGGGAATTGTCATCGCGCCACTCCTTGGTGTGTGGAGTGCCTCAGGGTGCGATTCTCTCCCCGATGCTTTTTAACATCTTTATGCGTCCCCTCGCCCAGCTTGTCCGGAGTTTTGGGCTGGGTTGCCATCAGTATGCCGATGACACCCAACTCTATCTGTTGATGGATGGCCATCCTGACTCGGCCCCCGATACACTGGCGAGATGTCTGGAAGCTGTGGCTGGATGGTTACGTGGGAGCCGGTTGAAGTTAAATCCTTCGAAGACAGAGGTCCTCTGGCTGGGGCGGGACGATATGGGATTGAGGGGGCAACTCCCATCTCTTGCGGGGGTGCAATTAGTGCCAGCACCGTCCGTTAAGAGTTTGGGTGTAATCTTCGATACTTCCCTCTCTATGGAGGCGCAGATTACAGCTATAACAAAGGCAGCATTTTTTCATCTCCGCCAAGCTAAGCAGTTGGCCCCTTATCTCTCTTGCCCTGACCTAGCCACTGTGATCCATGCGACGGTCACCTCCAGACTGGATTATTGTAACTCGCTCTACGTGGGGCTGCCCTTAAGACTGACCCAGAAACTCCAGCGGGTGCAGAATGCCGCGGCGAGACTCCTTATGGGGTCTTCACTGCGAGATCACATCCATCCGGTACTATACCAGCTACATTGGCTCCCGGTGGAGTACAGGATCAGGTTTAAGGTGCTGGTTTTAACCTTTAAAGCCCTATACGGCCTAGGACCCTCGTACCTACGGGACCGCCTCTCCTGGTATGCCCCACAGAGAAACCTACGGTCTGCAAATAATAACATCCTCAAGGTCCCAGGCCTCAGAGAGGTTAGGCTGGCCTCAACTAGAGCCAGGGCCTTCTCGGCTGCGGCTCCAATCTGGTGGAACGCTCTGTCACAAGAGACTAGGGCCCTGCGGGACCTGACATCCTTCCGCAGGGCCTGCAAGACAGAGTTGTTCCACCAGGCCTTTGGTCAGGGCGCAGCCTGACTCCCTCCTCTGGCAACCTGCTTAGAATCTTGCTTAATTAGTTGCCATTAATTTGATTTTAATTGATTTTTATAATGAAATATTTTTAGAATGTGTGAATATCTGATTGTTTGATTGTTGATTGTTGTTAGCCGCCCTGAGCCTGGCTTCGGCTGGGGAGGCGGGATATAAATAAAATTTATTATTATTATTATTATTATTATTATTATTATTATTATTATTATTAAAAAGGCTCAGAGTCCCAAAGTAGCTTGCACGTGTCATTGTTAAGAGAGTCCCTGCCATCTTATACTGTTAAACTACATGACATTAAAGGAATGGTGATTGGGAGGAGAAAGGAAAAATGCAAACTTGGCCAGTGTTTCTGAAGTTGTATCATGCTTAAATTATATTCAGATATATATCTGAATATCTATTCAAGTTACAAGGAAGGAGATTCCAACTAAACATACGGAAGAACTTTCTGACAGAGAAATTAGTTTTCAAGTGGATTCTGAAAGGCTATGTAAGTTTACAGACAGATTCCACTTCAAAATATTCAGGAAGCACTGCTGATAAGTCAGTATTAGATCAGATCCAGGACTGAACCTACCTACCTCCAAATGGGCCAGATCTGGCTCAGTTTCCCCTAATATAGCACATATAATAGAATATGCCTCCCCCAATATTTTTGCACACATTTTTTGGTTGGAGACGTGCATTGCGAATTTTGGAGTTTGCCTACCATTTGAGGCAGAGCAGATTCAAAAGGTTTGAATTACAGTGAGAACATAACTGGATTTCTCCCCTGTCTCCAACTACTACAGGTGCCATCTCCTTGCTGACATTGCCCTTTAAATCCCCCATTGAAACCAGGAGGAAAGGCAGCCGTGCCTGTTGTCACGAGCTCTGTCAGATAGACGAACGGTGGGGCTGGGAACAGCAGCAGGTTCATTACTCTCCTGCAGCCTCTCTTTCTGCAGCTGATCAGTGTCTAGGCCGTATTTTATGGAGTCTTTCCGTTAAAGACACATTAACCTCTCTCCCTTCCCCAACCACCCCTTACATATAGGCATCTACAAAATGCAGATACCCTTAATTAACTTACTCTATTGATTAACTCTCATTTATGCTTAACCACATGTATTGGCAGAGGCTTCATTAAGCTCAGAAAGATGATTTATGGCTGCTCCAACCCTTTCCCTGGATCTGTGTTCATTCATTCATTCATTCATTCATTCATTCAATTTTTTCTTACTTAAATGTCTACCCGGCCTCCATCCTGAAAGTTCTAAGGGGTAACAACATTTTTTTAAAAAAATGGCACAATAAGAATAGGCTTAACTACCCAAATCCAGACAGCCAATTAAAATTACTACCCTCCTCCTGCTTATGGGCTCTCCTTTTGGTGGAGCAATAATTTTCTTTATTGGCTGCAGCTTTTCCAGTCCTAGTGTTTTGGTTGAAATGCTTCCATCTATGTCAGTGGCACTCCAGATGTTGCTGGACTCCCATCAGCCCCAGCCAGAATGGCCAATGGTCAGGAATTATGGGATTTGTAGTCCGACAACACCTGAAAGGCCACAGGTTTAGCTGTCCCTGATAACATGCGGTGTTTGAAGGCAAAGGAGACCCACACTATACTGAATATACCAAATATACAGAATAGTAATAGTTGGTGGGTATGTTAGGCTTTGGTTTTGGGGGCAGGGGGAATTCACTAGCCACAGGCAGGTGCAGTGGGTAGCATTCAAAAGTTATTAAGACTTATGTTCCTACAACCCAGATCAACCAGTTTTGCCGCACAGCGTGTGTGGATCTATTAAACAACGCTTGCTGGGTATAATACAAGCACATGGAACAGCGATAACTGCTCAGAATGTTAAGCAGCTCATTGACCACACTTATTGGAAGCAGAGTCCATGACATTATGCAGTCATTAAAAAAGTGAAAGTGGTAAGGGAAGGTGCAGACCTCAATTGCCTTACTTGACTAATAAGAGATTAATTGATTTCATACCCAGAAGGAGACATCATCATAAGGGCAAGTACCAGCAATCCTTTATAAAGCAGGAGAAAGATATAAATATTCATATTTATGGAAGTACAACAATTTAGGCATCTCATTTGCTCCGTACATGGGACAGAAACAAATACCTATAATATATATATGACTAACTACTGCCCTTTAAAAGTACACCTTCCTAAGAGCCAGGTTGCCTCTGGCAGGAGAGAAGGTACACAATGTGTGGATTTCCTCTTTTTGTGTTTCTGGTGTTATGTGAGAAATGGGGACACTTCTTTTTGGGGAAGGCAATGTGAGAGAGAAATGGGGTCTCTGGAACTAGCCCTTGTAGTCTATAATTAATCCAGCCTTTGCTGATGCCCTTAGTGACAGGTTCCTCTGTCTATCTCATCCTGCAGACCTTTATGGAGTAAGCCTCACTGATGCTCTTTACAGCTTCCCAAACATAATAAAACTACAGCAAAATTTGAATAAACGCATCTTGCTTAATAAATCTGTCTCTTTGGCTCCTCACCCTTAACAATCACCCGAGTTCAATTTACTGCTTGAAAGCAATGCCTGCGCCATTTGCAGAGACCACTGTCGCATTTGCAAGGGCAATTAGAAAGCCATTGCTAACAAATACTTGCATTTAATAAGTATGCTAATTGATATTGACTAACTCGAGGCAAGTACTTTGTCAAGTGCGGAAGAAATGGCTTTGAAACAACGTGGAAAATAGGAAGCTGGGTGGCTTGATGCTTAGTTTAGACCAGAGAGCTAGGAGTGTGGTGCATATATGGACTTCTAATTGAAGCCAAGAGTTTACATCACTCAAGCAAGGAAACCAAGCTCATGTCAAGTCATGTTAGGGCTGCCAAAAGAACCCACATTTGTTCCAAAACAGCTTGGCACTACTTTTTCAGAGTTTCTTCTTCCATTGTTGCCAGACTTTTCTCTACATAAGACCATACACGCCTACAGAGCCACTGCCGTGCCAATGCCATATAGCAGATTGACAGAATAACAACCTCTCAGTGTTTCAGGAAATTAAACTGCATGGGATCAGTGCGATTAGTTAGCAGCTGACAGCTGAGTCTCTGCTGAGTGCTTTCCAGGAGAGGGTGGTGAAGTGGCAGGGAGTCCCAGATTGGCTCTGCTGGTGCATTTGCAGCATGCTGACCTCTTCACCCCTCTCTCAGGTCAGGTGAGCACCACTGCCCCACTTCTTCATCCTCTGATTCCCACTTCCTCACCTCACCTGGGCCTGCATCTTTGTCCTCCAGATCCCGCCTCCCCTCCTCACTTGGTTCAGCAAACTCACCGCCCAACAACCCAGCAGCTTGCCACACTGTAGTTCGCAACTCCACCTGCCTATGGTCAGATGGACTGAAGCGTGACAACATCCTTACAATGTTATATATTAGAGAGAAAAGCTGTTGTCACAATAGCTATAGAACAGGATATTGGCACTTCATATTGGATTGATTGGAAACTATTGCAACATGAGCACTTAGTCCAACAGGACTGTATGGTTTTTTCACCTTAGTCAAAGAAACACAGCTGGGGCAATTATGTAGGGAGGTTTCTTTGATAGCGCCCTACCAAGATGTGGCATGATGGAGTCTTCTGCTGGAACACTTTTTGCAAACCAAAGATACCACAACAGAATGAATTTTTATCAAGCTACCCAACTGAACTGTTGGTTTCTTCCCTCCCTCCCCCGAGACATTTCTATTTTAAATGTTAGTCTTAAATACAGTATGAGATAGATGGTTTTTAGTTTCCCATTACTTCTCAAAGCACAATAGATTGGTGTGAAAGCTTCATTTATCAGGCGTGTAAGCATGCCGGTACTTGCTTACAGTGAACCAATATGATTCCTTCCACTCATGTACAGAACTATTATTTACAGTATATATATAGCCTGGACAAGGTTAAAGAAAGTTCTCTCCTGCTTCAGACAAACCTTTTTATGCTTGTTAAAGATGGAGAGAGGACAAGGATGGGGAACTTATGCCCATCACAAGTTCCACTGAGAGCGTTATAGGGGTGGGATAGTTCCACCTGCAAGTAGCTGGCTGGTTCTCATACACAGAACAAAAAAAAAACCCATGGGTCTGGACAGTACCATTTTAGATTGCAGGTGGGGACTCGTGTGACTAAATGTGCCTTCAAATGATTTGCCTCCACCGCGTTGCCACACACATAGAAAACCAGCATACCAAGGAGGAGGCTTTCAAGCAAGCTTTTAGTAAAGATTTTAAGGATCAGTTCCACTTTAGTACACATTAGTCATTTAGAACAACTTGTCTTAGAGCCACACTTTACAAAAAGTGTAGGCAAACTAGACTGGGTTCTGAGGAGGGTAACAAAATGGTCAAGAGTGTGGAAAACAAGCCTTGTGAGGAGGAGGAGAAGGAACTGACAATGGAAAAGAGAAGGCAGGGCAGTAGGAGAATGGCAAAGGTAAAGGTAAAGGGACCCCTGACCATTAGGTCCAGTCGTGACCGACTCTGGGGTTGCGGCGATCATCTCGCTTTATTGGCCAAGGGAGCTGGCATACTGCTTCCGGGTCATGTAGCTAGCATGACTAAGCTGCTTCTGGCGAGCCAGAGCAGCGCATGGAAACACAGTTTACCTTCCTGCCGCAGCAGTACCTATTTATCCATCTGCGCTTTGACATGCTTTCAAACTGCTAGGTTGGCAGGAGCAGGGTCCGAGCAACGGGAACTCACCCTGTAGCAGGGATTCGAACTGCCAACCTTCTGATCGGCAAGTCCTAGGCTCTGTGATTTAACCCACAGTGCCACCCATGGCCCTAGGAGCATGGTGTTGTTGTTGTTTAGTCATTTAGTCGTGTCCAACTGTTCGTGACCCCATGGACCAGAGCATGCCAGGCACTCCTGTCTTCCACTGCCTCCCGCAGTTTGGTCAAACTCATGTTTGTAGCTTCGAGAACACTGTCCAACCATCTCGTCCTCTGACGTCCCCTTTGTCCTTGTGCCCTCAATCTTTCCCAACATCAGGGTCTTTTCCAGGGGAGCATGGTAGCATGGTTCAAATGCCTAATGGCCTGCTGCATAGGAGAGGACTGAAGCTAGTTCACTGCTGCTACAAAGCAGCAGATTGAATAAGTTCCAGCTACAGGAAGGTAGAGATTGACTGGAGATTACCTTGACAGCAAGAGCTGTTGGACAATGGAAGCTTTGACCTAATGAGGGGGTCACTGAAGGTCTTCAAGGCAGGTCAGGCATTTCTTTAGCAGGGGGTTAGACTTTATAGGATGCACGGTTCTCTCCAGCTGTATGATCTTAGCCTTCTGCAAGACATGATAGTTTCCTACATGCAGATATTTCCCGTCCATATCAAGAGGCACACAGTTGCATGTGCCCTCATCTGCAGTCTGCAGCAGTCTAGACAGGTTCACCACCATATATGCTCTAAGTGCAAATAAGGCGGTACCCCTGCATGAACTTACTGATAATTCTCTTAGTGGTATTTCTAATGTGCAAACCTTGCTCAACCTCGCTGCTTCTCTCCCTCCAACAGACATCTAATAGGCACCAAATGCAGACAGGGTTTTCAGGCCAGTGCTACTCGCTTTTAGAGCAGGAGAGAATTTATTCTTCAAAGAGGCCCATTCTGTTAGCTTTAGCATTCCGCAATTCTCGGTGCTCTTTTATTTTATTTTTTCCCAAAGTAATGGTGCCAAGCCCACTGAGGAACTCTTGAAAATTGCACCCAACAATGCCAGCTATCGATCAGTCATTGTGCAGTCGATAACTCTGGCAGGGAACAGAGTAAACAAGCCCTCTTGCTAACTGCTGGAGATTAGAATCTGCCACAGGCTTCCTCCAGCCAGTTGCTAAAACGCTGCTGAAAACCCCACTGACTGAATCTGAATGGACACGTGGATAAAATCTTCTTGAGCCTGCTGCTCTGGGATGCTAATAATGTCCTTGTCCTTGCAGGTTGTCCACCCGGCATTTGCCACTTTTGTTCCTGATCATCAACAAGAAATATTCTTATCAAAACTCAGAGCCAATTTGGGGACAGTCCAGAGTTTCTGGGGTTTTCTTCGTTAGGTTGCTGGAGTTTTTAAGTGCACAAAATATGAAATTCCAGCTGAACTCAATTGTGCTTACACCAGCAGAATTAGTCTGTGCTTGTGCTGTCCCCCACAAGGAACACATGGGCCAAATGAATTCAAGCAGGTTGAAGGGGAGCAGGATATGTGCACCTTCATTTCACTAAATGTTCCTAAGCTTTGAAAGGGGTGCCAAGACACACACCCATATGCACATTGGGTGTGTGAGAGAGGATAATATGCCTCAGACACCACACAGACATTAACCTGGCAAGCCAGTAATGGACAATCTCGGTCTCATACCCCAAGAACATTGTACATGGTTCATGCATGAGCTTCGGTGTGCAAGTTTACTGCCTTGTTCAATCTGCATGCCATTTGGTTTGCACTTAGAATGAGGCAAAATAAGGTACTTCATTAGGAACCCCCAGTGCTGGCCGGCCGGCACTTTTTCTCTAATTTGAGAATGGTAAAATATGCAGGCCTGCTGTGCAATAGGCTGACACATTTTCTCGCATTTAGCTAATTTTCTCTTACTGTGGAATGTGAATGGGACTTTATCCTGCATACCAGAGGTACAAAGAGCCCCAATTTAGTCCCTGTGAACCAGACAGCAGGATACCTCCCCACTGCCCATTTCCCTGCTGCCTTTGGATGACAGCAGCAGCGACAATAAAGTGCAGGTGATGTTAGCTTTGTTGCCTGCAATTCACTCCTCAGTAATGCAATGACCCAATTTTACTTATATTGATTGTTTCTTTATAGAAGATCTTTTTTTTAAAAAAAAAACCCAAACAGCAACAGCCTCAACTCCTGAAAGCACAGAAAATGCATTTTCCAAGGGAAGGGGGGGGGACCTTGAAAAAAAAAAAAAGAAGTAGTAGATTTTGGCCTGATCCAGGCCAAAGTGAACTGTGTAATATCAACCTAAGTTTTTGACTCAGCACCCTTATGCAGGTAAGGACCAAACCAGGCATGATGCTAGTCCTGATGTGCATGGTCTTTAAAAACATAAACAGGCAGCATTGTGTGGGGATGGTGGTAGAGCTAGATTGGGAAGGCCTTATTCCATTCAGGGGAATGGGTTTAAGAATCCTCCTCCCCCCATGCCATAGCCATGATCCAGATCAGGGTCCCCTGCACTAGCATGTACACACCTGTCTGTCTTTGGAGACAATAGAGGAGCGTGCCTATCAGGGTTGAAGTAAAACCATTGGAGAATTACAGTGCCTGCTGTGGCTGTAGAGACCGATATGGGACAGACATGTTTTGTTGCAGCAGAAGCAGATGAAGGCATCCAGTTGTTCTGCTGCAGATGCACCATGGCGTTTTTTTCTCTTTACGCTCCTCCCAGGGGTCATTTCCTTTTCCTGTGGTCACTGCTATGGATACACAACCTGACTGTGTGTCTCCAGGGCTAACCATTATGATTCCATATCCAGAGTGCAGGGTTGGAGCAACCCTGCCTGAGCAATAGCGGGGTATGATGGAATGGCATAGCTGCTATCATATCCACAGCTCTGCCCTTCAAGCCTAGAGCTGTTGCAGCAGTCAGACCTGGATTGAATGCAATATTGTCAAGGGGGCTGGGCTCAGACCCTCCCTCTCTTGGTACCACCACCACCCATTTGAGGGCCATGGACTACCAGCAGTGGAAATTCCCATGGAAGTGCTTCCACCCTCCTGCACTTTCTGTGGGCAGAATGAGGAGCCTTGCTCCTGAGGAGTGACCCCAGCATCACCCCATGGGAGAAAGGCAGCTTGGGGCTGGGTAGAGGAAGTAGAGGGAGACCTCCACTTCCTTCAATAAAAGGTTTGGACTTCAGCCTACACTCTGAACATAAGCCTGGTGGATCTGGGCTTAGAGCCTGAAGAAAATGCACTTTTAATCTAAAAGCGTACAATTATTGCCTGTGCTTACAAGTCCCCTGCTGCCGAGCCCTACAGATGATATACTGTACAAGCACTATTGATTAATCTAACACAATCCAAACTAAAACTGTGCCACAAGCACAAAACAAGAACGAAAACTGCATGCAGAGCAGATTGCAGAGGCAGCTGTGCCCAGGTGCAGAGTACATGTCCTATCAAATATATAATGTGCTTGCCTAGCCAACTTAATAAGCATTTGATGAATTTTCAAAAACATTGACCCATTTTACAGATGGAGAACACCAGGACTTTATTTCAGCTGGAACTTACAGGAACTCAGTTCCGGCACCTCTCAGGTGGGCACTATTGCTATTCTAAGGGAACAAGGGAGGCGTTCATAGTGAGTTCCGGCACCTCTTTTTCTAGAAAAAGAGCACTGGGGGACTTTAATACTAGTTTTGGCTTAACCTACCTAACAAGTGTTGTGAGGATTTAATAGAACCAACCTGCCCTGCCCCTAAGCTTTGAGGAGGAATGTGATACATACCGGTAAATATCCGAATCTAGCTCCTCAATTGCTCCACAGTCACCATTTCTGCTAAAATCCCAATGGCAAGGGATGGAATAGGCTCCCTGCTGCATATGAAAGCAGGAGGCAAAGGTCCTACAGCCCCCAGCATTTAAAAACAATAAACAAGGGACAAAAAATCTTGGCTTGGACCTTGCTATTGGTTTTAAACACCCTGTATCCCTAATCCTATCATTTGTGTTTAGATAGGAAGGCTCCAGCACAGCTACCAGTTATCTGACATCACAGCTCTCCAAGGTGCAGGAGCAAACAGAGTTTGTCTTGTGGTTAGGGTGACATTTCTCCACAAAGGGAGAGTGGAGAGAAGTTAATTAAACCCCGAATAAGCCATTTATTAGAAAAGGAGAGGAAAGAGATGGCTTTTCTTCAATACGAGAGGAAGGCTCATTATGAAGGGAAACCTTTTCTTTAGCTGTTAATAAACTCTTTTCTTCCCTCCTGGCTTTGAGGAATTGTTAATGGAGAATCCATGTTCCCTTTATTTTAATGCAACCTTTCTGAAGGATCAAAGGGTGTCACTGAATAAAATATGTTTAGGCCATTTTTGTAAGTGATACTTAAAGGGCTGTGTGTGTGTGTGTATTCCTGCATCTGCAATTTGAGCATGGCCACCAAAAATTAAAGAAAGCGTTTGCAGTTCTTGAATCAGGAAGGAAAGAAAAGAGCTGACATGCTTAGAAGGTAAGTTTAAAACAACGATTGACAACTTTTGGGGCCTGTGGGTACATTTGTAAACTGGGAAAACTTGTGGGCACTACTTACACATTGCAAACAAGCACACTACACAGCATATACTATCCCCTTTCCCAGCCTAATTTCAGCAACATGTGGGCATCAGGGAAGGCCTCTAGAAGGGAAAGGTGGCATTTCAGGTGGCTGAAGGTATTTTGTTAAAGCTGAACCTTTGCAATAAGAAGTAGGCATGACCGAGTTCAATGAAACTTACTCCAAGGTAACTATGCATAGTTGCAGTCACATACCCTAGTCAATGACGTACAGGATTCCCAAACAAACTAGGTATTATGCCATGAACTGCTAATTGCCATGTGTAGGAATTACACAGACAGACAGACAGACAGACAGAGGGCTGCATTTTCTTACTCTTGGGGTATGGCTATGAGGGCTGCCATGAAGACTACAGTGGTAGCTTAGTTGTCAAATTGGCTCCCAAACAAATTGGCTCCCGAACGTCGCAAACCTGGAAGTAAGTGTTCTGGTTTGCAAACATTTTTTGGAAGCCGGACGTCCGTTTCGGCTACCAGTATTGTTTCTGGGGCCAATCAGAAGCCACGCCTTGGTTTGCGAATGTTTTGGAAGTCGAATGGACTTCCAGAACGGATTGAGTTCGGGAACCAAGGTACCACTGCACAAGAAATTCGAAATTTACCATTGCATAACTGGGTATCTCCACCAGCAGCAAAGCTGGTTAGAGAGAGCATGTGATGCCAGTTCTCCAGGACTGTGCATACCTTTTATGTCCCCAAAATGGTAGAACCACGTCCTACATGAAATCTGACAGATCCAGAAGCTTGGTCCACCTAAGTGAACATTAAAGCCTTTTCATTGCAATTAGCTTTCAACTGCTGGATCATATCCCAGCTAGAACTGCAATAACCGTTTGCCACGGCTGTTCACAGTCATTTTCCCCCCTCATATTTACTGTTCATTGTTGGATAGCACTATTTTATAAAACTATTGGTTTATTTATTACGTCATTGCTCCCACCATATGAATATTTTATTTAAGAGGAGAGTTAACATTTCCCTAAACACAATCACCACTTGATGACCAGCTCCAATGAAATCGTTAGGTTTGTGGTGATTTTGTTTGTATTATTTAATGTGTTTGTGTGTGGGGGGGTTAAACTGTGGACATCCAAATGCTGGACTCCAACTCTCCTCAAGCCCAGTCTTCATGGGCAATGGCTAGGGGTTGTTGGGAGATGTAGATCAGAAATATCTGGAACGCCAAAGGTTAGCCACTTCTGGTGTATTGCAGTGGTGACTGGTTTGAGGGGACAGAGGCAATAGCCTCTTCCCTGTGCCAGTGTTTTCATAGGATGGGGATAGGACAGGGCAAGGCAGTAGTGGTGAGGTGCACCTGCAAGGCCACCACAACCCCAGAGATCTTCCAACATCACCCCATTTTTTTCACAAAGAGCACAGCACCAGCAGTTGGAGATGCCACTTCTTCCATCCCTCTCCCCTCATAGAATCATAGAATTTTAGAGTTTGAAGAGACCCCAAGAGTTGTCTAGTTCAATCCCTGCAATGCAGGAATCTTAACTAAAGCATCCATGACAGATCACCATCCAACCTGTGCTTAAAAACCTCCACCACCTTCTGAGGGAGACCATTCCACTGTCAAGCAGCTCTTACCATCAGAAAATTCTTCCTGGTGTTTAATAGGAATCTCCTTTCTTGTAATTTGAAGCCATTGGTTTGGGTCCTACCCTCCAGGGCAAGAGAAAACAAGCTTGCTCCATATTCTATGTGACAGCCCTTGAGATATTTGAAGATGGCTATCATATCTCCTATCAGTCTCCAGGCTAAACATACCCAACTCCCTCACCCGTTCCTCATAAGGGCTGGTTTCCAGACCCTTTATCATCTTGGTTACCCTCCTCTGCACACATTCCAGCTTGTTAATGTCCTTCTGGTGCCCAGAATTGGACACAGTACTCCATGTGTGGTCTGGCCAAGGCAGGATAGCATGGTACAAGCCACTGGCGGTTTAACACGAGATGGTATTTCACATCCTTCTTTGGCAATCACTAGTAGCTGAGTAAGATTGTCTTCCAAACATAGTTTTAACAGGAAGTCTGTAAGTGACTGTGGAGGCCAATTCTGGATCCCCACGTCTTTCCATAGTGGGGACATAGGTTTCAGGGTGGGAGTTGAACACAGTGAGGGTTTGCCAAGCATGCCTTCCTCTTAGCACCTTTCTCCCTTTCATCCTGAGTTCAGCGTCTTCAAAGCCCATGACACCTTTGGTAAAGGCTGATCTCCAATTGGAGCGCCTGCAGGCCAGTGTTTCCCAGTTGTCAGTTTTTATACTACATTTTTTTACTACATCCAAGAAGTCATCACTTGGGCCACATCTGTCCCTTACACATCTGTCCCTTATACACTGGTATAATGCACTCTTATACCAGTCATGGGTTCTCCCACAAAGAATCTGAGAACTGTAGTTTGTTAGGGACACTGACAGTTGTTAGATGACCCCTATTACCCACACAGAGATACAATTTGTAGAGTGGCTTAACAGTCAATCCCTCCTCTTCTGGGAATTGTAGCTTTGTGAGAAGAACAGGGGTCTCTTGACACCCATAATGACATACCGCTCCCAAGATTCTCTGGGGGAAAGCCTTGACTGTTCAATGTGGTGTAATGAGTACTTTCAACATAAGGTGCATATTGTGGACTTGGGGTTTGCAGAGTGATTAATGTGCAGTGTGGGAACTTGGCCCTGTGTCCAGCACTCCCCCCTCCCAACACATTCACTGGCCCTGGGCAAGAACTTGTCCTTCAGAGGCTAGAAAAGGAAACCATGTCTTTATTGCAATCTCATATTCCATAAGCTAGAGTGTACAATAACAGAAAAGACTGCCTTTGTGTTGCTGCTTCCAGATTCCACAGGAGAAATTATTGGTTTTAAAGGTCTTAAACAGAGAACATATTGAACTGCGATATTGCCTCCCCAAGAGAAGATTGTTCTCCTACCTTGTCATGTCATATTTTGGGAATAGCTTAGCCATCAAAGTAAGGCTCGCCATCAGGCAGCTGGTGGAAGGAAATGCTATGCCAACATGCTGGGTGGCAAAAACAGCTAAAGGGCAGCAGGAGCCGTTCTGAATAATATTGGATTACCTTTGAACTTTGGGGAAGCAGGAAGCTTATTTCACACACTCCTGTATGCTTCTGACATTGTCCTTTGTAAAGGCACCACCAGATGCATGCCAGGAGTACCGCTTGAGGGGAAAAAAGCAGGGGTCACTCTCTCCCTTACTGCATGCATCTTGTAAAATACACTGATTTCATTTCATTTTCATTTGTATACAGCCTTTCTATATTACTGTACAAAATATGCAACAAAGAACATGCCTTATCCAATACAAAAAGCCATAATCAAGCATAACTTTAAAAGGCAACGACTTATATCAAATAAAGTAATATTCAACAATCTATTAGAATATAACAGTATGCAATAAAATTAACTCTCAAAACACCAGCAAATAATAATTAAACAGAAATTCGCTCTTGACAAAGTCACAAGCATCAGAGACCATCTGGAATCGCTGGTTAATGCTCCCATCTCCACAGTTCCTCTGATAAAAGCAAATGGATTCTGATCTCATTCGCATGCCGCCCCTTCTATTTTGCAATGATATGAATTGGGTTTGAACAGGGCTTGTGTTTGGCAGTGAGTTTTCAGTGACAGACTGCCTGTGGCTAGTACACCTGTGCTGAACACTTTAAACACCCCACAAATGGCTAGTGAAATCTTTGCCCAGATTCTGCCAGGTAAAGCCATTTCCTCTATCAACACGTTGCTAAAGGATGGTGAACTTCCTTTGTTAGAAGTGGATATCTACATGCATTATCTACTGGCAGATCTCTGGACAAGATACAATTGATCACTATTCTACTGTGTAACAAAAAGGCTCTCTTCCACCCCAAATAAGGCGCTAGAATCTCTGGTCTGTAGTAACTCAGTTTTGCAGTTTTGTACTCATGTGTGAAGGTTAGGTTTACTATATACCACTTGCCACTACAAAAAGTTCTAAACTGGTTTACTAAAAACACAATACTAAAAAATCACAAGAGCTTGTTAAAGACGCAGTCTGTATGCAATATCATGGAAAAGTTCATCCGAAAGCACAAACATCCAAATTTCGTCAACGCAAAACTCACACGGTTTCCCAAGTTAACGGGGTTGCAAACAGACCTCCCTCCCCCCAAACAACATGGAAATTGGGGCTAAACTTCTGGAAGATTCCGTGAGATTTCCAGAAGTGGCTTTTATATATTGTGAAAGAACTGATAAAGTGCAAAGATGAATAGGTAAGGCAACACCTTGAGGATGGGGGAGGGGAGTGCCATCCAAATACAGCCTTTGATGAATGTCTCCATCCTTGGTGCTCTTAATTATGAGCCCAGGCTGAGGACATCTCAAGCGGTCCCTGCCTTCTAGGGTGCTCTGTCCCACTCATGACAGGGAGATGGGTGGTCAGAGGCTGCTCGCTGGGGCCTTTTCTTCCCAAGTGCAGAACGGCACAGTTACTAATGGAAACCCAATTTCTGAATTACAAGGATGACACCAAGATTAACCATTTTACATCACTCCGTTGCTTCCCCCCTCTGCAAGCACACACGACTTATATCTTCATCTAATACCCTTGATGCTGATTAGAATAAGATGAGCTGCTACCGTATCAATTACATGAAATCAATAGCCACTTTCTTATATATATATATTTTAAATTAAAAGTGTCGGACTGGAATTGGGAGGAAACAAAACGTAAACAGACTGCAGTGGTGAATCAATAGCTCTCTCTACACCAGCATGCAATGGGTCAATGCATTAGGGTCATATATCAATGCCAAGTCCCACTCTTCCTCCTCCTCCAGTTTCGCTCTCCCTCTCTTCCTCATATTCTCGTCTGCTTCATCTTTAGCTCCTATAATTAATCGGCTCCCTTGATACACAGCCAAGATATGCCAGTTTCTCAGCCTCCACAGCCACATGTGGGTTTAAACCACATGTAGAGAAAAAGTTCCCCTCTGAATTACATCAGGCCTAATTAGTGACACTTGATAAACAGCAGAAGAGAGGGGGGCTCAGTTATTCTGGCTCATTGGCATGAGAGAGAGGTTGGCAGGGCAGCAAGAGATACACAAACAAGGCGCCAAGTTTCTGACCACACACACATATCCACAGTTACACAATTCCATCATCCTTTATTGGAGCTGCTAAGTTTAGGTTGTGTGCACCAATTTAGACAGGGCCAGGAAGACCCCATATTCATTTTTCTTTGAAAACAGGGAAGCAGTTTGGAGTGGGATGCACAAGAGAGATTTTCATTGCTGAAAAGGCTCAAGGAGAAAGGGTTAAGCATCCCTTTCGCTGCTGATCAGATTTGCTGCCTGTCATTACTTCACTTCAGGGGTTTTTATATATATATATAACAAAACAAACCCTTGTTAAATGCCTCTCAGCATCCTGCCTACTTTGGTTCTGAGCCTTCAGCCTTCAATTCCCACATCCAGACAGGCATGACTTGAAATGGTTAAGGGGGAACACAAAAACCCACACTTCTTATTCATTACAAAACTGATATCCTGTCTTTCCTTAAATGAGCTTGAGATGGCGTACATGGTTCTCTTCCCCGCCTCCATTATATCCTCCAAACAAACCTGCAAGGTGGGTTAGGATGAGATGCAGGGACAGTCCAAGGTCACCCTGTGAGCTTCATGGCTGAGTAGACATTTGAACCCTGCTCTCCTCAGTCCTAGTCCAACATTCAAACCATTACACCACACTGGCTCTCTTTTCAGCTCTTCTCAGATAAGGTTGGCACAACATCACAATGTAGAGGGACGCGGGTGGTGCTGTGGGTTAAACCACAGAGCCTAGGACTTGCCGATCAGAAGGTCAGCGGTTCAAATCCCTGCGACGGGGTGAGCTGCCATTGCTCAGTCCCAGCTCCTGCCAACCTAGCAGTTTGAAAGCACGTCAAAGTGCAAGTAGATAAATAGGTACCGCTCCGGCGGGAAGGTAAACGGCGTTTCCATGCGCTGCTCTGGTTCACCAGAAGTGGCTTAGTCATGCTGGCCACATGACCTGGAAGCTGTATGTCAGCTCCCTCAGCCAATAAAGCGAGATGAGTGTCGCAACCCCAGAGTCGGTCACGACTGGACCTAATGGTCAGGGGTCCCTTTACCTTTACATCACAATGTGGAGATTCCATCTGCACTCTAATAACTTTAAACTCCTAGATGAAGTAAGAGACATAGCGGTCATGGTTTCCCTTACCTATTCCATCCCAGTCCTTTAATTCACCACCAAAGATAAAACCATTATCAGTTTAAGCAATTTGAAACAGCTGACAATGGAAATAATAGGGTAGATGATTCTGAGGATTTTAAATATAGGATTCTGCTAATTATCTAATTAGGAGTGTAGAAGATATGAAACAATGAGTGTTGACATTTAATGTATCATCTCTATGATCAGTGTGAGACCAACAATGCAGTAGCCATTCTCAAAGGCTACATTTCGGCTGAGCTGCAGAAGACAGGACAGGGGAAGCAGAACTGAAGAGGGAAACGAGAGAAGGATTATTTGACAAGAGCAGAGCTGGACAAATATTGCCAGAAAATAGTAAAGCAAATGTCTAAGTATTTGCATTTAGGAAATGCAGCCATTTTTCACAGAACAAACTTCCAACTCCCATTACTTCAGATGACAAAGTTGCACAGATGTTGAATTCTGAAGGAAAACAACTGCATTATTTCTATTTGAGTTGCACCCTGCACTGCAGATTCTGCGTTGAGCTGGGAGTTGGACTAGATCAACTTTGTTCCTCCCAACTCTACCATTCTATAAATAGTTCTGGGTAGACATGCCTATGATTGTACTGTAAGGAGTGCAAAGAGCTCACCACTCTTGGTGCGGGAGGGGGCGCTGACTCACAAGAAGGATCTAGTCCTTTGCTAGGTACTCAAATAGTTTAGAGTTACTCAAACATCATCATCTTTGCCCTTTCCCAGATTTTCGAAAGCCATTTATTCAAGGAAATAAGGTCAGGACTTTTCCAGGGTTGCACAATAGCCACCTTTGCTATTGTTAACAGATTAACAACCAGGTCTTCATCCATTCTGAGGGATGTGACCTTTCAAATGTCTTAATAACAGTGCTAGATATTATTTATTTAATAGCCTGTCTATACCATTTCCTCTCAGAGTTGTTTTGTTTTACCTTTAGACCTGTCCACCAGCTGCTGCTTTTTCAGTATATGTGATGACCTGGCCAAAAGCTGCATCTCATGGTGTTGGCATCTCACTTGTCTTTCCATGAGTTGATAGGGGTCATCAGGCACTTCCTATGAGCACCATGTGCTAAAATGGTTGTTGTTGTTGATATTCCACCTTTTCTCCAGACAGGAACTCAACAGATAAAATAGAAACAACTGAAAAAATGAGGAGGGATAATAAAAAAGAATTAAACCAATAGAATGTAAACACACAACATGTTGTTGGCATCCATCTTTCTTGAGAGAAAATGGAGTGTGCCTCCGGCGGGGAAGTCAAGCTGCTGGGCAATGGAGATTCTGGGCTGCCCAGACAAGACCCCTCTCTCGGTCTCACTTATGCGATCCAAAGGAAAGCAGAGCAATACATTTGGCACCTGCTTGGCTGCAAGAGTTGCAGGAAGGAGGCATACAAGGCACCATCCAACCATCTTAAGAACTCCACCCTGAATTCGTGTAGGGTTTACTCCTTAGTCTTTTTTTCTCACCAAGATGTCCCACAATGCAGAGGGTATGGATTTTTCCATGCAATTACTCTCGAAGCCTTTTTCACAAATGAAAAAGGGAGCCACAAGACAGCAAAGGTTTATGATGAGAGTTTTCCTTCTCTGAGATGGGCTACCTTCCTAGGTTCCTAGGTTGACGAGCTGCATCTGCCCTTCACTTCCCTTTACAGCATGTGAAGACACCTCCTTCTTTACCATTGGACCCTCTGTTGGCCACATCTGCCCAATCCACAGGAACCTGTCTTTGCATGCAGGGGATGTCATATCTATATCTATCTATACACAGAGAGAGTGTGCACACATAAGCACCACAATACCAGCCTTTTCCTTAACCTTTAGTCATTTAGTCGTGTCCGACTCTTCATGACCCCATGGACCAGAACACACCAGGCACTCCTCTCTTCCACTGCCTCCCGCAGTTTGGTCAAACTCATGCTGGTAGCTTCGAGAACACTGTCCAACCATCTTGTCCTCTGTCGACCCCTTCTCCTTGTGCATCTTTCCCAACATCAGGGTCTTTTCCAGGGAGTCTTGTCTTCTCATGAGGTGGCCAAAGTATTGGAGCCTCAGCTTCAGGATCTGTCCTTCCAGTGAGCACTCAGGGCTGATTTCCTTAAGAATGGATAGGTTTGATCTTCTTGCAGTCCATGGGACTCTCAAGAGTTTCCTCCAGCATCATAATTCAAAAGCATCAATTCTTCGGTGATCAGCCTTCTTTATGGTCCAGCTCTCACTTCCATACATCACTACTAGGAAAACCATAGCTTTTACTATACGGACCTTTGTCCTTAACCTTAAACACAATCAATTCCCAGAAGCCTGTTGGAATAAGAAAGTCTTCACCTGCCAGCAGGAGGAGAACAGAGAGAGAGTGGGGTAGCCAGTTTGAAATGGCCTTGATGACAGACAGAAGAACGGAGAATGGCAGACAAAGGACTGGTGCTCTAGATCCCTCCCACTGAGTTTGACAAGCGCTTTAGTAAAGTAACAACGAGAACTCATTACCTCCCAACCAATCAAAGATGATGTTGCCGTTCCTCATTTCTTTCTCTTTTTTCCATTAAGGCCCTAAAGGATCCTTGCTTGCTCAAGAAAACATTATTATTTTTTTAAGAAGAAGAGCGTTAACCCAGCCAATGCTTTTCCAATCATATCTTTAAGACTGTTCCCCAGTGATAATGCTTGCACCTGCCTCCTCCAGCACCTCTGCCGCCCCTTCTCCCCCTCTGCCCCCTGCATTAAATCCTTGATAACTGGGCTGTGGTTAATTAAGGGAAAGCCTGCCTGCTCTTATCTCCTCCCCCCACCCTCATGGCCTCCCATCTTTAGTCTTACCCTGGTCGCACCCTGAGACCCAAGCCTTTAATGAGTTGCTGAAATCAGGCCTCTGAGCACACATTTTATCTGCTGGCATTCTTGCCCTCCCTGATTAAAGCCACCCTGTGACGAGGGAGGAGGCAGGGTCACGCTGGGAACTGGCTGGGCTGACTTTGCACAGTGACAAGAGATAACAACTCAGCTTCTTCCCAGGGGAGCTTCCTCACACCCAGACGTTTCATCATGCCCCTTTCCAGGGAATTACAGCGCTCTTGCTTGGCCTGTTGCCACCATAATTTATTATTTAGATCAGGACACAGGGAAATAGCACAGCTTCTCCTCCTCCGCATCCCAGGCAATTAGATAAATTAGATTTTAAGCTTACACTTTCCCTCCCCTTCCCCCAAGTCCACATTTAAATGGCTTTTAAAGAGCTGGCTGTGACCTTAATTTATCTTAACTCAAGTTCTGAAGAATGCAAGTAGAGAACCGGCCAGAAAATGGATGCAGAAGCCCAGGTTTGTCGTGTGGGAATGGTCAGAGATGGGTCCAAGGTGATGTGACAAAACAAAAAGGCCATTTTGCAATACTCACATTTCCTTGAGTTATTCTGAGAGTTCCTCAGAAACAGCAAGAAAAGATGGAGGCCTCTCTCAACATTTAGAGTATGTTGACTAGTTAGTGGAGGAAAGGAGGAGGAAACTATTTTTGGTCTGTAGGAAACAATGGTAGACTACAATTAGTATTTGTTTGCATCTTGACTGAAAGGTAACGACTTCTCCCCACCTGAGAGAATTGGGGAACTGGGAACAGGGAGAGTCACCCTTATTCTAACATTGGCTATTTACAAGATACTGCTGGAGGGCCCAAACTCTGTGGTCCACAGATGCTGCCGGAAGTATTTCCTGTGCTGTACAGCAGGGAATCCTAACCTCTAAATCTAGGTAAGGTCTGGCTGAAGGTCTATAGCCTTTAGAGAACAGTTCTAGAGCAATTCCCATCTTTACAAAGATGGGCATTCTTACTGTACTGTTGTATATAAAATGTTTTGCAGCGGCCAGAAAATGAGCAAAGGTTGGCTGCGTACATTTCCAAAGCACAAGTAGGAAATGAAGCAATTCTTGTATGAGTTCCCTGTTCCTAGTTAATCAGCATGGTTTAATCAGATATCATGTCTGGTGAGAGTCAGTTGCTTGACCAAGCCTATCCAGTTAGCATTCCTAGCTGAGTTGTGGCTTTAAGCCAAAACTCCAACACTCAACACCCAGATCTGCCTGCTGGACCATAAAGCAAAAAATTACCCTGGTTTGGACTGATGTCCAATATGACTAGTTGCTTAATGCCTGTCCAATGCTTTGGCAATGCAAAGGGTTCTTGATTGTGACTCCAAAGTGTTTTGAACTCTGCCCAAAGTGGGGGAAGAGCAACGAATAGGCACAAAAAAGGAGAGAGTCTAGAGAGACAGGCTTTTCCCTCCCAGAAGGAGTTATTACAGGCAATACAAAAACACTACAAGATTAAGTGCAGGGACAGAGCTGGGCCATTTGGCTTCTTGCTACTCCGCAACTAAGTGCCACTTATTTATGGGGTTGTATTATTACCAGGGGAAGATGGGCTGCTCGAGTCTGCTTCCCATGGAGAAAATCAGGGTGAGTGGGCATTTGTGAGCCTCTCTAATTCTAACACACTTTTGTCGAGTATTGATCAGATTTTCTCAGCCTTTTCTGTTACAGCTGCTCAATAGAGGCACAAGTGGGGCTTCGCAATGGCCAGTCTTTGTTTGTAAAGGTTTCTTTTTACATCTTTTCAGTTTCCTTGGCTTTGGTTGATGGCTCAGCAAGCTCCAGAGATGCTGTAAGCTATGCTCACAATAAGCAAAATGCTTCTCTTGGATCCCCCCCTTTTTCTTTTGCTCCAGGTAAAGGTATATCATTTGGAAAGGCTATTTCTGATTGTATTACAATTATAATATTGTATTACAATAACAATGTCAGCCGAGTTACCTGAAATAAAAAGGAGCAAACGTTGCCCCCTTGCTTAAATAGGCTACATAGATAAATATTAGTGCCCTGCCAAAATTTTCTACTGCATTTCTTTAACCATTCGCCATCAGCTAATGGGAAAACAAAGTGCATGCAGAAGAAATTAAGGGGGAGGGAAGATTTCAATGAAATGCTCATGGGTAGGTGTAGGAGTTTTGTTGTGCTTTCCTTACTTTTGAGGTGGTTGAAGAGTTTTGCAAGCCATTTTTCTGGTGGTCTACATTCTGCAGCTTTTCCAGCTGCCCATGTTGCATGGCAAGGTCCCAAACCCTCCCAGGAAGTGGAATAAAGACACATGAAACAGTATTTTAGGTTAATGGGTGAAAAAGGCCACAACTTTATTGGTTAGAGAATGTGAGCTGTATTGGCTTAGGCATTGGAAACCACAAGACTGTATCTGACTCCTGCCCATCTGCAGGAGACTTGGAAGCTTTAACCACCAGTAGGGAGGTGCCTGCTGATGCACATCAACTAGGAACTCCCCAGGATCACCACTAGGGGTCGTGCCATGGCCCTAGCCTCCCATCTGGGGCTTCGGAGAGACCACACACCCCAAATTCCTTTAACTGAATACCCTTGAATTAGGAGGGGTAGGTGATGACCACTACCTCCCCTCCCCTTCAACCTAATACTCCAATGCCAAACTGCCAAAACTTACAAAGTTGTGACAATTTGCTACGAGGTAGGTGAAAAAACAAATGGCTGGTGCCAATTTGCCAAGTGGGGAAAAATTCCTACCAGGCCCCTTGGACAACCAAGGTGACCAACCAAGGTCCATAGCAAGGTCAAGAAATAAAGAGCCTAACTTGAGGGCAGGAGAACTGACCAAGCAGGGAGAAAACAGGGGCAAGACCTCAGTCGTGGGCAGTTTAACTAGCCCATGCCTTGCCCCCAGACCGTCCGGATTGGACGGCCACATCATCCTTTGGATGGATGTGGATTAAGAAGGAATTGTGATGATTCAAACAGAAACACACCAAACAGAAGAAATGTGTAACGGGAAAGATTGTCAGCAGGCAACTGCTGATGCAAACTGTTGACGGGCAACTTCAAGGTCCCTGCTCTCACTTCCTAGGGTTCATTAAACAGGACTAGGACTGGAGAGCTCTTCAAATAAAGGACACCTTCAAACAGAAGACTGTCCTCTGTAAAGTACTCATAGCTCCCCCAACTAAGTACGTACATAGTTGGTTCAGAACCACAGACAGTCCCTACATAACTGAAAAGAAACAATTGCCCATAAGACCAAGTTCTAAAAGATTGACTAAAGCTATAATAGCTTAGCAAACATAAAGAAACAGTTCCCAAATCATCAGCATCATTGAACATAATTCATGAACATTAAACAAAGGATGGAGGCAGGCTCAGACCTGGCTCGAAAATATATCCATAATGAATAATGGACTCTGGTAGGCATTTAGGCGGCAGAGGACAGAGGAGGCACAGCAGTAAACAGAAAAGGTAGAAAGGTTTTACTCTGGCAATAGATGGTTAGTGTTTTATTGTTGCTTCCTTGCTTGTTTCATCCATAAGGGAACTCGAGCTTAGAGAGATCCTTGTCTCCTTATTCCGTGCACTGATCAGAACAACTCCCAAATTAAATTCAATAACTGTGAGGCTGTGTGGCATGTGTTTAATTGTCCCAACTCTGCTGCAGCCCGATAAGCTCCTACTGATTTTTTTTGTACGAAGCAGTGTGTGTGTGTGTGAGCGCGCACGTGTGCAAGTGCATCTATCATTAACTCTTTCTGTATTTCTAATCTTCCATTAAAGGGTGATCACCTGACATTTCCTCTGCAAGATGACCACTTAAAGAATCGTTTTCTCCATCTTGTCCCTTCCTCTGGTCAGTGATAAATTTCATTCTGTCCAAGATGATTCTGTCCAGAATGAACAATTTATCTCTTCATCCACACCCTGTGCGCACACTAATAAGAAAACAAAGGTCCCTGGCACAGGAGCAGAATGTTGCTCACTTGTCCAACCATCTCCCCATCTATCTTCCCACATCTAATCACAGAGCCGTTATGAAAGATGAACCCACAAGAACTGGTGTCAATGGGTTTTTTAACACTTGACTGTACATTTTTTCATCTCCTCTTAGTACAGTACGAAAGAGTAAGGATATTTCAAAAACAACAACAACACATTTCAGTACTTCTGGACATGCAGATATTTTCTGGTAGCCATGCCCACTTCAGAGATCAGGCAAGGGCAAGTTGGACGCTGTGCTGCATGGGGCACCAAAACAATGCTGTAGAATGGAGCATGAGAGGCACAGGGCACAATTGAGAGCCCAAACTCTGCCACTGTCTACAGCATACATGGTTGACAAATGCGACATTATGGTATGTTCTCCATTAATTCTGCTTCCTCTCATGCCGCCTCTTAAACTGTCATAAAGTATTTTAAAAGAGTGCCACTCATAGAGCTATTTTATCAAGGTCTGCTACTCTGTAGGTACTTCTCAGTGAGATGCTATTGGAGTGCAAAAAAAGGTGGCAGGAGCAGATCGCCGCCGCCAGTGGGCCACTAAATGCTATCACGTGGGCTGTTTTTCTTTTAGTTTTTCACTTTTGTATTAGAACAAGTGAGGCCTTGTAACAAAGCACTGCCATGCCAAGTGCTTCAGTTCAAGATTCAAATCTCTCCATTCCATGCCTTCTCTCCAAAGGGTTTCCTACACCTCCACCCCTTCTGTAGTCAGTCAATGTTCAACACTCAGTTTGCATGCTTAGTCTTCATTGGCCTGATTCGTTGTTGTTTTTCCTCCTCCATTTTGAATTGCAAAAGGTGGATGCCGCATTTCCTTCAGAATTTGCATTAGATGAGTTTTCTTAATGTTTCACGCAAATAACCAAATTACAAAGGACAGGATCTGTTCTTTGTGCCACTAAATTTTTGTTTGGGGTGGGTGGGACAGGGTTGGAGACACAATCCCAGCTATGTTAAAATCTTGGACGTTCCTATTGATGTGTAAGGACACATCTTCATCAAAATGAAGGTTTCAGTGGAAACCTAGAAGTGACCTATACAAGGAGACGATTCTTTCTGTTACTGTACTGTGCATACCTTAGGATTGCCCCATTTCTGCTGGTCCTTCTCTCTTGCACTTGAGTTGAGTGCTTGCACACAAGCATGAGCAAAGGAGCCTTCAAATCAGTAGAAGCGGTGTGTTTTTCTGGGAGTACTCGAGGTTATGCAGTACCAGCACATTTTTTTAAAATGTTAGAAGTGTGGCACTTACTATAACAACTCTGAGGTGAGTAACACCACCTTTTTCAAAGAAAGAAAGAAAGAAAGAAAGAAAGAAAGAAAGAAAGAAAGAAAGAAAGAAAGAAAGAACTGAGTTGTAGTATACACATCATGATGAATACATCCTCTTAATTCTGTACATTCTTTTACAAAATTCTAGTATTTTGATATTTGGTGTGCTATAAGCTGCCTGGTGAATCTCATTATTGCCAGCTAGCCAGAATGCTAATGAATTAATTTAAAATGTTTAGGATTGCACTGTGTAAGTCACTCATTCCACTCAAACCATCCAGAGGAGCAGCTACAGTTGTGGGTGTTTATTCCATCTTTAACTTCTAAGCCCAGTAAGGCCCAGTTCTAATTATAAGAAAATTGGTCTGTTCTCAGTGATGGAGAAATGTCCAAAGCAGCCAACCACGAAGACAGGCAGTTTTAAGGCGGTTGTGCGGAGCGGAGCAGGGAGCGGGGGAGGGGGACCCCAGCCTCCCTAGAGATCTAATAGGCTTAGCAGGCCTGCTTGACACATGTCAGATAAAATAAAATAAATAAATAACAATGTTTGTAAGAAGATTAGCTTGAACATGGTGAAATTTCTCTAGGGAATTTCTATGGTGAAGCTCAAAGAGAGGAGGGGGAGAAAGAGAGCTTATCAGAGTGACGAATTCCCACTACTTTGGACCATTCAGAACGGTCTTGCTTCACCGTCTGCTTGCGTCTTCCTTGCTCCCTCAACCACTTCCCACCTCAGGCCATTTTGATTTGGGAGATTTAGGACCCAGCTCTTGGGACAATCCGGATCGTGCTACGTAGATCAGTGTGTCTGCTGTCCCATCCACTTGGTGGGACAGGAGAGAGGCTTTGGCTGCTAACTCGGTGGAAGTAATGCAATGCGACTGTCTAATTTGCGACTGAGACCCCTTCAGGGGAAGAACCTGTCTCTGCGAGACAGATTATCCACGGGCTTAACTACATTGTTCAGAAATAAATCATTTTAAGTTGTAAGCATCTAATCAATTTGCTGCACAAACACACAGGATCATTATGTAAGAAGAACTATCTGGGTGCCCACATCAAGCATGATGTGTTCAGAATTGGCTATGCATATTTAATACTCAGAGGCACACTAAAATATTAGTGATCTGGACATCTTGGGTAAGACATAACATTTGTTGTCTATAGAGAGTTGTTCTAAACAGAGGCTCATGGCAGGATGTAAGAGGAAGGCACAGAGCATGTTTAGAATGACAAACACTTTAGTTTAATGACTGCAAAATATTTGAATGTGTATGTATATTGGTACAAGCATTTAACATGTGTTTGAAAGACCAATTTTCTTGTCATGAATGCACAAGAAGTGTGGAAAATGTTACAGCATAAGCAGCAAATGTCTCCCCATGATGTGCTTCCCAAGCACCTTTGTGAGGTTTACAAACTCAGGTTATTAGAATAATATGAATTGCCAATTTCCATTATTTTATTAAGGTTGGTAAAACGGGTGGCGCTGTGGTCTAAACCACGGAGTCTCTTTGGCTGGCCAATCAGAAGATCAGCGGTTTAAATCCCCACGACAGAGTGAGCTCCCATCACTCTGTCCCTGCTCCTGCCAACCTAGCAGTTCAAAAGCAAGCCAGCACAAGTAGATAAATAGGTATTGCTGCGGCGGGAAGGTAAACGGCGTTTCTGTGCACTCTAGTTTCCATCACGGTGTTCTGTTGTGCCAGAAGCAGTTTAGTGATGCTGGCCACATGGCCTGGAAAGCTGTCTGTGGACAAACACTGGCTCCCTCAGCCTGAAAGCAAGATGAGTGCCGCAACCCCATAGTCTCCTTTTTTTCAAAGTCTCTAGCTCTCAAGATTGCAACAATGAATTTAACAGCATAAAACATAGATTCCCGTTAGTATGTACTTCTAACCTCCTAATTTTAATACATAGGTACAATCAGGTCATGTATTCCTAGCAGTGACCAGAGGAGGAATGACCGCTGGGAGGAGTACAGGGAGAATAAATGCCATGGTGCATCTGCAGCAATACAACCGGACACCTTCATTTGACTGACTCTGGGGTTGCAGCGCTCATCTCGCTTTATTGGCCGAGGGAGCCGGCGTACAGCTTCCAGGTCATGTGGCCAGCATGATTAAGCTGCTTCTGGCAAACCAGAGCAGCATACGGAAACGCCATTTACCTTCCCGCCGGAGCGGTACCTATTTGTCTACTTGCACTTAGACGGCTTTCAAACTGCTAGGTTGGCAGGAGCAGGGACCGAGCTCACCCCGTCGCAGGGATTTGAACCGCCGACCTTCTGATCGGCAAGTCCTAGGCTCTGTGGTTTAACCCACAGTGCCACCCTTGTCCCTTACAACATATATAAAACATAGTAAAATCTCAACCATAAAAAACTTCCCAATACAGGGCTGCCTTCAGATTTCTTCTACAAAAGTGCACTCCAATGTTGTCTCCTGAGACAGAAGGATGCCAAAAATGGTAAACAATGGAAATGCTTCCACTTGGGCTTTCGACCACGCAGATATGAGAACCACACATACGCATGCAAGGCTGTTATAGGTTTGAAATGTGATGTGCAAGAATGGGTCAGGAAGACATGAAACCATCTAAAATGTTAAATACTCCTGGTGATGGAGAGGCAAACTGGTGTGCTGCTAGTCAACCAACTGAAAAAAGTGATATTCAGCAAATTCACTATGCGGAGAGGTGGAGGGGAGTTCAGAGAGCACCATGCAAATCTCAATTAAATTATGCAAAAAAATAATAATTAAATGGTTTGAACTAATCAATCAAATGTTTGTGATCCGTTCTATCAGATTGTAGATCAGGTGTGGGGAACCCTTTGGCCCTCCAGAGACTGCTGAACTACAACTTCTATCAGTCTCAACAATCATGACCAGTGGTCATGGATGATGGGAATTGGAGCTCAGCAACCTCTGGAGCGCCAAAGCTTCCCCACACCTGTTGCAGATAGACAAATTATATTCTGATTTCTATCTCACCTGTCTTCTATCATGAAGTTCAGTGGTGGGTAAATGGTGTTCATAGGTACTGAGCAGACCTAGGCTTGCTTAACTTTATTAAGATGGGTGCAACTTCTGATATTATTATTATTATTATTATTATTATTATTATTATTATTATTATGTAAACTCTTTCCTAGTCCCTGGTACACTACTCAGAGAACACTTCTACTCCAAAAAAACACACAAAAAACCCAATAGCAGAGACTCTCTTAACCTTCTGTGTCTTTCCCATTTACCATGAGGGCTAGAAACCCATCGTTGTTGTTTTTAACAAATGAAAGCGTGGCTCTCAACGTGTCTGATAGATGCTCCCGATTCTGCGCTGAAAGCCAGATTTTTGCAATTCATGATGCCGTCTCGGTCACACAATAAACCAATGTCCCTGGAAAAGGATGGAGATGGAGATTGAGTAGTTGATTTTTATAGCCATATGTCATACTGAATAATGCACCCTCTCTGTTTGTGAGTACAAAGGGGTGGATGTGTGTGTGTATATTAAAGGCATCAGACAGATTGTTTGGCTTCATGACAATATATCAACACAACTTAAGAAAGAGGTGACTGAATTAAGATGATGTAATTCCTCTGTGGGTCTGTAGTGACTTCTTTTTAATGATTTATGGCAGCACATGGACCTCTTTTGCTGAGATCTTGAGGGAACTGTTCTAGGTGCACCCAGCCTAGGAAGATATGTGAATTCATGCCTGCCTGGTCCCTCTAAGTTAGCAAACTAGATGGGATTATGGAGATTCATGATTGGATTCCCCTTCTAGTTACATTTTTGTAAAATGGAATCATTGGGATGGGGTCACAGCACCAGCAGGGGCAGAGAGGGGTCATGCTACCAGGGTGGGGTATATAAGAGTAGTAATTATTGCTGGGAAAACAGCATAAGGGGGAGGTTCTAAAAAGTAAATAAGTGGGAGATCTGATCATGGATCTCCTGTCTAGTTTGGTCCCTTACTTCACATTTTGGGTGAATGTTAGGGACGGTCAAGCACAAAATGTATCACTCAGCACCGTATAAAATTTGGCAGATATTCAACAAATTTGGAAAAGAGGGCCCACACTTTCCCCTGTTGTTGACTTTGGATGTGCATTGCATTTCATGCTAAATGAATGCAAACAATAATAGGGGGCCTTGACATCCTTAAACAGTGCAAAGTGAGAGAATCAAAGAGGTACCAACTTCTCTCTCAGCCCAAAAATAGTAGAGGATGTTAAACATCAGTTGAAACATTGTTGTCCTATGTGTGAGCAGTACTGAAAAAACACCGCCATAGGATGCAGTGAAGGCCAATAGCTACCCTTTCCCCCACTTAAGGACAGAACAAATACATGCAGGATAGCCTGTCAGTAAAAACAATGAGCTATGATGAGTGGGGCCTGCAACAAAAATTGCAGTGCAAAGTTTTAGCTAGCCAGCCAAGCCCTTCTTCTGGATATATGATTCCATTTCATTCCCCATCCCTCGTTTTCCATCCCATCCTCAACAGTCAGACTGTGACCACTGAGCCTGCTCAATTCTTATTGGGCTGTTTTGTAGTGAGCTATCCAGTTATGGCTAAATGGAACCTGCATGCAATATGCTTCTGAGCAGTGGAAAGCTGCAGCCTTCATGCCCTGCTTTTGAGTTCCCAGTCATCTGTCAAGGCAACTGTTGGAGGTTAGAAAGCTAGACTAGATGGTTCTTTCCTTTGAAAGAGGTTTTTAAATTATTTTCCAGTAAACAGTAACATAAAATGCCAACAAGCAAAGTATAGCCAAATGAGGATCACAGATGTAAGTCTCTCAGATAATTCTTATAAGATCACAGATATATATATATATATATATATATATGGAGGTTTTGGTGTCCTCGGGTGTCTTCCCGTGTAAAAGTTGGGGTGTCTAGGCGACGTTTCGATGAGGTCTCACTCGTCATCTTCAGGCTGGTGCTTTCGGCTTCTTGTTACTGGAACAGAGCTCTGTTCCAGTAACAAGAAGCCGAAAGCACCAGCCTGAAGATGACGAGTGAGACCTCGTCGAAACGTCGCCTAGACACCCCAACTTTTACACGGGAAGACACCCGAGGACACCAAAACCTGCATTCCTGTACCCGTGAAAATCTACGAAAGCATATATATATATATATATATATATATATATATATATATATATATGATCAATTGCTCTTTCTGCACCGCACTTTGTACGATCAAAGACCAGTGCATCTAAGATCAATTGCCGTTGCTATTTATGTCGTCACATTTATTTATATTGATGGTCATGATACTGCTAATGTTGTTTCACTTGTACATTACTGAATTATATTTTTGTAAGTTATATTATTGCTATGGGGTATTGTTTGTGGGCGCATCAGTGAAGGGCGAGTATTTATTACATAGAAGATATGTGTGTCAGGGCAGCAGGAGAGGGGGAGGCGATTAAAAAACTGGTCTGCAGAGGAAGAAACAGCATGAGAGGTCAGAGAGTGTTGAGGAGGAGGAAGAGAGAGGAAAGACATCTTTCAGGTACCTCCTCATCTAGCCACACTACCAATCAACTTCATGGTTGTATCAACCAGCCCTTTAGCTTGTTGGTGCTATTACTGAGCTGGTCAGTAATATGACTCACATCATCTATGATCTTTTTGTAAAATGAGAGGACCGACCTCTTCCATATTACTAAGACCTGGGTGGGTAAGTGGGGTGGCATTGATTTTTCACAGCTTTGTCCATCCTGGTAGTCACTTCAGCACCAGTATGAGCTAGGTTTCTGGGAGGCACATTGAGATTCAGTCCCCCTTGTCAGCAGACCTGTCTGCTCAGGGACTAGATGTGAAGCATTGCATCTGATGTTGGGTTAGAGAGACAGGACAGGCCTGTTGCTCGTCTACCACAACCTTTTCTGCCCTGCAATAGCTCTGAGCAAGCTGGCAGAGATGCTGTCCAGTGTGTCATGCTGGAGAACCCATGGGAACTTGTCCTGAGGGACTTCAACATTCATGTCACGGCTGGCAGCTCAGGACTTCATGGTCACCAAGACAACCATGAAGGTGTCTCAGTACATCAGTGGCCCAACATGTTTGGCAGGTCATGCTTTGTACTGGGTCCTTGCAACTGGCCAAGGAGTTGGTGGTCTGGAATTAGGGAAGTGCAGTGACTCTGTTGTCATAGCCAGACTACCTTCTGGTAAGATTTGAGTTGACTCCTGCAGGGGGTGGGGGACCAATTAATATGGCCTGCACCCTAGAATGTGGTGCAGATGTGAAGCCCCTAGTCTATCACTGTGGAACAGTGAGCTAGACAATTACCCCAAAGCGCCCTCTCTAGCATGGTGGAATCTGTTCAACTCTCTCATATTCTGAGGAACTCTCCAGGTGATGAAACAAGCAGGGCAACAGCCTGAGTGACAAAAGTGTCACAGGGTCTGCAACCAAAGATGGGTAAGAGCACATTATCATGCCTACTATATGGCAGTGACAGCAGCAAATAAAGCTCACTTTGCAACCGAGTCCTTGAATAGACATCCAACAGAGGGTTTTTTTGGATGCTGAAAGGGCTATTAAATCTGACCCAGGAGTGGAAGTGATAGAACCCTCGAAAGCTTGTTGTGACAAGGTTGCAAGGCACTTTGAAGACTAAATTCATTGAATTTGTACTGAATTTGATGCAGCTGTTACTACAGATCCTAGGGACATGTACACAGTGTCTTGTCAGGTTGTGTGGGATTGGTGATAGGGAAAAGGCCAACCAACTACCTGTCTACCCTTGCCCATCTTGTCTATTAATATCTGCCATGCTTAGTTCTTTGCAAGCCTTGAAAAGCAGTTGATTGTCAGGGCTTGCATGGAGAAAAACCTGCCACCTAGTTCATTGCCACATCAGGTAAATGGCAGGTGAGTGATCCTGCTCACCTGTCAAATTTGACCCATGAGGGGTGGGGGAAAATAAGGATCTGGTTCACTGACTAGATCCAGTTTCCCCACCCCAATCTTTATGAAGCCACTGGATGAGGCCATCACTGTATTTGGAGCAAGGTGTCAGCAGTAAGCTCTACTTCTCTTTGACATCAGAGTCAGGTGAGGCCATGCAGGAGCTGAACCAGTAGAAGCCATTTTGGCAAGTAAGTGGCATATAAATTTAACAATAAATTTATATAAATTTAGCCCTGGATGAGGGCTAATAAAGGAAGATCGAGTCCTGACAGGAAGCCCTGCAGGTAGCTGGTTCTCAAGTCCATTCCTGCCTTGGTTGCCACCACTACGAACAGCTTTCCAGTGACACTTCCATAAGGCCAGTCACATTGGAACCAGACCAAATGCTTCCATAAAGGAGTGTATTAAACCGAGTCAAGGATTCTGCCTGCCAGCACTCCTTTCCCTTGGTGATCTTCCGAAAATGATTGCCGCAAACAGGGCTGGCCAAACAAAAGCAGATCTAAACTGTATCTGATTAAATAGGAGGATATTTTGGACACAGTGCTTACAAGACCGGAGTTGCCTCATTATTGCTTCTGCCCGTATCTCTTTGTGGAATACCGCAGAGACCCAAGCCAGATAATATTAATTGTTGCTGGGTTTTATTTTATTTTTTTACTGAAATGTTTAAAGTGTCGCTGCCTTTCATTTGCATCTTGCAGCCCACAGCCCGCTGTTGGAACTTAATAAACGTTAAATCGTTAGAGTTATGCATTCTACTGAATATACAGATATACAGATAGTGCTTTAGCCCAGGGCTTGCGACGGTCAAGTGAACTAATAGTGGTGAGCAACTATTTGTGTGTAGCAACTGGTGGTGGGCTTGAACGTGGGGATAAGCAGCACGATTTAGACAAGGTTGCACCTAGAGATGCCTCAGTGAGTTTGACTTGCAAAACAGACTCACCAGATTTGAATCTCCTGGACTAATGTGACGATGGGCCTGTTTCACATAACTCCCATATAACAGTGAGGATTGGGCATGTGCCTGACCTACTTCCCAATCCATTATCCTACTGGATTGCAAGGCTAGGTAGGGCATGAGGGTTGATCCTGCTCTTCTTTATTTTTATATATAGGTGCTAGCCTCTTGGAACAGTTGGCATGCGCACGGCTCCTGTTACTTGCATTGAAATTGTGGCAGCAGTTCCCTCAGGAGTGAGGTGATGTGATAACATGCCACCACTCCCAGGGAAATTGCATGGGGTGGCGGCGGCGCTGAGGGAAAATGCCTCTCCCCATAGGTACAAACTCCCTGAGAGTGACAGAGCGTCACCACATCCCGTTGCTCCCGGGGGGGAATTGCAGCCTTGTTTTCAACAGGCACATCACGAGTCACACTTTCTCACTGCTTCAGGTGGTTAGTAAGTGCGAAAAATAAAATAAAATACAAGTGTGTGTGTGTCAGAGTCAGCTCTCAAACCATCTCATGTTTGTTTGTTTGTTTGTTTGTTTGTTTGTTTGTTTGTTTGTTTGTTTTAAAAAATAATAACCTAGAAAAAAAAGAATTCACACTGAAACAGGATAGAGTAGGCTTTTCAATGAAATCCACATGGACACCTCTGTCCCCTGCTCCCAGGCCTCCCCACAATGCTGAGAAATGTTTTTGTGGCCGATGGACTTCTGTTTGCAATTCTTTCTAAATGTTCATCTGTACATATTAATTGGCATTTGCAGATTCTATGCAAATCTGTACCCTCTTTTTTTTTTCTTGGCAAAGTGTAACTTCTTTTCATGGTGATGCTGAAATGGCCACCCTGTCCTCAGACAGCCCAGCCCTCAGCAGAAGGAAAGACTCTGCTAATGTTAATCGATGGGACATTTCTAATTTGATGGAAAATATGCATTGTGCTCTGAAAAGAAGAAGCTAGGATCCCACACACGTACACACACCAGCACCATAGGAACAGTCATAGATTAATCTGTAAAAGACAAGAGGATCCAAGCCTCTTATTAGAAAAGTTTAAAAGGATCACTCTGTTGAGGCCTGCAGGCCTTCACTGAACTTTCAGGTATGCTACTGTTTGAAGTACATGCAGGTCTTACTTTATGAACATTCGCTATGCAAAAATTCACTTATCCAAACACAATGAATTAGTGCCCAAACCTTACTATGTACACTGCAGATTCAGATATCTGAACAGAGAGCATTTTTAAGGTTATTGTTTGCTCCCCTTTCCCTCTGTTCCTCAGCCAACCAGCAAAAGGCAATCAGACAAATCAGAGAGTGTTCCCCTCCCCCTAGATTTTCTGATGTAGGTGGGGGGGAGGCTTGTTTTGTTTGGGGGGGGTTTGAATTTCATCTTTAGGAATGCATTGGAAGTTCCACCTTAGGAATCAATGGAAATTGTTGAGTTGTTGTGCAGACACTCACCTAACCTGAAAAAAATGGTGATGGGTATTATTGTTTTTATTCTGTAACAAACTCCTGCGTCAGTCCAGCCATCAATGGAAGAATGAACTTTATGGCCAGCAGTTTATTGAGGAGTTGTTCCTAATTTGATATTAGGCCCCTGCAAAGGAATGGGTGTGCCAGAAACTCCCAACACCAGAAAGAGGGGGCACACAGCGTTCATAGTGCAGAAAGGATTTGCTCTGGCCTTCTGTTATACTGGGTATCCCTCTTTTTGGGATTTTCTGTATGCAAAGGACTCTCTTTGGAGGAGCAGGAAAGAAACTCTAGAGTTTGCTATACTCCCACAACAGTGTGTTCCATTTACAAATGTTTTGAGTTGCAAGCTATTGGCTTTTGCAATTATGGTGAAGTGCACCTTGCTTGGGCATCTGATGGCTCTGTAAATTTCTTGAAGCAACTTCTCAACTTCGTGGTTCTCCAAGGGGTGCACAGCTACCATGTTTGGCATTGATGAAAGTGGTCCAGTTCTTGGCATGGATTGGCTCTGAAATTTCGCAGAGCTGAGAATACACACACACACACACACACACGTAGGGATGAGGGATAAATTCAATCAACTTCACATCTTAATTAAAGGTGATTTGATTGGTACAAAGCTTGTACTTTCCTCCCTGCCTAGATTACACACAGGAGTACAAACTGCAGCATACATCCAAACCTCAATCGCCCTATTTTAATACTTAGCTTCCTAGGTCAAAATATGCAGTCAGCTTATCTCCTGATGAAAAGTATTTGCCTATTGATTGGTGGTTAAGATGAAGGTTTCCAGCCAAATTTGACAGGAATTCTGGCCTCTGGGCAAGTAGCAAAATTTGTGTCTGCAGAAAGCTCGGAATTTGGAGCTTATTTTGTGTTAAAGTCAGCAGCATGCTTTTCTCTTAATGTTCATGCCTGAACTGTGTGTGACACAGAGTATGCCTCATAAGAGGAATGTCGTGCAGCCCCAGTTCACCTTTTCATTCTTTTTGCATAATTTTTATTAAAGTTTTTTTTATTATACAAGATGAAAAAACTAATTATATAAAAAAGGTCTCTTTCACTGAGCATCGGGGCAGGTCACATTGTACTGCCGAGGACTTTATTGTAAGTATTAGGAAGTTTCCCTCCCTCTATATTCAGAATTTTTCTACTTGCATTATTATTTTTAAAAGGCCTTTTCTATATTGTATGTTAAATAAAGGAATGGCTCCTCGGGTCATGTGAAGAAGATGATTGCTTGCCTTTGGATAAAAGGCAACGTAGAGGGAGTTCCGACTTTTCTACCATCTTTAAAAGGAGGTTAGGATGGTCACCCTAAATGGAGAAATGAAAATCAAGAGAGTTGTTTAAGCAACTTGGTAGAAAGAACAGCAGGCACTTCAGTGTTGGGGGCTGGGGTGGAGAACTTCTGGACTCTAGAGGAACAAAGGTAGGTTGGTTGATAAAGTAACAATTACATGGCCTCCTTTGTGTCAGGGACTGGGCAGAGGAGGAATGGTGGAGACTGCATCCCCAGCCTGACCCTTCCAGAGAAGAAAAAGGCAGTTCAGAATTTCAACAGGGGTTTGAGGGAGGTCACAGCTCAGAGAAAGATGAGGGGAAAGGTTGGGAAATAATGGGAAAGGATGCAGAGCTGGAGCAGCTGGCTGACACATTGCCTCTAGAACAGTGTTTCCCAACCTTGTGCCTCCAGATGTTTTTGGCCTACAACTCCCATCATCCCTAGCTAGCAAGACCAGTGGTCAGGGATGATGGGAGTTGTAGGCCAAAAACATCTGGAGGCACAAGGTTGGGAAACACTGCTCTAGAAAGCATTCCAGACCCACCATCTCCCAGAACCTGGTGAGCCTTTAAAGTAGGAGAGCAAAGAGCTCAGAAGCAAGGGGCTCTCAGTGCCACCCAGAGAAGGGATGATGAATAAGGAAGTGGGAAGGGGAGAAGAGATTTACTTGTAGCAACACCATTATTCCAAGAGGCTGCATTTCTAAGCCTCTCTCTGTGAATATTGAATAAAAAGCAGTTGGTAAGAACTTTCCTTGTCTTATCCATTCCTGGTGACCTACTGTGGGGGTTGGATCCTTTGACACCTAACACTTGTGACATCACTTGCTGGTGGCATAGAAGTCAGGTAGTCAAGAGGTATTGAGTGTGAAGGAGTTAGAGAGAGTCAAATATTGTGTGAGGCAGGATATATACAGGAGAGAGTGAGTTTGTGTGCAAGAGAGAAAATAAATAAACAGACATATGTATTTGTGTTGGTGAGACAAAGCAATTGAGAAGAGAAACTGCAAAATGTTAAAGATGTAAGTAGAATTTCGTCTGCTTCTGTTTTGTGGTTGTATCCTGGATTGGAGCACTAATCTTGGCTGCGTTGGGATCATTAGAGTGGGGAGATCAAGATCACTCTCCAATGATCTTGATGTATGAAGTATCCCCTCCCTGTCTTAAGTGGGATTCAGTGGCTGCAGGTTCTATATAGCTGTTGTGGATAATGTTCATGGGTGGACCACTCCTCTGCCTCCATCTCCACAAATTTGTGAAATCTCATTTCAAAGCCTCCAAGCTAGTAGCCCTTATCACACCTTGTAAAGCCTTTCCTCCTCCCAGGAGGGGAGGGGTTGTGAGCGGGAGACGATTCCCGTGTCATGCAGGGGGCGCTCCACCCCTGCTTCAACTCCAGGGCTGGTGCCACACCCCTCCCCGGTTGGGCATCCAATAGGGAAGCTCGGCGGGGACGTGGCTTGCTGCTCAAATGCAGCCGCACCAGCCATCCCCACCATTGCACACACATTTTCTTCGAGTCAGTTAGGTTTTCTAAGACCTCATCCTTCAGCACCAGGAAGCCTCGTGGTTCATCAGCACAAGACAAGCCAGCAGCCCCTTCCCGCTGGGAGCAGCGGATCAGCCAAGCTGAATCCGGAAGAAACAGGAGACTGCAACAGTTGCGAAGCGAGTGCCTGCTACCTGCTCCAACTGTGAGGTTTGGTCTGGGAGAGGGGGAATGTGTTGTTGGTGTTTCGGGGGGCAAGATGTGGCCATCGCCTTCCCCGGCAATTTTGGGTATTCCGCTAAAGGAATCCGGCGGTCGTGGATCCTGTCCGATGCCCGTGTGGCGGGGGGCCATGGCATGACCCTCGGTGACATCAGGAAGAGAGCCTATAGTTGGATTAGCATCAACAGGCTCCTCCTACTGGTGGTTAACCCTCCTCAGACTCACCCCTCTACGAGTGGGTGGAGTCTAATGTTCCGTGGTCCAATGCCTAAGCCAATACCTTCTCACATGCTGTAATCAGTAAAATTGTGGCCTTTACCTTACCCATTAACCTTACATTCTGTGTCCACGTGTCTTTATTCCCCAAGCGGGGATCGGGTCCTCGAATTACAGTGGGGAATTCCATAAATTAATTAAGCATTGCCTGAAAAAGTTCTTTTCGTGGTCTGTTCTGAACCTTCCCGGTCAATTTTATGAATGACACTAAGTTCTAGCATGATGTAAGGAACACAAACACCTGTCCATTTTCTCCCCAAGCCCTTGACCATATTCACTTCACTTTTCTCAGCTGTTGGTCTCCTATAGTTAAATTCAGCTGCACACGTAAATACATTAAATTGCATAGGCAACTTTTGCAATTAGAGGGTTTGAATAATTCTGTACCACCTTTGCTTCTCTTTATACTTTGCTTCTTCACACCCTTTTAGTATTTTATCCAATGCTTAAAATCTGTTACCTGTGGTCATACCCAACCCTGCAGGCACAGAGTTCCTTTCACACTGTGTGACCTCCTCTCCTCTATCTGCACATTCCTATAAAATATGCCTCTGAGGATCTCCCAACCCTTCAGGAATACAGTGGTACCTCGGGTTACAAATGGTTCAGGTTACAGACCCTTCAGGTTACAGAACTTTGCTTCAGGATGAGAACAGAAATCGTGCAGTGGCAGCAGCGGGAGGCCCCATTAGCTAAAGTGGTACCTCAGGTTAAGAACAGTTTCAGGTTAAGAACGGACCTCCAGAACGAATTAAGTTCTTAACCCGAGGTACCACTGTACCTATCTCTCTCCCTGCAATCCCACTCTTTCTCTCTGAGTTTTTCTATCTAATTTTCCATGCTCTGTAGCCTGTCTGAGGTCTGTACCCCTTCAGCTATCCATTTGTTCTCATTTCTCTCTCTTTCTTTATCCCTGGGACATCTCCCCAACATGCTGGCATCCTGCCTTTTGTGCAGCTGCTGTAAACATCTGGACAATACTCCACAGCTGCTGCCATTCCTTCAGGCTCACCTGAGTCATCATTTGAGCTAGCAGGGAGAGGAATGACACAGAAGGCGGCAGCAAATCCTGGGTCTCCCATGCGTGTATACACACACACACAAAACCATCATTTGCCATATTTGGAAGAGTAGGGATAGGGAAGCAATTCAGTTTTGTTTTCATTTTCATACGAAGCTACCAAACTTGCACTTCTTGAGCCAACACACCGATGGGAATACTGCTATCCTTTTGACATGTGCGCATCTCCAGAACTTGCTGTGCAGTTCTCTGTCCAGACAATGTGGACCAAAATGTGTATGCTAAAAGAAAGCATGTGTAAGCATACAAATAGAATTGAAAACAGATAATAGTGAAACTAAATAGTATTGAAAATAAGAGGAATTGATTGTAAAATGTGTACATATTTCGGGGGGGGGGATGTGATTATTGGGAGACATTCCCACTAAAATGCTAATGAATTTTTCACGAGGGTTTCTCATTTAATGCAAATAGCTGCAGAAATCTGGAGAAATGAGTTCGCGATTGGAAAAATGAGAAATGCTGAGAAGTGAATCATCAAATTCACTCACCCTTACTTAAAATCAGATTGCCTTACTTGCTCTTCCTCCTTTGCTCAAGCTCGGGATTCATCCTACGGCTTGTGCAAACTTTTATCTGGAGATGGTCATTTCCGTGCTTGGATTGATTTGGATTTATCTTGCCCAGCTCCTAAACGGTGCTGCTGCTATCTGACAACTGTTCAGCAATCCTTGTAAAGGAATTAGTGGTCCTCTTTGCCTGTTCTTGGCAGACAGCAGCCCAGATCCCCAAATCCCCCATTAGCAATGGTATCAATTGACACCCTCCTTTGCTGGCAGGCCCAGCCGAGAGAAGTGCCAGGATTCAGTGGGAATCAAATGAGTACAAAGCTTGTACTCTCCTTCCCTGTGCTGATTATAAACTGGAATACATGCGACATAACTCACCTCTCTTGCCCTCCTCTTCCATTACTTCGCTTCATGTGCCAAAAGTAGAAGCCAGCTTCTCTACTGAAGTGAAGTGTTGGTCTATCGGCTGGCAGTCAAGATGAAAGTTCAAACCAGCTGCTATTTTTGTGTGTGCAGAAAAGGCAGAATTGGCTGGTTTGGGTTTCCAGTCAGCAGCAGCACCCTTTTCTCCTGGGCTGCGTACACACTATAACTATGAAGCACATCCAAAACGCTTTCTTCCCTCAGAGAGTTGTGGGCACTGTCGTTTGCTAAGAGTTACTGGAACTGAATTTGCACAAGGGATACCTCAGTTTGCATTAGCTGCATAAAATCTACCAAAATCCCACAATCTGTTGTCTACAGAGATGGTCAAACAAAACAAACAAACACAGAATCCACTCACCCTGCTCCCAGAAAGTGTGTGTTGATGGGTTGTTATGGCCTTAACACTGTTAGTTTCCTTTGGAGAAGAAAGCACTGGTGAGAGACTTTAAGTGTATTTTGGGGCATTATCTGTTGTTGGAGATGGCGTTTGTAAGTGGTCCATGTTTCACAAGCATACAGTACTAACTATACAAGACTGACGGAAGCATTAGTCAGTTCCCCCAGATACTAAATATAGCAAGCCCAATTCACACTGCTGCTTTTCAGGTCTCCTTTCACACAAGCATCCAGTTCAGGCAGATGATGGCTTCAGTTCCTAGCCTGGTATGAAACAGTTGTTTGGCATAACCAAGTTAGTCATAACAGTTTAGGAGCCCATACTATCCTTTGCCTGATTTTGAACAGTGTGAGTGAGGTAGATAGGGATGGGGAAGAAATTCAGCTTTGCTTGCACTTAAACAAATCAGAAACTTAATTTATACTTCTTAAACCAATATGCAAACTGAAATGCAGGAATACTCTGACACTTGCACTTTACTGAATTTTGCAATGCAGTTCCACAACCAAACAACATGTAGCAAAATGCATATATTAGGAGGAAATGTGTATCATAAGGCACATATTGGTTTTTAAGAAAATCATGCAAAATGCATTATATTAGGGGTAATTGCTCTCCAAAGTGTGTAAAATTCATATAAAATATGCTTATTAGGAGAAATTTGCACTAATGTGGTAAACTTTCATGAGTATTTTTGTTTTATTTTTTGCAAATTGCTGTGGAAATGAGGAGAACTGAACACTGGAAAGATGGGAAATGTGGAGAAAACAAACCTGACAGCTTCGCCCATCCCTAGTTTGAGAAAAGCAGCCATGTAAACACAGAGAATGACCTGCCCATTTGCCCAGTCATGCCCATCCTCAGGTACCACCCACATACAAGGCCAAGGAGAAAACCATCTCTTTCCTTTGCGCAACACAAGAGCATAACACACAACAACAGCATTTTATTTCTCTTATATGCCATTGCAGTAGAACTTGCTGTGCCCCTGGGTCCTGCATCCTTCTGTGCCTCTTAGTTTTTCCTCCTCCTGAGTTATTCACTTCTTCTCCTGCATCGCCGCATGGTTCCACCACGGTGAGGAATGTAATTTATTTGAAAATGGTGGGGGCTGTTAAGGTAGATGGATTGTTTGTGTCTAGCTTAAATACAGCATACATTAAAAAATAATAATTCTCCCACTAGATACACCATTGCTTTTTGTACATTAAATCCCTTATTTTTCATTCCAGTTGAATGGCTTGGGTTATTATTATTATTATTGTTATTATTATTATTTCATTTCCAGGAAAAAAGAAACATTAAAAGTTATAGGATGGATAGCTTGTAACTTGAGGGCTATGTGCAAGGAGAGGCTGCAAAGCATATGGAAAGCGAGCCAAAGGAATGGCAGTAATACGTACGTGAGTTACAGGGGGCTCATTCATTCCCATTACGAAGAAGTACACCACCATTAATAATCATTTTAAGCAAACGTTGCCTTGAGCTAACATGCCTGCTGTATATTTGGGGAAAAGTGAAATTTTATTTAATAAGAGCAACTATGCATACAAATTTCTCTTTCTCTCTCCCAATATTTATAGCGTCCATACTAGTCTTGGAACAGTAGCATTTCTTTAGCTGGTGTGCTTCTAGAAAAATGCACCCTGGATTCCCTTTGTTTCAGTATTTACCTTGAATTTCACATTGCGGTGTGGTGGGGATTTCACATTCACAATGCAGTGCTGGGGATCTCTTTTGACCAGGGACCATCATGCCAACAAACTAACCGAGAAATGTGTGTGTGTGTGTGTGTGTGTGTGTGTGTGCATTCCTGCAGATCTTTATAGGTTGGTTTGGGACCGAAATAATGTCTCTCTGCATTCCGTGTTAAGGAAATGCATGTCATCTTAAGGTGCACATAAGGGAAGTCCCAAAATCTCACTGATGCCTAGCACATGGATCCCAGGTATACTAAAAAAGTGAAAGTGGCCAAATTCATCATGCACACACGACCTCCACTGATGGTAACATCTGCATAGTTTTTAAGCAAGCAGTTGTCACTACATCTGGTGGCAATTAATTCTGTTAATTATATGTGATGTTGAAGAAGTGGCTTGTTTTTCCTGAGTTCTAGCATTATGAGAGTGAGGGTCAGTGGAGCAGTGGTCAATTCGGAAGTGTAGCTGCTGCTCATGGCAACCCCGAACAACCTTCTAAGACCGAATAACAAATATGAATTTTTGACCAATGCAAAGATTCTGCTTTCAGTACCAAACCAGCTGGTCTTCTCCTCCACCCACCACTGCTTTGATTAACATTAAGTCTGATGAAGACTTCTGGGAGTCTCAGACGCTTGCTCACGACTTTGTGACATTTGGGTTGGTCATAATAAAGAGACTTTGAAATGTTTCAAAACAAAAGTGGCAGTTTCGACCTTAGCCATGAATACTAATGTCAGTTTCTCTCGTAGAAAAGCTTATTTGTTTGCCATGAAAAGAATTGGCGTATAGCACCCCTGGAGAAGACATCATTGTCCCTGCTATGAAAGAAGAAGCCTTGCTTCATGAATCATCCACTGTAACACTGGAGAAGGTGAAAGTGTCTCTCTCTTCACACTGTTTTTAATTTCATAAATCTCTGAGATGTCCTCCCAACCCTTAGTTGCCTTTCCCTCTAAACTAAGAGACCCCTCAGATGCTTTTCCATAATCTCTGTTGCTATGACTTTTTCAAACCCCATGAAATCTAATTTACCTACTGCTGGTCTATATCCAAATGGATTTGGATTTAAATGAAACATAATTACAAATAGTTATGAATCCTGTAATGGTGGATGTTATGGGCAACGAGACCAAGTCGGGTATTTCAAACCTGCCTCTTACTGCTTGGAAATCTCTGGGATCTTTTATTAACCAAACTACAAAGGAGAAGATTCAGGAGTCCAGGAATGGTAAAATATTTCATTCATAAAACTATCTCTCTGCATGATCTTATAGAGCAACAAAGAAGCGGGAAAGAAACAAATGGAGGAGTGGGGAAGGGAGCCTATTATGAAACAATGAGGAAATTAATTTAAGTAGTGTGTGCTTTATTCTAACTATTTAAAATAGAATACTGATTGTGACCTAGGTCTGCTCTCTTTACAAAAACGTGGATTGAATTAACAAAATGATTCAGAAAACTGAACCTCCCAGACCCTTGAGTAAAGGTTTCTGATTCTTTTATTCATCTAGTTGGGCGGAGAGAAAGAGGTTGCCAGAAATCAGTTAATGCCGTATTTACCCTGCGCCTTAAGTACAGTGAAAGTGTCTACCTAAATTTTAAAGAAAAAAATGAAACTGCAATGGCTTCATTTCCCCAGTGGTACATGGAAGGCCCCACAGAAAGTAGGAGTTCCAAGAGAAAGCATTTTATGAACCCAAGTGTTCTGCAGCATTCTTTTAAGCCATTAACACAATCCATTGGGGCAGGTCATTTTCTGTGCTAAATCTGATTTATATATGCCATTCAGACATACAGTCATACCTCGGAAGTCGAACGCCTCGTGAGTCGAATGTTTTGCCTCCTGAACGTCGCATACCCAAAAGTGATTGTTCCGGTTTGTGAACATTCTTTGGAACCCGGACATCCAATGTGGGTTCTGTGGGGTCCAATTGGCTGCAGGAGCTTCCTGCAGCCAATCAGAAGCCACGCTTTTGATTTCAGAACATTTTGGAAATCAAACAGACTTCTGGAACAGATTCCGTTTGGCTTCCGAGGTACAACTCTACCCAGTTACCAGGTTAGGTAATTCAGTTTTAGATTCCACCTGAAAAACAAACTTGGCCCTTCTACAAGCTTAGGGAATGGCTGAAAGAAAATGGTAAATACTTCAGGGTGTGTTCGTTAACTTCTAGTCTTGTTCTTGACCTTTAGTCTCGTTCCTTCTTGTTGGACAATCAAGGACTAAGAAAGTGATTGCAAACTAACGGTGGGAAGCAATTTTTATTCTTTGGTTGCCGGGTTGATTTTTTTCTGCCCAGAAACCCTGAAAAGACCTCATGCTAAGCTGCACATGTTGGGAAAATCAGAAATTAGGCCTGAGTTACAGCCTAGGTGACCAGCCAGTCCCCTGTAGTGTGCACAGCTGTGTTTCTATTATTTGCCATCAAGTACTCAAAAAAACGAAGAATAAATAGCCGCTATGATTGTGGGTATAGTGATTGCTTTAAAAGAGTAAAGGTAACCTAGGGTAGATTCACCCCCCAAAAAAGTCACTAGTTTTCTCTTTATTTCACCCGTTAGCAGCAAGCACCCTATCATCATCAACATAACTGCAGAATAAACAAATGTTCACTTCTCTCACATGCTACTTTATTGCTGGCTGGGATGAGAACACAACTGAAACGGAAAAGCAGAGCAAAGGAAAGGGCAAGAGTCTAATTCTAGCCCATAATACTGATAGTTCTGAGAGTTAACTCTTCAAAGGGTCATGTTACAGGCTGGTTTTCAAGAATCACTTATGTATTATAAGGTGACTGTGTTCATGAAAAATCAACTCACAGTCAGGGAAAGTGTTAAGTGAGCAGAGTTTTGGGGACTCTTCCAGATGAGGCTTTTGTTGTGTACTTGCTTTGCCCTTCTCACTGAATTTTTCAGAGTCCTATTGTTAAATTAGAGACATCACCTTGCCAACAAAGGTCCGTATAGTAAAAGCCATGGTTTTCCCAGTAGTGATGTATGGAAGTGAAAGCTGGACCATAAAGAAGGCTGATCGCCGAAGAATTGATGCTTTTGAATTATGGTGCTGGAAGAGACTCTTGAGAGTCCCATGGACTGCAAGAAGATCAAACGCATCCATTCTTAAGGAAATCAGCCCTGAGTGCTCCCTGGAAGGACAGATCCTGAAGCTGAGGCTCCAAAACTTTGGCCACCTCATGAGAAGAGAAGACTCCCTGGAAAAGACCCTGATGTTGGGAAAGATGGAGGGCACAAGGAGAAGGGGACGACAGAGGACGAAATGGTTGGACAGTGTTCTCGAAGCTACCAGCATGAGTTTGACCAAACTGCAGGAGGCAGTGGAAGACAGGAGTACCTGGCGTGCTCTGGTCCATGGGGTCATGAAGAGTCGGACTAAACGACAAACAACAACATTGTTAAATTGCTCCTGTTCTTAAATCAAGCTGCCATTCTTTCAGCAGAGACTGCCACTGTCTGTCATGACACAAATTTAAAAGACGATTAAAAAATAAATAAATCCTGGGGTCAGTGGTGTAAGATGAATTTTTTTTCCATAGGGAAACAGGGCCAGAAGCACCAGCTTGCGAGGGGGATAGGAGGGCAATGTCATGCATGTGACATTGTGATGTCCTGATATCACGCATGTGAACATCGCACCTGCCGCCCTAAGCAGGTCAGAAGCTTCCCAGGCTTTGCAAAGGAGATGCCAGGGCTCTGATAGGATTCTGGAGCCCTCCTGCCTCTTTGCAAAAGCTGGATGGGCTTTGGGAAGATGGCAGGATGCATCTTGGACCCATCAGAGATTCACACCTCCATTCCTCCATTCCTAAGCTAGGCAGAAGCTTTCTGGGGCTTTGGGAAGGAGAAACATTTAGGGGGGCTAGCCTAGTCCCCTTAGTCCAATGACTGCACACCACTGCCTGGGGTGGGAGAGCAAAGCACAACTCTAGGAACCTGGATGACAAGGGTGAAGCCATCTTGGGTGGCTTTTTAAAGGACGTAAATTCATGGGGATAAGGATATCAGAGACTACTGGTTGTGATGAACTGTGTGAGACTTCCAATATCAGAAGCAATGTATCTCTGAAGGCTAGTTGCAGGGAACTGCAGGATGGGAGAGAGCTCTTGTGCTCAGGTCCCGCTTGCGTGCCTCCCGCAGGCATCTAGTTGGCCACTGTGAGAACAAAATGCTGCGTTAGGCAGGCTGTTGGGCTTATCCACTAGGGCTCTTTTTATGTTCCCAGGTGATGGTTTTGGCGGCTGCAGGCAAACCGCTATCTCTCTGCCTCACTCCCCCCCCCCCTGCACTATAAGGATAATAATATTGATGTGCGTTATAGGGCTTGCTGCAAGGCTGTGGAGATAATGTTTCCAGACATACTTTGAAGTGTTAATTAAATGCTCTTATTACTCATCAGACTCATGGGAAGCTGCTGTTCTTTTGTATTGGTGTTTTTTTCTAGACCTGTGAATCATTTGCTTTGAAGACATGTTTTCACACAACTTTTGCTCAGGGAAAAGAAGTTGCCACCACACCGTACGCTACTCACATGGTTGTGAAACCCCCCCCCCCCCATGTCTGAAATGTGACAAAACTACACCATAAGATGCACATATGTCTACTCTTTTCCTCAACTATAACTCAATATTAAGTGAGCACTTTCTTCATCTGCATGAAAATGCAGATGATGAGGATCTACCTGTGTTCTTCTGTGTCTTATTTCACCTCAAACAGCTCTCCTTCCACCAGTGCAGGATGGTGTCAGGGACTGGCTGGACACTGAGGAATGTGCACTGGGGGGAGCAGGGTTGGAGACTGGCTTGGAAGAAGATCTAGAGGAGCCTGTAACAGCCAGGAGACAAGAGTTAGAAGCACGAGAAGCTGCAGGATTGGAGAGTGAAGAACACTGCAGGAAGTGGGAGAGACAGATCAGGCTAATGTAGAGTCACGGTAATCTACACCTCCTCCTCCTCCTTCCCCCATCTCTCCTGCTCCGCTGTCTCCCAGGACCAGAACAGGACTGAAGAGGGAGGAGCAGACGGTTACATGCAGGTGGAGTCTTTGTCTGCTTGTGTGCAGCTCAGTTAGAGGAGGGGCATAATCCATGGTTAGGGATAGAGCCACTATCTCATCAAGTGCACACCTAGAGGTATCTGAGAGACATAGGATGGATGGACATACCTTTCCCTAACTTGTAAGTGTACTTTTGACAATAAAGAGTTGATTCTGGACATTCTTGTCTGTGCTACATGGCCATGTGTGTGCGTCCTCATCTACAATGAGTGATGCGGCGTTTTTTCAGACGAGGTCTCTTATTTGAAGGGCTGTTTGGTCCAAGCTCTGTTTAAAGATAAAGAACCATAAGAATGGGGAGAAGTGGCCTTGAAGTTGCCCTTCAAGTGTTAGCAGCTGGACAGCAGACCAAGCAGGTCACCTGGTCACAATCTTCCCCACTACAGTGAAATTTATTCCTATTTAAATCACAGCAATTATTTCTAGATTTGCATTTATGCATACAAATTAGCACCTGAAATTTTATGCAGATCTGCTTCCTTTTATGTCCTCTTTTTTTGTGATGTGTTATCTCTTTCTTTCTTGGGGTGGTGACAACGTACTTTGTATTATAAAAACACAGAATTAAAAAAATAAAATCCCTTGCCCACAGGCTTGCAGTCTAAATAAGGATACACACACACAATAAAATAAAGGGGAAGGAAGATGAAACATGCTGAAGACAGACCCCTCTTAATTTAGCAAGACAAAAGAAACTATAGATGTCTTGAGGCATTTCTTAAAGAGCAGAGGGGACCGGGTCATAGGAATGGCTGGGTACAAAAAAAATAATCATATTGAACATCAGTGTTCTTTCTCACGCAAAATATCTTTATTTTTATTTATTTAGCCAAATATTTCGAGGCTGCCTTTTAGCACCCAGCCCTCTTGAAACAGCTAACTCAACACATAATGTAAATGAAGCACATTAAAAAATCTTAAACCAAAACTCACGACAGTTACCAAATAAATAAATAACCCCAGCAGCTTAAAAGCATAACCAGGAAACATTCCACTAAGTTAACAGAAAACAGTGTTAAACTGATCAGCAGTTTAAAATAACAGAACATTACTGTTCCAGTAATTCCAACAAAATTCTCCATGGTGTTTTTTTTTTTGCCCATCCCTACAATGGATGGAACATTTTGCTCAATGAAGTAGCCCAGTAACATATTCAGGGCTGCTTTCTGGAGCCGGAGTCAGGAGCAGGACAGCAATTTTTAAAAAAACCTCAGGAGTCAGTTAAGCTAACTGTTTATTCAAAGAAAAGAAAATAGTGAAGGCCTAGTGATCCCAGCAACTCTTCCCAGTAGGTCTTGCCACAATGAGGCAGTTGCGAAGACTGAAGGTCCCTGCCTTCCCACGAATCTCTAAGACTCCTCCCTGGGTTCCTGCCCCAGCAGCCTAAGGCTCCATTGTCTTGTCTCTCTTTGTTGCATCCTCTTTATTTTTCTGCATGTTCTGGAATACCAGAAGAGGGGGGAGCTGGTTGCAGCAGAAGGGTGAGATTCCCTGAATTCTTCAGCAGCCTGCCTTATCTTGTCTCCTGGCCCTCCTCCTCTCCTGCCTCTGATTCTGGTCTACTCTCTTCCTCAGCCTCTTCCTGCTCACTAAACCCTGTTACCTCTTCAGCTTCCTCCTCCTCCTCCTCCTCCTCCTGGAATATAATGTTGTTGTTGTTGTTGTTATTATTAATAATAATAATAATAATAATAATAATAATAATAATAATTTAATTTTATTTCTGGGCAACTGTATTTGTGGACTCTTGTATTGTCCTTTTCCCTTCTGTATTCTAAAAACTCAATTTAAAAATATAAATTGTGTACAAGGGTCCTTAAATACAGTTGTCCGGAAATAAATTAAGATTAAACATCAAAATAAAGATTGTACAACCATACATATGTTTTAAAATGTTCATATGACTGATCAGAATTCCTCTCTGTTAACAATATGTGGTCAAATGTGCAGTTTGCCACATTCTGAGAAACGATCACATTGGTAATCTGTCATAACTGTGTGCATTCACAAGAAAGGTTGGCATTTTTTCCCTCCTGGTACATAGTCCCCAACTCGTCCTAAAATAGAAACGTGGGATCTTTGCAAAGTAAGTGCAAAGAGATAGAAGCAATAAAATGAAAGTATGATGATGAAGACAGAAGGTCAAATCTGAAGTACTCAGGAGTTAACAGCCTCCAAGCAAGCTCTGCTGAAGAGAACACTCTGCATAAGGGAACAGACAAACAGTGATGTTGTTATTGGAACCCAAAGGATATGTCCATATTGACAGCTAACTATAATGGCTTCCATTATAACACCCCTGTTCTTCAGAGCATGCACAAGTGCTGCTGGGGGCAACAATGTCATTGGAACAGAATTTCTTCCAATATACAGATTGATTCACGTTCAATGCTCTCTCTCTCTCTCTCCCTCCCTCCCCCTGCCCCCCGTTTCTAGGCTCGGAAACAGCAGCGCATAATCGGTTTGGTAAAAGTGGGCAGCACCAGGGCTTGGATGAATGAAATCTGTAAGCCTCACTGCAATCAAACTGCAGAAATGATACCGAGCCCAGAGCGGAAGAGAGAACGATTGCTACTTAATATTCTGCACCGTTGGGTTTTTAATTGCATATAATGTGGGGCACAGGTTTCCAATCAAGACACCAATGCCAGATACAAAGAATAATCTTCGTCAGGGCACAAAGGTTTCGTAGGCACCGTGAGTAGACTCCGAAAATCACTGCCAGTATTCAGGTGGCTGCCTAGCTTCTGCCATGCCCTTTATATATGAATGTGCTATTAGAGAAATCCCGGAGCAATTGCATTACTTATATAGCTGCTGTTTCATAATTGCATATCGCTGTCTTCCAGTTTTTGCCAACCTACGGAGTTGTGTAGGGAGGGGAGTTGCGTGGGAATTTCATTGATTAATTCCGCTCAAAGAGCCAACCTATGACATTGTCCAAGACATCGTGAAACAACAAAACCCAGAAGCAGAGGGTGGAAGGAAGGAATTAAGCAGATAGACATTTTGATAAATTATGTCCAATGCTTATTCAGATATAGACATGAACCCCCCCTCCCCCCCAAAAAATCTATAAATTAGTTCTTATTCAAAGTCAGGTTGTTTTCTTCAGGCTTTGAGTGCACAGTGGTTGAACTTCTCTTTTTGCACACAGTTTGACAGTCTGATAACTTTATCCATAATTTTGGTCTGCATTTGAAACTTTTTAATTTCCCCATCTCCCTTTTATTCTACATATCAGAAGTTACAATGTTGGGACTAGAGGAATGACTGGGGCAGCACACTTAATAATCCCCCCTCCCCATGATTACAGACAGTGTGCTTCCTTTTCAGATTAGCTAGTTATTTTATACCCTACGGCTAATTGTAAATGGGGACGCAGGTGGCGCTGTGGGTTAAAGCCTCAGTGCCTAGGACTTGCCGATCGAAAGGTCGGCGGTTCGAATCCCTGCGGCGGGGTGCGCTCCCGCTGCTCGGTCCCAGCGCCTGCCAACCTAGCAGTTCGAAAGCACCTCCGGGTGCAAGTAGATAAATAGGGACCGCTTACCAGCGGGAAGGTAAACGGCGTTTCCGTGTGCGGCTCTGGCTCGCCAGATGCAGCTTTGTCACGCTGGCCACGTGACCCGGAAGTGTCTGTGGACAGCGCTGGCCCTTGGCCTCTTGAGTGAGATGGGCGCACAACCCCAGAGTCTGTCAAGACTGGCCCACACGAGCAGGGGTACCTTTACCTTTACCTTTAATTGTAAATACTTAAGATTATTGACATTTGTTCTAGCAGAAGTAAATAAAGCACTTCTAACTCAGATCAGCAGGATACACACACACACACACACACACACACACACACACACACACATTTCTATTTGTGGACCAATCTTATTTACTCTTCTGTAGCTGGGTTTTCATGAACTTGCGTGTGTGTTTATTTAAAAAAAAATTACACCCAGCCTTACACTATTAAAATGCTCAAGGCAACTTACGGCAACAGTTAAATGTAGATGATACCCAGCTCTACCTCTCTTTCAAATCAGAACCAGTGAAGGCGGTGAAGGTACTGTGTGAGTGTCTGGGGGCAGTTGGAGGATGGATGGCGGCTAACAGATTGAGGTTGAACCCTGACAAGACAGAAGTACTGCTTCTGGGGGAACAGGGGATGGTGTGGAGGACTCCCTGATCCTGAATAGGGTAACTGTGCCCCTGAAGGACCAGGTGCGCAGCCTGGGAGTCATTTTGGACTCACAGCTGTCTATGGAGGCACAGGTCAATTCTGTGTACAGGGCAGCTGTTTATCAGCTCCATCTGGTACACAGGCTGAGACCCTACCTGCCTGCAGACTGCCTTACCAGAGTGGTGTATGCTCTAGTTATGTCTAGCTTGGACTGAAGTCCAGCACCGAGGGCCTTCTGGGGGTTCCCTCACTGCAAGAAGCCAAGTTACAGGGAACCAGGCAGAGGGCCTTCTCGGTAGTGGCACCCGCTCTGTGGAACGCCCTCCCACCAGATGATAAAGAGAAAAACAATGACCAGACTTTTAGAAGACATCTGAAGGCAGCCCTGTTTAGGGAAGCTTTTAATGTTTGATAGACTATTGTATTTTAACATTTTGTTGGAAGCAGCCCAGAGTGGCTGGGGAAACCCAGCCAGATGGGCGGGGTATAAATAATAAAGTTGTTGTTGTTGTTGTTGTTGTTGTTGTTGTTATTGTTGTTGTTACTACTACTACTACTACTACTACTAATAATAATAATAATAATAAATACAAGAAACAGACATGATATGGCCACAAAAGGGATCAAAAGAAAGCAGTTTGGCGAGTCAAATACCTGATGAGAAAAGTGTTTCTGAGCTGGTAGAAGGGTGACTATGGAAGAGGTAAGGTTGACTTCCTCCAGAAGGCAGCTCCACGCTCTAGGAGAAAACTATGTCTCAGCCAAACATGTCTCAGCCAAACTTGACTGATGCTGGCAGGATATGAAGGAACAGAAAATAGCCTTGCAATATTTAATCCCTCGTGGTAAATTTGGTGGACTTCTTTTGTTGGAGGTTCTTCTTGAAACGTATAGGTGATATCCATCTGGAGCTGAGTTGTAAGTTGGATGGTGCTTGGCGATCCCATCTGCATGTTGAACTTCTTCAAGCAAACATACAGTAGGTTCTTCAAGCACCACACTTTTGCTAAATGGATTGCTAAGGCTTTCCAAAAGCAGTTGCTTTGTTTACCTTCAGTTCACTTCGATCCAGTCTTGCTCACTGGGAAAGTGGTTACCAGAATGCACAATACATTTCCCCCTTTTTTGGATAAATTTATTAAATTCCAAAACAAGAAGAAATTCTTCATTTCCAGCTCATAGTATGCCAGACTTAAAATGTTCAAGTGCACAAAGTTCTAAAGAAATCACTTTATAATGTCAGTTCTGATCTTTAATCAACCGAGCCCATTTTCCACCAAAGTCTGAAGCTCTGATGGGTTCTGGCTGGTGAGAGGAGACATGGCTGTGACAATTAATAGTTGTACCAGGATGTCTTGAAATCAGGTAAAGTGTTAGCAGGTTAGACATTATCCTCCTCACAGCTCAGTACTGGGCCTCAGATGCAATTGCCAACTGCTGATTAAACATTTCAAGAAGGCTTCACCCTGACTAATTTTGAGCAAGCACAAGAGGTCTCTAACATTTGTAGAGTCTGTCTCCAACCCTAATTCTCCATCCTTGGCTCTCTGCATGTGGATTGGCCAAGCTCAAAAACAGGGTATGAATAGTTCAGCATCTTCACTTACATTCCATCTGGTGCTCTGACCCTTAATCAGACTCGTCCTCTTCCAAGTGTCTCCTCCCACACTGCACATGGTCCAGCTGTGTGTTATTTAGCTGTCTAGCTCTTTTCTCATCATGGCAGTTGATAGGGTACATTAGTCATTTTTCGGTGCATGATTTGTTTTAATATCTGCATTACTGAGTACTATAGTACTAAGAGCTATTGCAAATGAGAACTGCATGTTTTAGTGTGTGTGTGTGTGTGTGTGTAGAGATGATAGATGATAGATAGATATAGATAGATAGATAGATAGATAGATAGATAGATAGATAGATAGATGATAGATAGATGATAGATAGATAGATAGATAGATAGATAGATAGATAGATGATAGATAGATAGATAGATAGATAGATAGATAGATGATAGATAGATAGATAGATAGATAGATAGATAGATGATAGATAGATAGACAGATAGATAGATAGATAGATAGATAGAGATAGATGATAGATAGATAGATAGATAGATAGATAGATAGATAGATAGATAGATAGATAGATAGATAGATGATAGATGATAGATGATAGATGATAGATAGATAGATAGATGATAGATAGATAGATAGATAGATAGATAGATAGATAGATAGATGATAGATAGATAGATATAGATAGATGATATAGATAGATGATAGATAGATGATAGATAGATAGATGATAGATGATAGATAGATAGATGATAGATAGATAGATAGATAGATGATAGATAGATATAGATAGATGATGATAGATAGATAGATAGATAGATAGATAGATGATATAGATAGATGATAGATAGATAGATGATAGATAGATATAGATGATAGATAGATAGATAGATAGATAGATAGATAGATAGATAGATAGATAGATAGATAGATGATAGATAGATATAGATAGATGATATAGATAGATGATAGATAGATGATAGATAGATGATAGATGATAGATAGATAGATGATAGATAGATAGATAGATAGATGATAGATAGATATAGATAGATGATGATAGATAGATAGATAGATAGATAGATAGATAGATGATATAGATAGATGATAGATAGATAGATGATAGATAGATATAGATGATAGATAGATAGATAGATAGATAGATAGATAGATAGATAGATAGATAGATAGATGATAGATAGATGATAGATAGATAGATAGATAGATAGATGATAGATAGATAGATAGATGATAGATAGATGATAGATAGATGATAGATAGATAGATAGATGATAGATAGATAGATGATAGAGCCTAGAGCCTGCTGGATCAAGCCAATGGCCCATTTGATCCAGCTTCCTGTTCTCTCACAGTGGCCAGCCAGGTGCTTGTGAGAAGCCTGCAAACTGTACTTCCCAGCGACTGGTCTTCGCAGTCATGCTTCCTTCAAGAGTAGAGGTAGAACCCAGCCATAATGTCTAGTAGTCTTTGATGGCCTTGTCCTCCATGAATTTGTCTAATCTTCTTTTAAAGCCATCCACATTGGTGGCCATTGCTGCCTCCTGTGTGTCACAGTATTGCCAGGGAATGCCTTTGAGGAGTGGCAGAGGGAGACAGAGAGGAAGTGGTGAATGGGGAAGAGGGAGAGAGCCAAGAGGCGGAAAGGCTTACTGATGCTGAAACAGAGCCCCAGCACTGCACAGGGAGCTCAGGAACAGACGGAGAGCCGGTCACAGGAGAGGAGGGGGTTAAAATGCAGGGAGGAGAGACGTCCCATGAAACTTCCCCACCTTTTCTGTTGGAGGAGAAGCCAGAGAAAACCACTCCCTGAATCTGAACTGGATGATTCAGACGCATGATTGTATTGTGCTGCTTGTACATATGTAAAATAAAGAACTGTAAATATCTCTGAGTGAGCAGAGGTGCTTACTGAGAAGAGCATACACAAGCCATCACACTGTGGGAGGGAGTTCCACAGCTAAACTATTTCCTGCGTGAAAAAGTATTTCCTCTTTTTTGAATCTTTCAACATTTGACCTTCATTGAGTGACCTTAAGTTCTAATGTTATGAGAGGGGAAGAAAAGAAATTCTGCAACCACTTTCTCCTTTTCATAAATTTCTATCATGTCACCTCTTGCATACATGCATGTTGCTGTTTTATGGTCCACTCCCAGTCATATTTACTCATAAGTAACTACATTTGAGCTCCCTGGGCCTTACTTCCAATTCAGCATGCTTTGGACTTGAGCTTGTTTATGGCTACACCATAGACAAAGACGCAAACCTGAAAGAATATCAGTCCACCAGGGCATGATTTGGTGTGCATCACTAAACAAACTTGCTCTACATAAAGTGGACAGTGATTTGCATTTTTGTTCTGTGTGGCATAGAAGAGTCTGTTTTCCTCAACTGAAATTTTCCCCTGTCCATCCCCAAAAGGTTTTGCCTAATTCATTTCATGCCTTTTGTTTCCTATGGTCAATGTTGTGCCAGCTCTTTTTAAAACGTATTTATTGTAGTAACATCTTTGCTATCTGAAACTTCTGATTTCTCCAAGTCCTTCCGTATATTTTTATACTATGTGACTAATTGTCTTTCTTAACGGAAGGTCATTCATTCTTTTGCTTCTTTGTGCCTCTGCTAACTTCCCTGGTTGCTGTTTTCTCTCTCTCCACCCTTCCAACAAATGTATTCTTAAATCTTTCTCCCCTTGCCATATGTTTGCCATCATTACTTGTACTTGTACGTTCTGTCTTCTGCTCATAGGTCAGAAATGAATTTGGACCCTCCATGCTCCAATTTGCCGATGAAAAGACACAATATCAGTGGCAAGACAGACAGGTCTTTCTCAGAGCCTGCATGTTAATGAATGGTTACAGATAGGTAGCCGTGTTGGTCTGCCATAGTCAAAACAAAAAAAATTCCTTCCAGTAGCACCTTAAAGACCAACTAAGTCAGTTCTTGGTATGAGCTTTCGTGTGCATGCACACTTCTTCAGATACAGGAATTTTTTTTGTTTTGTTAATGAATGGTAATCCTTTAATCTGAGGCTGCATCCGCACTTGGGCCTTTTAGCGCTGTTGCAACATTGCTTTTCTGTAATCAGCTGAAAGTGCAATAAAAGCAGTTATTCCACATGGTGCTTTATGTAGCACTATATTATCCTGCAATGTCTATTCAGGTGGAAGGATAAGGACACCCAGCTTGTTGAACATCTGAAGCCACTCTGTAACAGGATTCGCCAAGTACAGGCGGCAGCCATTTTGCATGCATCGAACTGACGCACAACTGTGGACGCACAGGTCTTTGTGAGAAGAGAGCGTACCGAGAGCACGTTATCACTTTTCCTCCCTTGTTTTGAGATGAAAAAATGAGTATTGTCAGCAGTTTAGCATTTGAAATACGGTTGGGACCTATCAAGGAGATAAAAACATTTGTGGAATAAACATCTGTCTGACAAGCCTTGCCTCCTGAATTTACGGAATGAGTTAAGTTATGTCACTAGCTGCATATCTCCCTCAATATATAGCCAAAGATGATCTCTACATAACTCTATTATATAATACCATGTTCTTTTGGGTCAATCATGAACAACACAGAGCTTATGGATCAGGTTATTTCTATGCCTGAGGCATCTGCCAATGTTGACTATCTAAACTTCCCAGGGTTCAGAAACATAAATTCAATATTTGGATATGCTAGGTTTGTACTTCTGTCACCATGAACTGCTACATCAATTTCTGAGGCAGGCATTGCAAGAGGTCCTTGCACTCGTCCTCTGTCCCGCTTGCCTATGGAAGGCTCTTAAGCCTGAAAAAGACAAAGTTATTGTTAAGGAATTGTTTCTTTCATTCCATCCCGTAGTTTAGAAAACTATTCTCCTCCTCCCCGCTTTTGTTTTCTTCCTTTAATCACAATCTTACAAAGAGACTGTATAAGTTTTCTGAGAAAGTGAGTGCTCAGATCGTTTTTTAAATAATACAAGCTGACATATTATATTAGATAATGCAGGTTTAAATACCTCATTATGTAATGCCCATGGATATCTGCCTGCTCATTCCATTCCTCGAGCCTGATCACATAATGGATGTTTATTCAGAAGTTGTCCCCATTGTGTGCAATGGGGCTTACAGCCAGATAAGTGTGCATAGAGTTGCAGCCATTGTCTTTCTAGATCCAGTTAATTCATTCATCTTGAGTATTTTCAATATTTTACCCAACCGTCCCTGTTTGAACAAAGCAACTGGCGCTTCCTAGCATTGTGCAAAGATCACCCCAACAAAGAAACTTCATGGTCGTCAACTGGTATAACCTCTTTTACAGCTTTCAATCATAACAAAGCGAGAGGATCTAGTGGTAATTTACATTGTGTCATATCAATCCGGAGCTACGTCCAGAGCTGGCTGACTGCCTCAGGCATTCATCTGAACATATTCAAACCCCAATTGCAGAGCAAAGGTCTTGAAAAATCATTAATTTGAGCACTTCATACTTTAATTTTTACCAAGTCTAATAGGGCTTAATAACGAATCAGGTTTCATGCCCCCAAATTTAAACTTTGGAAAGAAACCAATGCAAGCAGATCAACTTGTCATGAGTTATATATAAAAAGAACAAGTGGGATAGGACATTTCTTTGAATCAGAATAAAATTCAGAGATTATAAGTGTAACATGCAACATAGTGTTGGCTTGTATCATTTCTTTCTAAAAGGATTGCTGGTGTTCTGCACCGTGCCTTCATCCAATATAGGCTGTAAGTAATTCATGCAGGTCATTCCATGACTTCTAAGTATACTCAACCCTCACTGGGCTCATTTTTGGTATTCTTTGGGTAGAAAGAATTTTTTTTGGGGGGGTAATTTTTTAGGATTGATTTCTGTAATTCACAAGGTTTCCCTGAGCATGACCTCTCTCTTCTTTTTCAGTGGTCCCATTTTGGCTGCGTTTTGGTTGGCACTCACCACGTGATTTCACTATTAAGTGGGAGTGGTTGGACATTGGCATTTATAGAGGATAGATTTGAGGACACTTTCGGGGAGGAAAATAGTTCTGCTGAAAACCATCTCAACTATATTTGCTGACAGTGGAACCACTTCATTAATTTCTGTACTGCATACTGCATGCTCAGTGCATTATACTCCCCAGCTGTGGAAATTTCTCCCCAGGAAAGTTCGCCTGGCGCCTTCATTATACACCATAACATGTCTTTTTAACTAGGCCTTTGGTTGATTTGATTGACATCCTTTTAAAATGTGGGGTTGTTTTTTTTATTTGATTGACATAAAATGTGGGGGGGGGGTATTTGATTGACATACTATGCCCTTTTAAAATGTGAGGGTTTTTTGGGGGGGGGGTTATTAGGTTGTTGTTTTTATTTTGATTATGTATTTTGTGGTTTTATATTTTGATTTTATTCTGTGAACCGCCCTGAGACCTCTGGGTATAATAATTAAATAATAATAATAATATTGGTAGCCCTTTTCATCTGAGTTTTGAGTATCAGAAACTTGCTATCTGGCAAAACTATGCATCTCCTCATCTAATTTCATTTCAGTGCGCTGTAACTACGGTTGCCAGATCTCTAGGCCGGACCTGAAGTCTCCAGGTTTGTCTGTCCCCCTCCAAGTAGCATGGGAGGGGCCCCTCCAAATGGATGAGAGTGCCTTAAAAAGAAAAAGAAAATAAGAAGACTGTGCATGCAGTTTGCAAGCTTCAGCCTGGCAGGCGCCATCTGCAGACCATTGCATAGACTCTATGGAGTCTCTGTCCTCCTCCCCTCTCCCAATTAACTTCCGTCTCCATGGTTCATTGGTGGGAGGAAGCACAGTGAAATAATGGTCCCCTCACTTGAGCTCAAGCTGAGAACACCCTCTTTAGCTAAAGCTTGTATCTTAATTACCAACCAGTGTCATGTTTGTTTATTTGTTAGGCGTTGTGTTTTTTATTTGAACAACATGCTCTCAGCAGCTGCAGTTAATGCATAATGTGTCATGCTTTGTGAAGTCACTGGAACCCACCCTGTGCCTTCACCAGGGGCCTCTCCTAATCCTCTGGCTTGGGCCTGGGAATCTCAGGGTCTGGGATGCTCCTGACCTGGAAATTCTAACTGTAATGATATATAAATACAGACTCTTTATGGTGTTATATTTGATCACCTCTATAAATGAAGTCAATGCCCTAGATCTCTCAAACAAATTCTTCATTGCCTGCTCCCATTGCACCAGTGGGACTTACTCCCAAGTAAGTGTGCCTAGCAATCCAGTAAATTGAAACAATAGAACTATGTTGCTATATGTTTCGAGATATATATACACCAGCCTGATGATGCAGTTTTTAGGATGGCCATTTCTAGATGGGTGCCTTGTGCCTATTTTTCCTTTTATTAAAATCAATAAAGCCTTATGAACAGCAACAACACAGAGTAATAACAGTATATCTCCATGTCTCTGAGTTTCTAGAATAAGTTGAAAAGGAATAGCCATGCTACAAGGTGGCATAAAAACATGTATAGCATCAACTTGCTCATGAACTCAAACCAGCTTGATGATACCTGTGTGTGTAAGGAGGATCCTTGAGGAATTGGATCTTTGCACATTCTGGTACCAACGGACTGCATGTGCACCTCCTGTACTAATGTGCAGACTGAAAATTATCCACTGAATAATTTTTGCCCTTCCTGAATGTTCTGATGCAGTGCTCAACTATTTTTTATTTTTTTAAATGCAATTTTAAAGTCTGCTTAGAAATGTGTATTTTAAGAAAAAAAATCATTTAAAAATGTATACAGTCATACCTTGATTTTCAAACAGCTCAGTTCACGAACAACCTGGAACCCAAACGCTGCAAACCTGGAAGTAAGTGTTCCGGTTTGCGAACTTTGCCTCGGAAGCTGGACATCCGGAGTGGATTCCGCGGCTTCCGATTGGTATGTTGCCAACAGAATGTTTCAGAAGTTGAACGGACTTCCAGAATGCTTTCTGTTCAGAAACCAAGGTACAACGGTACTTCAATGTAATGGAGGCAGAGGGAGGACTTTTTAAAAGAGATAAATAAATTGTAGAATAATGTGACCTGGTCAGAATATGACTTGCTCTGACATGTCTGTTTCTACATGCCCAGCGTCAATTGAAAACCATACCGACATCCATATAAATGTGGAGCAGAGGCTGGGATTATCAGGAGCATCCTACACATGGGTAGGAATCTGGCAGAGACACATACCTGACTGGCATGTTCTCTCCCTCCTGGTCAGTCATTCGGGAGCTTCGAAAGCTTTCTCCAGCCCGAACATCACAGCGACTGATACCAAGATGCATCAGCACACTTCAGGATTCTGCAGACTCAGTAGCACAGCATTTTGGCTAAACTACTTTATTTACATATAATACACTCGGAGCATCGTAACTCAGCTCTTTCCTCTTCAGCATCAGACAGCAAAGAGAAATAACAAAGGAACAAACGTCCTACATCACGGAACACAGTAATACAAACATCCTGTCTCCGTCACTTCCCACAATGTGGAATGAAAACATACACCGTCATGTGATAAAACCAATCCCATGACTGCAAGCACGGGAAAGAATCCTAACATCAAGAAGGCCTTGAAAAGGAAATGCAACCTCTTCCACATACAGGGCCAGCAAAGGAGACGGGGCTGTGGTGCTTCAGTGTTAACATGAATTGTTTGAGGATGCTTGAGCCACTCCTCTGAAATGCATTATGCAGCTGCATCCATATTTGCTGGCAATTTTGCACCCTACACACCAAGAAGCCCGCTGTTGCCAACATGCCCAAAGAGTGTGAAGCTTACTGGGTTGGGCCAGTCGCAGTCTCTTAACCTGATCTCCCTTGCAGTTTTGTTGTGGTGGTAAAATGGAGAGGAAGAGAACTGTGTGCTCCCTCTTGAGCTCCTTAGAGGAGTGGGATATGCATGTGATAAACAAACAAACAAATCTATAGCAGAGAGGGCAGAGCTTGCCAGCTTGATGCTCATCACCCTGCGCACGTTCATTGAACACATGGAGGGAAGCCGAACCAATCTGAAAGAAGAGATGGCTTTTTGTAGAGTGGGGTGGTGGTTTGATTTGCTAGACACCAGGAAAACGTGTTTGAGGAAAGTGGAGCTCATTTCAAGAGGTCCCACTTGAACAATAACGAAACTTGACTGCTGTTGCTACTTTTTGAGAAATCCAAAGAGTTATAGGGCAGCTTTCAGAACGACTTCTAAGAGAAAGCTGAGTAATGTTGCGAGGCATCTGTTTGCAAAGACCCGCCACAAAAGAAGCATCTGTGCTGTAAACAGCCATGTGTGAGAGACACATTTGGAAGCGCATGAAACAGCTATGGCTCCCTGTTTAGTAAACAAGTACTGAGAAGGGGGAATCTACTGTATTTCAGATCACCTTCGCTGTGTGGGTGTAAGGATGGCATAAACTGTGATAAGAGGCAATTAATTCATGCTCAGGAATTCTGAATTTGTAGGTGGGCCTCAAACAAGGGTTTGCAACCAGTTTTCCTGGGCGAGCAACATGTACTATGTGTGGCTGCACCCAATGTTGACATAGCGGTCTTAGATTTCCAAAGTGAAGCACTTTCATTGTGTAAGACTTGCAGACATTTCCTGAGGGCCTACTCTCCCAGATGGAGAAGTGAATTGCAAATTTCCCAAGTTTTGAGCTTCTAGATAATTTTTAAAGTTATATAACATCTGAATACGGCTCTTTTAAAGGTTAATATATTCCCAGCCGTAACTTTATCTTAAAAAATAATTTTAGGCTGGGAACAATCACGCTATGGCAGTAGGGTAGGCCTTTCCAATTTATAATTGATGTGCTTCATTGAGTCTCCCCACCCGCCACCCCCTCAGGTCAACCATCCAGGATGGTTTTAAACTAAATTACAAGAAGAGTACTGAGGTTATACATGTTTAAAAATGATGCATTGCATTACTTTTGTAGTTCCTTTGCTTAAGATATATCAACTAGGCTTATGATTCTGGAACAGAATGATAGCAAAGGGGCCTGCAACAAAATGTTGCCTTATGGAGTGCTCCTATTTAGGGTACCAACCAGTCTGTGATGACCTCTTCCAGGGTTCTCCATTCCATACCCTACCTCTACAGCAATCAGTCAGCAAAAGGACACAGTGCACATAGAATCATAGCACTGTAGAGCTGGAAGGGACCATGGGAGTCATCTATTCCAATGCCCTTCAGTGCAGGAATCTCAACTAAAGAATCCAATGCAAAGGGCCATCCAATCTCAGCTTAAAAACCTCTCAGGAAGCAGAGTCCATATCATCCTGAGGGAGTCCATTCCATTGTCAAACACCTCTTACTGTCAGGAAGTTCTTCCTGATATTTAATCAGAATCTCCTTTCTTATACCTTGAAGCCATTTGTTTGAGTCCTACCTTCTGGAGCAGGAGAAAACAAACTTGTTCTTTCTTCCTTGTGACAGCCCTTGAGATATTTGAAGATGGCTATCCTATCTCCTCTCTGTCTCCTTTTTTCCAGGTTAAACATATCTAGCTCCTTGAACTGTTTATCATAAGGCTTGGTTTCCAGGCCCTCAAGTTCACCTTCTAACCTTGCCCCTTCCACACCCCTAGGATTGCAATTAAAGTTGCAATGGCTTTAATTTTTTTAACAACTATGGCTGTTGTAGTTTTTACTGTTTTGAATTCTAATTATTATTTTTGTTTTGTTTTGTGAATTCCCCAGAGCTTTCTTGTTATGGGGCAGCTATATAACAAAGAAAGAAGCTATCAATGCATTTTTGTAAAATAAAATAACCCGGTGTTTCCAACAAAACATGAAAAGAAATGTCAAAATGGCTGCTAACTCGTGCAAATAAAGGAACTTGAAAATGGCAGTCATGTATCAGCTTCTTTGTATTTCCTGTAACGTTTAGATAGTTAGCCATGTGATGTCACCATGCTGCATGAGGTCTCTCTTTCTCTTTCTCCCTCCCTCCCTCCCCTTGCCCCCTGGCAGAAACTAATCATGTGAATCGGAGAGTACAGTGACATGGATGTAGGCCGAAATATTATGGGTGAGAGGAGAAGGAGCTAACACAAGGCTGCCATTTTCAGGGGCAGCCCATTCGAGCGCAACAGCTAATTCCACCTTGAAAAACCCGGCATCTTCTGTTGAGTAGCCTTAATTTTGGCCGTAGCATGGGAGGGGGAAAAGAGGGGGGTGCCATTTGTTATCTTGTAAGGCTAAAGTCTCTCCCCGCCACACAACCCCTGCATAAAAGAAATACATTAAATACAGCCAGTGCTTTTTTTCTTTAAACAATGTTTCGGGGTATTCTCATTTTCCTACTCATATTGAAATACTGCCCCTCAATGAGGCCAAACTTAGATTCACAAAATGTTTAGGGGTATGCGTACCCCTGCGTCCCATCCAGAAAAAAAGCACTGAATACAGTAGAGAAATGGATTGAATATGAGAGTTGTAAGAAGGTGAGTCAGAGAAAACCGTTAAAAAAACAGGAGAAGGTACAAAATACATGCCTGTGACTAGTATTTGTGCTGCCGGCAATTGATTTTGAGAAAGCAGGAAATGGCTAAAGCAACAAATTACCCATTTTGATTCACTATATTTGATCTTTTGTTGCGGCATGAATATTAGTAATCTAATCAATAGCAATAGTTATTCTGATCTAATCATGACACCGATTTGATCACATTAGTTTTGTATTACTTCTCCTATACTTTTTAATAACCTGCCATTGTTACCTTTACATATTAGGCTGGCAGCTCTGTAAGATTGAATAACTTCTTTTAATTAAAAGAGTGGTATTGGATTCGGCTCACCCATACACATAATTAAAGCTGGATAGTGCCATTTGCTATGAGGATAGCTTAGCAATTAAATCATTTCCCGAACAGTATGGAGCTCAACTGAGAGACATTCTCATGTGTAGCTGTGAGTGCAGGGATCTTTCCCCTCCTGAATAAGGTTACAATCCTAACCCCACGTATCTGGGAATAAGCTTCACTGAATTCAGTAGGGATTGCTTCTGCATAGACATGGTCAGGATTGCAGCCTAACTGTTCTATGCCAATAGGACTAGGAAAGTGTAAAGGGAATCTGAACCGGGGAAAACAACAGGAGAAACCCCCGCTGTTGCTCATGAGGACGCCTGACCTAGCAGCTTTCATAGGAAGGAGGTCAGGATCATGGCCTGTGCTGCCTTATTGTTGCTGAGAAGTTTATTTCTGCTGGTCTGTCTGGCCAGCCTGTATTTCCTTCCTTTGACCGGACTTTAGCAGAAGCAACCTAGGATGAATGCTCACTTGATGTCCCTCGTTACCACAAAACCAAGCCATAGATGGGGAGTTTTATTTGGTGGGTAAAGTAAAAGTAAAGGGACCCCTGACCATTAGGTCCAGTCGTGACCGACTCTGGGGTTGCGGCGCTCATCTCACTTTATTGGCTGAGGGAGCCGGCGTACAGCTTCCGGGTCATGTAGCCAGCATGACTAAGCCGCTTCTGGTGAATCAGAGCAGCACACAGAAACACCGTTTACCTTCCCACTGGAGCGGTACCTATTTATCTACTTGCACTTTGATGTGCTTTCAGACTGCTAGGTTGTCAGGAGCAGGGACCAAGCAATGGGAGTTCACCCCGTCGCGGGGATTCAAACCTCCGACCTTCTGATCGGCAGGTCCTAGGTTCTGTGGTTTAACCCACAGCGCCACCCGCGTCCCTTTATTTGGTGGGTACCGTGCTGCTATAGCCATGTGTGAACTGAACCACAAAAGGAGAGAGAAGTCTCCCTAAGTATGTGTATAGGGTTGCCACCTTTGGTCAGGTCAGGCAAAATAAAGGACAGGTCGGGCAAACTACTGTACAGTGCAGTTTGGCGAGGATTGGGGGGCTAAAAATTACATTACCTGCTGCAGAAATGACTTCAAATGGCACACACAGTTTACACTCGATTCACCACCACCAGAGGAAGGAGTTTTCAGAGCAAGTGCCCTCATGTTTTAGCTGCTCCACTGCACTCCAGAAGCTGCACTGAGTGCACTCTATGAATTCTTTTTCCTTCAGTCTTGCTCTTAGGCCAGCCGCCCTTCTTCGCTGCCTATGCACTACAAACTCTTCCGCTCTCCACCAGAGCAAGTCAGTTTCCAACCTGCGCCCCTCTCTGACCCACCTTCCCCCTCTGCATGAGCAAAGAGAAAGCTCTCTCCACTGGTACCTGAGCAGCAACCCCCACCTTTTTTGCTCTCTGTGACCCACCCCTACTGCCTGCGCAAAATCTCTCTCTCTCTCTCTCTCTCTCTCTCTCTCTCTCTCTCTCTCTCTCTGACTCCTCCTCTCAGCCCCACCCTCTGCCCACATCCCATGAAAAAAGGCATCCTATCTGAAGTCTAAGCAGGATACAGTACTTGACACTTTTCTCAAAAAAAAAAAAAAGAGAGAAAGGACAATCACGTTTTTCTAAGAAGGAATGACAAACCTACATGCACATCTCTTGTGCATACGGGTGGTTTTCTTTTGCCTACATAAGCAACAGGCCTCATAGTTTGTTTGTAGGATAGAAATTAGTTTGTAGGATAGAAAATGCCCTCTCGCCCTCCCTTTCATTGACCCTCCAACAGAAAGTCATTCATTCCCCTGCCTGTTTCTCTGCATATCCTATGGAAAACATTATATCAATCACCCACCAGAAGATGCCATGATCCGCTATGTGATAGATTCCAGTGACCAGAACAAGCAAAGCACCAACCATTTTTAGTGCTGGAGAAGTATGATTGCTAAGCAGAAAGACAAGAGTGGCCCACTAAGGCAGGTGTGGGAAACTTTTGGTTCTCCAGATGTTACTGAACTATAACTTCCATCTGTTCCAACAAGCATAGTCAATGGCCAAGGATGATGGGAGTTGTAGATCAGTAATGTCTGGAGGGCCACAGGTTCTCCATACCTGCACTAAAAAATAGAGTAGGTGGCACTCTAGCTAAAATGTACTTAATATTCTGCGCCCCAAATCACAGATCTCTCTGCTCAGCCTAGAAATGCTAGGAGGTGCACACGAAGGTCTCTGCACATTTACCGATCAGATACATAGTTGGTGCTCAAAGGTCCTGGGAGAATGAGTAGGCACAGAAAGAGGGCCTATGCTTTAAAACTTTGATGGGCACCACACTCCGTGAAAAGCGCCGTGCCATAATGGATTGAAGCAATGACAGATCTCAATCCCAGCTTCACCAGAACTGTGAGTTAATCACAGCCTTGGGGATGCAGGTGCAGGGAACAGAGACTTTGCCTTCGTGAGATAATAACCGGAATAACAAATCCAGTCGCCCAATAAGACTGGCAAACATTTGATCTATAGAGGTAGCAGCACTCCGCAGACAAGGAAGCAAGGGGGAGGAATTGCTTCCCCCACCCCCCGTTCCCCACTCCATTTAGAAATCCTTAACCGGAAGATTATAGTTTTATTTGTTGCTCTGCCGCCTTGTTGAGCTGGAAGAAGATAAAACATAAAATATGCCCGTAAGGGAAAGACAGCCGCTTTGAATTTCTTCCCTCCCAGCCAAAGCTACCCTGTTCCCCACCCAGCTGCCTATCCCACTGCTTCCGGCCCATCTTTCATTTACAATATTTTTGCTTTATCATCAGCTGTGCATGCACCCAGCATCCCTGCTAAGTGCTAACCATGCCATTTAGCATGGCACGGTGGATCGCGAGGAGTGAGTAGGAGCAGAAGAATGGCGCTCTTCAAAAGTGACTCCTCCCACACAGCTTTTTGCTGTACGTCCAGCACATCCCCTGCCTTCCTTTGGCGGATTCATCTGTTGCTTCTCAGTTCCCACAAGTTCTGTTTGTTCCTGTGCTAGCTGGCAGTCGTTTCCTTCAAGGTCACATCTGTGTGGTCGATGCGACTCCGTCTTTGTAAGGCTTGTCACTTCCTTGAAATACAGCAAGGCTTATCGGATGAATTGGCGAGGGCAGGGGCTCTTGGTGGAAAATTGAAACAGAGCCCTGGTTCATAAGTTTGCCCCCCACATTGACTTAATGTGGAAGGAAGCCTCTGAGTGGCTGTAGTGGTTGGGCAAGTCCCCGCAGCAACAGGAAACCCTGCCCTTCTGGTCCTCTCCTCACCCCACTGCAAGAAAGTGGCCCTTTCACATTCACCGCACCAGAGCACATCACATTGTTGTAGGTTTGTTTGCAAGAGGAAACAAGATGATCAAGCCAGGCAAGGATTTCCTTGTTCTCCAGATTAATGAAAACCCAGTGGGGCACAGCAATGCCATAAGAGCTCTTCATGCAAACAGCACAGGTCTAAAAATGAGGTCTCAACGCACAGCTCTGCTTTGTGGACTGATGCCCACTAAAGAGGTGTGGAGGCTTCTTTCCACCTAAACCAGGGCTCAGAGGCAAAATAACTGCTAGTGATGCGCAACTCTAGTGTTTAGAACAATGTAGGCCATGCTGCTTTCCCATAATGCACAGAGGGGGAGCCTGTGGTCCCACTGCCCCTGGCCATTGCATATGCAGGCTAGAGCTGATGGGAAGTGGAGTCCAACAACATCTGGAAGGTCATCAGTTCCCCATCCCTGTTGTGATGCAAAGTGGGGCAAATTAAAGTGCACAAAAGGAGGCATCTTCTCCACCCTCCAAAGTGCTTTCCCCCAGGCATTTTGCTTCTTGGTGCTAGAAATCTAATGGGAGCAAAATGGCTGTGAAGACATGAATAGAATGTGTCCTTTTATTTAAAATGCATCTCTGGGTTATTTGTGGGGCATAAGAATTCGTTCATTATTTTTTCCCCAAAATATAGTCCAGCCCATCACATGGTCTGAGGGACAGTGGACCAGCCCCCTACTGAAAAAGTTTGCTGACCCCTGAGCTAGTTCCATGGCAAATGTGCCAGAGCACTGATGTTTCTCCAAAGTTTCTTTGGTAGCTAGCTTCCTCCCACTTAAAAGAATTAAACTAAGAGTTTCCCCTTCTCCTTTTCTGTTGGAAAATATATATATTTTAAAAAAGGTTCTCCTGCTTACTTGGAGCATAAGCTGATATTACAGTTTGTCATCTCACCTGGAAGCATGCAGAGAAAATGAATGCATTTTCTGTGGGCACGCAGAAATCAGTCCTGGAAAGAAACATACAAATGCACTTAGTCGTATAGAGAGAGGCTCTGCTTACATGTAGTACATGCACAGATACACATATGTGCAGCGTGCACTCGCTGTCAGAGTACTTGAACAGCAACCTTCAGCCTATGTGAGTCTTCACTGCATTTCCCACAGGTTTCCATGTGTCTGCAATGTCATGATCATTGGCAGCGCATCAGGCCTAAAAACAAAAAAGACAAATTGTCCACTTCAGCTGTAATTACTGACTAAAAGAGCCCTCTGGGGGGAGGGGGAGAAAAAGGAGCACGACTTTGAAGAGGGCATCAGTCAGCAAGGCAGACTACCATGGAAAGTCCCTGTCTGCTGGGCCAGAAGGGCAGAGAGAATCTTGTTCCACACAATGTTAGACTACCCGGCAACTTCTTCCCATTTGCTTTTGGTTCCTCTACTTCTCCCTCTTTCCCACAACTGAAATTCACAAGCTGCTGCAGAAATGTGGGGGGCTGAATTTAAGACTGGTCCCTCCATCCCTAGACGCAGGTGGCGCTGTGGGTTAAAGCCTCAGTGCCTAGGACTTGCCGATCGAAAGGTCGGCGGTTCGAATCCCTGCGGCGGGGTGCGCTCCCGCTGCTCGGTCCCAGCGCCTGCCAACCTAGCAGTTCGAAAGCACCTCCGGGTGCAAGTAGATAAATAGGGACCGCTTACCAGCGGGAAGGTAAACGGCGTTTCCGTGTGCGGCTCTGGCTCGCCAGAGCAGCGATGTCACGCTGGCCACATGACCCGGAAGTGTCTGCGGACAGCGCTGGCCCCTGGCCTCTTAAGTGAGATGGGCGCACAACCCCAGAGTCTGTCAAGACTGGCCCGTACGGGCAGGGGTACCTTTACCTTACCTTTTTACCCTCCATCCCTACCTACCTGAGAGATCAGGAGAATGAGACACAGTGAGGCAGCTGTGCTGGGTGGTGACGCTACGTTTGCTGTGACATTTTGTTCCGGCTTACGAATCCTTTTGACCAGTGCAAAGGGTGGATGAACACGCTGTGCTGGGGGGTAGGAACCTCTGCATTCATCATGGGCTCCAAGTGCTGTTCTTGTTGAAACACATTATGTTTTGTGTAAAAATGAAGAACTGTGGTTCACATCTTCCCTCTCCGGAAACACCACTACTTTTTGCTATTTCTCCCCCCCCACACACACACACTGCCTACCCACAGAAAAAAAGAAAAGAAGAAAACCCATGCCAGGCTTAACTCTAACACGAAATCCTACATGACAAGAGTCAGTATGTGATAAATTAGCTGGTAGAGCAGGATGAGATTAGGGTGACATTTCTGGAGCCGCTGACATTTCTCAGCATCACCAAAATGTCTGGAGTGAGGGAGAAGCAATTCTGGGGATTGTGAGTGGCATTGTGTGACATCCACCCCCTCCCAAAATACTTTTGCCCCCCTGAAAACAGACCTAAGAAAGCTAAACAAGAATTCGCTTTCCTTTCCCTTTTTAATTCCACTACTCTTAAACTGAAAGGAAAAAGCAAAATTAAAACATAACAAAATATATGTGTTACATCATCGACGCTGTTCCGGAAGCCGTAGACATTCTGATTCTAGAAATTGATGCATTTTGCCATGTCGCTGGGAAAAAATGCTTCTGTTCTTCATCTCCTAATCCTGTTTACACTGATTATTTTTTATCATCTGGGGTAGGGACTAGTTATTCTACAAAGGTAAGAAGCTGCCATAAACACAGAGTCAAACTAACCCCAGGACTGTCTGTTTTAACAAACAGCAGCACTCCAAAGTCTGAGATGAGAAATGATCCTCCAGATGTTGACGGACTGCAACTCCCATCATCCTTGGCCATCTATAAGGCCATACATTTTTCCCTGCCCCTTTCTTAGTCAGAGGTCTCTTCCAACTCTGGTACCTGAGATCCATCGAAACTAGAGATTCCATGAACTCAACACCAGGGCTTTCCTGGGCCCTAGTTGTTCTATAGGCCTGCTGGCTCCGTCAGCCCCGGCCTCCTATTTTTAAATGCTCTTTGACCCCTCCTCCTCAGGGTCATTCTCCAATGCCAAGGCAGACACATTCTGCCTAGCTCACAGGCCTCTGCAAGACAGCTCAGTCAAGCCCTACTGGAAGACTCAGATGACCCCCTCCATGCATTGAAGAAGAAAAAGGCATGCAGGCTAGCATGGAACACATAGGGAGGGTTACATGCATAAAATTCCTTCATGGGATGTGGCCCCTGACTGGCACAGGTTCAACCCCCCCCACACACACACACATGAAAGAGCGCTGCGCACATAGAATCATAGAATGGTAGAGTCGGAAGGGACTCTAAGGATTGCCTAGTCCAGGGGTCAGCAACCTTTTTCAGCAGGAAGCCAGTCCACCGTCCCTCAGACCATGTGTGGGGCTGGGCTATATTTTGAAAAAAACACACGAATGAATTCCTAGGCCCCACAAATAACCCAGAGATGCATTTTAAATAAAAGGACACATTCTACTCATGTAAAAACATGCTGATTCCTGAACTGTCCACGGGCCGGATTGAGAAGGCGATTGGGCCACATCCGGCCCCCCAGGCCTTAGGTTGCCTACCCCTGGCCTAGTCCAACCCCCTGCAACTGCCCCATATCCTACAAACTTGGTGTCATCGGCACCCACTCTAACCAGCTGAGCTATCCAGGAATCAGTACACATATAAAGTCCCTTCGGTTTGATCTGAATGTGTGGCTGGTGGCATGTGGCTAGTCCTCATGGCTCCGCGAGCACTTTCATGTGTTTTTTCAGTGCCTGGAGGTGGAAGGGTTTCTTCTAAACAGGCTGTGATGGAAAGGCTCCGAATGGTGACTGTGAGCAAGTGATCCTTCTGGATACTTATTGCATGAGTTTCTAAATATTGAGAAATCTGCTGTGATAGTTGAATTCCTCCTTGCAGTACCCTAGCACAAGGGCTAAAAACAGCTCAGATGGATTGGACCGAAGATCCATTTTTATTTTTATTTTATATGTATATGATTTTTATTGAGTTTTCATTTTTCTACATTTCAATTTAAACATTTTACAAGCTTTACAATAGCCAGTGACTTTCCTTCTTCTCCTTCCATGGTTCATATTACATATCATACTTTCCTGCATATTTTACTAGGTAAAGGTAAAGGTACCCCTGCCCGTACGGGCCAGTCTTGACAGACTCTGGGGTTGTGCGCCCATCTCACTTAAGAGGCCAGGGGCCAGCGCTGTCCGGAGACACTTCCGGGTCACGTGGCCAGCGTGACATCGCTGCTCTGGCGAGCCAGAGCCGCACACGGAAACGCCGTTTACCTTCCCGCTGGTAAGCGGTCCCTATTTATCTACTTGCACCCGGAGGTGCTTTCGAACTGCTAGGTTGGCAGGCGCTGGGACCGAGCAGCGGGAGCGCACCCCGCCGCAGGGATTCGAACCGCCGACCTTTCGATCGGCAAGTCCTAGGCACTGAGGCTTTAACCCACAGCGCCACCTGCGTCCCAAGAAGCATATTTTACTATAACCATTCAAATCAATTTTCCACTTTTACAACAATCAAATATTGTTTACTCGGTTGAATTTATCTTAATGCTGCCAGCGTTTTCAGCTGTGTACAATTATTTTCCATATATTCAATAAATATTTTCCACTCTTTTTTAAATATACGTTCCTCTTGCTCTCGTACTCTGTATGTTAAACCTGCAAGTTCTGCATATTCTAGCATTTTAAGTTGCCAGTCCTTTTTACGTGGGACCTCGCTCACTTTCCATTTGGGGGCTAACAGAACACGGTCCGCTGTTTTTGTATACATAAATAAATTTTTCTGGCACCTGGGGATTTCTGTCTGGGGTATTCCCAACAAAACGGACTCTGGTCTTTTGGGAAAGGTAAATGTAAACATTTTTTTCAACTCATTATAAATAATTTCCCAATATACTTTCACCTTTCTACATGTCCACCACATGTGAAAAAAGTTCCTCCCATTTCTTTACATTTCTGACACGTATCTGATTCTGCTTTATACATCTTAGCCAACCTACTTGAAATTAAATACCATCTATGAATCATTTTCAAATAGTTCTCTTTCAGAGAATAACAAAAAGTAAATTTCAAATCACCTCCCAAATTTTCTCCTGGAGGTTTAGGTCTATATCAGGCATCCCCAACCTTCAGCCCTCCAAATGTTTTGGACTACAATTCCCATCATCCCTGACCACTGGTCCTGATGGTTAGGGATCATGGGAGTTGTAGGCCAAAACATCTGGAGGGCCACAGGTTGGGGATGCCTGGTCTATATTGTGACCTATATCTATTGCCCAGTGTATTATTGATGCTTTAACTAGCTCGTCTTTTGTTTTCCATTCTAATAAGAAATTATACATTTTAGACAGAAGTTTATCCTTATTTTGTAACAGTTCTTTTTCAAATTGTGAGCTTTGGTCCACAACACACACCCCTTTTTGTCTGCCTTAAACATATCATATATCTGGTGGTATTGCAACCAATCCGTAACTTGGCTTCTTAGGTTCTCCATAGGCTTCAGTCTGCGTTCGCCCCCTGAAAAGCCCAGAATTTCCCTTATAAGTCGCCTGTTGTCTGTCCACATTAACTCTCTTAATTGTAATAGCTTCAGTGGGGGATACCCATAAAAGTGTTTTTCTTTCTAGCAGATTTTTATATTTCTCCCTGACTCTATACAAATTTTTCCTGAGAATGTGGTTCATAAAACTCTTATAAATTTTTGCTTTCCCATACCAAAAACATGCATGCCAGCCAGATTTTAAGTCATGGCCTTCCAAGTCTAAAGCATCTGCATTATCCAATACAATCCCTTTATTTAACCAACACAAACAAGCTGCCTCATAGTACAATTGCAAGTCTGGCAGGGCAAAGCCTCTTCCTTTTGAATCTATCAAAATTTTATATTTACTTCTTGGCTTTTTCATCTGCCATATATATTTAGAAATATCTTTTTTTCCATTCTTTGAAGCAGATTGCATTATTTACAATCAGAATTGATTGGAATAAAAACAGCAAGCTAGGGTGTACTTTCACCTAGCAGGGAAAGTTTCATCCTCCTCCATGTCTCCAAGTCTTGCTTGACCTCCTTCCACAATTTAATATAATTATTTTCAAAAAAAAAAAAAAAGGCTGTCAGCCAGATTCCCAAATATTTGACTTCTTTTTTTTACCTATTTCTAAACCAGATAACCTTTCTAAAACTTTTTTTGACCGCTGCTCCATGTTTTTGACCAAAGATCCATTCTTCTAGCCCACCGCCATTCTATTTCAAAGGAGTCTGCCTGGTGCTTCTGGAAAGCTTGCAAGCAGGGGAGGAAATCCACAACTGTCCCTTGTGGTTTACCCTGAGCATTTTCGTGTTCAGGCGTACACTGCTTCTAAACATGGAAGTTCTATTTACTTTAGCTATTACTAGCCAAGGAGACAGCAATCCCCTATGAATACATTTAATCCAGAGCCACAGGTTCCCCATTCCTGTCTAATCCAAACATATCCAGAACCTAAGGATGATGGCCATATTTGCAGGGATGCTCTGCATTTTCTTAGCCAGCAGTAGTGGGAGAGGCAGTTTGCTAATTGGGACATTTGGCCATTGTGGCAGGGTGGTTAAGGAGGGAGGGGAACCTCCCACCCTTATGTCTAAGCCACTGGATACAGTGGGAATGACAGGGATACCTCACTCAGCAAAAACTGCAAAAAGTCACTGCATTTTCTAAGTGGATTTGTTGTGCTCAGGGAACAGGGACCTTTAATCCATTTTCATTGTGCAAACCTAAAGTTCTGTGTGCCCTTGGATCCCTCCCTCAAAACAGCCAGAGCCTGGAGGTGCCCTTAAGTGAGAGTCTCCTAGCTTAGAAGCAAAACATCTTGCAGGCAGCTCAGCCATGCATTTTGCCATTTTACATGGTCTTACATGATATGAGCTTTGGTAACGCAGGTACTTACTTTTTATCAGATTCCAATTATAGCTACTCACTCCCCCCACCTCCCATCCTATTACTTCCTCTGCTTGGTTCCTCTGGGGTCTATGGAGATAATTTAATTATTGTTACTGAGTGACTGTGAATGTATGTGACCTTTAACAAAGTAATATCAGAAGCAGCCCTAAGAGAGACCTAGAGGGAGAGTAGGGAAGGAACTCTCAGCGGAGGAGATGGGGTGAGAGACTGTTGCAAGGATGGGGGCTATGTAAAAAAGTCTGCATCTACATTGGGAGGGCAGCAGGATGCAGCCCATTCAACAGCCATGGCTTTCTGTAATGGGCCCATGGAACACTGAATGAGACAGCAGTGCTGCATACACAACAGCTGTGAAACAATCATAGAATTGTAGCATTGGAAGGGACCCTGGGGGGTCATCTAGTCCAACTCCTGCAATGGAGGAATCGCAGGAATTAAAGGATCTCTGACAGATGACCGTACAACCTCTATTTAAAAACCTCCAACAAAGGAGAGTGCACCACCTTCTGAGGGAATCTGTTCCGCTGTCAAACAGTTCTGACAATGTTGTGGTGTATCTTCAAACCAGAAGAGGGGTGTTCCCATTCAGGGGTCCAGACAGCCTTGAACAGGGGACCTTGTGAGGAAGCGAGGATTGTCAGGAGTGAGGATTTGGGGCGGAGGAATTATACACTGTTATCTTTCCCTCTCACCCCTCCTCTCCCTCAGGGGTGCCAACCTGAATATTGTGGGGGCCCAGGTAAGCCCTGCCCCACATGATTGATAACATGATGCAGTGCACACATACCATTTGAGTGGGAATGCCTATCAACTTTGTGGGGGACTGGCCCCCTCAAATAGTTTATTGTGGGGGCTGAAGCCCCCACAGCCTGTAGGAGTTGGCGCCTATGCTCTCCCTCATATCTGTGTGTGTGTGTGTGTGTTTGTGTGTGTGTGTAAAAATATGCAATATTGACTCTTGACATTTGAGCAACTTTGAGGAAATAATCATTTTCATCCATTTCTCCCATGGATCTGTTCTTCTTGTCACTTATTTCCTCCCTTCCCCTCCCTGGGGCCCTCCGTCTCATCATTTCTCATGCTGCGCTATGCAAGGTTGTTGTTGTTGGTGGTTCCAAGATTCTCTCCCCCCCCCCCCCCGTTACTATGTCACAATGAGCTGCTAAAATCCTGTTGCTCTTGACAGATGATGTACCCACACCCTTCCGCCTTCCATTTGACATTTCCCTGAGGTCTGAACATGCACACATACAAATGTGTCTTTTTAAAAAGGATTTGATTAATCTTACCAAACTGTGGGGTGTTCCTGCAAACCGAAACCCTCAATTTAGTTCCTGTGAAACATCCAGCACTGCCCTTTGTGGCAAAAGAGCGGAGGTTCCCTGGTGTCATCGCAAAAAACAACAACTGTGGGTGTCACTCTTTTTTTTAGTGCAAATCTTCCATTTTAAAACTTCTCACTTCCCTTAAGCTTTTCCCATATCATCCTCATTGATAATATTTATATACCGCTGAATATCCAAAATACCTAAGCAGTTTACATAAAATGCAGTAAGATAATTAGGAAAAGAAAAGTGCATATACAGTGGTACCTCAGGTTAAGAACTTAATTCGTTCCGGAGGTCCGTTCTTAACCTGAAACTGTTCTTAATCTGAGGCACCACTTTAGCTAATGGGGCCTCCTGCTGCCACCGCACCGCCGGAGCACAATTTCTGTTCCCAAACCCGAAGCAAAGTTCTTAACCCAAGGTACTATTTCTGGGTTAGCGGAGTCTGTAACCTGAAGCGTATGTAACCCAAGGTACCACTGTGCAACATTTAAAACCAAAATAAAAACACAGAAATACTTCAGTAAAAACAGGAAATCCATCAACACAAAGGTTCAATTAAATATCAATAAATAATAAAGCAGGAAACAATGTGATTAACCTCATCAGTGCATCTTATAAAGATACATGTTTAGGAGGTGTTTAAAGCTGGTCACTGTTTCTGCCTCGTGAACAGCACATGGGCAAGTGTTTGACCAATGGCCTTGCTGACTTAGGAACATACTGTGCTGCCTTGTCCCAAGTGGGACCATTGGTGCATGCCACTCCGTATTACATGCACTGAAGGACAGCAGCTTCCAGGGCTTTCAGCCAAGGTTGTCTCCCAGTCTTATCTGGAGAAGCTGTGGGTAGAACCTTCTGCAGGCAAAGCAGGTCCTTGACCACTGAGCTGAGGTCCTCTGCTTCCCAAACCCACCCCAGGCTCAATACTACTGAAAGTTCTGCATTTGGCCAAGGAGTCAATTCCCCCCCCCCCATTGAAAAGCAGAGCATGGGCAAGGCTAAGGCCAGGTTCAGAGGAGGAAGGATTCTTCCATTGCAACAATTTACTGACTGCAGTCATGGATGAATGTGCAGTTCTTGTCTCAGTGCTTGCTTGCTGACTACTACAGTCATACCTCAGAAGTTGAACGGAATCCTTTCTGGATGTCCGTTCGACTTCCAAAATGTCCGGAAACCAAGGCTGCAGGAATCTCCAACGTTCAGGCTCCAAAGAACATTCGCAAACTGGAACATTTACTTCTGAGTTTGCGGCATTCAGGAGCCAAAACTTTTGAGTCATAAGGCGTTCAATTTCTGAGATACGACTGTACTATGGGTGAAGTTAAGGCAAAAGGGAAAGAAAGGCATATATTTTTCTGTGTTTGACACACTTAAATCCTGAGATCATCTGTGCAGAGAAGACTTTGCTTTAGGAAAAGCAAAGAAAAGACTCATAGCTGTTCCAAAGCCCTTTTCCTTGGAAGACAGCCCCTCTGAATTCTGCTCATTCCCATGAGGACTGCAGCCTTCATTCCACCCTGACACATCCAACTATATTTTCTTCTGTTCTATCCACACACACCCTTTTCCTCTGCTCGTCTCTGCGGTCCCTGTCCTTCCAGTCCAGGAAGCCTGTTCAGATCTCTCTGCCAACACTGCTTCTTAATCTTAAGTGGCGGTCACACTTGAACGGACCCTGGGAGCATCCCATGTCTCGCAGGGCTGCCAAGGCTCTCCAGGCCAGTCCCTGACCAGCTACTTTGTGTTCCGGATGAGGGACTCCTCAACCATCTGTGCCAATTCATTACATTCCTGACCTCCAACAACCTCTGCCATTCCAACCTTGGCTCTCGCTGTGCAGCGCAGTTGTGGCAGAGAATGTCAGGCTTCACTGCAATGGGCCTTCCCAACTGATAAAAAAGGTGGAGAGGGACTCTTTGGACCTCTCAAAGTGCAATTAATCAAATAAACTTTATTTCAAACAAACAAACTTAATTTACATGAATAACAACCGTGGCAGTAATCATACTGACTAGCATTTGTAAAGCGTGTCACATCAGCATAGTAATTATTACTATGTCACAAGAGGCTACTTGATGCGACCATCCTAAGGATGGGAAGAAATTTGGTTTAGTTTGCACTAATAGGCAAATCCGCATAATTTGCACTTTGTGAATCAACATGCAAACTGAAACAAAGCCGTCCTTCAAAAAATTGCACTTCTACGAATTTCGCAGTGCAGTTCTCCAGCCAGGTAATACGTACAAAAATGCATGTGACTAGGTTAGACGTGTACAAAAATGTGTACCTTTGTGAAATGATGTAAAAAAAATATTCTATTGGGGGAACCTGCTGCAGAAATGTGTACATTAGCAAAAGCTGCACACACACAAAGTGATGCACACAAATCTGCATCAAAGCGCTGATTTTTTATTTAAAAAAAAAACCACAGATGGCTGCAGAAATGTGGAGAGATGAATTTAAGTAGGAGACAATGAGAAACCAAAATCCACAAGGTTCACCCATCCCTACTTAGACCACCTTCCTGCTGTATAAGTTTCAAGGTTTTATCTTCAAAGTTTAAAAAAACCTTCACATTTTACCACCACTTTTTATCCATTCTCTTTATCATTTGCAGGTGAGAGATGTGGAAAAACAACAGCAACGAGGGATACAATTCTTCTAAGATCTACCATATACCAGACCAAACTAATATTTTCCCATCTAGCCAAGGGGCTGAACCTTTTTGCATACAAAGCATAGACTCTACCACATCCTATGGCGCCTCTCCAGAAGCCCGTGCATCCTACTCTCCCTGTAGCTTTGCTATGCAAACTACATCCTCAATGCGACTATTTCAGGCACAGGATCTCCATCCCCTTTTGCATCTGGTCACCCTGTACTGGAGAGCAAATATCCCTTTGTGTGGCTGGTTGCCACAGAAACTACTAGCTGGCAGGAACAGTTTGCTGAGTGTGGGCTAGCTTCCTGGCAGAAGGGTCACTGCTTCTTACCAGGAAAGACGAACGGGCAAATTAGCCTGGTGCAAAACACACCGGTGGAGCCAATCGGAGAATTCTTCCAGTATGTTTGTTTCTGGCCAACTTCCCCGACCCCTTGCCCATCTGCCTCCCTGAGAGCAACAGCGACTCACCTGCTGCAAAGCTAGCATAGAGGCTCCGTCCCACAGAGCAAGCGACTTCTGCCAGCTGGAGATGCTTCCAGGAGGCAGGCTAAAAGTGGCAGACTATCGCTCCTCCCTTGGCTGGAGGTGATGGTTGTAACAGAACAACAGTGCAGGGCCCAGGCTCTTCTTGAACCAGGCTGGGAAGAGACCCAGAGGCTTGCCTCGCTCTCCCTGCTGAACCCAAAGCTATGGCGTTGCCCCCTTAAATGAAAATCCCCACTTCCAAATTCCCATCATTGGTGAGCAACTGCAGTTGGGAAGGAAAAACACCAGCTGAAAGTTGAGCCTTTTCATATTTGAAGGGGGTATTTGCCCAACCTACTGCCACTTCGCTTAGCATTACAAAGCAAAGCTGCCCAGCATGTTCCATAAAAACGCAAGCAGGAAACCGAAATGAAAGAATCAAATTATGCACCGCTTTTGAGTCAAAAGGATATTGTGTGCTTGGAAGTCTTGACTGAGAAGCGTCAACAGATGCACCATGTAATACAATGTGAAACTTGCTATTGTGCTTTTGGGGAAAGTCTACAGAAGGCAAAAATATATCTTTAAAAAAATCCGGCGTGTCAGATAAACACACATGGCGTTGTGGAGTTCGCGACATTTAATGCTTCACTAATTGTGTTCCCATTTCCAAGGTACATTGCCTGCCGGCACTAAACTAATTATTTTTATTTACCTACATCTATGTAAAATGCTCGGTCCTTCCATGAGAACATTTCTCAAATTTGCCTCACGCAGTTGCCATTTGCTTGTTTGTTAACTGACTGGCTCTGCTCCCACAGCTTTAATAGTAGCCTGGAGTGGAAGAATTGGGGAGGTGATGCCAGGAGTTGACCAACATCTTTGGGCACCTGAGGCAGTTCAAAAACCCAAAGGGCACATCGCATGGAAGTGAAACATAGCCACCAACTAGATAACTAGCAGTTTACTGCGCTTTAACGAAGCACCAGAATCTGCCCCTCTGAGGTGCACTACCTAATCCTGACTATGGGAATGACCAGCCTGTTTCCCTTCCCTTTATCTCCATGCCAGAAAAACGTTTTTTTGGAGGGAAGGTCATAACTTCAGAAGGACCATAGTGTTTGCTCGGTGGTAGAGGATGTGTTCAGCATGCAGAAGCTCCCAGGCTCAATCCTGGCGTCTCCAAGGCTAGGAAAGACCCCTGTCAGAAATGCTGCAGAGCCATTGTCAGTCAATGTCACAATACTAGGCTGGATGGTTAGACCCAGTCAGCATAAAACATGTTCCTAGGTTCTGCTGTTTCACTGCTCTATTCATTCTGCTTCTACTAGTCCTGAGGTGGGTGCATGGAACTTGGCATGTGGCCTACATGAATCTAATTCAGCTACTCCTTTGGCTTCTGAGATGGGATCAGGCAATGCTTACCCACAGGAGCAGCCGGTGAGGCAGATCCAGCGGGTCTGTGCTGCTCCCCTGCCTTACCAGCGACAGGCATTGCTGCCAGGAACTGAGAGGGGAAGAGCCAACGCAACAGGAAACCTGGCATGGAACGGACGCTGCATCGGGAGCACTGGATTGCCATTCGCTTGTGCTGGCTTCCACTAGCGGGACTCAGTAGATAAAGCTGAGAGTACATCACAACACACAGACACAATGTCAGGAAATCTCTCGTATACTTTTTGTGTGTGAAAAAGTAAAAAGAAATAATGACATTTGGATTTGAGAATGGAAGATAATGTTTGTTTATAGAAAGTGGCTTTGTAAGGTGTTATGCCGGAGTAGCTGAGGTGAATGAGAGACTGACAAAGAATCAGAAGTTCTTTCATTTCTGAACTTCTTCATTTTCTCTTTCTATTTTTCCTGCTTTCCTTTTTCTCTCTTTTTTATGTTCTTATTCAAACACACATACAATGTGGAATGTGAATTGTTTACTTCCCCAAGGCACAAAGAGTCTAAAGTGTTGTTTTTTTAAAAAAAACAAGGAAGAGAATAAGCTTGAAGATGAGCTAGAACTCATTCAAAGTTCTGCCCCAGTAGGAGTTGGGATTTTAGCCTTATTCATTATTAGATATGGGACTAAAGTTTGAAGCTGGTCAATAAAAAAAAAAATCTCCAAAATTGGCATGACCTGGGTTGGCCAGGGGTGGGGAGTTAAGTTTTTCATCTCACAAAGCCAGTCCTGCTAATTTGCTGCAGATCATATGGTGGTTCAAGGGGCTGGGGCTGGTTCAAAACCTGGCAACCTCACCTGGGCCTCATTCCTCCTAATCCCAGATGCTGAGTACAGAGAGATGCAATTGTACAGAAAGGGGGTGAATGTGGTATTCACTATAGCACACAATTCAAAACTGCATTAAAAAAACACATGGTAAAGTGTTTGCTTGTTTGATTCCTTGTCTATTTGCCGGTGCAGGGTGAGTTACTTCATGACTTTACCATGTTTTTTTTTAATGCAATTTTGAATTGCGCATACAGAGAGACAGCAGAGAATACAGAGCGAACATATAGCACAATCAAGGCATTTTCAGTGCCTTGCAGAGCAGCAAATGGCAAGCCATGGCAATATGGCACAAAATCTGGGCCAAAGCAGCGATTTGGAAGCTGTTGGTGCTACAGCGGACCTTCTGCCTGCTCTCTCTTTATGGCAATTGAGCCTTCAGAAATCAGCAGGCATGCAGAGAAGCAGCATCATCTGCTAACATCTTCAAATCATGCTACTGTCAAAAGACAGAGGGACAGGTCCAGGTTTGTTTGTTTGTTTGTTTGTTTGTTTGTTTATTTATTAAGTAGAAACCCCGGTCATACTAAGTCCTACCTGCCAAGAAGTTCTGGTTTGTGGACTTCTGTGGCTCAACAAATATCCCAAACCTATACTTTCAGATTTCAGAAATTATAGAAATTATGGGGAGAACCTGGCACTCAGGAATTTTAGGGGGTCCTTGGCTCCTGCAAACCCTACAAACAATACTGACAAATTTTCATCAAGGCTCAGGGAGGGGGGGAGACACCAACTAACCTCAGACTGATTCCAGAAATGTGAAGAGCCGATGGTAAAATGAGAGAAACAGAGAGTGAAACCAGCAATGACAGGTTTGTCCATTGCTAGCTGACATACAGAAATTGGTCACATATGAATCTAATGTCTTGGGAGTTTTGTTTGTTTCTAGTACACAAAGCAGAAAGGTGAAGGAAGCCTAGCAAAACTGAAACTGACTTTGTACTGAATGAATCTTTCAAGGTTCTTGTGAGTTGTAGATACCGCTTAATAGTTTTTACATTTGTGCACCTTGGAGGGATCGATGAAGGCGGGCTTATGGAACTAGCAGGAATTGCATTGAACGCGGACGCTAGGAGCCTTTTCTCTGTTCGTTTCCTTTTACTACTTAAACAGATTGTTTCTTTGGAGATCTTATCCTCCCCCCAACCCCCAACTTTGTGTTCCAAATGCTTGCACATGCACAGCAGTGACTCAGCAGCTGATCAATACTTTTGCAGTTGTCAGTTCTGTACACTTACTGGTGGGAACACAGGCAGGGAATTATTCAAGTGAAAGTTACAAGAAAGAAATTAGTCAAGGTAGTGTGTTTTTGCTTTTGCTTTTTTAAAAAAGAAATTGTCACAGCGTATGAAAATGGAATAACTCCTAATCCTCAAGCAAACACATTGATTCATGCACTGTGTGCAGCAGAGGTGCTTTGCAACACTCACAAAGCAGAAAACATCTCTTCATTATGAAAGGGTATCAGATGCACAGTACAGTGGTACCTCAGGTTAAGTAATATAATAATAATAATAATAATAATAATAATAATAATAATAATAATAATTATTATTATTATTATTATTATTATTATTATTATTTATTTGTACCCCGCCCATCTGGTTGGGTTTCCCCAGCCACTCTGGGCGGCTTCCAACAAAGATAAAAGATACACTGAAATGTCACATATTAAAAACTTCCCTGAACAGGGCTGCCTTCAGATGTCTTCTGAATGTCAGGTAGATGTTTATCGCTTTGACATCTGATGGGAGGGCATTCCACAGGGCGGGCGCCACTACTGAGAAGGCCCTCTGCCTGGTTCCCTGTAACTTGGCCTCTCGCAGTGAGGGAACTTAATTCGTTCCGGAGGTCCGTACTTAACCTGAAACTGTTCTTAACCTGAAGCACCACTTTAGCTAATGGGGCCTCCTGCTGCTGCCATGCCGCCAGAGACCGATTTCTGTTCTTATCCTGAAGCAAAGTTCTTAACCTGAAGCACTATTTCTGGGTTAGCGGAGTGTGTAACCTGAAGCGTATGTAACCCGAGGTACCACTGTATATATAAATGCACCCCCCTCCACCTTCCTATTCCATGTATCCTGTGCTAGAAATTTCCCTGAGCAGGGTTTTTCCTTCACGGTCTTCAGGACGGAATCCAAAGTCATTGTATGTGATTGGGTGACCGGCAGAATTTTACACCGTAGGTTGAGACCCATGAAACATCCCTGCAGTTAGAGTCAGGAGGACAAAGCTGGTGGAGAATGAATCTTGGGCATAATAGGATAGTTGTTTCCTACCTTGATAATGTTTGTTTGCTATTGTGATTACTGCTTTTACATATCACTTCCAGTGTGAAATGTAATTTACAGGGTTGTTTTCTTTATTTTTCCATTCAAAATTGCAGTGACACTTTGAAGGCAGGGGCAGTTCTTCCAGTTTCCCACCTGGAACACTGAAGAGGGAACATATAGTCCGACTGAGCTGTTGGACAGAGGAGGAAGTGTTGCCTTCTACTGGCCATATTGGGCCTGAAGGGCAGGCCCAGCCCAGCAGTGAGCCACACTGAGCCGTAATCCTCACTCCCCAACGTGGACAAGGTCTATTGTCTTGCCTCCAGACCACTTCATGGGCCTCTGACTCAGCTGGGTCATGAACTCCAGTTTCACATGTCCAGATGTTATATTCACTAAAAACAGGTAAATGACTCTGTCTGACTAGACATGTGGCACCCCTAGCTACAGATGGAGAGATCTATTCAGTTCAGTTCATCTCAGTTGCTGGGTTTCTTAAGTACAATTTCCCCCATTTCCACATCCATTTGTGAATCTTTTTAAAAGTCCACATGGAAATCCATAAGTGTGCATATTGCCTAATATATGCACCAGTTTTGCACAACGCAAGCATCTTTGCAGGCAATTTCCCCATATATAATTAATGCATTGTTGTATATTGTATTCAGTAACATATGGATTTTGGTAGACATTGTCTCCATTTTTGCACACATTTGTGGGGATGGAGAATTTTGTGGCAAAATTTAGTGCAGATTTTGAAGGATTGCCACATTTTGTTCCATTTGTTGGTCAGGGAAGTGTGGATTAGATAGGTTTGCAAAATGTAAACCAAATGAATTTCTCTCCCTCATCCTTACCTGTACTTGTTTACTGCCAAGGGCAAAATAGATGCCACAAGAGTCAGTGAGTTCTTTGTGCTCTCTGGCTGGGAGCTGCTGGTAGTTCCAAGAACATCTGGAGGGCAACCCGTTGGCAAAGGCTGAGTTTCTGTGGGTTCCTCAGAGGCATCAAGCTAGTGACCATTGACTGCAGCATGGCACTTCACCTGATCCATCAAGGCCTTTCTTCTGTCCACCACCTGCCTTCATTTATCTCACAACTCCTTTTGTGAGATGTTGCGACGATGGGATGAAATGGATCTCTGAGCCAGTGCTAATGACCGCTGGGGATGATATAACCACACAGCTGTGCCCACTTCCGAAGCCCCAGTATGTTTGCTTTTCCTCCTGCTGTTTTATCTTCCTTTAATGCGGTGAATTGGATTAGAAATTGCACTTTGAGGCATTGCTTTGGAGTGTCAACCCTTTTTTTCCACCGGCGATCTGCCATTAGTGCACTGATGCTTATTAGCTCTTTCCCAAGCACTCAGGAAGGTGAGTCACCTTTCAGTTAGGCCCTTTAATTAACTGATGGCTACTTACCTTCCATTACTAAAATGGCTGTGTGGGGAGAATGGAGCTTCCTCCATTTCTAGGCACCTTTGGATTGGAAAGTACATTTACTGCCGCGTACGATGCCGTGTCAGGTAGCAGAATGAAAGCAATGTACACTGCAGGAAATTGCCAGCTCCTGATCCTTAAAAAGAGCACTCTTGGGCTCCAAGAGCAGGTTTTGGGGACTTAAGGTTGCAAGGATCCTGTGTCTTTCTACAGATGCAGAAGCAGAAACTCTGCCAGTGCCATTGCCCATCCCCATCTCCAGCGTTTTGGTTGCAATGATGAAGAAAGATTAGCCTGCTGGATTTGTGTGTGTCATGAACCTGCTCAGGAACTCTAGCAGGGGGGGGAAGTTGGCAACAGTTGCCAAGCATGGTAAATAATAGGATTATTCCAAAGAGAGCCTCAGCCCCAGGATGAAATCTGGGGGAAGTTACTGCAATGCTCACTTTAAACCTATTGAGATCAATGGTCTTACCTGTTTAAACATGCTCTGAATTCTAGAGTTGCATGGCAAGCCTCACCTGCTAAAATCTCTGCTATAAAGCTAAGGAACAGGAGTCCATCTCTGCTTGTCCATCTGGCTGTCCTAGACATGCAGAAATGAAGATGGCGGTGTGTTTCACTTTGTTTCTAGGGATGTGTGAGCATGCAAAAAGAAAATCTAAATACTGTGTCCCATATTAAGGTAGAAGCTGTCATTGCTTTATTCGCCAGAGCAGCAAATAATAATAATAATAATAATAATAATAATAATAATAATAATTTATTTATATCCCACCCTCCCCAGCCAAAGCCAGGCTCAGAGTGGCTAACAACAGTAAAACATGTTATGTTATAATATGTTAAGAAGGAAGCTCTGGTTTGCAACCTGAAAACCCTACCTGTTGTTTGCCACTTATTCACTGAGCATTCCAAGAGTGCAAGTTTCTTGCAGCTAGTGGTAAAGGAGGAATATGGCTCAGTTTGGATTTAAATTCAGATCCATCCAATTCACACATTCTGAAACGATACATGAACCACAACACGCTCATCCCTCAAAAATTGCATTTCTCTGAATTTTGAAATGCAGTTCTCCAGCTAAGAGACATGTGCAAAAATGCACACACTGGGTTAAAGTATATAAAGTTATACTTTATATACACATACTAGGGTGTGCTACATTAGTGAAAACAGCATACAAAAATGCATTATGTTGGAGAAAATTGCTTTGTGAAAATATGTAAATTAGCCAAAATTGCATACCGACATGTATATTAGGAGAAATTTGCAATAAAATGGTGGCGACTTCTTTAAAAAAAGCAAACTAATGTGGAAATGTGGTGGCCTGAACTTAAAACTGGAAAACTATGAAACTGTGAGAAAAACCAAAATTGACAGACTTGCAAATCCCTACTTGCAGACGAGTGTTTGTGTGGGTTGTTTTTTTTTTTTGCAGCTTTAGCAGCATAACAGTACAAAATAATTTCTCTTTGGGAATTTAAAAGGAATCCCCTTCCTAATTCTTCACATCACTGCTCCATGCAGAAAGCAAAGGTGCCCTTTGAAGAAGGTTGCAAGGTTCAGCTGAAGACAGGGCTCCTTTGGCCTTGCTTCTGGGAGAGAGATTTTCAGCCGGTGTGGGATTTCCTGCCCAAAGTACTTTTCCCCTTTCTTAGGACCAGCCCTACCATTAGGCAGAGAGAAGCAGTCGCCTCAGGTGATAAAGGCTTGGAAGCACGGAGTGGCGATGTGGTGTTTTGGGACCACGCAGCCTGCCTTGCAGCCACTAAACAGGCCTGCTGCCCTTGGGTGATGTGAAGAATGCTGCTCCATCGCCAGCACCAAGATAAAACTCACCTGCCACTCTGATTGGCTTCTGCGTGTGTTATGGGCACCATCTTGCCCTTTGCCTCAGGCTGCAAAATGCGTGATTTTTCTGCACACCAAAAAGGAAAGGCACAATGGGTCTCTGTCCTCCACTGGCAACAGGCGAAGCTGGCTTGCACGTTATCTTTTACTGGCCTGAACAGTACTGCAGCCTTTTGCCACAGTATTGGAACTGCTGCCTTAGCTGGTGAAAATGCAGCTGTCATCCCAAGGCTTAAGCGTAACAGTGAAAACTTGACAGCCCAGGTGAAACTGGCCACCAGCGACATCCATTTCTTTTGATGAGCGAAGATAAATGTCACAAAAGTTCAGGCATCATGGTTTTATACAGAGCATACTTTTCTTGTTTTCTGTTCTTCTTTTCCCAGCCGCTGCTTTATATTTGTGCAGAGAAAGGGAAATGTTTGGAAACAGGGGAGTAAAAAAGTATTAAAATCCCAGTTTATATTAAAACTTTGCAGCCTGACCCTAGGCGGGTTTCTTCCCCCTTTTCAGCTTGGAAGTCAAGCTATAATCTTATGCACACTTACCTACGAGTAAGTCATTTGTGTCAGTGAGCCTTACTTCTGAGTAGATGTGTGTAAGTCTCACGGAAGGCTGAAGCAGATGTTAGCATCAAAAATGCCCATCTGGGGCCTGAAAGAGGCGTCTGGTCTGGGCTGGCCCTACCATTAGACAGAGTGAGGTGGAAGCCTCAAGCAGCAGATGTCGGGAGGCAAGCAGTGGCAGTGTTGTGTGCAAGGCAACCTGCCCTGCATCTCTAAAGGTACCTTCAGGTATGGTAGAGGATTCTGCCTTGTCATCAGGCTTAAAGTGAGATTCGTTTTCTCTGTACAGTCATACCTCAGGTTGAATACGCTTCGAGTTGAGCGCATTCGAGTTGCGCTCCGTGGCAACCCGGAAGTAACGGAGAGTTTTACTTCTGGGTTTCGCCGCTTGCGCATGCACAGACACTCAAAATGATGTCACGCGCATGCGCAGAAGCGGTGCACGTGTGCACAGACGTGCCATCACTAGTTACATTTGCTTCTAGATGCGAACGGGGCTCCAGAACAGATCTCGTTCGTATCTAGAGGTACCACTGTACTTGCTCAGGCAACAATATTTCTCAGACCAGGCCAGGAGTGGGCAGCTGGAGAGAATGATTTGGAAGTGCAAAACCAGCAATCACCCCTAATTCCCCACCTTCCCTGCTCAAAATCCTGCTCCCTGAGTGGGTTTCTTCCTCGATATGGTGGGGACAGGCACTGGGCTCTGTTGCATGTCTGTATGACAGGTTGCTATGAAAACTACAGCAGCATAGACAGTAACCCAACCATCCAGTGAATTTTGAGCTTTGGGCTTGTTTCCACTCTCCCCGAGTCATGCATCCCTTTTTTAGAAAGCGTGTTCCTAATTCTTACTGACTCTCCGCAGAGCCTAGGCCTTATTCTCCAAACAAGCACATCTTGCGAACTCAATTAATGCTATCAGCTCAGGACTTGAAGAGGGAAGGGGGTGAGGCTATGGGGGCTGAGCCACCGTCCATCCCCTCCTTCCCAAGGACTGCTGGAATGTAGATTAGAGCGGGGGAGAAGCAACTTCCCTTCTCCCCCAGTCCCAAACTGTCAGTCAGTTCAACCTCACTGGTGGCAAACAAATTACAGTAGAAACTTGTTAATTCATTTTAAACAGCAGAGGCCAAGAAAATATTTACCCTTGTTTATTTCAATTCAGCTCTCTGCTCTGCGAATTGCAGCGGAGGGGAGAGACAGGGGGTGGCAACCCGCAAAGAGAGGTGTGTTTGAACACCAGCCAATTTCTAATTGAATGGATTCCCCTGTGTGGCTTCAATTGGATATGCTTGTCTTCTCGAAAGCTGCTGGGTTTGGCTGCCATGTGTTGTTAAGCAATTACCCGTGTTTGGCACCAATGAAGGTGAAGCGGTTTCTTCTTGTAGTTTACGTTATATATTACGTGTGGGATCATTTTTAGCCATGCGTGGGACAAGCATGTTAAATCGTTAAATCTATGAGCTGCAAGGCAACTGAAATATAATTTTTTAGGAAATTATGTTCATGATTTCTATTCTCTTGGTAGGCGCACAAAGTGTAGCTTTTTTGTTTTTTGTTTTTGGTTAGCTATTTGTGAAAAATTCAGCTGGCAGTGAAAAATTCATAGTAGGCTTTCAGCCAGAATATGCAGAAAATTGAATTCAGGTCAAATAATGAGATCCTGCGACTTTTCAATCTGGCTCCAAAACTTCCCGCCTACCATGTTCATATTGACCCAGGAAGTTTTCATTCTTGCCAGGCTTTCATAAATTAGAATATTACGTATTTTCACAGCTTTCTTTCCATATTCTCCACAGGACTGCATTTATTATATTGATACCATAGAATCATAGTGCAGGGAGAATCCTCAAAGATTACATCCTCTAATCCCCTGCTGTAGAAGGAAATCTACAACTATAGCAACCCTGTTACAAATTCTTACAGGCCAAGAATTGCAAACCATCTCTGTGCAAGCTACTCGAAAGTAAACTCTGGGATGCAATCATTGACAAATCATGAAGAATGAGGCGATTAGTGGCTTCAAACCATGATGGCTATGTTCAACATGTAGGTTTCCCATTATCATCTGATTGGCCCCCATGGGAATAAGATGCTATATTAGGTAGTCCAGCAAGGTTTATGTCCTTAAATTCTTAAGTACTGTGTGTAACAGTCATTTCAGTGAGTACTAGGGAGTAAGCGTGCTTGGGTTTGCAGCCTAAATCCTTTCTTATCAGGGCAAACTAGTACAAAAAAGCACATCCATGAGCATGGAGAAGTGTGTTTATTCAGCTTTCACACTACAAAACTTGTGTTGCAATGGGACACGTATTGAAATACACATGCATAATATTGCTTCCTAACTCCAAATCAAGAAGGGACGCGGGTGGCGCTGTGGGTTAAACCACAGAGCCTAGGACTTGCAGATCAGAAGGTCAGCAATTCGAATCCCCACAACGGGGTGAGCTCCCGTTGCTTGGTCCCTACTTCTGCCAACCTAGCAGTTTGAAAGCTCGTCAAAGAGCAAGTAGATAAATAGGTACTGCTCCGGCAGGAAGGTAAACGGTGTTTCCGTGCGCTGCTCTGGTTCGCCAGAAGAGGCTTAGTCATGCTTGCCACATGACCCGGAAGCTGTACGCCGGCTCCCTCGGCCAATAAAGCGAGATGAGCTCCGCATCCCCAGAGTCGGTCACAACTGGACCTAATGGTCAGGGGTCCCTTTACTTTAACCTTTTTAACTCCAAATCAGTAAAACCCTGTGGAGAATTTATTTGTCTGACCAACTTAGGACCAGTTTTATTGGTCTTGCAAGCTATTATTATTGTCAAATTTTGCTTAAGCCCCTGAATGTTTTTGTGGAAGTCCCCATGCATATGTTTGAGTTGAGGGCACAATGTACCCAACTGTAATTGGTTGCATTCCTAAGGCTGCATTAACAAGCCTTGCTGTTTCTTGTTCCGCTGTAGGTAGCACTGCAACATAGGTTTTGTAGTCTCATATAAGTATAAAACAAAGTGATATTTTGAATGTCTAGCCTCTAATCTCAAATGACTGCCTTGTGGCTCTGGATTACATTATTTGAGCTTTGAATTGCTCGCATGAGTGGTCGATTCTTATGACCACTGTAAAGTCAGAAGGAAATTCTATAATCATAGGATTGTACAGCTGAAAGGGACCAAACTCATTGGAAATACCAGATCAGTTTTCATGAACATGGTGCACCCAAAATGGAAATCCCTCCTTAAATAACCTGAAGAACTGAAACTCACTGTTGATGGAAGGTCACTCTGCTTATGCCTAGAGGCATTTTCTTCTTCACTACTACTCCACAGAAACAAAGAGCTGGAAGGAGAGGCCATCTAATTAAAGCCCCAGCTGTAAGTCTGCAGCATCAACCTACCAACCCCTCACGTATCAACTGTTGGAATCTTGGCCACAAACAGAGAACAGATGGACTGCTGGAGGGGGACTTCCAAAGCAAATAGCTTGAAGCCTCATGCAAGCAAGCCAAGGTACTGGAGCTAAAATGGATTTGCTCCCCCAAATCTTTCCAATATCCTCCTCTGCAAAACATTACTGTCAACTGGCATTTGCGTAACGCTTGGCAAACATCCGATATTTTAGGGTCAGTATTAGGCAGCTGAAAACAAATGGGATGTTTGACTTCAGTATTTCATTCATTGGTATGGATGGGGGAGAAATTGGATTGAAGTTTGCATTCAGAGGCGAACCTATCAAATTAGCACTTTCTGAAACAAGAGGCAAACCGAACCGCAGCCCTCATTCTCAATTTGAACATCTCTGAATTTTGTAGTGCAGTTCTCTCACCAAGGAATGTGTAAGAAAAAATGCACATGCTAGGCTAAAGCATGCAAAGTGAAAATAACATACATATATGTATGTTATTAAGCGAAAAGGTTTTGCAAAAACGTCCATACCAAGCAAAGCTGTGTTTTATTGTGAGAAAATTCACACTAAAATGCTGACAGACTTTCATGAAAGATTTTTTTTTAATGCAAATTGCTTCAGAAATGTGGAGAACTGAATTTAAGACTGGAAAACTGAGAAACTAAGCAAACTGAAATTGGCAGATCAACCCATCCCTAACCATGAATTGGGAGGGCCAATATTTGATCATTGACATGCATTCAACTATATTTTCCTAGATATGCAGAGGTATTTGATATTATTGTATTTGATAGCTGGCATGCATGACGGCAGACCCTAGTAAATTCACAGCCTCGACAGTGGGATGGAACAGGAGTAGCAGGTAGGAAAGCAGGGAAAATTCTGGCCTGCTGTTCTGATTACTGAGTGGCATGCAGTCCTGGGAACTGATGTATACACATCAAGGAGGGCAAAGGATGGGGCTGAAATCCCCGCACGGTCATTGCTTTGCATGTTTGGCTTTATTTGCTCTGGGAGACAGCATGCCTTGCCTTTTCTGAAATGCTTATTTCAACTCCACAAGTTAAATGTTGCAGAAAGGGGCAACATATTCTGAAGCCGAAGCTTTCAAATAAGTTCTAGGGTTGGGTTCCGGAATTCCGGAACTCAACTCAAAGCATGCTATAGGATTTATTTGCTTACTCTTTTTATAGATTTCTATCCTGCCTTGAAATGCAAACATTTCCAACATGTAAACAAAGCAATAAAAATGTGATGCAACTGTGAAATAATGATCAAATAAGAGCCATATAAAATGGCAAAATTAAAAATAATAATAATCAATGGTGAGAAACCTGGGGGTTTTTTATGTTCTTTGCTGCCACTTAAAAAAAAAAAAGCAACAGAGTAGGTACTACAGGAGCCCACCTAGGGAGAGCCTCCTCTAAATGAGGGGCCACAATCAAGAAGGTCCTCTTCATAGTTACCACCTATCTCAGTTTGGGCACTGAGGACATCCTTTGAAGTGGGTATCAACTTCAGGTCCTAACTGGGCTCGGCGTTAAAGGTTAAGCACAGCACTTAGAGTGTGTGAAATACTAGCAAAACACTGCCCTAACAAGTGGTTCCAATCAGCAGCCTTAGGGATGTATTCTACAACTAACTGCAATTTTCAAAAAGTCTTCGAAATTGTCCCCTGTATAATATGTTACAGTAGCCACCCCCGAGGTCCACACTGACATCTACAAGGTGAATAAGGTGCAAGTTGGGGATAGAGGACAGTCTGTTTGATGGGCCAGCAGTCCTCCGTTTGAAGGGCTATCTGATCCAAATCTGGTTTAGAAAGAATCATAAGCATGGAGACCAGAGGCCTTAAGGTTTCTCATTAACTGGACAGGAGATCATCTGGTCACAATCTTCCTCACCACGGTAAGATCACTTAAATTATAATAATTACTTGTGAATTTGCATCTATATACATGAATAAATTCTTGCAAATCTGTGTCCCCCTTTTGGGCAGTGTGTATGAAGTCAACCTAGCCATGGGTAGGGAGGGAAGAGGTAATTTTCAGGTGAATACATGTGTCTTCCCCTAAACACACACCTTCTCCCCTTCTTTTGCAGCTGTTTTCCACCCTGAAGTCATATTGATTTAGTTAGGGAAATCATAAGACTACATTTGCATTCATTTATACAGAAGTAGATCCTTTGCACCTGCATGAAATGAGTACAAGATATTAGCCAACCTGCATGAAACAACTGGCATTCTCTGCACCTTGTCAAACAGTTACCTGCAAACATCATCACCTTTACTTAGCTCCAGATGTTGCAGCAATTCTGCTCCTTCCCAAATCTTTGGCTCTGTGCTCCTTACAGGCGAGATGGCTGATAAACTAGCCCGGGCTTCAGTTGAACAAATTAAGGTCACTGGAAGTAATACGGCTTTGTCATTTACTGCAGCTTTTCTCTTCCTCATTGGCCCGGACATAACTGTAATTTATGAAAACAATTTGTCAGAGTACTCTGCTTGGTCACCCAGACTTATGAGACTTAAAGTGAAGGAACAGCTACAACTTGCTGATTTGATTTGACAATACTTTCTGTGTGCGCGTTGGGCAACAAGAAGAAAAGGGCTGTGTTTATTGTCCCCACTGTATTCTTTTTTCCCTGTCTTTGGTACAACAGATGAAAATCAGGAGGGGGAACAATAACGTAAGAAATAGTGGGCCACCGTGGGAGTTAGATACCCATTCATCCCTATTTTGCTACTTTTTATCCAGGCATCTGGCTGGGAACTGTGATAACAGGATGCCAGGTTAGATGAGCCTTTGGCCTAATCCAGCAGGACTCTTCTTAGAATATCTTCACACTCACAATGTGGACTGTATTTCACTACTATCTTTGACATATTGTGAAAGAGATATAATCCATAAGAACGTAAGAAGAGCCAGCTGGATCAGGCCAATGGGCCATCTAGTCCAGCATCCTATTCTCACAGAGGCCAACTAGATGCCTGTGCTTGGTGCCCTTAAGCAGGATCTGAGCACAAAAGCACTCTCCATGTCGTGCATGCCATCATGTTGACTCTTACTCACATTTTCACTAAACTAAAAAGTCCCAAACACTGCAACCATTCTTCATAGGGCAGTCACTCCATCCCCCTTGATCATTTTGGTTGACCTTTCCTGAAACTTTTCTAGCTCTACAGTACCTTTTTTGAAATGAGGCAATGAGAACTGTACACAGTATTCCAAATGTGGTCCCACCATAGATTTGTATACAGTGGTACCTCAGGTTAGGTACTTAATTCGTTCCGGAGGTCTGTACTTATCCTGAAACTGTTCTTAACCTGAAGCACCACTTTAGCTAACGGGGCCTCCTGCTGCTGCTGCTGCTGCTGCTGCTGCTGCCATGCCGCCGGAGCACGATTTCTGTTCTCATCCTGAAGCAAAGTTCTTAACCTGAAGCACTATTTCTGGGTTAGCGGAGTCTGTAACCTGAAGCGTATGTAACCTGAAGCGTATGTAACCTGAGGTACCACTGTAATGGCATTATGTTACTAGCAGTTTTATTTTCAATGCCTTTCCTAAGGATCTCTAGAATGGAATTTGCTTTTTTCATTACCACCGCACACTGGGTCAACATCTTCAGTGAGCTGTCTACTATGACCCCAAGGTCTTGTTCCTGGTCCGTCACCTCCAGTTTAGACCACATGAGCATAATTTTTGCCCCAACATGCATCACTTTACACTTGTTTGCACTGAATTGCATTTTCCCTTTTACTGCCCATGCATTTAGTTTGGAGAGGTCTTTTGGGAACTCTTCACAATCTTTTCATTTTAATGACCCTGAACAATTCAGTATCCTCAGCAACAAATTAAAAAGAAGAGGTCCCAGTTCTGACTCTTGGGGGAATCCACCTTCAACATCTTTCCCCTTGGAGAAATGTCATTGATTCCCACTCTTTGCTTTCTGCAACTTATCCAAGTCCTGATCCACAATAGGACCTCTCCTCTTAGTCCTTGACTACTAAGCTAACTCAGGGATGTTTGGTGAGATACTTTGTCAAAAGCTTTTTGAAAGTCCAAGTGCACTATATCAACCAGATCACCTCTATCTGTATGCTTGTTGATACCTTAAAATAACTCTAATAGGTATGTGAGACAGGACTTGCCCTTCAGAAGCCAAGCTGACTCTGCTTCAGCATGGCTTGTTCTTGTATATGCTTGGCTATTTAGCTAAGCAGACAGACATATAGCTAACCAGACTGTAATTTCCAGGTTCCCTCCTAGATCATTTTTAAAAAATGATGTTACATTAGCTGCTTTCCAGTCCTCAGGTAGGGACAAGTTACATATTTCTGTTAGAAAATCAGCAATTTCACCTTTGGGGGTTGTTTTTTTAAAAGAACCCTTAGGTGGCTACAATCCATACCCAGAAGTTTTTGTTTTGTCTATTAGGCCTGGAATGTCAACTCTTGCCACAACTGTCTGCAATAGGGGCATGCATTTGATGACCATCTGGTTAAGTCTAGAACAACAAAGCAAACCTTTTGGGCTGTGTCCTGTTACCTGTTCAGTCACATCCTGCTGTCTCCAATCTAACACAATGATTGCATGTATGGCATCAGGCAGAGAGCTTGCTTAATATAGTCTGCTTCCTTGCTGATTCTCCTCCAAGCCTCATCTGTCCATGTTGCTGCTTTGCCCCATGAAGCCTCACACTCTCCTCTTTTCACTGGCAACTTTCCCCTCTGTCTTTCATGATGACGTTCAAGCAATTAGCTTATCACAGTTCACTCATTGACCATGTGCCTCTCTCTGCCAGCGCTCCCTGTGCTAGTGCTGCTCTCCATCAGTTGGAATGACAATGAACTTAGGCTGACCTGACCGGAATGACTGACCGAGCATTCCAGTGGACCCGTGTGTCTATTGTAGCAGGTCATGTGTGTTTTGGAACAGAAGATGACCAGTTCCGGCTTTTGCTAACACACCGGGTCATCCTCACACCAGGTTCTTCCTTGCCTGAGATTTATCTCGTTATAGCAACATAACAATTGTGAGGAGATGACTGAGCACCTGGAGGGCAAGTTTCATGAGTGGCGAATCACCCTGGGCCCCATTTGTGGTGATGGATGTTGTCATTACCTTAGGTTCAGTTCATTTTTGTCAGAGCCGTCGCTGTGTTTGGCAGTGTTATTTCCACCTCTGTCGTTCATTATAACCCCTCTTTGGAGTAATGTTACCAGTGCTATGAGCTTCTGCTGTGTTGTATATAATCCCCCTGCTCTCAGTATTCCACAAGCCTAGCAATCCTCCTTCCTCCTGCATCCCACATAGTCAATTATCTTCACCCACCCAACTCCTGAGTGCTCAGTAATCCCATAACACAAATGCCTCTCTCTCCTAGACTCAGTAATCCATCTGTATTACAGGCTATCTTGCCTCTCCGTGCTGCACGCTGAGACCTTCCACATCTCCTTTCCTTCTGTCCATTACTTCCTCCTGCTACACAAAACCTGGTCTTGCTTTTCTACCCTTTCATTACACTGGGTCTGCATGTGACCTCTTTCTCATCACAAGACACTGTGGCGAGGGCCAAGATTTTTCCAAGTCACGGTAGCTCTACAGTGTCCGTACGGCATGATGATGGCCTTCTCGATACCTTGCCATGACTCTATTTTAAGCAATAATTCCCCCAGCAGAGGGGAGCTGAATCACAACCCAGTAGATTCCCTGCTTGGAGTGCAGCTTTAAGTCAATTACTCAGCCATCTCCGGCTTCCTTTGCTTTGCTGTTTCTTGACATCCAAGAAAACAGAGCATCTTGCTCCAAAGTGGGGAGGCTTGTTTCAGGAGGCATTGGAGACAATCCAGGATTGCCCTTACTAGGGAAGCAGAGTGGCATAGGTGGCAAATCCCCTGCTTCGGCACTGAGCCTGGGGGGTGCAGGGAGTTAGCAGGCTCCCATTTTTCTTTGCAAGGGAAGGCTAAGCTCAAGTGTGTGTGTGTGTGTGAGAGAGAGAGAGAGAGAGAGAGAGAGACAATAATTGTACCCTTTCCCCGCACATTTACCAAATTGATTTTTGAACCGCTAGAAGTCATATTGCAATAAATATCGCTGGAAATCCACCACACATAATAGTTTATAAATTGTGAATCATAACTCAGCAAGGATCTGGGTGTCTTCTCTCCCTCCCGCCCCCGTCCGCCCATTGCCACTTTTCCTCCAGCCCTTAAGCCTAGAGACTTCTCCAGTGGAGTAATAAATTGGGCACAACAGACGCTTTGCTAACTAAATTTCCCTTGTCAGCTTTAAGATTTCATGTTGTGTTTTAAATTCTTACAAATATCACCTCGTAAAGGAGGAGGCTATCCATAAAACATTACTTCCTGCGAGGGAAAGGTCTTTGTTATCCAATTGTCTGAGGGGGAAACCTTCTGATTTAATTCTTCGTAGGGAAATTCTGCTTCTGTCTTCATCGTTGCCGTCAGTACAAAAGCTGATGCCCACCTCCTGCAACAGCTGTCCACTTCCCCAGCTCAGGAAGGCTGCAGCCTGGAAGGGAGCTCTTGCCTCAGGAATGAAGCAGCTCAGACTGGGAGCTTATAGAACAGCTGGAGGGTTTACCTCACTTCCTGGCTCACAACCCGGCTCTGGGAAGATACCTTCCATGCATTTCCTCCTCTTCCTCCTGAGTTGCTTCACCTGCAGCTAGCTGGACCTGGACCACTGTCTACTCTGCTCCAGTGGCCTTGGGGGAGACAAGGGAAGGTCTGACAGCCATTCAGAAACCTAGGCAGCAGGTGCAAGGATCTCCAGTGGATCCTCAGGATCACCAGCAGTGTGCAGGTCCACTGGGAGGCCCTGCTTCCTCTTCAAGTAGGCTGTGAGGCAGAGAATGCTGCATAAGGCCCCATCAGTGGGATAGTACAGAGGGGAAGTGGTGAGTCCCAAGGGAGGGAGCTTGGAGAGAGGGGACAGGGCCTGAGTGTGAGAGAGCATGGCTTCCATCAAGGCCGTGTCTCAAACTGGGATGGCACTGTATTTCACAGGCCTTTCCATGGGGGTTTGCAGACAATGCCACTCAGCTGAGCAGTCGTGCCTACAAAAACCTATTTCTAGCTACCCTTTACCTGACCTCATATATGACATCAGGTGGAGGACAGGTGTGTGTGGTTTAACTGAAATGGGTTTGTGGGCCAAATGGGGAGAGACCTGGCATGCCCAATTACGCCCATGGGCTGAGGGTTCCCTACCCTTGTTGACCCAAAGCTGCCTTCTGCTGCTAAGAACAAAAACGGCTAGGGCATTCTCCCCATCCCCCAAGCAGTGCTTTTCTAGGAAGATCGATGCCATCCAGCAAGGTAGACTGAGCCAAGATGGATGCCTGTGGGCAGGCTGCCTTGGAATACTCAAAGGTCCTTTCGTAAATGCGTGCAGGCGTCCTTGCTGCCAGTCCAAGACTCCCGCTTCCCCAAGCTGTCTTGCTTGCTGCAAAACCTGACATCAAAACCACACGTAAAGAAACCCAAATGTTTCCACTTTTGCCTTTGAAATTTCCCGTGGGTGATAAGACAGAGTCTGAGTGAGGACACCAGAAAATCCATATATTTCATAGATTTGTTATCCACAGCATGAAACCTAGTTTTGGTATTTTCAAAGCACAAGCTATTAAATTTTCTGAACTGGCCCCTTCTCCTGATATTTAAACAATACAGCATGACACCTTATATTTTAACTATATTCCTCCTGGACTTGTTAACTATGAACTGTCGCATCCCATTTGTTGCAAAATGACATGAAAACGAAACCTTTTCATAACACGGTGGCCATTTTGCATGCTTCTCATTTTCCCTGCTGGAAGTCAGTAGTTTCAGAACCATTCCCTATGTTTTTAAACTCCCTGCAAATTGTATTAAGAGTGTGATAATATATATAATCTGGACTACTGGTAAAGGAAAGTTTGGGAGAACTGCAGAACTAGATAGACTCTGTCCACTCCACAATCAATAAGAACACAGGGAATCCACATATCCCTATACTAGATAATCTTCCTTCCACTGAACAAAAGAAGATAGTGACAAATCTGTACAGTAAACCAACTGATGCTCCCATTTGTTGAAACTGGAATTCCTCACATCCTCAGCATATCAAGAGTAATATCATTTGCAGTTTGGCCCTCAGAATTAAGCACAAATGAAACAACAAGAAAAGTTGTCTCAACTTTAACCCAAAAACCTGAACAGACTCTCCACAGAGGATGTCCCTCATGTCCTTAACTGTATAAATTATCCTTGTTCAAATAATCTTTCTTCCACAAAGGTGAGGAAGACATTACCAAGGAACATCATATCCCTTTGGTGGAAGATTCAACATCTTCTAACTACCACCTTGCAATTCACTACAGTTGACTAGCCAATTCATTCCACCATGCAAAAGCCAACAGCAAGCTTCCTTTCTCATTGCTTTCCATCCTCCAAACCGATGCAGATTCCTTGCAAGAGCTGAAGTGCCAATCCAAGAGAAATCATCCCCTTCCAAAATAAAATGGCCGGATAAACCTATTTAATTAAGGAGAATATCGGCCATATAATGCGTTCCAGAATACTCCAGATGCCAGATGCAAAATTCTGGGTAAACAGATCTCTTTACCAATTTAGGAATTCACAGATCAGTGAATAATACGAAGAAAAACATCAGGAACCTGTTGCCAGACATTTCAATCTGGTTCACTGCAACCTTTCAGAATGGAAATAAATAGAAAAAAACAGTCTAATCCCAAGCTGCCAAAAACTAGAAAGAACTTCTGAATACATGGAAAAACAACCCACACCTTGGAGGCTAATATGTAAACTTTTACCTATGGAAATTTTTTTTAAGCCTTGCTTGTCTACTTTCATGCAAGATTTCACCTTCCTGAGAATCTTTCCTACCACTCTTCTTAGATCTATCATTTTGACCCTCTCTGGGCCTAGTTCGAAACTCAGCAGCATTGTGTTTACTGACAAAGGCGGAAGGGCAAAACATCCACCTAAATAATTTTAAGCTTATCTCTGTTTTGTCCCTCACTTTCTCACCTATAACTCCCGTGATTAACTACATCGCGCAGAGGATCCAGAACTCAATTGAACGCAGCGCTATTTGGTTTTTTTTTTCAGATCATTTATTCCACATATATATAAGCTTGTATATGTATTTATTGTGATTGGAGTCACTGTACAGGCTGGCGCAGGTCGTAACTATGTCACCGACTTGGAAGGGCCACAAGATATATTATAGTCACTAGCCAGCTGATACCATCAATTCCAAGAGACAAAACCAGCAGCCTAGCTAGTTCTCTGTCGCATGGAGCTGTAATGAAAAGTGTCATCAACAAATGAAGAATCTCCTAATTACAAAGATGCCTTTTTAGTGGGATTAGCAGAGCAGCCTGATCCGGCTGCCTGGAAGTAAGCATTTGACCTTCTTTGGCACTGTCTTGTGATTAGGGATTGAGAAGAAATTAAGTTCACATTTAAAGGCGAACCTACCTAATTTGCATTTCCGAAACAACGTGTAAACCAAAGCAAAATCCTTCCAAAAAACTACAACAAAAACCCACACTTCTCTGAATATTGCAATGCACTTGTTCAGCCAAGTACTGTGTACAATGAATGCCAATGAGAGATTACTTTCTAGCACTGGGTTTGGCACACAGGAAGACTTTTGTTGGGATTGAAGGTTATAAGGGAAAAGGTTAAACCTATGTGCTGCAACTATAGTGAAAATCCTCCTCCCAGTGCCTGATATTAAAGTGGGGGGACAGAACGTGTCTGCTAGCTATGCAGTTGGTCTGGTGTGACTCTTAGAGCTGAAATAACTGAGAAGGGGGATTTCTAAATTCAGTAAACACAGTGGAGAAATGTGAAATTCTGTTTTCCAAATACATCTCAGTCTTCTGAAGGACGTTGGTGCTGCTCTGGCAGTCTTCTGAGAGATGAAGCTTTTTGCAGTCAATGTAAGCAGAGGTCACACAAAGTATTCATTTCTGAATAAAACAGCTTAGCAGTTAGTTTCAAATAAAACATTGTTTCAGTATAATCGCTGGCATTGCACAGTGGCAAAGTGGCTGGGGTATGAATGGAGGAGTCCTGCTTATCATACTGCCTGTCTGGTCAATTCACTTGGTGACCTAAGGGTCCAGGAAAGCATGATGCTGGGAGATCCCTCCGTAAGTAGGAACTCCCACATTTGTTTGTTGTCATGTTGACATCACCCATGGAGGCCCTCATCTAGGAGTGAGTACCAGGGGAGAGAGGCTCAATTCTTTACCTGTGACATTTCCACATTTTAATTCTCTCTCTCTCATTCACTCACTCTCTCTCTCACACACACACACCCTATTTGCTACCTGGGGTGAAATATATAACAGTAGTGGACATAGTAGTGGGACAGAGGAACTGCCCTGCTCTTGAGAAGGCCATTGCTTCAGCTTACCTTTGCAGACCCGAGGCAGGACAGGGTGGCAGTGATGGTGAAACTACACAGGTGCACCAGCGAGAGCACTGGGTTGTGTCCACACATCCCTGACCTTGTCCCAGCTTCATCCAGGTAAGTTGTAGTGCTGTGAGTGTAGGGAGGGTGGTTCTGCCCTGCCACGTTGGCTGCTGCTGATAAGGCACCTGTGTGTTTTGTTCCACAATGGAAATGGTACCTAGGGGGATTTTAATCATACAAGTGGCACTGAGGGAAATAATTCGCTCTCCTGTCACTGTCGACGGAATAGCCTCAACTCCATTGATACTTCAAAAACCCTTAGGATCGTATATGCATAGATCTCCTGCTTATTTTGGCTCTGAGGGAAGCCACACTTTCTTAGCTTCAGCCAACAATCTGGTACATGAAGCCAATAATGCTAGCTTACATTATAGGTAAAGCTGTCAAGACTACAGGATAGTGTGTGAGAGCCCTGCATAAGTAACTGCAAATATTATTTTCATGATTATTAGGCCTTTTTACTCAAAAACTTGTTTGCGGTAGAAACCCATCCCATGTTTCCAGTGGCCAAGTATGATCACCATATTGTGTGAGTTCCATCACCACCGTGTTATTAACAACGTAATGTCATGGATCTGCGTGGAGAGAGCCGTTGGACTCATTCCAGTGTCTAATGGGTCTGCAGCCACATCACAAAAGACACCTGTACAATAGCCACTAAATACTATATTTGTTGGCAGCCTCAGGGGAGACACCAGACTGAATGTGCATGGAAAATAGACCACCCGTGTTCTTCCTTGAGGTCAGAGTGCTGACCCTTTAGCAGGGTCACGCAGTGCAGCTTATATTGCTGCAAGAGGCGTTGATTGTGTTCTTTGGCTAAGGCAGCGCATGTGTCAACCCTACACTTGGTGACCAAAAGGTGAAAAGCAGTGGTTGAGAAAAGAACAAAAGAGTTGTTTAAATGTTATCTACAGAAACACAGTAGTCGGCATGTGGACGATCCTGTAGCCTAGGTCTCTTGTGTTTCTAATTACTTTCTATCATTGCGAAGTGTGCCAGGGATGGCCAAATTGTGCAAGATAGTTATTGCACAATGAAGATGTGAATTTCTCCTATTATACATATTTTTATGTGCAATTTTCCTGAATCTGCATGTTTCTGCAAAGCTATTTCCCCTAATATAATGCATTTATTGTCTGTTATTTTTACTAACCCCCTTCATGGATCACTGCCTTGCTGTGGCGAAGGGGCTTGAAGAACTCAGAGAAGCTATGAACTATGCCGAGCAGGGCACCCAAGATGAACAGGTCATAGTGGAGAGTTTTGACCAAACGTGATCCACCTGGAGGAGGAACCGGCAAGCCACTCCAGTATCCCTGCCAAGAAAACTCCATGGACAAAGACAACAGGCATATAAAAGATATGACGCTGGAAGATGAGCCCCTCAGGTCGGAAGGCGTCCAACATGCTACTGGGGAAGAGCGGAGGGCAAGTACAAGTAGATCCAGAGCTGATGAAGCGGCTGGGCCAAAGCCGAAAGGACGCTCAGTTGCGGATATGCCTGGAAGCGAAAGGAAAGTCCAATGCTGTAAAGAAAAATATTGCATAGGAACCTGGAATGTAAGAACCATGAACCTGGGTAAGTTGGAGGTGGTCAAAAATGAGATGGCAAGAATAAATATTGACATCCTGGGCATCAGTGAACTAAAATGGACGGGAATGGGTGAATTCAGTTCGGATGACCATCATATCTACTACTGTGGGCAAGAAACCCGTAAAAGAAATGGAGTGGCCCTCATAGTCAACAAAAGAGTGGCGAAAGCTGTACTGGGATGCAATCTCAAAAATGATAGAATGATCTCGATACGAATCCAAGGCAGACCTTTTAACATCACAGTAATCCAAGTTTATGCACCAACTACTTGTGCTGAAAAAACTGAAATTGACCAATTCTATGAAGACTTACAAGACCTTATAGAAGTGACACCAAAGAAGGATGTTCTTCTCATTATAGGGGATTGGAATGCTAAAGTAGGGAGTCAAGAGATAAAAGGAACAACTGGCAAGTTTGGCCTTGGAGATCAAAACGAAGCAGGGCAAAGGCTAATAGAGTTCTGTCAAGAGAACAAGCTGGTCATCACAAACACGCTTTTCCAACAACACAAGAGACGACTCTACACATGGACATCACCAGATGGGCAGCATCGAAATCAGATTGATTATATTCTCTGCAGCCAAAGATGGAGAAGCTCTATACAGTCAGCAAAAACAAGACCTGGAGCTGACTGTGGCTCAGATCATCAGCTTCTTATAGCAAAATTCAAGCTTAAACTGAAGAAAGTAGGAAAAACCACTGGGCCGGTAAGATACAATCTAAGTCAAATCCCTTATGAATACACAGTGGAAGTGAGGAACAGGTTTAAGGATTTAGATTTGGTGGACAGAATGCCTGAAGAACTATGGATGGAGGCTCGTAACATTATACAGGAGGCAGCAACGAAAACCATCCCAATGAAAAGGAAATGCAAGAAAGCAAAGTGGCTGTCCAATGAGGCCTTACAAATAGCGGGGGAGAGAAGGCAAGCAAAATGCGAGGGAGATGGTGAAAGATACAGGAAATTGAATGCAGATTTCCAAAGAATAGCAAGGAGAGACAAGAAGACCTTCTTAAACGAGCAATGCAAAGAAATAGAGGAAAGCAATAGAATGGGAAGAACCAGAGATCTGTTCAATAAAATTGGAGATATGAAAGGAACATTTCGTACAAAGATTTCCATAATAAAGGACAAAAGTGGAAAGGACCTAACAGAAGCAGAAGACATCAAGAAGAGGTGGCAAGAATACACAGAGGAATTATACCAGAAAGAAATGGATGTCTCGTATACCCCAGGTAGTGTGGTTGCGGACCTTGAGCCAGACATCCTGGAAAGTGAAGTCAAATGGGCCTTAGAAAGCACTACAAATAACAAGGCCAGTGGAAGTGATGGTATTCCAGCTGAACTATTTAAAATTTTAAAAGATGATGCTGTTAAGGTGCTACACTCAATATGCCAGCAAGTTTGGAAAACTCAGCAGTGGCCAGAAGATTGGAGAAGATCAGTCTACATCCCAATCCCAAAGAAGGGCAGTGCCAAAGAATGCTCCAACGACCGCACAATTGCACTCATTTCACATGCTAGCAAGGTTATGCTTAAAATTCTACAAGGAAGGCTCAAGCAGTATGTGGACCGAGAACTCCCAGAAGTGCAAGCTGGATTTAGAAGAGGCAGAGGAACCAGAGACCAAATTGCAAACATGCGCTGGATTATGGAGAAAGCTAGAGAGTTCCAGAAAGACATCTACTTCTGCTTCATGGACTATGCAAAAGCCTTTGACTGTGTCGACCACGGCAAACTATGGCAAGTTCTTAAAGAAATGGGAGTGCCAGATCACCTCATCTGTCTCCTGAGAAATCTCTATGTGGGACAAGAAGCTACAGTTAGAACTGGATATGGAACAACTGATTGGTTCAAAATTGGAAAAGGAGTACGACAAGGCTGTATTTTGTCTCCCTGCTTATTTAACTTATATGCAGAATTCATCATGCGAAAGGCTGGGCTGGATGAATCCCTAGCCGGAATTAAGATTGCCAGAAGAAATATCAACAACCTCAGATATGCAGATGACACAACCTTGATGGCAGAAAGTGAGGAGGAATTAAAGAACCTTTTAATGAGGGTGAAAGAGGAGAGCGCAAAATATGGTCTGAAGCTCAACATCAAAAAAACGAAGATCATGGCCACTGGTCCCATCACCTCCTGGCAAATAGAAGGGGAAGAAATGGAGGTAGTGAGAGATTTTACTTTCTTGGGCTCAATGATCACTGCAGATGGTGACAGCAGCCACGAAATTAAAAGACGCCTGCTTCTTGGGAGAAGGGCAATGACAGGCCTAGACAGCATCTTGAGAAGTAGAGACATCACCTTGCCAACAAAGGTTCGTATAGTTAAAGCCATGGTTTTCCCAGTAGTGATGTATGGAAGTGAGAGCTGGACCATAAAGAAGGCTGATCGCCGAAGAATTGATGCTTTTGAATTATGGTGCTGGAGGAGACTCTTGAGAGTCCCATGGACTGCAAGAAGATCAAACCTCTCCATACTGAAGGAAATCAACCCTGAGTGCTCACTGGAAGGACAGATTGTGAAGCTGAGGCTCCAGTACTTTGGCCACCTCATGAGAAGAGAAGACTCCCTGGAGAAGACCCTGATGTTGGGAAAGATGGAGGGCACAAGGAGAAGGGGACGGCAGAGGACGAGATGGTTGGATAGTGTTTTCGAGGTTACCAGCATGAGTTTGACCAAACTGCGGGAGGCAGTGGAGGACAGAGGTGCCTGGCGTTCTCTGGTCCATGGGGTCACGAAGAGTCGGACACGACTAAATGACTAAACAACAACAACAACATTTTTACTAACATCTGCATTTATATGTACACCTTACTTTAGTACAGTCGTACCTCAGAAGTCGAATGGGATCCATTCTGGAAGTCTGTTCAACTTCCAAAACGTTCGGAAACTAAAGCACGGCTTCTGATAGGGTGCACAAAGCTCTTGCAGCCAATCAGAAGTCACAGAAGCCCCACTGGATGTTCAGCTTCCAAAAATATTTTGCAAACCGGAACACTCACTTCCAGGTTTGCAGCATTCTGAAGCCAAAATGTTCAAGAACTAAGCTGTTAGAAAACCAAGGTACGACTGTATATGCACTTTTGTACCCATTAGCTGGGAATTTGAGTTCTTCTGGCAGTGAGGGCCAGGAAATGCATCTCCATCTCCAAGGGTTTCTGCAGGGTTTTTAAATTGTTTTTTCTTCCGGAAAAGTGTCTAACCCTTTTTTCCCCTATCAGAATTGGATGTAAATTACAGGGATGGCTATCCCTCCTGAGAGGGTGATAAGTGCAGCCATTCTCCTAAAGGACCATTGTTTAAAGTAGGAACACAAAACTCACACTCCCTCCCCTAGTTTTTCTGTGGACAATCAGTTTGGAAAACTGAGGTCATGAGGGATGTGCTCCTGGGCAAGAAAAGTGCCAAAGTTCAGACAAATCGGTCCAGGAGCTATTGTGCTAGGTGTTTTTAACTATGATTTTTTAAATACACACACACAGAAAAGGCACAACCTTAATATATATAGTACAGTGGTACCTTGGTTCTCAAATGCCTTGGTACTCAAACACCTTGGTTCTCAAACGCTGAAAACCTGGAAGTAAGTGTTCTGGTTTTCGAACATTTTTTGGAAGTTGAACATCCGATGCCGCTGTCGGCTATTGTTTCCGGGGCATCTTCACCAATCAGAACTGCGCCTTGGTTTTCAAACATTTCAGAAGTCAAGCGGACTTCTGGAATGGATTAAGTTTGGCGCTTTTGTTTTTGCTATTTATTTTCCATTTTTTGTTTTTGAAGCTTTTTTGGTTAATTTGTTTTTGTGATTGTGTGGGACCCAGTTCAGCTACTGATTGATTGATTGATTGATTGATTGTGTGACTGTGGAAATGGATAAAAGCCCCCCATCCAAACAGTGACTATCATCAGTGCAGCTAAAAAAAATTAATAATTTTTAATTTTTATCCTCTACAATACTGTCTTACATATTTTATAGTACAATACATTGATTTTTGCTTTCATTTTATGTATCCGTGGTCTCATTAGGTAGTAAAATTCATGTTAAATTACTGTTTTAGGGGTTGTTTTTAAAAGTCTGGAACAGATTAATCCATTTTGCATTACTTTCTATGGGAAAGTGCGCTTTGGTTTTGGAACACTTTGGTTTTGGAACTGACTTCCGGAACGGATTAAGTTTGAGAACCAAGGTACCACTGTAATGAAAACAGAAGTATCCAACTTTTGGAAGTCTTTTCAAAGCAGCTTAACAGTTCCAATATGCAACTCCTCTGTTTGGTTAATCCTAGAACAAGATTATGGTAGAATGGATTGCAAAAGGATTGTAGCTGAAGAATTCTCATGCAATGCTGTGGGTGAAATCATGCATAGAGCATTCAGGAATTTCTTGAAACACTGAGTGAGTTCGCAGGGGGATCTGAATCCTACCCAGGACACAACATCACTATCCAGGTGGAAACAGGAAAAAGGGATACAATAACAGATAAGTGGCTGGAAGACGGTCAACTCCTTGGTTGCTCATGTCTCTGGTACTGTAGTGGGCAGTGTCACTAGGTCCACTGGAGCAGAAGATCTGACCAAGGACAAGATGTGATGACCCTATGGAAAGCTGAAAAAATGCCTAGTGAACTTTGAACGTGACCTTTGCAAAGGATTTTTATTCTCTCGGAACCCTGTGGTAGTTTTAATGGGTTCTTCATGTCCTGCTTCTCAATTCCTTAATATTTTTCAATATTTCATTGTTTCTTTCTGCACATTTTCACTTGGTGGACCAGATGTTGCTGTGTAGAACAAGGTATACCAGACAAATACTTGGGGTGACAGCTCCTTGAGTTGGTTTCACCTGGTCAACCTCCCTTTAAAGCAGCAGCACACATGTTCCTGCTTTATTAGCCGTGCAAAATGCAAAGTTCAGTACTCTGAAGCATACATTCTTTTTTTCTTCTTCAACAAAGTCAAAAACGGGCATGAATCTTCTTTTGCTGCTACCTGAGTGGAAGATTTGTTGGAGGAAATTATGGCTGTGGCTGCTTCGTTTCAGCCTTGTTCCAAAGGTATTGAAAATGTTAACTACAAATTCCTGATTAATCATGTGAATGTCTCTTCCATAATGAGCCATTACGAAAAAGTTCAATTTCAGCAACGGATTGTAATAATTTGTGTGCTATGGTAAAAGAAATTATCCCTCTTTCAGGAGGGCCTAATAGCTCTGTAGAAGAGCACATGCTTTGAATGTCCAGAATCTTCATCAAAGCAGGCTAGAAGGGCAGGAGGAGACCCCTGGCTAAGACCCCGGAGAGCTTTAACAGCCAGAGTAGACAACACTAGGCTGACTCCACAAAAGTTGGTCCTATAGCCTTCATATTTAAAAGAAGCCCATTTCAAGGAAATGAGATCTGGAGGTTGGCATGACAGTATCCACTCACACTGGGATCAAAGCATATTAAAGCATGAGAGCTTGTACAAAAGAGTTTACTCTCTATAATGAGTGCTTCAGAAATCTCTGAACTATACCTGAAAGTTGTTCCTGTAATTGCCGGGTGAACTAAAGGGAGATTAAGTTCATAATTTCTAGATCATTTTCACTTTCTATCCCCCCCTACTACCCTAGCAGGAGAACAGCTTTCTTTGCTTTTTTGCCTTTTCTTTTAAAGAGTAAGTCCGTCAGACACCTATAAATAAAGTTGGGGGGAAACATGGAGGCAACATTCTAAGGTGTATTAGGCAGGTGCAGAGGCACTGCTGTTGCTAATGTTGCTTCGTCACTTAGTCACTGTTGCTGAGGAATTGGAAGAAAGGAATGTGAGGCATTTCCTCCATCTTCCCTGCTGAAGAGATTTGCTCTTTTCCAACAGGAGCAGCTTGCAGCAAGAAGTACCAGTACAGGAACAAAAGGAACGGTGGGTTGTGCTTTTAACAGCTGTTTGGGTGGCACAAATTAAACAGGGCGAGCCTTTCTAGTGTGGAGATACAATTATGGGGAAAGTTTTACCAGTCAACATTCTGTTGGGGGTGGGGAATGTGGACAAGAAACTTGGATGTGTTTGTTTTATAAAAAGGACAAACTGGAACAGGAACCACTACCTTTTAGGACAGGATGAACCTGAACTAGAGCTAGCTTCTTTTAAAAATTTTAACTATCCTAGCACTAGTAAAATGGGAACATTGGAGACCCATATCAGGCCACAAAGTGCATGTTACACCATGCAGATGCATGTAATGGTAGCCCTGTGCTCAATCGCTGTTTCTAGTGAGTGAAAATGGGAGCAGAAAATTATATTGTGCACTGTGTCTGTCTCACCTATAATTTCCCACTCTAGATCTCATTTCTCTTACACATTTGTTGTTGTTGCTTAGTCGTTTCCGACTCTTCATGACCCCATGGACCAGAGCACGCCAGGCACTCCTGTCTTCCACTGCCTCCCGCAGTTTAGTCAAACTCATGCTGGTAGCTTCGAGAACACTGTCCAACCATCTCGTCCTCTATCGTCCCCTTCTCCTTGTGCCCTCCATCTTTCCCAACATCCGGGTCTTTTCCAGGTAGTCTTCTCTTCTCATGAGGTGGCCAAAGTAGTAGAGTCTCAGCTTCAGGATCTGTCCTTCCAGTGAGCACTCAGGGCTGATTTCCTTCAGAATGGATAGGTTTGATCTTCTTGCAGTCCATGGGACTCTCAAGATTCTCCTCCAGCACCATAATTCAAAAGCATCAATTCTTCGGCGATCAGCCTTCTTTATGGTCCAGCTCTCACTTCCATACATTCACTACTGGGAAAACCATAGCTTTAACTATACGGACCTTTGTTGGCAAGGTGAGTTCTCTGCTTTTGGACCTTTGTTGGCAAGGTGATGTCTCTTACACATACAAGATTTAAAATGTATCTCTTGTTTAAAATAAGACATCAGGATAATGTTTAACATTAATTTTCATGAAACATGTTTTTTTTATATTAAATATTTCTTTTTGTGATGGAAAACCTGGTTGAATGCTTTGGTGAGTGAAAAAGTGTTAACATTCCAGGCTGAAGCCTTCATCCTGCATTTTCGGTTGCAGTTTGCTTTCCCATTCCCACATCCTAGCAGCATTTCCAAATACCAGCCCATTTTATTTCCCAGATGAACTGCAGAGGCTCTTTCTCTGAGAACAAAATAGTAGCAAAGAAATAGTAGCAAGCTCCTTGCAGCTAGAAGAAGAAGAAGAAGACAACCAATGTTCAAAACAAACCAAAAAAATTGAAATTTAAACTAACATCAGTTTAGACACTGTGAACAAGAAACGAAGAAGAATATAAACAACTGTCCAGGCCAGATAATCAGTTGTTGAAACATGCCTGCTGGTTTAATTATAAAGCAAATGAAATGGGGTTTAAATTTGAATTAATCACTTGCCCTCTTATCCACTCTATCTATCTTGCTCTCCCCAGCCCTTCTGGGCATGCATGATGGAAAGAAATAAAGCACACACAAAAAAGAATCTCATCTATTTCTGAGGGGCTCACCCCCACCCCAACATCTTCCCCAGAGGCCTGTGGCCTGTAATCCCTTTAAACCATTCCAAGGAGCACAAACAATTGCGGCTGACCAAACCCCACCCTTTGCCTATTCTCTCTCCGCTGTCCCCCCTTGTCCCCCGGTGCCAGTCTGCTTTGACAGAATATGAGAATGGCTAATCTGGCTTTTGGATGCTGTTTTATCGGGTAGGGGTGGGGTGGGAGGGTGATTCCCTCTAGGGACATCTTTGGGAATGAAGGAACCGATGAGGCAAACTCCATTAGCTGTGATCATGCTACACAGATGTTAAAACTGGTCTGGGGCAGGGGTGAAAGAGGTGGTGAAATGAAGAAATTCAATAGATAATAGTGCTTTTTTTACATTTTACATGCAAAACTGCAAGCATCGGACTACTGTTTGGTTCAAGATGCTATGAAAGAACTCAGACTCGAATAATACTGTCCTACCTGACACTTCAGGTTAAATAGGCTTTGCGGGCTTTTGAAGTGCTACCCAAACTTGCAAAAAACCTGTGGACATGGATGGAAGTGGGATTTGAGTGTACATATCTCAGGCTGCTACACCAGGAACATATATCAAGCACTATGGTTCCCCCCCCCCCCAAAGAATCCAGGGATTATAGCTTGCTGTAGACACTGGGAAGACTCTAGAAGTACTGTTTCTGGCAAGACAGAATGGCAATAAAGCAAGTGCAAACTGGTAGTATAAATATCCCTCATGGGCAAAGATGCCTTCAGCCCTCTAAAAGAAGAGGAAGGATGGTTGTCTGTCTCCGGCCTCTGAATTGTTGCAGCTGCCCAGGCTTTTACTTCCAGAACAGGTAAAATAATCACTGCAGCGATCCCATAGTTCTGTGGCAAATCTTCAGTCCTGAAAAGTGTTGGCTTCTAATGCATGGTGGTTGGTTATGTATTTTAATCCCACTACCGGTAATCTTCGTCATTTAGAATGTGCATTTGCAAAATGCTTTCGTAACCACAGTTTCCACTGGGGGGCGGATGTTTTATTTACTTCCTTCCCTGCTTATATGATGCAGCCACATAATTTGCCTAGGTATATTTAAAATTTAAATCTCTGGGCCATAAGCCATCCGAAGCAGCAGGCGAGCCGTAATCCAACAGGACTTCCTTCTTTTGCAAAAGGAAGAAAGCCCCATTCCCATTTTAATCTGCCCCTTTAGGAAAAACCTGGCTAAAGAGATAGACTGCAGAGTGTCTTGGAGGTTAAAAGGAGGCGGCAAGGGGGGGGCTGATTAGGCAGTTCCATGGAAATTATGAGCTGCAAACAAAAGAGCTTCCTTCTGCTTTTCCAGCAACATGTTTCGCAGCTAATCATACATGCCATGTAATAGATATAGATAAATATATACATGCACAAACATGTACAGAGAACCAGGGGAAAGGTATGCAATGCAGCATGGCAGCACTGCTGCCACTGATGCATTCACACAGCCCACCTGCTGCTGCATGCCCCACCTTCATCCAGGTAAGCAGCAGAGATGCCAGCTAAGAGGGGTGGTGCTATAGCACTGCCCCACCACTAGAATTAAAGCAGTAGACCCCATCTCCTTTCCTGTCTCCTCCAGTAAGGTCTTTGTTGGCCTTTGAGAGACAATGGAGTGCTCCTCTGAGGTGAAATCAAACTACTGCATTAGTAGAACCAAAGTGATCTCTCCAGGGCGCAAGCCTGGGGAGTGTGTATGGAGGTCCTGGGCTGCCCAGATGATGAGGTCCCCTTCTCATCTTCAATTATGTGGTCCAAAGGAAAGAAGAGCAATATGTTTGGCACCAGCTTGGCTGCAGGAGTTGCTGGAAGGAGGTGTACAAGGTGTCATCCAACCGCCTTAGGGAGTCCACTCCAGATTTGTGTAAGGTTTACTCCTTTTCATCTCCCGAATATGTCCTGCAAGGCAGCAGAGGTTTAGGATCAGAGTTTTCCTTCTCCTAGATGAGCTACCTTCACAGGTTGACAAGCCCCATCTGCCCCTCACTTCCCTCTACAGCACTTGCCTTCTTGAATGCTGGACCCACTATTGGTCTTGTCTGCTCCATCCACTAGAGCCTGTCTTCACATGCAGGGGAGGTCCCTAACGCACCAAAGGTATGAGAACCATTGGCTACCTTCATCTGGTTTAGCTGGCCAGTTGAAGCCGTTTCTCGGGATGTGGCTGCTGTCACATGATGACAGCCCCTAGGAGCCACAGATGAAAGTTGAGTGCAGGGTGGGGACCAAAGGTGGACAAACTACCCCAGAAGAATACTGAACTGGATGGATTTACCCATCCCCTCTGAAATCTGCAGAAGCGGAAGTGTGGAAAAGTTATTAAATAAGATTAGACTTTTAAGGCTCACTGAAATGATTTTACAGAACAAGCACGGGCTTTTGTAAGCTATCTGTTACTTCGTCTTACTGTAGCATGGAACTAAAAGCCGCTGTTCCATCTTTTGTCTGCTTTTATATCCGTGACAGTGCACAATCTTAGGAGCAGAACATTTGGGGCAATAAGAAGAGCTGCTGGCAATAACTGGTACTCTTGTTGTACTTTGCCAAAAAGGCAGATGGAAATCAATGATGTTTGAGAAAGCAATCAAGGAAGGTAGATGTTAACATTCTGAAATAACTAGTAGGCACTGAAAAAATCCAGATCATCCGTAGGCATGCATGAAAGACATGTACCATATGTAGGAGAGACTATAGATGTCTGCCCCAACTCAAAACAAGCATTTTCTTTAATGTGATATTTTCAACAATCTGGAAGCTGTAAATTGATAATGATGGCATTTGCAAAATTAATTCCGAATTTGAAACTCACAGTTTGCTTGGAAATATACTTCACTCTCATTTGAACAAGTTATCCAACCAGCAAAACAAAAGGTGTATCTTGTGCC